>NC_141694.1:843995946-845195946 GCF_964263255.1 Lissotriton vulgaris
TAGTTTTGAATCAAAGTAGCATAGAGGATTAATATATCTCCTGTCAATCTCATTATGTAACACACAGATGAGAGATTTTTATTTTATGTAAATGGGTGAGGGGGTTACTGTTTTTAAGACAGATTAATTTTGTTATTTGCAGTTTATAAACTATAATCTTTCTAATATAACAAAGTTAAGTGTGAAGGCTTGGGGCTTCTACACCTTATAACCCTCACTGTCTTTTGCAACACATCCTTTATATTGATGTACACACATGATTTATTGACAATGTATGATTTGAACGTGTGATGTAAAGCACTCTGACACCCTGCATTGGGACGAGTAGTGGCACTACTCATCCCAATGCAGGGTGTCAGAGCGCTTTGCATCACACGTACCCAAATTACAATCTAAATACCACTATTGTATTTCTTTAGCACTACTGAAGTGCTAAAGTGCTATAAAACAAAATAGCAGTATTTAAATTATTATTTGTGTAAATACTGGGCCATCCAACACATCTGACATTCTTAGAGTGTATGCATATGTCTTATATACAGGGACTGAAGAAATCCAAAAGCATTTCTCTCATAAGTACCTGTGAAGTGACAAGATGTGAGCCTTTGTTTCCTCTCCATTACATCTAGGTGTGAGGCTTCCGATAGCTTCCAGCCAGGATACTCCAACATAAAAAGGCCTAATGGCCCCTTTAGTTATGGGCAAAACTGGAATCTGATAAGCCCCTTTCCCGCCTGACTGCATGATGCTGATTGAAACAAAAGCAGACATTGTGCAGGCACTACTGAAAGTGTCCTGGTGTTGGAAAATTACACCAAGATGAGTTCAGCATATTTCTGTGAATTCTGGGAGAAGTAAGGAAGGAACGTGGCACTCTGTTGAAAGCAGTCAGCTTTGCAGCTGGGTAGACGGTGTCTACCCTCTGAAAATAGTGGGTAGACTGCCTTTACCTGTATCTACTCTCGACTCTAACCCTACCAATAGCCATATTGAACATTGATTATGGAAACCTCAGCAAAATCTTGGTTATTTCGCATTCAGCAAGTATTTACCCGCCTAATTCATACAGACCAAAATGGTTTAATTCCAGGTTGGACTACCTCCCTGAATATCCACTGATTCTATAGACTAATTGAATCCTCCTTAGGATCCTGGGCTTGGGCAGCGACTCAGGTGCTGGTTCTGCATAAGGCCTTTGACACCATCAGATAGGATTACATATTGCAAGTACTGTTGAAATGTGGCTTTGGTGCCCTCCTTGTTGACCTCACTTGCCTCCTCTACACAAACCCCACAGTACACATATGATATGCCAGTTTTCTTTTGGATGCCATCCTAGATGACAGGGGAATCAGGCAGGGGTGCCCTCACACCCCCTGGAGATGGAGTCTTTGGAAGCTTTGGCCACTGTGCTGGGTCTGAGGTATCCCACCCAGACAGTATTCATGACATCTTGCTTTATGCCCATGATGTCCTATTCTGCTTGAGAACTTAAGCACTTGCTACTCCCAGGTTGTGGATCTCCTGGCAAAATTCAGAACCCTTTTGGAGATCCGAGTAAGCTTGGATACATCCTGCCTATTCCTGTTGTCTTCAACTATAGGTCTAGTACACCACGATCCGAAGGGAACCCACTTCCTTCAATATTTATGGATATGCATCTAACATCCTTTGGACCTCGTAGACGGCAATTTGACCACAGCTGTATCATTCTTCCGATCACTTTTTGGTGATGGCTCACAGAGCCATTTCCAAAATGGTGATGCACCCCTGCCTCATATATTATGTTTTTAATGTCCTAATTGTTTTGCCAAGACGGTTCATCCGGGTACTGGCAGACCTTGTGTGGCATTACTCCCCCATAAGTGTGGCCCTATTAAAACTGCACTCCCCACCTGATCAAGGGAGCCTCGGGCCCCTATCTATGAATCTACTATCTGGCAGCCCAATTACAATGGCTATGCTATTGGTTAGCGGACTGAAATTTGGAGAGTTAGGTACCACAGAACCCCCACTCTCACAGATCGAGCTAATATCTTTGTCACTCCCAGGGACTCATCCTAGATGGCACTCCCCATGCCTTCTTTGATTCACCACAACCCTATACCTAGCAGCTTAACTCACTATGCCCCCTACATCCCTCTGATTGCCTTGTGGAACAGATGGGGCATGGTCATCATGCAGAACTTTGACATTTGGAACAATGTTGGTCTTTGTACCCTCAGGGACTATTCCAGGATGGGCAACTACTTCCCTTCTCGGACCTGATGGAACATTATGGGTTGCATGAGGGCCATTTCCTCCTGTATGCCTTATTGAAAGGGTCCACTATATTTGGGTGATCCAGGACATGGAGCTGTCCACTCACCATCTCCTTCAGGTTCTGCACACACTGGGAGGTGGTCAGAGACTGGTCAGCTTGATTGCCCAAGCCAAACTTGATTATACCCCAGTCTCTCTACAACCCTTGAGGGAGGAAGATGTTAGCAGGCCCCTCCATGACAAGGAATGGACCGGTATGCTGGCATATCCCAGAAGGTTCTCCAGGAATGCTTGCTTAAAATTGATTCAATTGTATATCTTACACAGGATGTATCTCTCCCCCACTAAATTGCCCGAATGTTTCAGAGAGCCCCAGACACATGTGACAGATGTAACGCCTTGATGGCAGGATTGAGACATATGCTTGTGGACTGCCCCCAGATTGTCCCTTCTGGGAACACGTTCTGGCATGTCTAGATTGATTCCCAGGCATTTCTGGAGTTAACTCCTGGGAGGCGGGCACTTTTGGCACTTTCAAATGACCCCTAAAACTAAAGCAGAAACGTGCTTCTTAGATCTTGCCCTTATACTAGCTAAATGATCCATCACAGTGAAATGGAAGCTCCCCCAGCCACATCTACAATAGCTTAGACCTAAGCCCTGATTGAAGGGTGACTTCTAAAGCCATGGTCCTACACCATAACGGGCCTGAAGCGCCTCCCCATTGCCCACACTTGGGATGAGTTACTCTTTTACCTGCTAAACCCCCAGGACCGCTCCAAAACCAAGCTCGGGGCATCTGACCCACCCTAGCCTACTCCATTAGGGAAGTGATTCCACCTGGTATTTCCAGCCCTCCCCAAGTAATTTCCATCAGGCGTGAGGGATATTACCATCTCCTCAGAGACCATTACAGTTTCCCCAGCCTGTTCCCTGGCTACATCGATATAAGGGCCCACTTTCCTAACTTATCCCCCGCCTGTTCTCAGCAGCGATTACCCCTAATGGTGGAGAAGTGTTGCCCCACTGCAGAATCAAAAATAAAAAGATAATAAAACTATTTTATTATTGGTTTATTTTTTACTGGCAGCAGATGCTGCCAAGGCTAGGGCGGGGCCAGGCAATGCTCTCTTGACAGTGCAGGGACTGGGAGGAGGAGTGCAGGGCACTTGTAAGTTCACATGTCAGTTTGGCCAGACATCGTAGGATGGCCAATCAGACATACGCACTTAGATTTTTCCAACCCAGCTGCATTGTACAGCTAGGTGGAGAAATGGCACAGGTTCCCAGTCCCTTAGTGAGCGCCTAACCAGGCTACTCAGAACAATTCAGATGCTGCTTTCGCAGCATGAGAGCAGCGTCTGGATTGAGTGGGGAGTCTGGAAGCCTGTGCTGGCCCAGGGAAGAGATGAGCACTGACGCAGCCGGCAGCGGGTGTAGCAGGTAAGTGTTTTTTTCTAATAATTTGCCTCCGCAATGCCCCACCACTGTACTTTGGCAGCACCTGCTGCTGACTCACTGCAATTTAGTGCTGGTATTAAATCATTTCAAGGCCTATTTTGCACTCATTAAGGACCCCTAACTGTTGCAGTTTCTCAGGAGCTCAAGTGGAATTCTTTGAGAATTTCTAATATTCACAATTCTGCACCCAACCATAGCTGTAAGCCTAAGGGTGTAGATTTATGATTATTCTTGGCAGTTAGGAGTCTTTGCCCTTTAGCTCAGTGGCTTGGCTTAAAAGGCATACATGTGGCAATTACAATACAGCAGAAATGTTTTTGGATGCCTTGAGGTGTCAGTGTAGGATCCCCCCCGACAGACCTAGAGCTGTATAGTTTCCAAATTCTGCATTATGCGTAGGCTCATCCAGACCAGGCTTTTTTCATTACATGTGGGATTTTCATTCCTGTTTATCCTATTAGAAAACTAGACCACAAATCTCAGAATACAAAGAATTGACATATTCACACTAAAGATGTGAAACTTAAGAGTTATCGTCGTCCTTCAGGCTATGAGCTTGAGCTGAGTTGAAATGCCTGTAGGTAGATAACATAGTTTCTATTAGGCCTGGGCCAAATTCTAATGACACCAGTGTAATTCGTGCAATTTTGTGAATTTTGCATTATGCTTGCTACTCTATAACTTTACCACATCACACAGGTACAGTGCGTTGGTGCAAAACGTATAGCATGGGAGCATGCAAATGATGAAATTAAGATCAGCTGTCATTTGCAGAACCTGTTTTTTGGGATCTAGCTGTAGCACACAGTGAATCCTCATATTCAAAATGGACAGGAGGATGCATTTGACACTAAAATATAGCACTAAGTGCAAGATTTATATTTCACGAAATTTTGCGAAATTTCCCAAAATATTGGCTAATTATGCAAAAACAGATTATACAAAAGCATATTGCACAAACTTTGCACAGCCATGTGAGTGAGTATAAGCACAAAGATGTGCTTCTCTTGCACCTGGTAATCAGAACCTGGACCTCAATGTCGTCCACTTCACAATCAGTAGGATTGTTAGATGCCATCACACCCTTACCAATGGCAAACATTGGTACAGCTTTGTAAATTTATAGTTGAGCAGAAGCTCTTCTTAGAGTTATCAGTTATGGAAGAGAAGATGGAAACATATTCTATGAGCCAGTACAAGCTACATCAGTGCCAGCTACATCAGTGCCACATCAGGGCCAATCTTGGTAAGTTGGGAGCAAACAGTCTTTTCCGTCCTGATAAATGCCACGGACCCTAAGGGCCACTTTGGAAGAAACATGTTGACGAATACAATCATGGTGGTGATGGGGTACTAATTCTCCCATTCCCCACATTTACTTTTAGTACCAAGCAATTGCCCAGCAAATAAATGTATTTCGGCTTTTACGTTGGCTTTTAAATCACTCATTTGCACTGGCCCCCACTTAGACTTTAGAAGTGCCTCCCTCTCTCCAGGTGTAGGCCCGCTCTCTACCAAACACAGTTTCTAGAGAAGGAGGACTGCCAATGATGAAGCATGACATCTGGTGGTGTGTGAGGACAGTCCTTCACTTTTTTTGAGATGCCTGGTACTCCACCTAGTACCTTGTAATTTCCCAGTCACTTCTCTCCAGGGTAGCTTCTTTTTGTGCACATGTTAAGGTTGAAGGCCAGCTCGCCCTGAATACCCATAGCCTCTAGTTCCCTCCCCTGGGAAACCCCAGGGTTTATGTGTTACATAATAGTAAAAGATGAGCGTAGCCCTGTCTCGACGTTTTGAATGTTTTGGCACATCAAAAGTTACAGTAAGAAAGTTTTCGCTCTAGCACTTTCCAAAGATGACCCTCATGATTGATTACATTTTCACCCTTGATCGGAAACTCTTATTCCTCAGACAAACACAGACAAACCATGGATATCCAGTGGAACCTGTGGTGTCACAGGAATTCTGATCCAGTGACATTGTGGGATACAGGGTATTGCAATGGTTTTCAGGGTGAGGTGTAGTAGACATCATTACAAAAAAAGGCCTGGCTGTTAAAGAGAGTAAGTAACTTTACTTTCTCAGGAAAGGATTCTGACGTGATGATATCGACCTCCAACCAGTCTCTGCTAGAGAGTGGTTGGAGGTAGATATCCTCACGTCAGAAGCCTTTCCTGAGAAAGTAAAGTTACTTACTCTCTTTAACAGCCAGGCCTTTTTTGTATTGATGACTGATGAGTGGAGGGCGGCCTGGCTGGGTGTCTTTCCCTCTAAAGCTCCTTGTTGTGATGAGGTGTAGTAGACACTGACTTTTGACTCAAAAGGGTATCATACCGGCAATTGTAATTCCTGGTGGCTTCATGCTGGGGGGTGGCCCTGTTGTGATCTTCTGGAAATAGCTGGAGCTTGCAGAGTGTTTCTCTGGTCCAATCATTCTTTTCTTTTTTTTAATTAAATTTTATTTTCTTTATGTGCCAGATTCAGTGCCTTCTCGGGGACACACACATAACAACCATTACATCAGTAATACTGTCATAAGTTTCACAACGGAAACCATAATGAAACCAAAAATCTTTATTGGGTAAATCCTCCCCCACCGAGAGAGCATCTCGTTTTCAATTTAAGCTCTTTTCTTTACCTTGATCAGCATTGTCTATTATTACCTTTCAGTTACCCTCAGTATATATTCGTAGCTGCACCTCCCCCAAAGCATACATATTCAAACTCACTGCGTGTGTACCATTGTTACATCCGTGACTACATTCTTTAGGTACATCATCTTCCATAAGAAGTTTCAACATCAGTTCAGGATGGAACTACATCTGATTGTGCTTCTACATCAAGCAGAATCACATCCCAGCATCATTGGGCGGTCCTTTACCATCTTTTGTATGTTGTGTATGTCATACATCCACTACCTCCACGTCCCTCTTAGGTACATCCAACATCCATTTCTATGTGCCATGTGTTCTATTTGCCTTCCATCCCATTGCAACATTCCTTTCGGCTTGTACTAAAAGAGGTAAATGATCTTACAAAGTTTGTGAGCTGTTTTAGGCCTCGCTATTTGCCACAATATATAAGTTTCAGATTCAAGTGCAACATCTCTGCCCGCTACCTCCCATATCCAGCCCAGTACCTCCTCCAGCAAACTTAGATCTGTTCACATTCTCATATCATGTGATAGAAGTCTGCTTGTGACTATGAACATCTTGAGCATATATCTAAGGCCCTATTCTGGTAATTCATGCTGGTGACAAGTAAGCCTGATTGAAGTATAAAGTTGGGTAAACTTATATTGAGGGGTCTGTTTCACCTTCTTTGTGTTTTGCATTATGAATCATTATGAAGCCCCCTCCCTTGGACGTAATCTCTTTCCCCAGGTTCTCTTCTCACCTTTGTTTCAGTTGAGTTATGTTTGAATAACAAATGGGGGATAATTCTAGGACTAAAGACGTCAATCCATGTCCGCAGTACCAAAATGTTAACATTTTAGTCAAAAGTCCTGTATTTATTATTTTTATTTATTTTATAGCACTTATAAGGCGCGCAGCTACCCACAAAGGGTTTCCCGGCGCCAAGATAACAGAGCCCAAAACACAACAGGAGAGGAGACAGTCAGCAGCCAACTATTTGTCAAACAGCCAAGTTTTAACACTTTTTCTAAATCTCAGATGATTTTCTTCTTTGCGTATGTGGGGGGGGGGAGTGTGTTCCAGAGGGTGGGCCCTAGGTAGGAAAAGGATCTCCCACCCATTCTGGCCAGTTTGTACCTGGGAACAGCAAAATTCGCTGCTGTACAAGAGTGAAGGTTGCGGTTGGGGAAGTAGGGCTTGGCAAGATCTTGTAAGTACCTGGGGGCAGTGCCAGCTTTGATTTTAAACAGATAGTTCAGGGCTTTGAATCGAATCCGATTTTCCACCCTTAGCCAGTGCAGATCCCTAAGATGTTTTGTGATCCTAGCAGATCTAGGGATTCTGCATAGCAGTCTAGCAGCAGAGTTTTGCACAAGCTGCAGGCGTCTTATCACTGCTTTGTTGGAGCCCAGGTAGAGGATGTTCCCGTAGTCAAGCCGAGATGTAACTAAGGCATTGACTACGGTCTTCTGGGTAATAGGCGGTAACATCCAGACAATTTTGCGTAGCCATCTAAGAATAGTGAAGCACATGCCTGCCACTTTGTTGGCTTGCTGCGTCATAGATAGTCCATCATCTATGATAACCCCAAGGTTTCTAACCTGGGTAGCTGGTGGCGGGAGCCTACCCAACGACGTCGGCCAATGGGGATCACTCCAGAGATCCTTGCTTTTCCCTAAGAGGAGGATCTCCGTTTTCTCCCCATTAAGTTTTAATTGGTTATCCGACATCCAGTTAAAAACTTCGTGAAGGCCTGTTTTGAGTGCAGATGGGGCAGACGGATCAGATTTGGAAAGTGAGAAAAGGATTTGCGAGTCGTCTGCATAGGTCATTAAAGCAAGACCATAACTCTCTGCAAGGTCAGCAAGTGGACGGAGGTACAAGTTGAAAAATAGAGGACTCAAGATTGAGCCCTGTGGCACACCGTGGGGGGAGTAGAGTAGAGCACATCAGAACATGCCAAGGAAGAGGAGATCTGAAAGGTACGAAGGGATAGGTAAGACCTGATCCAATTCAGTGCCGTGCCACCGACACCATTCTCCTCTAGCCTGACAAGCAGTCTGGAGTGAGAGATGGTGTCAAACGCCGCACTAAGGTCCAGCAGAACCAATGCGACTGTTTGGCCGTCATCCATTAGCATCCTGATCTTTTCTGTGACCCCAAGAAGGGCAGTTTCTGTGGAATATCCAGTCCTAAAACCGGACTGGGAAGAATGAAGCAGATCATTATTTTCCACGTAGATTGAGAGGGCACTATCAATCAATCAATCAATCAGTGACACTTATAGAGCGCGCTACATACCCGTAGGGTCTCAAGGCGCTGGGGGGGGGGGGGTGCCGCTACTGCTCGAACAGCCAGGTCTTCAGCTTCTTCCTGAAGGAGAGGTGGTCTTGGGTCAGGCGCAGGTCGGTCGGGAGGGAGTTCCAGGTCTTGGCGGCCAGGTAGGAGAAGGACCTTCCTCCTGTAGTCGCTCTTCGGATGCGGGGGACGGCGGCGAGGGCGTGGTTGGCTGATCGGAGGTGGCGTTTGGGAGCGTAGAAGTTGATCCGGCTGTTGAGGTATCTCGGGCCTTGGTCGTGTAGGGCTTTGTGTGCGTGGGTGAGGAGGCGGAAGGTGATTCTTTTGTTGACGGGGAGCCAGTGAAGGTCTCTCAGATGTCCGGTGATGTGGCTGGTTCGTGGGATGTCGAGGATGAGTCTGGCGGAGGCGTTCTGGATCCGCTGGAGTCTCTTCTGGAGCTTGGCGGTGGTGCCGGCGTAGAGGGCGTTGCCGTAGTCCAGTCGGCTGGTGACGAGGGCCTGGGTGACGGTCTTCCTGGTCTCGGTGGGGATCCACCGGAAGATCTTCCGTAGCATGCGTAGGATGTTGAAGCACGCCGAGGAGACGTTGTTGACTTGCCTGGTCATGGAGAGGGAGGAGTCCAGGATGAAGCCCAGGTTGCGTGCATGGTCTGTCGGTTTGGGTGCGGTGCCCAGGGCGGGAGGCCACCAGGAGTCGTCCCAGGCGGAGGGGGAAGAGCCCAGGATGAGGACCTCCGTCTTGTCAGAGTTCAGTTTCAGGCGGCTGGTCGTCATCCACTCGGCTACCTCTTTCATCCCTTCGTGCAGGTTGGCTCTGGCGGAGGCGGGGTCGTTGGTCAGGGAGAGGATCAGCTGGGTGTCGTCGGCGTAGGAGATTATGCTGAGGTTGTGTTTGCGTACGATGGCCGCGAGGGGGCTCATGTAGACGTTGAAGAGGGTGGGGCTCAGAGATGATCCTTGAGGGACGCCGCAGATGACTTCGGAGGCCTCTGATTTGTACGGTGGTAGGCGGACTCTCTGTGTTCTTCCGTCGAGGAAGGAGATGATCCATTCCAGCGCCTTGTCCTGGATTCCGATGTTGCTGAGGCGCTGTACTAGGGTGCGGTGGCAGACCGTGTCGAATGCCGCGGAGAGGTCTAGGAGGATGAGGGCCGCTGTTTCTCCATTGTCCATCAGGGCTCGGATGTCATCGGTGGCGGCGATGAGGGCGGTCTCGGTGCTGTGATTGGCTCGGAAGCCGGACTGTGAGGGGTCGAGGGATCCGTTCGTCTCGAGGAAGGCGGCCATCTGCTTGTTGACGGTCTTCTCGATGACTTTGGCTGGAAACGGGAGGAGCGAGATGGGGCGGTAGTTCTTGAGTTCGGTGGGGTCCGCTGTTGGCTTCTTGAGTAGGGCGCTGAGTTCGGCGTGTTTCCAGCTCTCAGGGAAGGTGGCGGTGTCGAATGATGTGTTGATGATGTCTCGCAGGTGGGGTGCGATGGCAGCGTCGGCCTTGTTGAAGACGTGGTGAGGGCAGGGGTCGGTCGGTGATCCGGAGTGGATGGAGTTCATCGTGCGGATGGTGTCTTCGGTGCTGATCGGGGTCCAGGCGTGGAGGGTGGTGGTGGGGGGTGATTGTTTGGTCATGGTGTGCGTTGGTTGGTTGTTGAAGCTGTTGTGTATGTCCGCGATCTTGTTGTGGAAGTATGAGGCGAGGGAGTTGCAGAGGTCTTGCGATGGGGTGATGTCATTGTTTCCTGCGCTGGGGTTGGAGAGCTCTTTCACGATGTTGAAGAGTTCCTTGCAGTTGTGTGCGTTGTTGTCCAACCGTTCCTTGAATGCTGTTTTCTTGGCGGCGCGGATCAGCTGGTGGTGCTTCCGGGTGGCAAGCTTGAAGGAGGTCCTGTTGTCCGGTGTAGGTTCCCTTCTCCAGACTTTCTCGAGGGCTCGGCAGTTCTTCTTGGAGCTCTTGAGTTCGTCGGTGAACCACGGGGCTTTCTTGCTGCCGGGTCTGCTGGGCGGGGTCCTCAGCGGGGCGAGCTCGTCCGCGCAGATGCTGATCCACTTCGTGAGGTTGTCGGCGGCCTGGCTGGGGTTCGCTGAGCTGGCAGGAGGGTGCTGGCTCAGGGAGGTGGCGAGCTGGTCTGCTGTGATCTTGTTCCAGCTTCTGCGAGCGGCCTGTTGCTGGTGGTGGTGGGTCGTCGTTCTTTTGAAGGTGAAGTGGACGCAGCTGTGGTCCGTCCATTGAAGCTCTGTGGCGTGGCTGAAGTCGATGTCTGTGCTGGAAGAGAAGACTGCGTCGAGTGTGTGTCCGGCGAGGTGGGTGGGGGTGGACACCAGTTGCTTGAGTCCCAGGTTGGCGAGGTTGTCGAGCAGGGTGCTGGTGTTGCGGTCGTTGTTGTTCTCCAGGTGGAAGTTGAGGTCCCCCAGGAGGATGTAGTCAGCGGAGGGGAGGGCATGCGGGCTGACGAAGTCGGCGATGTCCTCGCTGAATTGTGTGCGTGGTCCAGGGGGTCGGTAGATCCGGGTGCCTCTGAGGGTGGTGTTCGGGTTGGTGTGGATCTGGAAATGCAGGTGTTCGGCGGTGGTCAGGGTGTTGTCGGTGCTGGTCGTGAGACGGATGGTGTTCTTGTGGATGATGGCGATGCCTCCTCCCATCTGGTTGGCGTTGCGGTCCCTCCGGACGATCTTGTAGCCCTCTGGGATAGCGATGGCGATGTCGGGAGCTGAAGAGGCGTTCATCCAGGTCTCCGTGAGGAAGGCAACGTCAGGGGCTGTGGCGTCTAGGAGGTTCCAGAGTTCGATGGCGTGTCTGTGGACGGAGCGGGTGTTGAGCAGGATGCACTTGAGGTGGGTGCTGCTGGTGTTCGACTTGGCGGGTGCTGGTGTGAGGCAGGTCCGGATGCAGGTGAATTTGCAGGCGTGGCAGCTGAAAGGTCCGTGGGTGCGTCGTGGTGTGGCTTGATGGCATTCTGGGAGTCGGCCGGAGTTGAGAGCGATGAGGGTGGCGGCGGAGTACGTCAGGCGGGTAGGTCGGGGTCTGCGAGGGCCAGGGGTCCTGGCGCTGGTCGCGATCCGGTCGCGGACGGGCGCAGACGGGCTTACCTTTGGCGCGCCTTCGGCGCACAAACGGCGCGCCCGCTGCGCGTGACCGCTGCAAGTTCGCACGGTCGCCATATAAAGGCGAAGTGCGCGGGTGGGCGGAGCAGCTGGGAGGCGGGAGCGGGGAGGGAACAGAAGAAAAAAAGGGGGGGGTCTGCGGTGGTGGCGGGAAGCGGGGAGCGGGGAGGGAAGACGGAGGGCGGCGAGGTAGGCGGGCAAGCAGGAAGGACACAAGCTGGAAAATACAGGCACTGAAGGGAATCACAAAAACGCTAACACGGCCAAGAATACAATTTAGCAAGCACAAATGGTGAACAAAACAAGAACAAAAACAAACGACAACAGAACAGAGTCAGCCGGCGGCGAGGCAGGACACAGGCAAGAAATACAATGTAGCAAGCACAAATGGTGAACAAAACAAGAACAAAAAAAACGACAGCAGAGTCAGCCGGCGGCGAAACAGGCAGCGCGGCAGGGACAAGGCTAAGGGGCACACGCAGCAGCTGGTGGCCGTGCGGCGCGGGGGTGTCCCACAAGTGGGTCACACTTACCTGTGTCGCACGGTCGCCATATAAAGGCCAAGTGCGCGGGTGGGCGGAGCAGCTGGGAGGCGGGAGCGGGGAGGGAACAGAAGAAAATAAAGGGGCGGGGTCTGCGGTGGTGGCGGGAAGCGGGGAGCGGGGAGGGAAGACGGAGGGCGGCGAGGTAGGCGGGCAAGCAGGAAGGACACAAGCTGGAAAATACAGGCACTGAAGGGAATCACAAAAACGCTAACACGGCCAAGAATACAATTTAGCAAGCACAAATGGTGAACAAAACAAGAACAAAAACAAACGACAACAGAACAGAGTCAGCCGGCGGCGAGGCAGGACACGGGCAAGAAATGCAATGTAGCAAGCACAAATGGTGAACAAAACAAGAACAAAAAAAAACGACAGCAGAGTCAGCCGGCGGCGAGGCAGGCAGCGCGGCAGGGACAAGGCTAAGGGGCACACACAGCAGCTGGTGGCCGTGCGGCGCGGGGGTGTGCTTCTCCAAAATTTTAGAGAAAGCAGGAAGTAACGATATTGGACGATAATTGGCCAGTATCGTGGGGTCGGCCGCCGGCTTTTTAAGCAGTGGACTAACCATAGCGTGTTTCCATAGCGCTGGAACTGTGGCCTGTTCTATGGAGGAGTTAAGTGTCTCAGCTATGATGGTCAAAGCAAAGTCCTCCCACTGGCAGATGATGCTAATAGGAATAGGGTCTCGTGGGGACCCGACTTAATGGATTTTGACAATTCCTTCAGTTTATCCAGAGTAATGGGAGGCCAAGTTTCAAGGCGGTAATCTCCTCTGGGGGCTTGGGGGGTGTCGTCCTGCTTGTATATATCGGTACAATTTTGGTTGATGTTGGAGATGATAGTCTCAATCTTTCCAACGAAAAAGACGCCAGATCCTGGCACTGCTGAGTGTTAAGAGGGTTCACCTCAGCTCTCGATTTCTCCCCAGCCAGATCTTTTACGGTATTAAAAAGAGTCTGGGATTTATTTACAGCCGTGTTGATGGAGGTTGTAACATAACACGCTTTGGCTTTCATGCAGGCCGAGTGGTAAATGTTTCTGGCCCTGCGATAAACCTCTTTTTGGTTCAACTCATATTTCCACTGCCTCTCCAGAGCCTTGCATGAGGATTTTTCCTTCCTGAGGGCCTCAGTATACCAGGGGGCAGGGGGGCGGTGCACTTTCCCTTTACAACGAGAAAGAGGCAAGCAGGCATCAACTGCGTTTTTAAGCCATTTATGTGTAGCGTCCGCTATACTTTCCATACTTTCCATATGGGGGATCGTTCCTCAGTACGTTATGTAGCTCCACCCTGTTAAGGGTTTTCCAGTTCCTCCTGAAAGTTTCCGAAGGAGTCACGGAAGGCAGTGTAGAATGTTTAAGTGAAATGCCAAAACGTGTGAGGAAATGGTCCGACCAGCAGATGGGAATGGTATTCAACCATGTAAGTTCTCTCATATTAGAAATGATGGGATCTAACAAATGGCCAGCTTTATGGGTGGGGCCCTTGTTGCGCAGCGTCATGTCTAAGGCCGCGAAGTCATCAATGAGATTTATACAGGCAGTATTGTTATCGTCTTCTAAGTGAAGATTTAGGTCCCCTAGTACTGTGAAATTTTGGGCATTAAGATGGTATGGTAGAATGTAGTTAACCAAATTTTCTGACCATAAAGAATTGTTCCCTGGCGAGCGGTAGATCAATAGGCCAGAGAAAGTAAAATTGGGGCTAAGGGTAATCTTAAACGATGCCGCCTCACAGCTTGGAATATCTGCAGGTTCAAGGTTGCACACAAGATCTCTATTGTAAATAATTGCAATCCCCCCGCCTACTTGTCCTACTCGGTCTTTTCTTACAATAGCGTAGCTCGAGGGGAGGGCAGTTGCAACATCTGGACCTGCACTATCGTGGAGCCACGTCTCCGTCAGAAATACCGCACTAGGCTTTTCCTCCATTAGAAGATGGAAGATATCCAGTTTGTGTTGTGGTAATGATCTACAGTTTACCGTATAAAATGTAAAATCACAGGGGCCCTTTCGCAGGGAATAGGCTTTCTTAATAGTACCGTGTTTAGCTTCGGGATAGGGCTGATAGTTGGTCAGAGAGAGGGTGCAATGAGGGCATACTTGTGCTCCAGCAAGTAATGGATTCAAAGAAATACAGTTATTATCTCTCATGGGGCGAAGAGCCCTGAGTTGCTCACTTGTTGTCATCCCTGAAGTAGGTGGGGCAGACATCCGTGCCCCGTGTCCCGGCCTGGCCCGGACGGGCACAGACGGGCCGACTCAGGCTGGACTCTGGCGCTGACGAAGCGCGTCCACAAACGCGTCCGCTAGCGCGGAGAGGAACCGATTCCTTTTATGCCCGAGACTAGAGCGCTCTCACCGCTCTGTCCCGACCTAAGATGGCCGCCACTAAAGTCCCTGGTGCTCGGTCCCTTGCCCTAGATCGGCAGGTACCGGGCGAAAATGTGCTAGCAAATGAATGCGGGTCAGCTACAGGTATGCTGTCTGCAAATTCAGTGAATAAAATAAATTTTCATACAATTTTAAAATCGCTAAATTTCAGTTTCTAAAATAGTCCGGTTCGTCAAATAATGCTCGCCAACTCAGCTCCTAAGAATTATGTTACTGTACTGTCTGGTTCGGTCTTTTCCTCAGCCCATGTCTACTGTATCTCCTTCAAAGTAGCATTATAAGTGACCACAATTCAATCTATATTCCTCCCTAAGAACTTTAATGGTGAAGCTTTTACTCCCCTCAAGTTTTAAGCCTCTACAACTTTGATCCCTGATTCAAAACAGGATTTTGTTCCCATGAACCCTAGCCAAGTTCTGAAATTGTGGAAGGCTTCAAAGCGAGATCTCAGGGGAGGATGCCATCCATACCCCTGCCTTCAACACATATTTCCTCCAACAATGTATAGCCGCCTGTAGAGCTCTAGGATATGGGATCAGAAGCTTAACTTAGGTCAATAGCACACCTCGAATGGAAGTCACTCCTGATGCGACTTGTGTCCCCCATCGCTCCTTATCTCCTCTACAACTGAGCCATCTCATCGACCATAATACCTGTGTTGCTATATAGTATACTTTCATATTGGGGGTGTCCTTTCTACCTCTATGTAGTGGTCTCACAGACTTAGCAGTAGCTATTCTCTTTCTTTTGTGGGCCCATATCAAATCCAACAATATCCCATTGATTTTCACATAACATGATCTATGTAACACCAAAGGGAGCGCTACAAAATAGCACATTAGTCTTGGTAGGATCCACATCTTCACAATAGTGACCCTTCCCTGTGGCAACAGTTGGAGTTTACGCCAGAAGGGGGCAGATGCTTTTATGATTGTCAAAGCTTTCCCCAGATGTCTGCCCTTCAATCTACCATGAACATGACAAATGTGGACCCACAAATAGTTAAGTAATGCAAGCTCTCACCTAAGCGGGGATTCTTGACCCTGCATCTCTGTTTCCAGAAAAGGGTGCATTGGGGACACAGACATGACTTGTCCCAATTCATTCAGAGTCCAGCCACCCCTGCAAATATCTGCAGTTCAGCCGTCACCCGAGATGTTTCAATTATTCCTTTCAGTGTCTGTAGCACTGTACTATCCCTGGATCCTTTTTTGAGCATAAGATTGCAAATCACGCATTGTCATGGAATGGAGGAGGTCTGTAAGGGAAATTGGTGTAAAGCAGGATGTGCATGTGGCTGAGGGCCAGTCACTCTTCTCAAAATACAAAGTGATCCGTCATGTCCGTAGACTCTCCCCGTGCAGCACATATCTTCTCTGATCACTTAAAACTTTAGCACACATTTGGCACCATCTAAAAGTTCGCAGTTTACTTTAATTTTCCCGGAGGGTTAACAAATGACCAGATCCTAATGATGTGCTAGTAATCATTAGTTTTATGGCTCCTCAAAGTCACATCCGAACATTAATTAGGCTAGGTCCTCAAAGGCCAAGTACAGGCCAGCTTGGAGTGGATTGCATGTAATCTCCCAGAAAAGAAAAATCACAGACTCCATTTCTTAAAAATAATTGTTCAACAACTGTTCAATTAGCATTTTTTGAACGGGTGGCAGTTGTTGTTTGGTAGAAAGCAATTCATAGAATGCCTTGCTTTCTAAATTGAGTTTAATATGCTTTTGAGGCGTAAATCTCATTAATCTTAAAAATGTGCTTTTCTACAAGGTTTACATGGATCTTTTTACTGTGTTCATCTTTCCTTCCCATGTCCTTTCACTGGCTCACATCTCACTTAAACTGCTGTTTCAGGAGATATCCCTTAATGACCCTTCTTTTATTCTATTGCTGTTTTCCTCCCATGTTCCCTCTCTCTCGCCCCTTTTATTTAAATGGGAATTTATATAGTACATTCTCACTGATGTGAGGTTTCCTGGCTCTGAGGGAGAAAACTTGACAGCAGTCTAATTATAGATTGATGAACAGATATGTTTTTAGTTTTTGTGAAAGGAGAGATGAGAGTATTCAAATGAATTCCTAGAGGGAAGGTGTCCAAGAGTAACGGTTCTAAAAGAGAGAAAGTTTTATTGTTCACTCTTGGATGCTGAAAGTGAGGAATTGTAAACGGATTCCTATCAGAGGAGCAAAGTGCTTGTGAAGCATTGTATTTTTAAATTTTGTGGTACAAAAAGAGAGAAAGCTTAAGATAGAAAATTTATTTTTTCTATGTAATGCGATGATGAAAAGACAAGCAGTGCACCGTGTGTCATATACAATTCAATTAATTCAATTTATTTATTATGATGTGGAGCTCCAAAGAGTTCCACATAGAAATGTACACAACAAAAATCCAATATACCAAATCATCCAGAGCTTAATTGCAAGATAAAATACATGCAAATACCTCACAATTACTGTTAGATCTGGGGGTTTCTAGTTGGAAATGGTATTCACCTTTGTCCAAAAAGGGACCCTTACCTCTAAGTCAGGATAACGGGATTACACTCCTAAATAACCCCTGCTCACCCCCTTGGTAGCTTGGCACGAGCAGACAGGCTTATCTCAGAGGCAGTGTGTTAAGCATTTGTGAATATACACAGTAATAAAGTGAAAACACTACAGATGGACATAACACAGGTTTTATAAAAATAAGTGTTCTTTATATAGACTTAACACAAGACCACAAACGACAAAAATCCACAATGCTATACTTAAGATTGACTTAAAGATGGTAAAAGTTGCTTAGTTCAAGTTGGTGATAAATGTGACAAAGTTCTCAACAAAGTACCTGGATGCGTAACGCAAAATGAACAAAAGGCTTGCAAAAGGGGAAATGCTTTGGTTCCGTGATCCAGGGAAGATGATGCGTCGCGTCTCAATGCTTGCATAGAGTAGGAGATACGTTGTGATCCTTACCAGTGCGGAAATGATGCATAGGTTATCGGCTTGCAGTACGGTTGAGATGCGCAAGATGGTGCCTCGATTCGATGCGACAATCCTGTTGCGAAGCGAGAAGATGGCGCCTTGATGCGATGATGCGACGATGATGCATAAACGCCATGGCAGCCCTGCGACAACTCTGTTCTTTGGAGCCGCGACAGGCCCTGTGACACGCTTCTCCGGCGATGCAATGGCGACTCTCTCTATGGCATCACGCTTCTCCGGTGCGGTGACAGCAGACAGCTTCGACGAAGACACGCTTTCTGGGAGATATGGCGGCGGCAAGCTTCTCCGGTGGTGAGAGGATTTTAGCTGTGACGGCGTCACAGTTCTTCTCGTTGCGTCGCGCTTCCAGCTCCCAGCGAGATGCAGGCTTCTGCAGTTAGAATTCCCAGCAAGGAAATTCAGGTGGGAGCTGGAGATGAAGTCTTTTGCACCTGAGACTTCAGCAGGAGGCAAGTACAATTTCAAGCCCTTGGGGAATATTCTGTAAGATGATGAAAGTCCTTAAAAAGTTCCTTCTCCTTTTCCTTGCTAATAGAGAAACCACTGTAGACCAACCCAGCAAACAGCACACTGGCAGAGGGGCAGTCCAAACTCCTGCAGCTTCCTTTTTTTCTTTTCCTTGGCAAAAGGTTAGTCTTGTTCCCAGAAATGATCTAAAGTTCTTGGGTCTGAGTACCAATATTTATACTACTTTTATCTTTGTTCTCTGAAGGCAGAGGGGCCTTTGCCCAGTCCAAACCAGTTCTTGAGCACTTTGTTTACAGGACTCCCTCTTTCCTTTCACAGTGCAGGGCAGAAACATCAGACTCCTCACAGGAGGTGGAGCCAGCATTGTGGAGGGAAAACACAGCCCTGGAGCACTTTGTTGATATGACCCCTTCTCTTCTTTCACAGTGCAGGGCAGAGACATCAGCCGCACCACAGGAGGTGGAGCCAGCATTGTGGAGGGAAGGCCCAGCCCTATTCAGGTCCCAGGTGCAACTCCTCCCTCCCAACTAGATGCAGATCTCCCTATTCACCACTGGGCTGACTCATTCTGTCTCTTGGAATCCCCCAGCCCTGTTACTCAAACTCCAGACAAGTAATTCACAACCTAGCAGAGGTAGCTTTTGGATAGTCAGGCAAGAAAATACCTATTTTCTAAAAGTGGTATTTTCAAACACAGAATGTTAAAACCAACTTCACTAAAAGATGTATTTTATCATTCTGAGTTCAGGCATTCTAAATTTGAATTTCTAAAATTTTCCCTGAGTCAGTTAGGATTATAAAATGTAATAATCTAACTGCCCATTCTGGCCTATGGAGAACAGGTAGCCTTGCAATAGTGAAAAACGAAAATGGCTGTAATTCACTATTAGAAAAAAAAAAAATAGTTCTGTCGGTTGCGTACTATTTCTTCAAATTTATATGACTATTCAACAAACTACTCATAATCAGACGAGTTAATCAAAAGAAATGTAAATCCAAACCATGTAGGGTATTTCAAAAACTTTTATACATTTCATCATTTATAAATGCCCTTATTTCAATATTTGCAAGGCTGTTAAAGGCACATAGTGACACATAATATGTGAAGGTGACATTTAGTGCTCAGTGATATTTGTGAAGGTGTAATATATACAACGGTGATTGAGGGGAGAGGAAGGGGAGAGGGAGTTGGCCAGAGGTACAAGATATTTCAGGTAATTCTGCGGACAAAATGAGTTAGTCTCATCGCAGAGTCCTATAGCTGGTCCAAATATTCTAATGTCGACGTTTTAACCCTGGAGCTGCACTGTTGGAAGGTCAATGCGGGTCTTCATCTGGACTTGGTAAGGGGGGTGACAGCCTGTTGATTACAATGATCAAAGGTCTGGTTTGGATTAGGAGGAGAAGTGCCAAAACAGTGCTGTAGAACTTACGGTGGTGAAAGCTCACCTCATAAAGGGGCCCAGGTGGGCTCATCTGAAATTAGCTCAAGCAGTCACATTTGCAAGGCTGTGGCTGGCAGAAGGAGCCTGTAGTTCCCTTTATTCAGTTGTTCGAAAGAAAAAATGGGCGTAAAAATGACTATCCCATTCTACATTCTCTCATGGGTCAGGAATAATGGAGGTGGGCCGGAGACTCACCTCGACTGTGGATGGTGGTAAGTTAGTGTAATCAACTCACTCAGTACTTAGTCAAAGTTGAGGTTAGGAACTTCAAAGCCAGGACGTAGTCTGTAAGAAGGAGAGTGCAAATTAATTATCTCCATCCCGGTAATCAATTAATAGAATGGGGAAATACTTTCTCATTTGGTAGGCTGCTCAACTTAACGATCAACGCTTCAATTCCTTAGGCGCACGGGTGTTTAGATTTCTTTTCGCTGCGCTCGCAATTGCAGTAGCTGCGGCTATGAAGCGGGACCCGTTTAAACCTGTTTAGCAAGTGCAAGGACGCTTCACTGGCAAGGACGAGAAGACCGGTTGCCAGACAACCAATCGGGCATGACTGATTCACGTCCTATGACGTACCGGGACAGATGAGGCAACTTAATTTGAAGGATTTGTAAATTAAATGCCTGCGGTGGTGATATTTACAGAGTGACATAAATTACAATTGTACATAAATTTAGAAATGCAACGAGGTGCATGGGGTGACATTAAAAACGGAATTCACAGATATTTCAACAAGCTACGCATTCCAATAAAAGGGCATTTCAGGAAGTATTCGTAGTGCAAGCATTTATAGTGCAAACATATAAATCAACCGTAACCCTGGCACCATTCTGTTGCACGCTTAGTCTTAGAAAGAAAGCTATACAGATCACGCCTTCACAGGCATGTATTAACAAAATACTTGGAATCTAACATAATCCCTAAAGGATTGCAGGTCCGTAACGAACCAGTAATTTTCATAGAAGTCCCTAAATTCAGGGAAGGGTTCAGTTATGTGGCGAATAACTGCTCCAGGCACTGGATGGTGCTTAGAGTAGAAACCGCGATTCAGTACGTTAAAAAACTCACACAGGAAATTGCTGACCTTAAGAGGGAAGTACTTGGAGACTCAGCACTCACACACGCTAAAGAGGCATTAGAGCACGCAGACAAGGCACTGGCTGACTTTAATACCATTACCCTTAATAGGAAACTAGATAAGTTATCTAAGGATTTAAGGAACTACGACAAAAAGATAAACTACCCCAACCTCTCTGATGACTACCACCAGCAGGTTAATCAGGGTTTCTTCTCGAATAAGGGTAGACAGGGACCCAGAAGGTACAATACATTCTCCGATTTCTCAGTGGGAAGTAGCTCAGATTCTGAATCCGATAGGCCCTCAACCAGCAACCAAGACAACCAGGGCGCCCATTTTTTAGGGGAAAGCCACCACCGAGGCAACAGGGGTAGAGGGAGACAACAGAACTGGTAAAGACCAAGGAGAAGAGGCAGGGGAAGAAATACGCAACAGGGGGCATCAGGTGTCCGCTTCTATCAGCCGGAGACACATGGCGAGATCTCCATAAGGAGACAAACTTACTGATGGTAGGCACCCACAAAGAACATAGCATTCTCTCTACTCTACCCAGTGGACTAACCCTAGCCCCCATGACACAGAACATGCTCATACAAATAACATCTGTTCCCACTGAGACACTGAATGAGGCAGATACAACACAACAGGGAGACACACAGAGCTACACTGACTTAGGAGCCAATGGCCTTAAAGAAAGCATGCCAATGATTACTGAGATGGTCCAACTGAGAACAGCACTGGACCATTCAGACCCGGTGATCAATCTATCGAGCCACATAATGACACAAGTTGAGAGGGATGTCTTCGCTAATGGTCTCTCCTTTGTACCAATGGTGATACCAGATTAATTTCAAGTGAAACTCGAACTGCAACGCTTCTTCCGCAAGATAAGATTAAAATACTATTTTACTAAGCGCTCTTATATGCCAACACCAGCAGCAACCACATTCAGACCGGCCTCAACTTTTACACCAGCAACGTTCATGATGAGTGAGAGAATACTTGCATTTGAAAAAATTGTTCTCGAGGAAACCATGCACCTTCTGGATGGAAGGAAATACATCCGATACAATATCAGTAAGGAAGAGAAATGGGCACTCAATTCTCTGGGGAGAAATGACTCCATAATCATCAGAGCAGCCGACAAGGGCGGTGCAGTGGTCCAACAAAATACAGATGACTATGTCAAAGAGATAGAACAACAACTTGTTGTCCTTGAGAGCTATCGCCCAACTGCAAAGGACCCCACTCCAGTTCTCAGAGCTGGATTTCTCGGCAGGAGAAAAGGCAGCATCTCTCTCAGTGCGTCTGCTGGAGGGTCGGCTTCCTTCGGCACTTGCTGTAGCAGGGTGTGTCGGGCAAGTAGATAGTCGAAGTGCTCCAAACCACTGTGTGTTTGCTTGGGCGAGTAATTTTCATAGAAGTCCCTAAATTCAGGGAAGGGTTCAGTTATGTGGCGAATAACTGCTCCAGGCACTGGATGGTGCTTAGAGTAGAAACCGCGATTCAGTACGTTAAAAAACTCACACAGGAAATTGCTGACCTTAAGAGGGAAGTACTTGGAGACTCAGCACTCACACACGCTAAAGAGGCATTAGAGCACGCAGACAAGGCACTGGCTGACTTTAATACCATTACCCTTAATAGGAAACTAGATAAGTTATCTAAGGATTTAAGGAACTACGACAAAAAGATAAACTACCCCAACCTCTCTGATGACTACCACCAGCAGGTTAATCAGGGTTTCTTCTCGAATAAGGGTAGACAGGGACCCAGAAGGTACAATACATTCTCCGATTTCTCAGTGGGAAGTAGCTCAGATTCTGAATCCGATAGGCCCTCAACCAGCAACCAAGACAACCAGGGCCCCCATTTTTTAGGGGAAAGCCACCACCGAGGCAACAGGGGTAGAGGGAGACAACAGAACTGGTAAAGACCAAGGAGAAGAGGCAGGGGAAGAAATACGCAACAGGGGGCATCAGGTGTCCGCTTCTATCAGCCGGAGACACATGGCGAGATCTCCATAAGGAGACAAACTTACTGATGGTAGGCACCCACAAAGAACATAGCATTCTCTCTACTCTACCCAGTGGACTAACCCTAGCCCCCATGACACAGAACATGCTCATACAAATAACATCTGTTCCCACTGAGACACTGAATGAGGCAGATACAACACAACAGGGAGACACACAGAGCTACACTGACTTAGGAGCCAATGGCCTTAAAGAAAGCATGCCAATGATTACTGAGATGGTCCAACTGAGAACAGCACTGGACCATTCAGACCCGGTGATCAATCTATCGAGCCACATAATGACACAAGTTGAGAGGGATGTCTTCGCTAATGGTCTCTCCTTTGTACCAATGGTGATACCAGATTAATTTCAAGTGAAACTCGAACTGCAACGCTTCTTCCGCAAGATAAGATTAAAATACTATTTTACTAAGCGCTCTTATATGCCAACACCAGCAGCAACCACATTCAGACCGGCCTCAACTTTTACACCAGCAACGTTCATGATGAGTGAGAGAATACTTGCATTTGAAAAAATTGTTCTCGAGGAAACCATGCACCTTCTGGATGGAAGGAAATACATCCGATACAATATCAGTAAGGAAGAGAAATGGGCACTCAATTCTCTGGGGAGAAATGACTCCATAATCATCAGAGCAGCCGACAAGGGCGGTGCGGTGGTCCAACAAAATACAGATGACTATGTCAAAGAGATAGAACAACAACTTGTTGTCCTTGAGAGCTATCGCCCAACTGCAAAGGACCCCACTCCAGTTCTCAGAGCTGGATTTCTCGGCAGGAGAAAAGGCAGCATCTCTCTCAGTGCGTCTGCTGGAGGGTCGGCTTCCTTCGGCACTTGCTGTAGCAGGGCGTGTCGGGCAAGTAGATAGTCGAAGTGCTCCAAACCACTGTGTGTTTGCTTGGGCGAGTGTGGGCATATTTATACCTTGAAGGTGCCGACTTTGAGGTACAGTTGGACATAATAACATCATCAAAGAGTCTCAGTTCTTTGAAAACTCCATGAGTTCTTGGATAAATTAATATTCAACCAAGGGGAAGTCCCCGGCTGCTGAACCTGAGTTTTCCAAGAAATCGTTGTGGATTTTTGGAACTAGTGGAAGTAGCCCTGCCGTATTTGGACTGCATGAGCTATGCCTAAATATGGTTATGATTTCTATGCCTATATAAGGATATGGTGATTTATACCTATATAAGGGCATGAATTGGAAAACTTACAATAGGGTCCTAAAATGATACATAACACCCACTCCACGTTATCATGTTCATTTAAGTTCACGCACTAAAACATATAATGTAGAGCATGTGTTTACAAACCCCAAAATATCGTATAAAATGCATCTTGAAATGGTTGTACACAGAAAATGAGCATTTTGCATAGTATTACTTCGAAGTTTAGGATGTGCACAACCTAAGGTTTATCCACGTTATCCGTGCCTCCTAGGGTATCACTCTCCTCTCAGAGTGTGTACGAATAATCAAATGGTTGCAGGACTATTGATCCATAGCCCTCTCACCCAGGGCACAAGAAAATTGCTGGTTCTCCAGCTGTTGCAATTCAACCAAAATTCTGTTGAGTGTTCATACACGTAAGTTTATTTTTCATCGTATTCAAATGTTTTCATGTTGAGTTCACATGTTTATTTTTTCTTTCTACATCGTTTGTTAATTGTTCCCAAAATAAATCACATCCAATGCATTTCGGTGCATATAGCACCTTCATCAGGGAAACCTGTGGATTAATAAAACAAAAACTTGCTTTAGCCTGCCCTAATTTATATATTACATGCTCAAAACGTGCATTGAAACTTAATGTGATGACATTGTTATTACGTAAATGCGTGGCTTAACACTGGTTACATGATGATACAAAAGTATTACAAGGTGCTGGACGAGTCTTAAGTAATCTGATGGGCTTCTGTGTTAATAGTACGGGTTAGTGCTTCAATATGGCTGTAAAGCGTATTTGCTAACTGCTAGTCTAAATATAACCCCTATGGTTATGAGGTCGCTCGCTCGCTTGCACGTACCTAGATAACTTCGCGCTAGGATTACGCAATGCTACTAAAGTCCTCCTCTCGTTAACACTCTTGCCGCTCACCTTTTAAACGTTTTAAGCTGCTTGCTTCGCCTACGCGAACTCCGCGTTGCATCTATCAATGGCTCCGGGGTCAAGTCTATGCTTTGTACTACCGGCGGTTTGACGCCTGCGCATTAACACGCGTGCCGTTTAAAAAAAAAATAACTTTGTTAACACAATCAGTCTACGGCGCTAACATAATGAGAAAATTATATATACTGCTGGCTGCTCGCCTTTGCCATGTCGCACCACTATGCCTAATCAATCTAAGGAATGAAAGTTTAACCATAGTGTTAAACATAGTTACAACATGATGCATATTACATTGATATTAATGAATTCATAAGTAGCACAAAAATTCTGTCCGATCATTAAGCCCATTGGGCTTCAGACTGTTCAAATGGTAAATCCAGTGATTCTCTCTTCTGAGTAAGTTTTTCTTATTTGCAGTGCCTTCAGCTTTAGGCACTATTTCCAAAATGCATGTCCGTAGTTGGCTTATCTGGTGATGTTTCTCTTTAAAATGGGTGGCCACCGTTGATTTCACAGATTCTGTTCTTATATTACTTTTATGTTCTGTAAGACGTGTTTTCAATTTTCGTTCAGTATGGCCTACATACACTGAACCACAGGGACACTTTAGCATATATATTATGTTCATTGTGTCGCATGTTCCTCTGACTCTTAGCGGAATTTTTAACCCTTTCATGGGATGGGTTATCTCATTCCCCTTCATAATGTTGTGGCAGCTGCTACAATTCATACATGGGGTGGTTCCACGATATGAACTCTGTGGTGGTCGCTCAATGGGGTATTTTAACATTTCCCCTAGATTCTTTCCTCTAGTAAACGCAAATAGTGGTTCTTCTGAAAAAATGCCTTTGAAATCTACTTCCCATTTTAATATTTGCCAATTTCTTCTGATGATGTTCTTGAACTGGGTGCTCACATTGGAATATTTACTCACACATGTAATTCTTTCAGTAGACGGTTTCATTTTGTTCCTTAGTAGTTCATCCCTGGTTGGTTTTTGTGCTCTTATCATTGCTGGTTGAATGGCTTGTTCAGGATATCCTCTATCCTGGAACCTTTTGGCCATGATTGTTAGTTGCGTCTGACATTCCTGAGTTTCCGAGACCACTCTTCTTACCCTGAGGAACTGCGAGTATGGCAGGTGTGTTTTCAGGGATTGAGGGTGATGACTTTCATATTTCAATATATTGTTTCTATCTGTGGGCTTTCGATAAAGGTTGGTCTGAAATTGATGATTGCATCTAGTAATCTCCACGTCTAGAAATTGGATTTTAGAAGTGCTCATTTGCCACGTGAAGCTAATCCGTTCGTTTCTGCTATTTAATGTTTCCAACTCTTTACATAAAGTTTCACCATGGCCTTTCCAAATTAAAAAGATGTCGTCGATGAACCTTACGTACATCAATAATTGAGTTGCCCATTCTTGTCTTTGATAGATATGTTGATTTTCAAAATCCGTCATAAACAAATTGGCATACGCCGGCGCGGCGCAATTGCCCATTGATGCTCCACTGCGTTGGATGAACCATCTTCGTTGATGTTCAAAATAGCTGTTCATGAGGGTAAATTCCATTAACTCCATTAAAAATACTTGCAGGTCTTGATCATATGTGCTGTTCAACAGAGCATTTTCTATGGCTTCTAAGGCTTCCTTGTGCGGTATTGACGTGTACAGCGCCTTTACATCAATAGTTACCATTGTGATATTCTCCGTTGTTTTTAGCCTGTTCAATTTTGTCAAAAAGTCAGTGGTATCCTTGATGTGTGATGATGATTTTAGCACCAATGGTTGCAAGTATTTATCAATAAACTTTCCCACGGGTTCGTGGAGACTTCCCTTCGTGGACACTATCGGACGGCATGGTGGTTTGTTCAAGTCTTTATGGATCTTGGGAACCATATATATAGTTGGGCTTTTGGGGCTCTCCTGGGTTAGGTATTTCCTTGTTTTGTCTGTTATGGTGCCTTTGTGTTCTGCTCTCATCAGTATGTTAGATAAGGTTTTTCGGATTTCTTCTGTGGGATTGTAATCAATTTCCATGTACAGTGAGTCATCTTCAATGTGTTCCTTAATCACTGCTTCATAGTAAGATTTATTCAAAATCACCATAGCTCCTCCCTTATCTGCCTTTTGACAGATTATTTTGTCGTTTTGGGCCAATGCTTGTATTATCCCCATACTCCTTGTTTGTCATGTTCTTCCATTTGGGCGTCTTTTTTGTGTTAACGTTTTCTATTTCTTGTTTGCATAAGGTTCCGAAGAGGTCAATCGTCTTATGACTGACTGGTGGCATGTATGTACTAGTGGTTTTTAACCCTCTTAGTTCATCGGTTTTAGGTTGAGGAGGTTCTGTAAGGACATTATCAAAAAAATGTTGTAGTCTTATTTTCCGTGTCAGTTTAAATAGGCTTACCTCCTGCTCTAATTTGTTGGTGCAGGCTGTGGGTACAAATGACATCCCTTTTTGTAAAGTATCCATTTGGAATTTGTTAAACCTTTCATCTGATATGTTAATTACCAAATTGTTCAGCTCGGTTGATGTTTCTTGTTCCTGTCTTTCCTGGACGTCGCTGTCCTCGTTTGTGGCATCGTTTTGTCTTTTTCTTTTGTTCTTTCTGAGGCCCCTCCGGGGTCTACTGTTTCGGCGGGGCCTTCTTCTAAAAAAGGACGCTGTTCCGTTGAAGTTTCTGCTTGGTCAGATGATTCTGGGGTTTTCTTGCCCCGTTCTGTGCGCATCGATCGTCTGTCCTCGTCTGTAGAGGATGAGTCCGTTTGGGATGTGTATGTTTTAGTCTGGCGTCTTCTGGCATATACCTCTGCCCATGTATACACTTCCTGTAACTTATAATCTAAAGTGTCTCTCTTGTATTTCCACAATTTTCGTTCATTGACTTCTTGCGTATGTTTTATGAGTTGGTTGTTTATGTCCTCCACAATCTTATTAGGTTCTTCTTCAGATACCATTTTCTTTAGTTCTTCTGTAGTGTTCTCAATTTCCGTCTTTAGTTCTGCTAGTATCTTGGATAATTCCTCGATGATTAATAGGATTAAATCCAAACTGCACTTATTAACACAGAAGCCCATCAGATTACTTAAGACTCGTCCAGCACCTTGTAACAATGTCATCACATTAAGTTTCAATGCACGTTTTGAGCATGTAATATATAAATTAGGGCAGGCTAAAGCAAGTTTTTGTTTTATTAATCCACAGGTTTCCCTAATGAAGGTGCTATATGCACCGAAATGCATTGGATGTGATTTATTTTGGGAACAATTAACAAACGATGTAGAAAGAAAAAATAAACATGTGAACTCAACATGAAAACATTTGAATACGATGAAAAATAAACTTAAGTGTATGAACACTCAACAGAATTTTGTTTGAATTGCAACAGCTGGAGAACCAGCAATTTTCTTGTGCCCTGGGTGAGAGGGCTATGGATCAATAGTCCTGCAACCATTTGATCATTTTGCATAGTACACATTTAAGGAAAATGATTTCATTGTAAGCATATGAGATGACATTAGCAGTGCTAACTAAATAAATAACGAAAATCACATTTATGAAATGGCTCTTAGTTACAGAAGAAAAAAGGTAGAGACCATCCCATAGCAGAATATATAAACTGTTTTGGTTTATGGATTAGGCTAATATTGTTTCTAGGAAGTGTTCAAGGAATTCTTGATCTCTAAGAATAGTTCTACTTTAAGCAGATTACTTTTTGTGCCTAAGTTCATTTTGTTTTTTGGAAAAAGTCAAATAAATCTGTCGTAAAAATAGAGTCTCAAACTTGGTAGTTTATGTTTTGAAAAAATGAAGGTCGAATTTCAGAGTTTGAAAGAACGCTGTATGCTAATTTCAAAAGTTATACAAAAGGGGACGATGGACGGAGCGTTTGAGCAAATCAACCACTCCCCCCAGTCAACTGATCTGGGTTTAATCCATCACCATTCTTTAGCTCACTCAGCCAACCCAGTTCAGACATGGCCATATGCAAATCAGTCTGACCCTGTGCCTCATGGGAACAGTCCAGCCCGAACTGCCAAGCCATGTCTTCCCTGGACCAGAAACAAGCATCCTGGGACCGGTTTCGGATTCATAATCCTCATCAGCCAGGCTATCTTGAATCCAGTGGCCAAGTGAGCAAGGGACTCACGTCTGAGCATACCCTGCCAATTTAGGGCGAACAAAGCGATACAAAAGGGGATGATGGACGGAGCGTTTGAGGAAATCAAACACTCACCCCCAGTCAACTTATCTGGGTTTAATCCATCACCATTCTTTAGCTCACTTAGCCACCCCAGTTCAGACATGGCCATATGCAAATCCGTCTGACCCTGTGCCTCTTGGGAACAGTCCAGCCCGAACTGCCAAGACATGTCTTCCCTGGACCAGAAACAAGCATCCTGGGACCGGTTTCGGATTCATAATCCTCATCAGCCAGGCTATCTTGAATCCAGTGGCCAAGTGAGCAAGGGACTCACGTCTGAGCATACCCTGCCAATTTAGGGCGAACAAAGCGATACAAAAGGGGATGATGGACGGAGCGTTTGAGCAAATCAAACACTCACCCCAGTCAACTGATCTGGGTTTAATCCATCACCATTCCTTAGCTCACTCAGCCACCCCAGTTCAGACATGGCCATATGCAAATCAGTCTGTCCCTGTGCCTCATGGGAACAGTCCAGCCCGAAATGCCAAGCCATGTCTTCCCTGGACCAGAAACAAGCATCCTGGGACCGGTTTCGGATTCATAATCCTCATCAGCCAGGCTATCTTCAATCCAGTGGCCAAGTGAGCAAGGGACTCACGTCTGAGCATACCCTGCTAATTTAGGGCGAACAAAGCGATACAAAAGGGGATGATAAACGGAGCGTTTGAGCAAATCAAACACTCACCCCCAGTCAACTGATCTGGGTTTAATCCATCACTATTCTTTAGCTCACTCAGCCACCCCAGTTCAGACATGGCCATATGCAAATCAGTCTGACCCCGTGCCTCATGGGAACAGTCCAGCCCGAACTGCCAAGCCATGTCTTCCCTGGACCAGAAACAAGCATCCTGGGACCGGTTTCGGATTCATAATCCTCATTAGCCAGGCTATCTTGAATCCAGTGGCCAAGTGAGCAAGGGACTCACGTCTGAGCATACCCTGCCAATTTAGGGCGAACAAAGCGATACAAAAGGGGATGATGGACGGAATGTTTAAGCAAATCAAACACTCACCCCCAGTCAACTGATCTGGGTTTAATCCATCACCATTCTTTAGCTCACTCAGCCAACCCAGTTCAGACATGGCCATATGCAAATAAGTCTGACCCTGTGCCTCATGGGAACAGTCCAGCCCGAACTGCCAAGCCATGTCTTCCCTGGACCAGAAACAAGCATCCTGGGACCGGTTTCGGATTCATAATCCTCATCAGCCAGGCTATCTTGAATCCAGTGGCCAAGTGAGCAAGGGACTCACGTCTGAGCATACCCTGCCAATTTAGGGCGAACAAAGCGATACAAAAGGGGATGATGGACGGAGCGTTTGAGCAAATCAAACACTCACCCCCAGTCAACTGATCTGGGTTTAATCCATCACTATTCTTTAGCTCACTCAGCCACCCCAGTTCAGACATGGCCATATGCAAATCAGTCTGACCCCGTGCCTCATGGGAACAGTCCAGCCCGAACTGCCAAGCCATGTCTTCCCTGGACCAGAAACAAGCATCCTGGGACCGGTTTCGGATTCATAATCCTCATTAGCCAGGCTATCTTGAATCCAGTGGCCAAGTGAGCAAGGGACTCACGTCTGAGCATACCCTGCCAATTTAGGGCGAACGAAGCGATACAAAAGGGGATGATGGACGGAATGTTTAAGCAAATCAAACACTCACCCTCAGTCAACTGATCTGGGCTTAATCCATCACCATTCTTTAGCTCACTCAGCCAACCCAGTTCAGACATGGCCATATGCAAATCAGTCTGACCCTGTGCCTCATGGGAACAGTCCAGCCCGAACTGCCAAGCCATGTCTTCCCTGGACCAGAAACAAGCATCCTGGGACCGGTTTCGGATTCATAATCCTCATCAGCCAGGCTATCTTGAATCCAGTGGCCAAGTGAGCAAGGGACTCACGTCTGAGCATACCCTGCCAATTTAGGGCGAACAAAGCGATACAAAAGGGGATGATGGACAGAGCGTTTGAGGAAATCAAACACTCACCCCCAGTCAACTTATCTGGGTTTAATCCATCACCATTCTTTAGCTCACTTAGCCACCCCAGTTCAGACATGGCCATATGCAAATCCGTCTGACCCTGTGCCTCTTGGGAACACTCCAGCCCGAACTGCCAAGACATGTCTTCCCTGGACCAGAAACAAGCATCCTGGGACCAGTTTCGGATTCAGAATCCTCATCAGCTAGGCTATCTTGAATCCAGTGGCCAAGTGAGCAAGGGACTCACGTCTGAGCATACCCTGCCAATTTAGGGCGAACAAAGCGATACAAAAGGGGATGATGGACGGAGCGTTTGAGCAAATCAAACACTCACCCCAGTCAACTGATCTGGGTTTAATCCATCACCATTCTTTACCTCACTCAGCCACCCCAGTTCAGACATGGCCATATACAAATCAGTCTGTCCCTGTGCCTCATGGGAACAGTCCAGCCCGAACTGCCAAGCCATGTCTTCCCTGGACAAGAAACAAGCATCCTGGGACCGGTTTCGGATTCATAATCCTCATCAGCCAGGCTATCTTGAATCCAGTGGCCAAGTGAGCAAGGGACTCACGTCTGAGCATACCCTGCTAATTTAGGGCGAACAAAGCGATACAAAAGGGGATGATGGACGGAGCGTTTGAGCAAATCAAACACTCACCCCCAGTCAACTGATCTGGGTTTAATCCATCACTATTCTTTAGCTCACTCAGCCACCCCAGTTCAGACATGGCCATATGCAAATCAGTCTGACCCCGTGCCTCATGGGAACAGTCCAGCCCGAACTGCCAAGCCATGTCTTCCCTGGACCAGAAACAAGCATCCTGGGACCGGTTTCGGATTCATAATCCTCATTAGCCAGGCTATCTTGAATCCAGTGGCCAAGTGAGCAAGGGACTCACGTCTGAGCATACCCTGCCAATTTAGGGCGAACAAAGCGATACAAAAGGGGATGATGGACGGAATGTTTAAGCAAATCAAACACTCACCCCCAGTCAACTGATCTAGGTTGAATCCATCACCATTCTTTAGCTCACTCAGCCACCCCAGTTCAGACATGGCCATATGCAAATCAGTCTGACCTTGTGCCTCATGGGAACAGTCCAGCCCGAACTGCCAAGCCATGTCTTCCCTGGACCAGAAACAAGCATCCTGGGACCGGTTTCGGATTCATAATCCTCATCAGCCAGGCTATCTTGAATCCAGTGGCCAAGTGAGCAAGGGACTCACATCTGAGCATACCCTGCCAATTTAGGGCGAACAAAGCGATACAAAAGGAGATGATGGACGGAGCGTTTGAGCAAATCAAACACTCACCCCCAGTCAACTGATCTGGGTTTAATCCATCACCATTCTTTAGCTCACTCAGCCACCCCAGTTCAGACAGTTATTCTCGGTGTCAGGAGAAAACATTAAGTCATCAAGGCTGGCAACGAAAACGTCTACCACAGCAGCTGAAAGCTCGACTACTTCATTAAGAAGGTCAATTGTGCACAGATGCGAAGCATCGCTGTCAGCTTCAGCCGCGTTAGGAATGTTCAAATCAGATGGTACCTGTGTGCCTGTTGGTCCGCGTATCCCACCTCGAGTTGAATTTGCCGGTGAGATCTCAATGAATGCCATCATCAGGATTGGTAGCCGCTGGGGGCAACACAACACATGAGCCGTTACCCGACCCAGCAATGCGTCTGCATCCGTTGGCATAACCAATGGTAGTGTTAGACAGACATCTAACACGCATTCCTCTCCACAAAGCGGGCTTCGTAGAACAGGTAAGATGCAATCTTGCCAGATTGGTCTGAATGACAGTAACCATGTGGTATTCAAATCTCTCAAATGAGCCAAGCCAAGGATCTGTGTTATTCTGTCACGGTACCTCATAGCCTGCAGCGCATTTTCCATGCTGGCTTGGATATCACTGGTTGCCGGATGTGCCATAACGGAGAAGGAGGAATAAAAATAAGATCCCTGCTACGAGTCCCAAAATGAGATGCAGGCCGCCAAATACAGAGTGGACGAAGTTAGGAAAAATGACCAGGACTGCTTCAAAGTCTGCTAACAGTCCTGAAAAAATCATCTTAAATACATGTGCAATACAGCTGGTATCAGACATGTTAAAGATATGGCCTAACATTTCTGCGAAATGTACTGGGCAGTTTGTTGATAATAATGCATGTATCTCTGCAGAGGACCTTGCAACTTGCAGATCATACATCTCTCTGGACGAGGTCAGTGGCACAGTTTTTTGTGAAAGAATGGCTTTCATTCTGCTTAAAGTAGCAATTTGTATACAAGAGATGTTCAGTGAAGGCCATAGTGGCGACTCCCCGTCGGTCTTGGTTTTAGGAAACAATACTTGCATACAACAAGTGACCCTGGCTGACACAGTAATGAGATAGCTTATTCCTGGCATCATTCAACAACAGCTGTGATCATTTAACATAATGTAGCTATCATTAGAAATCTGCCTGAAAATTGGATATATCACCGCTGTGGGCAAACCCTGCGGGTGGCAAGAAAGGTTATTGGAAGAACCTTCGCAGGCTCCGTGCAAATTAATACCTTGACACAATAGTGTACCGCTTAGTGAGTTTTCACAATTTTTACCACTACGAAATACTTCCTTTCCCCCACTCCAACATTTGTGTGTGTATGGTAAATCCCAGGTCGACTTAATGTATTCTTTACCCAACCTTTCATACAGGCCTGCTGGTATGTGTTTTAAGCAATACTGAAACTGGAAAGTTGTCACTGGTATCGTGATGGTGCCATGTATTATCCATTCAACTGATGGTTTTTTAGAAATGGTTAATGGTAATCTCTCCAGTTTTTCAATGCTCAGCACCGTATAGTCTGCTCCCCTCTGTGCCAACATGATTTGTTCATCTGTAAGGTTAAATACAGAAAACAATAACGTAGTTTTGATTAAATGCCAAGGCACATAGCCTGAACAAAGGTTTTGCAATGTCCAGCCTAATAGCATTATAGAACGTAATTGAGACTGGCCATGTTGTAGCATTAGCAAGTCCTGTTCCATTATGTCTATGGCAGATGATACAATGCTGTCCAAAGAATAAATTCTGGACAACAGAGTTGTTAACCCATTGTAAACTACAGAGAGTGATTTCTCTAAATAAATACGATCAATTTCTCGTATTCTTTCAGCTGTTTCCATTTGCGTAACTTTCCAAGCTTCATTGTAAGCAGCGTATATACCGGCGAATATGAAATGTTTATGACGTGGATTACGAGGTCCAAGTAAGAATTCTCGTAAATCAATGCCATCTTTAAGCAAAGATAAGTGTTGTATTATTTCTGGAAGTGTGGATCTCTGTAGCCACTCAAGGCATAGTTTTCCTACACTATAAGTTGTTATTATCCCTGGGTGTTGTCTTTGGATATATCTTGGATTTGGCCAAGTTACTGTAAACCCTTGTGTCTTGTTCAGGAATCTATCTTGACAGTTATTTGTGTCTGTGGGCCAGATTAACCCTTTTTTCCATTCAGGATTTGTTCTGTTCTATTGTAAAATATAATTTAAGTCTACCTCCTCATCTGAAGTTAAATTACTGTCAGGTGTGCGCTTAGGTATGGACGGTTTGTTTAAATCTTTTATCTTAGCAATGCCAAGACAAGATGTCTGTTGAACAGTGTCATTTAAAAACATAATTTGTTCTGGGATGATGCAGCCTCTGAACGATGTTTCTAAACCTTGTCCCTGCCAGTCTTTTGTGCCCCAAACAGTTTTTGTCTCAATGTTGTCTTTCCAAAAGTCAAAGCCTACGGTGGACAATTGAGCATAAAATGCAGCAGAATAAATTTGTTTAGTATTCGTCAACATACTTTTCATGCCTGTCTTATTCACATTTTTAAAGTAAAAACTTTCAGGGTTTGTAACAATAAAACCTGTGAAATATGCGGCAAGATGGCATTGGTGTGAGCAGTCGCTGAGCATCGATCCGTGGGTCCTGACCTGTGTGCCAGACATATGCCTTGCATAGGCCTTCCCTACCCCGCTGGACATTAGAGGCTGAATTGAACAGAGGATCGGAGGATCGGAGGATCAAGTAACCGGCATTCGGTGAATCAGTGATCAGCGCACGGTCAAGCGTGTGTACAAGCTTAAAATCCTTCCAGAAACCGTCATAAAACCCTGCTGTGGCTAACACTAATTCTATCCGAGACTGTTACAAGACCATTAGAGAAGACTAATAAACTGCCTGCCCTGCCCTAATGTTATACAATAATCAAAAAGTGGATTAAGGTGGATCAAGGCTGGACAAAGACTGATGAAGGTAGCGGGTGCGGTCGCGGTATAATTACTCCTGTGGAAAGGCCGGGAGCTAATGTTGATACAGATACGAGCTCATCTACTCATACGTCCTTTCTCGCCATCTAATCATTTAATCAACAATCATTATCAAGCTATACGAAACTTAGGCCAGGAATGTGTTACGGATCGTTACAGACTACCACGCTTAGATCATATTTTCTCTGTTATCTCCATCGTCCCTTCCCTTTTTGTCTCTGAAAGGGGCTGGCTGGCAGGGGGGGGGGGCAGTCACGAAGCAATGCTAACAAGCAGGTCCGGAATCTACAGGGCTCGGCGGTCGGCAATCTACAGTTAACATAGCCTGTCTCACTGTTGTGCACACACACACTGCCGTAACATCTTGCCAGGCAAATCCGAACCAGTAGCGGTCAACAGTTGCCATAGAGGGTGAAACACGGAGCTGTTCTCCACATCGGCATCGTCATCAGCACCCCATAGCTGCCCCGTAGCTGCCCGCACTCACTAACCTGCTAACCAGCCTGCATCTGTATCTGCTGCGATTGTTCATAATCTCTGCTAACAATTTTTCGACCTGTTCCTCAGCTGCTCGGTCGTCCTCCACAATCCCCGCAGCTCCGATCACACGATTCACGCTGTCATCAAGGCAACCTAGAGATCTAGAGACCAGAGATCAGAACAGAAGCAGAACAGAGGCTGCAGGCGTGCACGCGGGGGGAGCAGCTAGGGGCTGGAAGCTGGAAGTTGGAAGTTGGAAGCTGGGGGCACTGGCAAGGAGCCTGTCAGGAGCAGCAGTAAAAGCAGCATTGAAAACAGCAGTGAAAGTTCATGTGTGCCTCCAGGCTTCAATAGCCTGGGGAAGTGTTAAAAAACAGCGCAAGAAATGCAGATCGAAATTATATGTGTATAGTCTTCAGGGATACTGGGGGTCTCAAGATCAGGGGGAAGAATCCCTAAAACACGTAACCCCAACATCAGTGGGTCCAGACCAACACGCGACAATAAGCCGTATGATGGAATCAGGGTTGGCGGAGTAATGTGAACAGAACTCACAACAACCACCAAAACCCCCACAAGAAGCATCACAAGAGGCACCTGAATTACAAGACGAACAAGACACACAAGAAATACAGAACACTCCGAGGACAGGGAGCTCTCAGAAAACTAGGGGGGCCAAAACAAAGTAAAGTAAAGACCAAGACAAAGAAAGGGAAAAAGAAAAGGATAAAAAAGACAAAGAAAAAGATATAAACAAAGATAAGAAAGACAAAAACAACGAGAAAACTAATGAAAAGGAGCAAGCGAAACAAGGGAAGCAAAGGAAAGAAAAGGGGAAAGGGAAGGATACAGAAGATAATGACAACGACAATCTGGAACTGATGGCTAAAAAGGCAAAACGACTACAAGCAATAAAGAACTTGAAAGCATCTGCCAAAATAACTGGGCAATCATTAGAGTCTCAACCAAGGATCACTAATATCTTTAGCCCTCTACCTAAGGAAGGGATAAGTGATTCGCTCAAACATGAAAACAAAAGGGCTATACCAGACGACCAAGGCGTCCGAATTTGTGCGACCACTGGGTCGAATTGGGCAGACCTTGTAGTGACTGGAGCTGCACCTGGAGCCGAAAAGAAAAAGGCAACAAGACCGGCGCCCGATCCAGGAATCCTACCAAGAGACCCCGCTCAGGGAGAAGAAATGGCGAGCAAAACAAAAATTCTAGCCGAGATAGGGGATCAAATGCCTAAGCACATGCCTAAAAGCCTCCAATCACAAAGCTAATATCCAATCATCCTTCACCCCCAACAAAAACTACAATACCACATTCTGAAACCCAAGCTATTACCGAGGAATCAGACTCATTTATTTATGAAACCGCATCTCTACGTCTAGTGAAGCAAGTGACTCAAGTGATGAGCAAAGACTTGATCCATCAACTCCATCAACTCCAGAGCTCTCAGAAGTATCAGATTCCCCTGATCCAAACATAAGGAAAGCGAACGAATCAGGACAAGACAACACCCCAAGAAAAAAGCTAAAAAAAAAGAGAAATAGGCAAAAAAAACACAATAATATAATATATGAAGAAACTACAGATCAAGGGAGCAGCACAGAGCAAACCAACTACACAAGAAAAAACTTAACTCCTAGAACCACAACAGAATCAGACCAGCAGCAAACCACCTTGAATGGGACCAAAGGGAGTGGCCAAAAACTGTACGAACGTACAAGTCTCACTGGAAAACATGCAGAACCCTCTCTGAGCAAAGTACTAAATTCAATCAAAAGTTTCCATGAAGATGTTAAAGTTGACAACAGGAGGAATCACGCCGCCATCCAAAAGCTACAAGGAGCAATCAAATAATTGGGTCAAACATGCTCAGAAATTTCAGATAGAATGGCCTCCGTAGAATCACGTACCGAAAATCTGGAAAAAGACGCTGTTAATCTCTAAACACAAGAAAAAGAACAAGACGGAATTATAAAAGATCTGATGCTAAAGGTCGAAGACCAAGAAAACAGAGCCAGACGAAACAACCTGCGCTTCCTCGGATTCCCGGAAGGAGTTGAAGGAAAAGACCCAAGGGGCTTTATGATCAACCTCCTTAAAACAGCCTTTCCTGAACTACAGTCCTGGGAAATGGAGAGGGAGGTACAGCATGCCCATCGCTTCCCCCTAACTCTCCCAAAGCGAATTCACAATCCACCACAATATCCAAGAGCAGTACTGGTACACTTCGGGAACTTTCTTCTACGTGAAGCTATATACTATCTCGCTCGGCCTAACAGCAAGAGGGAACACAAGGGGTTCATGTTTTTCACTCAACCAGACTATGCTCATGCCACGGTGGAACGGAGGTGGAGGTTGAGGCAACTAATTACACCATTCGAGCAAAAATCGCACAACTGTCTTTCTGCAAAACCCAGCTCGACTAAAAATAATTATTAATGGAACAACACGAAGCTTCACGAGGGAAATTCAGGCCCAGGCTTATTTTAAAGAAATTTCAGACTCAAGGAACCCTAAAACAGAGAGACAACAAAAAGCAGCAGGTAGACAAGATGTAGAAAGCAAGTAAAGGATTGGGCTCAATTTTTCTGAAGAAAAGGGGGAGTGAAAAGAAAAGACTGATAATCAAAAATATGATGTAATATATGGTTATCCACTAAGACATTGAGAAATTTTATTTAGATCACACTCCTAATCGTATTATATGTCTGGCACATGGGGTGCGGAAAGCGGGGCGGGCTGGGGCACACTGATTAGACTGACGCCCACACCTGGATTCCCCAGGATTCAGGATGCCTCAAGGGGTGGTAAGGGGGGGAGGGAAAGGGTGGGGGGGGGGAGAACACGAGCAAAACAAAACACGGGTAATCATAGTCAGATCAGGATTTAAACTAAAAAAGAAAATGACACAATCATGCTATAAATTTACAAACAGAAATGAAGAACATAAGACAAACTTTGGTGTAAGGATGAACCAGAAATATGCAAAAAATGGCTAAGTTAAGGATTTTAACGATCAATATCTGTGGCCTTAATGACGTGAAAAAAGACAAAGGGTGGCAATCGGCCTCAAGGCAATGGGTCCTAATATTATATGCATGCAGGAGACACATGTGGAAGGGTCGCAGCAACAACTGCTAAAAAACATGGGATAAAGACTGATCATATCAACAACGCAGGCGACAAAGACAAGGGGGGTAGCCATCCTGGCAATCAGAGGGGGGCTTCAGTTCATCAGGTCTACAGCCGATAAATTAGGGCGCTGGGCAATAACAGAATGCCAATATGGCCAGGGAAAGAAAGCAACGATATGTTCCATATATGGGAAACTAACAGATGACCCAGACTTATTGAAATTTGTCTTAAATGAACTAGCTCATTTGTCACCCCCAATTATCATGTGTGGCGATTTTAACTTGATTCTACTCTCGGACTGGCAATCAAGGCCAGACTTCGCATATAAAGGAAGGAAACCCAGAGTATTTGGCATACTCCAAGATCTATGCACCACGCACCACACATGGCCTAGGGGACTGCTGGCAAGCAAAACACCCTAGCGATCCGGGTTATACATTTTTTTCCCACCCACATAATAAACTGGCCAGGTTAGATTATATATTTATCTCCCATACAATCTTATCAAAATGCATAATAGAGAAACTTCTCTGAGTGTTATCTGACCACAATACACTGATGCTCACCATGGATGTCGAAGGGCCAGACCATAGGAAGAATTTATGGACCTTCGAGAGGGCATTACTTCTAAATGAAAAGTACTGTCAATGCTTAATCAAATGGATCCCAGAGTTCCTAAAGGATAACACGGGGAGCGCACCAATCGAAATAGTCTGGGATACCTTAAAAGCAAGTATTAGGGGAGAGACTGTAAGATTCTCCCTTAATCTTAATTGTGCGGCAAAACAGGAAATGAAAACATTACAGGGAAGATTAGTAATTGCCAAGGAAGACCTTATGAGGGCAGTACAAAAGGGGCACAACATCGAAGAAACACTGGGCACTGTGGCCATCCCAAGAAACAATGTGACAGATATATTTACTAAAAAGGCAGTCGATAAAGCTACAGTGAATAAAGAAAGAATATATGAACTTCGCGAACAAGTAGGGCAAGAAAATATGGCCAATACAATAAAAGAAATTACCAACCCCAAAAATGGTCTTATACAAAACCCAATAGGGATAAGAAGGGTGTTTCAAGATTACTATCAAGATCTATACAAGGAAACTGATAAAAATCAAAGAAAAATAGAAGAGTATATAGAGCAGTCTATTATACCCCGACTATTGGAGGAAGATCAGGAAAGCTTGGCGACAATTCCAGAATGGGGCAAAATTTTGCTATCAATTAATAGTCTAGCTCCCGGGAAAGCAGCCGGGCTGGACGGGATCCCAGTGGAATTTTATGCAAAATTTCATAAACCGTTGAAGGGGATTATAACAACATTAATGACACATATTTTCTTGGGGGGACAGCCACCAGGCTCATGGGCTAGGGCAAAAATTGTAGTATTCCCAAAAAAAAACAAAGATCCTACACAACTGCCCTATCACATTAATTAACTGTGATTCTAAAATCTATTAGAAACTACTGGCAACCAGATTGGTGCAACATATACATAAAATTACTTCGCTACGCCAGCATGGTTTCATTCCAGGTCGTTCCACCATTGACCAAGTCCAAAGGGTCATCACACTTTTCGATATATCAGAAGTGGCAGGAGACCCTATGGCCTTGATACTTCTAGATGCCGAGAAGGCCTTTGATAGGGTCTCCTGGCAGTATCTTTGGACAGCAATGTCGAAGAGTGGTATTGGTGACCGATTCATTAAAGCTACACGGATGTTATATACGAATCCAGAAGCGTTGAGCATGATAAACGGGGAGATGTCAGGGAATATTAGAGTAACCAGAGGGACGAGACAGGGATGTCCGTGCTCCCCTCTATTATTCGCAATCTTTATTAACCCTTTCATTCTTAGACTAGAATCAAATCTGACAATACCACCAATCAAAACCATCAACGGTAATACTAAGACCCTAGCCTATGCGGATGACATAGCAATAATCACAGGAGATCCCAGCGAAGCAGTGAAAGCGATGGAAGAAGAAGCCAGACAATTTGGGGAGGTCTCAGGATACAAGCTTAACCAGGGCAAAACTCAGATAGTTGTTAATAGCAAGATCACATATCAGGAAGACCGGGTAGTTACCAACGCCATGTACCTAGGAGTGAACATAACATCAGACCTAGATAATCTGGTCAAAATTAACTTTGAACGTCTTATAAAACAAACAGGAAAAAACCTCCGTAGAATTGACAATCTCCATTTGACCATAGTGGGACGGTGCAATGCCATAAAAATTTTATATTTTCCTAAATTTTTATACTTTTTTAGGGCCATATGTTTAGATTTCACCCCACAAATATTTAAGGACATAGATAACCTATTCTCTCAGTTTATATGGAATTACAAAAAAACGCGCAGAACACTCAAATACCTAACACTCCCAAAAGACAGAGGCGGGCTCGTACTACCCAATCTCAAAGTGTATTGGTGGGCCACAATAATACAGTATAGCAATATATTGCTCACCCCAAAAAAGACCACAGAACACGAGGGAGCGATCCCAACACCACAGGAACTAATTTTAGGCAATGAAGCTAAAGAACATCTCTGGCGACTAACCTACAATTGCTGCTTTAAAAAAGTATGATTTAAAACCCTTAGGGGGGTTTATTCGGCATGGAACAATGTTCAAAAACTCTTAGGCATTGGGAGATTCTCCTATTATACAACTCTAGTGGGAAATACCAACCTCCCAGAGACATTTAGGGACGCCTGCATGATAAGGTGGCAAAGGGCAGGGATTACCCAGTGTGGCAATTTTTACTCCAATACAGGATTCAAGTCATTCGAGGAACTAAAACTAGAACTTGGGCTAAACCAGAGATTTCTTTAAATTTTTACAAATTAGAGACTTCCTAATGAAAAAAGGGGGAGGCCCATCCAAGTTTGGAAAAAAACATATAATTGAATAATAAATCTAATTACCACTGTAAAGATTGGTGTAATATACGATAACCTAACATCCTGCCTATCAGACTACAATGAAAAATCTATAGCAAATTGGCATGATAAATTAGATTTGGCGCAAGAAACTTGTGAGAAATCACTTAAGGCATCCCAATTCTGGCTAATGTCGGCTAATCTCCAAGCCAAATATTATAAAACTTATTTCCAGTTATACTATACCCCAAATAAGATCGCTAAATTTGGGACGGGTAGAGGCACGGAATGCCCACGCTGTATGCAGTATGAGGCAGACATCCCACACATATTTGCTACATTTTTTACATTGGGCAGAGTCAGTAGGGAAATTTTGACCTTTCTGTCCAAACTTCTAAATAAAAAATCAAAATCACTACGGCAGAATTAATACTTGGTCTAGATGGAGATACACGTCTAAAAGAAATTCAAGGGCTCATATTTATCGCCATGGCTGTATTTAGAATATGCCTGGCCACAGCCTGGTTAGACCCCAATCCTCCTACTTTTCAACAATGGCGGGCGAGTCTCTTGGCCACATATAATTTAGAAACGGCTATATACCAGAGGAAGGGTAGAAAGAGACCTAGGGGTCCATTACGATGTCGGGCGGTTTGCCTCCGCCAGGCTGGCGGTGGCCACCGCCGGCCTGGCGGAGGCAAACCGCCCGACATTGCAAGCCCAAATCCCCCCGCCATATTAGGATGGTGGAGGGGAAGGTGGCGGTGCAAAATACCACCCGCCTGTTTTCCGCCCCGGTCGCCTAGCGGCCGGGACAGAAAACGAGTAACATGGAGGCGGTGTCTGTTAGACACCGCCCGCAATATTACCATGGGCATTGTTAGATGCCTTTCCACGGCGGCGCTGCCGCCACGGAAAGGCATGCGGTCTTCACTCTGGGGGCCCCCTGCGGGCCCCCAGAGTGAAGTACAGGTGGGGGGGTGCACATGGGGGGTACCTGTGGTACCCCCCTTAATTTTCATTTGCAAAGCGGCAGGCACTGCGCGGTGCCTGCCACTTTGCAAATGAAAATGTGAAAGTTCATTTTCAGCATTGTGGCGGGCGGTGCAGAGAGCACCGCCCGCCACATTGCTGAAAATACAGGATGTGCCCGCCACTGTGGCGGGCACATCCTAATGGCACCCCCGGGACCACCGCCCTTATGGCAGGCGGTCCCGATTTACGATAGGATGACGGGCGGGCAAAGTCCGCCCGTCATCCTAATGGACTCCAAAGAATGGGGCTGGAAATTTGGGACCCACTGACACGTTGGATACAGAATCTGGTTTGATAATATAACTTAGATACTGTGCATGGGGTTTTTTAGAAAAGTAGGACTACAGGGGCGCGCTACCTTGGTTAAACGTTACAAAGTGTGTAAGGACAAACGTATCTTTGTGTAGTGCGTAAAGAGCAGACGGCAAAACGCCCTTAACCGTCTCAACAGGTCAAAAGACAAGACAATAGTACAACAAATAAGCTCTCGCAACTACAGATGTGTATAACAAGACAGGGTTCAATGACCAACAGTAAAAGGAAACGCAGACGCAGGTTCTTTGGTGTGAAATTTCTTATTACAGCAAGACGTTGGTTTTTCTCCAGACTTAAGAATGATATCAAACGCCGACACGTGTTTCGTCGTGTACGGGTGAGTCAAACACGACTCTTCACGAGAGACGACCGCCGGGAACAAACAGAGGAGGGACTACACGAAGCGGCGCACCGCCTCAGAGGAGACAGACTCGTTTCCTCAAACCGGCACTTTTCAAGAATCCTCTCCCGGCTTACCGCCTGATGACAAAACAGGTGACAGCGCTGTTACAATCTGTACAAGACTACCTTTGGGATTGGACAACTCCATTCTCTTACCGCAAATAACCACCTTATCAACCAGTTTCATCTATATATGAACACAATAAATACCTATTGCCTATAACTGAGCTTTTAAAGACCCAGACTTACTCCAACCACACTGTGGATTGGGAGTATAAGCCCTGAAGAGTCGTGTTTGACTCACCCGTACACGACGAAACACGTGTCGGCGTTTGATATCATTCTTAAGTCTGGAGAAAAACCAACGTCTTGCTGTAATAAGAAATTTCACACCAAAGAACCTGCGTCTGCGTTTCCTTTTACTGTTGGTCATTGAACCCTGTCTTGTTATACACATCTGTAGTTGCGAGAGCTTATTTGTTGTGATAATATAACTTAGTTAAGTCAAAGGGACTTTCTTTTTTTTTTGTAAATGTATACAGGAAATGCATATAATGATTGTCACAATATGGATACAAAAATGTCATATATCATTTACCATGTTTTATTTTTTTATTTTGTATATACCCACGCCTGGGGGGGGCGAGGTCATATTTGCTCTGGGGGTTTTTTCAGGATTTTATGTAAAACTAAGGGTGAAAAAACATAAAATGTATCAATAAAGACTTGTTTAAAAAAAAACTGTGAAATATGGAAATTATCAGGGTTTGCGGATTTATGCAAGTAATGATGGCCAAAATAATTAAAACAATACATTTCTTCATAATTTGATGAACCTTCTAAGTAGTCATGTTTTGTAAATTTTGCTGACATTTCTAAGTCTGCCATCATGTTATTAACAGTCTCAAAGTCCCATTCATCAGAAAATGTGCTGGGTGAAACGAAATCATTCAAGGAAACCTTAAATTGATGAGAAATCTTTAGCAGCTCAACAGGGCCATTAATGTCATAATCAGTTGTATCCCATGATATTCCGCCAGGTCCGCTGTGATGTTTACTGATGACAGGTCTCGTTGTTCACAATGAGATGATTTGTGTGGCTTCAGGAGCAAGTTGATGTTCTTACTTGCTGTGTCCATTTTAATGTGCTTTCCATTTATCAGCTTTCCCAAACTTAACACAAGAATGAGCCATAGCAGGAGATAAAGTACACCTAACACAATCCAAAGTGCAACCCATGTTGAAACCAGATATGTATTTGTAAGCACTTGACCAAGTTCCTTTACTTTTTCCTTGAAAGTTTTGTTTGCTGGCACAGTTTCAGGTTCACTGGGATCCTCAGAAAAGTTATCGAAGTTGATAAAATAGCCAGAGGCAGTTCTGTCAATTGTTGGTATCGCATCCGGATTCTTTGAAATCGCTGGAGCTGCTTGTTCCCTTGACATGTTTGTATAGTCAGATGCTACATCATTCTAGACGGGAGTTTCTTGACAAACTGGTATTTGGGTGTTAAGAGGCACATGTTCCATGGCTTTATTGCATAGTCCTTCTTTTCTCACTTTAGAATCTTCAAAGGTGATGAGTCTTTCAGTTTGAACCTCTTGGATAGTAACAAGATTTGGTTGTCTGCTACATCTTGGGAGTCCACTGGGCCTACTACTTATTATTGACCACATGGTGTGGTTTTACCAGGTCAATTGAAACATTTTTTCCAGCAAGGGGCTGGTGCAGGTACTGGTTTTCTGTAAGAAGGCCCAAATTCCTTCTTGTCTGCTATTTTCTCCCTGACCAGAGCCCTAATCTTTGGAATCCAGACAGGTCTTGCTGGGACAGGTGGTTTTTCTTCAGTGGTCGTTGGCTTTTCGCTGGTTTTGCTTAGACTTCTTCTTGTTTCATTTAAGTCCTGTAAAACAGCCAAACTATCTTTGATATTAAAGGGTTTTTGTTCCACCACTGAAGTGTGACGATCGAGGTCTTCAACCAACATTCTAGTACCAAAAAGGATTTCATATAGAGTGATTCCACCCAGAGAATTTATAGGCAGGTTATTAAGACTACGTTGGACAATTATTAGATGTTTTACCCACCCATCACCCGAACCTAATACCCTGGCTGTTATAGATTGCTTTATGTCACGGTTTTTTCTCTCCACAACCAAATTTCCCTCAGGATGGAATGGACTTGAAAATCGCAATGCAATGCCCAAGCTGGCCATGGCCTTCTTGTAAGCCTTAGAGCTAAATGCAGGACCCTGGTCAGAATGTAGCGTGCCGATTGCGTATGTGCCGATAAAGACTCACAAATCTTTTATAACAGTTCGGGCATCAGCTGAGCGCTGAGGCCACATCCAAATGAATCTTGTCTGAATATTTGTGGGACTGCATCAGTCCATTCAGACGTCCGCATGTAGATAGCCTTATGCTGTCTAACAGTGGTGTCTGTACTGGGCTGGCTACGCTGTAGTCAGGAATCTGGTGGTGTTCAAAGCTGTGGTATTTGTAACAGTCATCGCAATTAATTCCGAATTCGTATACCACCGGTTGCATTGTTGTCGTTATTCGACATTGTTTAATGAACGTTTTTGCAGAGCAAGTTTCAAGGAAATAAAGATAAGGTGCACAATATTTTGGAACACTGAATCCTTCAACGTTGAACAAAACCAAAAACTAATACATAGGATTTTTTGTCCTACTCAGTTTAAGGCGGATATTTTATCCTTTAACCCACTCCAGAAGACTATTGGAGTTTTTACGGGATAAAGGGGTCTCTGGGAAAAGCACAACTGAGTTACTCTAGTATCTAGAGTTAAATTAGTGACTTACCAAACGTTGGGCGCCACGTAATGTAGTTCCTATATTCCCAGTAGGCTCTGCGCATTGGAATAATATATCCTATAGATTAGACGTAGGACTGAGTTCGACTAGGTCTCTATCGAATATACTAGACTTAATTGTGTGTGCCAGCTAGCTCAGAGGTCACTAGAAACTTTCTCGAATTCACAAGAAGGGATTAGTCTCTGACAACCGCATAAACATGACAACTTTGTTTCCCCAAGATAAAACGTATCTTCAGAGTCGTGGAAACAATAGATAGATATTTCCCTCAGTCAATCGTGCATGCTTCGTTCACTAGAGGTGCAGAGAAAGTAGAAAGACAGGCGCTTTCAATAAAAGAATTTATTGAACAGTCTTCTTTCTCAAACATCAGAACTGCTACAATAGTAAAACTGTTTGTAAAATATAATGTGTACAGTATAAATAGTAGAACAAAATAATACTGTAAGAGCATTGTATGGTTCCTAAACCATATATAAATACATACATAAATAACAGAAGCTAAAAGTACTCAACTGGTCCTTCTAAAATACGCCTACCCTGGTGTACCTAACCTAAGCTTAGTACGAGGGAAGAAGTAAGTGAGGTGTAGCATAAATGTAGTATGCTTTTGCCAAGAATCTGCCCAAGACTTCTCTAAGGGTCTAATCAGCTCCGTACCTTAGTTTAGAATGAAGAAGGTCGGTCTCGGGACTCGATTTCCCAACAACCCGCAAGGGTAGCTTGGAAACACTGGAGCTGGATTTCTCGGCAGGAGAAAAGACAGCATCTCTCTCAGTGCGTCTGCTGGAGGGTTGGCTTCCTTCGGCACTTGCTGTAGCAGGGCGCGTCGGGCAAGTAGATAGTCGAACTGCTCCAAACCAGTGTGTGTTTGCTTGGGCAAGTGTGGGCATATTTATACCTTGAAGGTGCCGACTTTGACGTACAGTTGGATATAATAACGTCATCAAAGAGTCTCAGTTCTTTGAAAACTCCATGAGTTCTTGGATAAATCAATATTCAAGCAAGGGGAAGTCCACGACTGCTGAAGCAGAGATTTCCAAGAAATTGTTGTGGATTTTCGGAACTAGTGGAAGTAGCCCTGCCGTATTTGGACTGCATGAGCTATGCCTAAATATGGCTATGATTTTTGAGCCTATATAAGGATATGGTGATTTATACCTATAAAAGGGCATGAATCGGGAAACTTACAATAGGGTCCTAAAACGATACATAACACTACCTGGAAGGCATTCATAGTGCTATGTCTAGCCTACAGAGGTCTTTTCAAGGCCTAGCCTCTTTGCTGAAAGCAGCCACCCTACCATCCCAACCTTGTGTTCCACCTCCTTTCTCTTTCCCATACAAATTCCTTATTCCCAGACCTGTCTCAAGCACACTCACACAGTTTCACACATCCACTTAAAGAGACAAAAGAAGCACAACCACACAGAAACATCAGCACCACTAAAAACACAGGCACACGTCCAAACATACAGACACCACACCCACATGCACCACCACCAGTTACATCCACAGAGACTGTACCCACTACCAAACACACATGTACAACGACCACCATCAGCGGTTCACAGATACTGCGCTCACCACCACAGCCATCATGCAGTACCACCAACATACGCACAGGCACCGTACCCACCTCCGTACCCACATGCACCACCACCTCTACCAGCACACCCACAGATACCACATCTACCCCAACTACATGCACCACTCCAGCACACCCACAGACACCACACCCATCAGAACACCCAGAGATACTACAACCACCCGAACACCCAAAAGCACCACTCCCACTACCAGCAAGCCCACAAACACCACACCCACCACCATAGCCACAACTTCCACCACATTCACATGCATCACAACCATGCTCAGCACCTTTACAGCACACCCATCCACACACACACACAAAAACACCTTAGACTACACACCAAAATAACTCAACAGACACCTAGTAAGCAAGACACACCCAAACATGCATGCCATACACCAGACCCACAGGCACCTGCACCCTCAACCGACATATGCATATCAGCCACTGCCAGTCCCTCTATCCCCAAACCCCCGCCAAACATCCTCCCCATTTTCCAAGTGACAGTTTATTTTTTGCCCTTTCTTCAATCCCTTCCAAAGCCCAAACCATCCCTCCCAAATGCCAATTCCCCCTCCCAAACACAAGAGCACCCCTTCCCAAACCCACAACTCCTCACAAGAGCACCTTAACCAAACCAACACCCCCCTCCCAAACCCAAGAGCACCCCTCCAAAAGTCCAGAGCAACCCTCCCAAACCCATCCCCCCTCCCATGTAAGATCTTTGAGGTGCCTACTCTGCCTATTAGATGCCCCTTCTTGAGGGAGGAGGTTCCACTTGGCAGTGATTATGAGGTAAGCTTTGAGCCATGACACAACAGTGCACAGGGATTTTTATATGAAAAACGTACTGGCAGTTTGCCTTTTTGGGGTTATTGACAGAGTTCTTAAATTTGTTAGAAAACATAAATGTTTTGATTTCACTATAATAGTCTTGTAAATGTATTTTCCTTTGCAATAGTTTAATTCTTAGCAATGTTTCCTACTAACATGAGAATTATTGATTTTTCTTTACCATGATGTCAAGTAATCAAACAGACGTTTTCAATGTCTACTTTGTTAACTGCATATTCTGGTCAACATTGTCTGTGATGGTCATTTGAATTTAGGTGGAGGCATTTATCGTAGTAATGGCCACTTGTACCAACTAGTTGATGGTAAAAAACGTGTGGGAATTTGTTACTACAGGTATGTTTGTTCCACCTTGATTACTGATGAATATTAGCAAATATGTGAAGGAGAGTAGGATCTGCTTTCTATGATTACCCCCACTTTTTGCTGTGTTTCACTGGTTGGATAGGTCTTATGACCATAGAAACTTAAACAAGATTGTCCCTCCCTATCAGACTGGGGATGACATGCACCAATGCATTACTGCACTGCAGAGGGCCTGCAAAGTACAGAAGGTACCCCAGGAGCAGTGGGCAGCAATCTTGTGACTCTCCTTTGCAGACAAAGGTAGACATCATCTCCTCACTGTAAGAGAAGAGGATGCTGATGATTACAAGGTGCTGAAGAGTACTCTAATAGATGGGTTTGGCTTAACCACTGAGCGGTGTAGAATACAGTTCAGAGACACCCAGAAGGCGCAGATTCAAGACTGGATTGACTTTGTAGATTGTGCTACTAAGGCTCTGGAGAGCTGGTTGTCAGGCAGGGCTGGTTGTCAGGCAGTAAAATGTGTCCCTGTACATGATTGTATAATCTGATCACGAGAGAACAAATTATTAATAACTGTCAAAACCAGATGTTGCATCAGCACCTGGTAGACTCTGATCTGACCTCTCCCCAAGAATTGGGAAAGAAGGAAGACAAATGGGTCAGAACCATGGTGAAGCAGAAGGTACAGAACCAAGGTGGTAACCAAAAGAAGCAAGATCAAAAAGGTGGGGAGAAAGGTAAAGACTAAAAGTCTTCACAAGATCCCCAAAAAGCTTCTTATGGTGGGGCTCCCCAATCTTCCAAGAAGAAAGAAGGCCCAAAGAAACCATGGTGCAAAGTCTGTAAGCGGAATAGTCACTGGACCAGTGACTGCACCAAAAAGGAGACAGCTCCAGCCACCATTGTCCCTAAGGCAACTGTTCTCCCTAGTTCAGCTCTGTTGGAAGGCGGTGGCCCCAGGGGTCAAGTAGGCTCTCCTAACCCCCTGGAACCTCCTCTCCCACAAGTACTGCCGAGTCTTATCGAGGGGGGAGTCCCCACCGGGGAGGACTGATCGTACACACTGTCGACACACCACACTTATGAGCGGGCACCACACCGTAATTATTTATCAAGAAAGTCTTTATCAAGATTAATCAAAAAGCATTACACAGCGATCGAGGGATCTCAAAAGTCTCGTAACGAGGGGTCAGGGAAGCGGGACAGTCTTAGGAGGCCAGCTGGCCTGCCACGTACCCGGCGCACAGTTCTCAATCCTCGAACTGGGGGGTACGGGGGCTGGCGATGGGACGTGCTGTTCTACTCACTTCTGGTTCAAGCTGTTCGTGAGGGTAGCGTCGATGGTCCAGCCGGACCAGAGAGTTCGTCAAGCCGCGACGAGGTGAGCAGGGCTTGGGCAGGAGTACTCCGTCGTACTCGTAAGTAGATGGGGCCGCGACAGCGTCAGCAGGGCTCCGATGTTCAGGTCTTGTGCTTCAAGAGGGAGCCGCGACAGCATCAGCAGGGCCCCGATGGATCAGTTCCGTAGGTTCTAGGATGAGCCGCGACGGCATCAGCAGGGCTCGGTGGGTCAGAGTCTGTTCTCCTCGAAGTCAGCCGCGATCAGGTCAGCAGGGCTTTCTTGTCCAAGATACAACTGCCGATTAGGTGGAAGGCAGGCTGTCTTATAGTCGTTGAGTTCTTTGATGTCCGGACCCTCATAGGCAGGAGGCCGGAGGTCCGAGGGCCAGGCGCCTGATCGTCTGGGCGGTTGGTTCTTTGATGCTTTGGACCATGCGCCCATGGAATCCCAGACGCCCATCAGGGCCTGGAGCCAGCTCACTAGGAGGTCCAAGGTGCCATCGAAACCAGCCCCCAGGGATAGTTCAGAGGTGTGAGGGAAACCAGTTCCTCGGAAGGGGGCCGGAGGTGTGATGGAAGTCTTGGTTTCGGGTACTTGGTGAGTCGTCCACCCCCCGGGTGGATCTGGGCGCGCCGGACGCACAGGCTTAGCGCCCGTCAGGAGCGGCCAGGGCTGCCGAAAGGAAAGAAGGCGGCCGGCCGGCCGGGGTGGCCAAACATAGAGTCCGATGGTTACGTGCCCGGGTGCAGGCACGCGGTCGGGGGATTGTCTCAGGTCCAGTGTAGGAGGGTCACGTACAGTTCTGGGTGGACGGGAATCAGTTCCACCCGTAGATCTGGGGCTGTGGAGATCAGCGAGGACCACGCCACGAGGCCGGGTCCAACAAGCTCCAAGTGGTGGTTCCCAGCAAAAGGGTGTAGTAGGGTTGACCCTGGGATCTGAGATGGGTTCTGGCATAGTCAGAGTTCCAACTCAAGTTGTTTTAGTCTGTGATGGAGGCATGGATATGACCTCCTCTGTGATTCCCAGTAACCTGGGCAAGTACATACAAACACCTTTGGTTAATGAGAAAAAGGCAGAAGCCTACAGGGATACAGGGGCAAGTGTCACAATGGTGACACCAGACTTTGAAGACCCTGGACAAGTCATACTTGCGAGACTTACCAAGTGATCAATGCTAGCAATGTCAAGGCCACCCATAGTCTGGCAGTTGTTAATTTCTCCTGGGGAGGGGTAACTGGTCTTAAGACAATTGTGATGAGTGCAGGCCTCCCTGTTGAATGCTCGCTTGGAAATGACCTAGAGACTTCAGCCTGGTCTGAAGTGGAGTATAGGACCCATGCAGAAATGTTAGGAATCTCAGCACATGTCTTTCAAGTGACTAGGTCACAGGTCAGAAAGTCTAGCACTGAACAGGCACTGGATTCTGGAATAATGGACCAGTTGCCTACCAAGAAAAGGAGCAGTAGGATTAAGACAGTGCCTTCCCACCTGACTCATAGTGAGGATCAGCCTTCTGGGGAAGCTGATTGTGAGCCTGAAGAATAAACTGTCCCAGAGGAGCTTGCGCCTGATCAGGTTGAGTTCTTATGGACAGGGGGGCCTTCCAGGGCAATTCTGAGTCAAAAAATGTGCAGCAGAGCTCCCCTTCACTTGAACCCCTCAGACAGCAAGCTGCTGCTGAGGCTGCTGGAGATGCTAGTGGCACCCATAAAGCCTATTGGGATGATGGACTCCTGTATTCAGAGGGTAGAGACCCCAAGCCTGGTGCAGCCAGGAGGTTGGTCATACCTTTGGCATTCAGGGGCTTCCTATTGACACTAGCCATGATATTCCCTTAGCAGGACACCTAGGCCAGAACAAGACTTGGGACATAATTGTCCCTTACTTTCAATGGCCCCACATGTCTGAAGACACAAAGGAGTTGTGCCGCTCCTGTGTAACCTGTCAAGCCACTGGCAAAGTAGGTAGCACTACAAAGGCCCCCCTTATACCATTACCTGTGGTGGGGGTTCCCTTTGAAAGAGTGGGTATTGACATTGTTGGACCAATGGATCCTCAGACTGCATCTGGGCACAGGTCTATCCTAGTGGTAGTGGATCATGCCACTAGGTACCCAGAGGCAATTCCCCTTAGGACCACTACAGCACCTATTGTGGCAGGAGCCCCCTTCAGAGTTTTCTCAAGAGTGGGGTTTCCTAAGGAGGTAGTGGTGCAAACAGACTTGTCTAGCTACTTAACTGCAATGTGGAAGGAGTGTGGAGTGAACTATAAGTTCACCACACCCTATCATCCACAGTGCAATAGTCTAGTTGAAAGGTTCAACATGACCTTAAAGGGTATGATTAAGGGTCTCCCAGAAAAGCTCAGGCGGAGATAGGATATCCTGCTAACCTGCCTTTTATTTGCATACAGGGAGGTTCCTCAGAAGGGGGTTGGCTACAGCCCATTCGAACTTCTGTTTGGACACCCTGTCAGAGGACCACTTTGTCTGGTGAAGGAGGGATGGGAGTTACCTCTCAAACCCCCTAAACAGGATATTGTGGACTATGTACTTGGTCTCCGTTCCCGGATGGCTGAGTACATGAAAAAGGCAACTAAAAACCTTGAGGCTAGCCAGGCATTACAGAAAGCCTGGCATGACCAAAATGCTGTGCTGACTGTTTACCAGCCAGGACAGAAAGTGTGGGTGTTGGAGCCTGTGGCCACAACAGCTCTCCCTCCAAGACAAGTGAATTGAACCCCACACTATTGTTGAACAGAAGGGGGAGGTTACCTATTTGGTCGATCTTGGAACTCCCAGGAGCCCCCATAGGGTGCTTCATGTCAACAGATTGAAACCATATGTTGACAGTGCAGACATGGGCTTGCTCATGGCTACTGATGAAGGACAGGAGGAAGAGAGTGACCCTCTACCAGACCTGCTCTCTCAGAACCCTGATGATGTATCAGTTGATGGAGTAGCCTTGGCAGGCAGCCTCACTGAACAGCAGCAAACTGATTGCAAACAAGTTCTACAATAGTTCAGACCAGAGGCGCAACTAGAGTCAAATGGGAGTTATTGAACCCTCAGATAGCCCTTGGGCTAGTCCGGTGGTTTGGTACCAAAACCTCACACCCAGGGTGGTAAGAGAGAGATGAAGTTTTGTGTAGACTACAGTGGTCTCAATGCAGTCACTAGGACTGATGCCCATCCAATTCCAAGAGCAGATGAGCTTATAGACACTTTGGTCTCAGCCAAGTTTCTTAGCACATTTGAACTAAGAGCTGGCTACTGGCAGATCAGACTAGCTGATGATGCAAAGCCAAAAAGAGCCTTCTCAACCCCTAGTGGACGTTACCAATTTGTGGTAATGCCCTTTGGTGTGAAGAATGCACCTGCCACTTTTCAAAGGTTGGTGAATACATTCCTAACTTGCCTGGAAAACTACTGAGCAGCTTATCTTGATGATACTGCTGTCTTTAGCTCCACCTGGGAGGATCACCTGGTCCACATGCAAAATGTTTTGGAGGCCCTTCAAAAAGCAGGCCTAACTATCAAGGCTAGTAAGTGCCAGATAGGGCAGAGTCAGGTTGTGTAACTGGGCCACCTTGTAGGTGGAGGCCGGGTTCAACCATTGCAGAGCAAAATCTAGACCATATTGGACTAGGTTGCTCCAACCACCCAGACTCAGTTGAGACCTTTCTTGGGCCTAACTGGGTACTATAGGAGATTTGTCAAGGGGTATGGATCCATTGTGACACCCCTGAATGACTTCACTTGTAAAAGAATGTCTAAGAAATGTTAGTGGACAGTCAGCTGTCAAAAGGCATTTGATGACCTGAAGCAGGCCATTTGCACTGTACCAATTCTGCAAAGTCCTAACTACTCCAAAGAATTCATTGTCCAAACAGATGCATCTGAGTTGGGGGTAGGGGTTGTGCTGTCACAATTGAATGATGAAGGTCAGGACCTGCCAGTAGCTTTTATTAGCAGAAGGCTGACCCCTAGAGAGAAACGTTGGTCAGCTATTGAGAGGGAGGCCTTTGCTGTGGTTTGGGCTCTGAAGAAGCTGAGGCCATACTTCTTTGCACTCACTTCACAGTTCAGACAGACCATAAGCCTCACTTATGGCTAAAACAGATGAAGGTTGAAAATCCTAAACTTCTCAGGTGGTCCATTTCCCTACAGGGGATGGACTATACAGTGGAACATAGACCTGGGAGTAACCATGCCAATGCATATGGACTCTCCAGATATTTCCACTTAGAACATGAAGACTCAACTGGTCAAGGTTAGTGTAATGTTGGGGGGGTTGTGTAGGAGAGTAGGATCTGCTTCCTATGGTTACCCCCACTTTTTGCTGTGTTTCACTGGTTTATCGACTTTAGTCTGGCTGTGTCCCTGATAATCAGGACCCCAGCCTAGCTGTTCTCTCTCTAAATTGATTGCATGTACATTAGGTACACACCAGATTGGTTACTAGGTTACCCTTGTGAGTCCTTAGTATATGGTACCATAGGTACCAAGGGCATAGGTACCCCAGAGGCCTACCAGGGGCTGAAGCATGTATTATGCCAACCCTGGGAAGCCTTCCAAAATGGCACCACATGTCTGCACTGCAGCCTGGGTAAGGTGGTGTAAGCACCCCTTACTGGGATATAGTATACCTATATCCACCATTTAAAACAGACACATATTAACCCCTTCGCTGCGGCGGCTATTCCGCCGCAGCGCTAAGGGGGTGGGGCGGCTGCGCGGCAGTTCCGTGCTTGTGACGGAACCGCTCCGTCACGGCTCGCGGGTGAGCTTTGCTTGTGACGGAACGGTTCTGTCACGAACCCGCCCGCCCATTAAATCGTCAGCGCAGGCGCGGAATTCGCACCGCGCAGACGCGGCGAGCGGGCCGCGACGGAACCGTTCCGTCACAAGCACAGCTCACCCGAGGCTTGTGACGGAACGGTTCCGTCACAAGCATGCAAGGGGTTAACCTATAAGTCACTCCTATGGCAGGCCTTGACAATCCTGAAGGCAGAGTGCTTGGTTTTGTGTGAGAGGGTGCCCTAGCATTTATTTATTTATTTATTTGTGCAATTTATATAGCGCGCAAATACCACTGAAAGACAGAAAGCAAAGCTGATGGAATAATTAATTACTGGTTGAAGAGACATGTTTTTAATAGCTTCCTGAAAGTAAGAAGGGAGTGGCTGGCCTTGATGTAAGGGGGCTAGGTGTTCCACAATTTGGCCGTGGCAACTGAGAAACATCTGTCTCCCCATGATGATTTCTTTGTCCGTAAGACAGTTATGAGTTGGTTTGAGGAGGAACGCAGTGGTCTTTTAGGGGTGTACAGGCATAATGATTTTCTTAAGAACGCAGGGCCGGAGTTGTTTATTGCCCTATATGCAATACATAGTGCCTTGAATTTGATTTGATTCCTGATTGACAACCAATGGAGCTGGCGTATTACAGGGGAAATAGATTTGAACTTGGGCGTGCCTGACAATATTCTGGCTGCTGCGTTTTGGGCTGACTGCAATTTGTTCAAAACTTTCTCCTGGGCAGTTTGAAAGAGGCCATTGCAGTAATCGATCTTGGATAAGACCAATGTACACTTGAGAGTTTTTCCTGCGCTCAGAGGAAGGAAAGGGAGAAGTTTCTTAATCATTTTGAGGGCAAAAAAAGATGATGATACAACCGCATTTGTATGGTGGATAAAAGAGAGCTTATCGTCAAACATCACTCCCAGATTTCTAACCTTAGTGACAGGCTGCAGAGGGGCTCCCATCTCAGTTGGCCACCAAGTTGGGGACCGGCTGGGGGATAAGCTACCAAAGGTCATTACTTCCGTTTTGTCGGAATTTAACTTCAAGCAGTTGCGTGACATCCAGAGGCTGAGTCTCGCATGCCCTCTTGAAAATTAGCTGCCACTTTTAATCCATCATTGTGGACTGCCAGCACAAGTTGGGTGTCGTCGGCATACGATGTTAATCTCATCCCATGGGTTTTGATGGTCTTTGCCAAGTCCAACACATAGATATTGAATAAGGTAGGGCTTAGGGAAGATCCCTGAGTCACTCCACATTGGAGGGAAAAAACCAGGGAGTAAAATTCACCCAGCTTGGCCGACTGAGTGCGGTTGGCAAGAAATGAGGCGGTAAGGGACGACGTTGGCAGCATCTCCCGACCCCGCTTGGCGCCTGCAAGCATATTTAGAGCGGATGCTCTACTGAATAATTGTTTTAATTGTATGAATTTTAAAATTTATTGCTAATTTTAAAAAAGAACCCAGCACTTAGTATTAGTGGCGGATAGCTGTAAAGTTGAAGTTGACTAATAATTTTAACTGCACTCACTCTGTGTTGGCATTTCGCACATTGCCGGTGCTGCTAGGGGCTCACATTGTATTTTCAGCCGTCTGTACTCAATACTCCAGCCTGCCCGCCCCGGTCCGACTCGGTAGCCAATACCGTAGTGCGGAGGGCGGGGCAGGTAAGAGCCAGACACCCACAGAAAGTCGAACGGTTAGCGCTCTAGCTGTCCACTTCTGAGGGCTATTTAGCCCCTCGTTGGATCTAGCGCGCAGCGGTTGCGCGCAGCGGGGCACCTAAGACGAGCCAAGGACCAGCCCGTCTGCGCCCGTCTGCGACAGGACGGGGCCAGGGGCTGGGGGCTATGGCGAGACCCACCGACGCCTCAGGAGTCTCCACCACCATCCGGAGAACCTACTCCTCCCAGGTATTATTAGGGATACAAGACCATCTCTCAAGGGCCTGTGATAATAGGGCTGGAATAAGTCTAGAGGGCTCGTTCGCATGCCGCTACTGTAAAGCACAGTTCCATCTACTATCAGAGGACAGGGACCCCACTGATAACCCATTTGACAGGGCGCTAAAAGAACACCACACAGCCCTGAGGAACAAGGTGGGCGTTAGCATACCCCCAGGGAGTAAAAATCTGCTCTGCAACATTAGATCTTTATCGAAGCACGCCACAAAGGTATGGGACCTCATCTCATCAGAGGAACCGGACCTATGTTTCCTGACAGAAACCTGGCTAAAGCCCCACTCAGTCCCGGCGATAACCCTGGGAATTCCAGCCGGGTATAAAATAGTCAGGCTAGATCGATCCACCAAGATAGGAGGGGGGGTAGCAAGTGTTCACAAACAGGAAATTAACGTCACTATGATTGATGAGCTATGTACCCCTGAGTTAGAATTACTGATATTTAAAATCAACTCTACGCCTAAAGAGAGCAGGAAAGGAGCCTTGGTTTATCATCCTCCTGGCCCGTGTACTAATCTTTCTATTTCGCTTATAGAGGCTCTAGCACCCCATGTGCATGGTAACAATGATTTCCTACTCTTAGGAGATTTCAATGTCCACAGTGAGTCAACAGATTATAATGAGGCACAGACCCTACTCATGGATCTTGAATCACTGGGTCTAAAACAAATTAATAGTGGCCCCACACATCAGGCAGGACACACCCTGGATCTAGTTCTATCTAACTCCCCTCTGATTAAATGCATGCCCCCATATCAAGTAGAATAGACGGATCATTTTGTCATGGAATTCTACACCCCTATTATCAATCTGCCCTGTACAGGACAGATTGCCTTACCTAGTAAAAGGAGACCATGGCACAAAATGACTCCTGAGTCCTTTAAAAAGAGATATAAAGAACCTACGCCCAGCCCCACTGAAGATGTTCTAACTGCTTTGACCAGATTTGAAGGGGCGGTTGCTGAAGCTGTAAACGATATCATCCCATTAAAAGTATTTAAGCCCCGCCCAGCATACAAACAAGAAGTCTGGTTCTCGGAACACTTAAGATCTCTCAAACAAACCACTAGGAAACTAGAAAAGAAATGGAGAGCATTTCGCTTGGTCGAAAACAAGAAAAATTATAGGGACTCCCTCGCGGCCTACCACAACGCCATTCGCGCTGCACGTAAAAGTCATATTGCATCACAACTTTCGGCGGCTGGAAAAAACCCGAAAGTATTATATCAAATCTTGCAGTCATTTACAAAACCAGCAGCTTGTGAGACTGCAGAAGTGGCGTCACAGCAACTCTTAGATGACACCTCCTTATTTTTTATGAAAAAAATAAGATGGGATTTATGACAAAATTATCAGTTCCAACCAATCCGACGGGGAAGATAAAACTCCTCCATGGACAATGGAAGAACAATCTCATCCCACCCACTCCCTCGCCATATTTCCTCCCATCTCTGTAGAGGAGGTGATATCACTAATCACTCAGATTAAGAGTGGGTGTCCAACGGATACCATCCCTGCACGTATCATGCCAATGCTTGCTAACGATCTGGGTCCTGGGATCCAGAAATTAGTAAACCTCTCTCTCAGCACAGGAGAGGTTCCATTAGGGTGGAAAAGGGCATTGGTTAGGCCATTAAGAAAAAACACTGCAACCCCCTGGACAGAATTATCCAACCTTAGGCCAATCTCCCTGCTCCCTTTCCTTGGCAAAATCATTGAGAAGTTTGTCAATCAACATCTGTCCAATTAGATCGAATTGGCAGGAGGGCTGGACTATTCCCAGTCAGGGTTCAGGCCAAGACACAGTACCGAGTCCACCCTGATGTCAGTCGCAGACGATCTACATATGTTCTAGGACAGAGGCCACTCTGTGATCCTGGTACTATTGGACCTGTCTGCGGCGTTTGACACCGTGTCACATAACATCTTGACTACCCGGCTAGCTAACATCGGCCTGGAACATCAGGCATTGGCATGGTTGAGGAGTTTCTTATCAAACCGCACCCAAAGTGTGACCATGGGTGCATACCGCTCAGAGGATGTGGAGATCTCCAAAGGGGTGCCACAGGGCTCCTGTTTGAGCCACACGCTTTTTAACATCTATGTGGCACCCCTGGCCAACATCATGAGAACCTATGGTTTCATCCCGGTATCATACGCGGATGATATCCAACTCCTCTTTCCTTTTAAATCTCTTACCACCGAGGTTAAGAACTCCTTTTCCCAGGGAATGAAAGCGGTGGCACATTGGATATCGTCTAACTACTTGCAATGCAACGTTGGAAAGACTGAAGTCATGCTGTTCGGTGAAGCCAAACTCCTGTGGACTCCGGACTGGTGGCCACTAGATCTTGGCCCAGTCCCTGAGCACAAACAGGTAGTAAAAAACCTGGGAGTGCGACTAGATCAGGAGCTCTCATTGAAACAATATGGCAACCACGTGGTGGGTTCCTGCTTCCACATCATTGGCCTGCTACGGAAAGTGTTCCCATTGCTTCCTGACTCTACTAGAAGGACTCTGGTACAGGCACTGGTCCTGAGCCGATTAGATTACTGTAATGGCCTGCTACTGTCTGCAAATGAAGGAGTAATAACAAGACTCCAGGTGGTTCAGAACACCGCTGCCCGCCTAGTATTGAACGCCCCTCCTCGAACCCCTTCTAAACCCCTGCTGGCGAAATTACATTGGCTATCAGTCAAACAGAGGGCCAAATTCAAAATATGCTGCATAATACACAAAAGCCTAAATGGACTTGGGCCAGCATACTTGGCAAATAAATTCATCCCCTATGTCCCTACCCGCTCCCTTAGGTCAAGTGAGCAAGGCCTGTTCTGTGTACCCAGGGCTAAGAAAGCCAGACATGGGACCAGAGCTTTATCTGTGCCAGGACCCTCCTTATGGAACAGCCTCCCCAAGTCTCTCAGACAATGCTGAGGGCACTTCCCTTTCAGATAGCAACTTACAACTTTCCTATTTCAAAGTTAGAATGCTTCTTAGCTGGTTGTCCCCCTATTTATGATGTGGCTGTCAAAGGCGCGAAGATACTCCTCCGGGAGTCGAGTCTAGCGCGGTACAAACTCGCAAATAAAATAAAAAATAAAATAAATAAAATGATGTAAATAAAGCCGATTCAGAAAGGGGGGTGGTGATGAACAGAGTGTCTGAATTAAGCAGACCACTCTTACCCAGTCCAAAGATCAGGGCTTGATCCATCACCGTTATTTAGCTCACTGCACCATCCCAGCTCAGAACCTGGCTATATGCAAATCAGTCTGTCCCTGGCCAAGTGCATCATGGGAACAGGGCAGACTAAACTACCAAGCCAATTCTTCACCAGAAAGGAGACAAGCTTCCGGGGACCGGTTTCTGGCATTTCAGCCGTCGTCGGCCTGGCTTGCTTGAATCCTGATGGTGCAGTGAGCAAGGGACTCATGTCTGAGTATACCCTGCCACACCTATAGTGGCCAAAAACAATTCAGAAAGGGGGGTGGTGATGAATAGAGTGTCTGAATTAAGCAGACCACTCTTACCCAGTCCAAAGATCAGGGCTTGATCCATCACCGTTATTTAGCTCACTGCACCATCCCAGCTCAGAACCAGGCTATATGCAAATCAGTCTGTCCCTGGCCGAGTGCATCATGGGAACAGGGCAGACTAAACTACCAAGCCAATTCTTCACCAGAAAGGAGACAAGCTTCCGGGGACCAGTTTCTGGCATTTCAGCCGTCGCCGGCCCGGCTTGCTTGAATCCTGATGGTGCAGTGAGCAAGGGACTCATGTCTGAGTATACCCTGCCACACCTATAGTGGCCAAAAACGATTCAGAAAGCAGGATTCAAGCAAGCCGGGCCGATGACGGCTGTAATGCCAGAAACCGGTCCCCGTATGCTTGTTTCCTTCCCAGTGAAAGAATTGGCTTGGTAGTTTGGTGTGCCCTGTTCCCATGATGCACTGAGACAGGGACAGACTAATTTGCATGTAGCCAGGTTCTGAGCTGGGATGGTGCAGTGAGCTAAAAAACGGTGATGGATCAAGCCCTGATCTGTTGACTGGGTTTGAGTATTCTGCTTAATTCAGAAACTCTGTCCATCACCACCCCCTTTTCTGAATCGTAAATAAAGCCCTGGCTTTTTGTTCAATGCCAATGGCAGCGACACAGTCGATCAAGATGGTATGATCGACAGTGTCAAAAGCCGCAGACAAATCCAACAGGATAAGAACAGCCGCTCCACCTCTATCCAAGATCATCCTGATCTCGTCCAAGGCCTTGATGAGGGGTGTCTCAGTCCCATGACCCTTCCTGAACCCGAATTGAGTATCATCGAGCAGCTTATTATTGTCGATGAATTGAGCTAGTTGCCTATTCATTAATTTTTCAATGATCTTTGATGGAAATGGAAGCCAAGCTATAGGTCTGTAATTTTTTGGTTCTAGCGGATCAAGGTTGGATTTCTTGAGTAGGGGTTTATTGATAGAAGAAGCTCACGTACCTGCTCGGGAGGGACCTGAGCAAATTCAGAAAATACGGTGGAGAGGGAGGTCTTAGTTGAATTATAGGGGGTAAGCGGATCTGAGTTAGCCTGGGTGATGAAATTTGAGTAGATATGAGTGACCTTCTATTTAAAGAAATTTGCAATAAAGTTACATATGAGCATGAGCTGAGCCCCTCTGCAGCTTTTGGAATCCCTTCCTTATAGCTGTTCTGTGATTTGGCCATACTATATACTCTTAAGTGCATTATAATCCTCGCGGTTAATGCTAACTTTGCTGTGGCTTTTTCAAAGCATGTCGTGTTGGAATACTACCCCCCCCCCCCCGGCAGTTCTGGCGGTGGTGGTAGCATTCCACCCTTCTAGACGGAGATGACATGTGCACACTTACTTTCCAGGTATTAGTTTAAAAGAGCCTCAGCATCACAAAATGGATGCTGCTGCCACAGACATGAGTCTGACCTCCTGCTGCTGGATGGAACTCCATCAGGGGAGGCCTGGACAATAGGTTTCCTGGCCAGCACCTCCCCAGACAGGCTTTGATGTATTGGGACAGGGTGGGTTGCATTCAGTGAATGCTTTTCAGACAGTGCCTGGGGCACACAAGGTGTCCCCAAGCATTTCCCAGTTCAAACCGGTTGCTGGGGCACTCAGCACCAGCTCTGGTGCGAAACTGGACAAAGGGGAAGTGGTGTAACCACCCCCTCTCAGGTCCTCCCATAGGTGGGACCCTAAAGTTAGTCCAACCCCTAAACTTAGTATACGTATAGGACCCCAGTCCCTAGGACTTTAGATTACCCTGGACGAAACTCTGAAGAAGTAATCTTGGACCTTCGACATTCCATATCGACTGGAAGACAGAAGAAATCTCCCTTGGGGCCAAGGAGTGACTCCCCAGTTCAAACAGGCACCAAAGAAGCATCTTGCCAGTCTGCATTTTCGAGGCTCCTGCCGGATCCCGAAGAATCTGCGACACAGGACATGGACTTCCAGACACATCCAAGGCTGACACGAGTCCCCAGCGAAGCTGAGACCTGTAGCTATCACGAGTGACGTGGGACCGGAACTCCTGGACATCCTGCACATTTGCTAGTGCATCAACTTCCCGAGCTTTCCAGAAGTTGTGCATTGGGCTACTTGTAGTCCATCGGCCTGCTTTCAGCATCTCCACTCGAGGCTCCTTTGCGGTTCCTAGTCATGCAACTGGTGGGTCCCCATGAAGGACAATCCTTTGTTTCTTGGGCTTTCCTGGTTGCTCCAGACATGCCCTGACTTTTCTCAAAAGGGTGAGTCCCTCAGACCTTGCTAGTCTGCACTGAAGCCAATCTTTGCATTCTGCGTGGGTTGCTGTTGCCAAGGCTTGTTGGGTCCAATCCGGATAATGACACTGAAGCACTCGACATCCAACATGGGACTGCTCAAATCCAGCTCCTGGTTGTCATCGGTACCTCCTGGTCCTCGTGGCTGAAGAGTCAAGCTTCACCTGCATCACCTTAAAGCACCCGACATCGGCTGGCACCTTCTTGTCGCCATCCTGGTCACTGGCTAGTGACCCAGACTCTGTGCCCTCTGCTTTCAGGTTCTTCAGATCTCCGATCCACCCTTGGATCCATCCCGACACTTTTTTCCTAGTCGCCTGAAGCACTTCTTTGCAGCTCTCCATTGGAAACGACGATGAAACCCGACACAAAAAGACACCCATGCACCCGGCTTCCCTGGGTTAAGTAACACGAGTACTTCTGTGCTCCTGTGGGTCTTGACTCTTGAAGTGTCCAGTACTGAAGGGGTTCCATCGTAGTCCACTCCTAAGTGTCCCTGATCTTTAACTTTGTAACTTTAACTTTCGCCATAGAAGTCAATGTTGATTTGTGGCTGTGTTTAGACACTGCACGCGTCCCCCGTGGGTCTCCTGCGTCCCTACCATGGGTGGTTCCTGGTTGCTCCAGCGGTTCTACAGGCCCTAGACCTAACTTCTATCCCTCACGTGGTTCTTATACCACTTACTTAGTATATGGTTTGTGAGGCCCCTAGGGCAAAACCTATACTGTGCTAATTACTGTGTGCTATTTAAGTTTTTGTATTGTAATTTTGCCTCTAGCCTCATAAAGAGACTACAGGGGGGTGTTTTAGAATAAATACATTTATTTTATACATATACCTGGTGTGGTGCTCTTTCATTTGATCATTCAAGAGATTATAGACTGGTAAAACAAGCTGCTTTACATTCATTCAAGACTTAGCCTGAAGGCTCCACATCTACCACTAGGATAGCTTTCTCTAAAGGTTGTCTTAAAACTCCAACAATAAGGGTCATTTGGACTGGTGCAAGGTGCCCACTAGAATAGTGGACTTCATGTGCCAGGCCAACTTCTCACATTACATATGCATTATCCCAAGCTGGACCATCAGATGGTAACTCAAGATATACCCCTTTATAACCCTTTTACACCTTTGGAAAAGTTGGACATTTCTGATTGGCTCACCAATAAAGATCCCATAGAGATAGCATCCTCCCACTGTTGGAAAATAGGGACTGTCTCTATAGGTCCGGGGGATGGTAAAGCTTGTAAATTAATCTCTTGGAATGTTGCTGGATTAGCTAATAAGGTTAATGACCCCGGATGGATTACTTTTATATAAGGTTTTAATGTGATTTGTCTCCAGAAGATGTGGGCTATCCCTAACAGTTTCTTTCTCAAGGGATTTAAGACCTTTTGTGTACCAGCCGCTTCTTCGCGGGCCAGAGGATTTAAGGGTGGGCTGCTAATTTAAATCTCCCTGGACATACAGTCTCGCCTGAAGGAGTTACCAACTAACAATGAGTGTCTTCAGGCTTTATATCTTTCCCAAGGGGCGGTAAACTTGTTATTGTTGAACTTTTATAATGTCAATCCTGCGTCTCCAAATGTCTGTGATATGTTATGTTGTGTTATGTTATATGGTCTTTTATAGCGCACGGCTTCCCCAGCAAAAGGGCGTCCCGGCGCTTTACAGAAAGAAAGGAAAGTGAGCCACAGCAGATGGAAACCTAGAATTTACACACATAGATGGTTTAGCAGAAGAGGTGGGTTTTTATGGCCTTTCTAAATGACAGCAGGTCGTTGAGATCACGAATTTGGGAAGGTATATCATTCGGATGGGCTCTTTTCGTAGGGCTCTTTTCTTAGGAAAATGACTATTAAGGCTTCCATGAATGGCTACCTCATGATTGCAGGAGATTTTAATATTCATCTATGTGGGGACCCAAATGCAGGAATAGCACACGATGCCCTCTCGGATGGTGGGTATGCATGTTGAACACACCCTACAGGGAGACAGTCTTAATGCCCTACTAGAGGAGTTTGATCTAACCATGGCTATGAACAGGGTGGCCCACTGCATGAACCATATTAACCCAACATTTACTGGGAGGAGGAGCTCAACGTTTATAGATTTCATTTTTGTTTCTAGCCCCTTCTTCCAATCTATTTCGGATTTTAGTGTCTAAGAGAGTATTTATATTGATCATACCTCACTGTGTATCTCAGCCACTTGGCCAAGCCTTGGGAAATCCTGTATGCTAGTACCAAGGGGAACATTAAGGGCAACAGATCAGGGCAGAAGGCTAAGGTGGGTACAGATAACCCTGTACTCCTTCAATGAGTTCCTTCTGGCCAAGTACAAGAAGGAGATCAATATCAGTACAACTGGACGTGGGGAGGCAGGGGCTGTACTCTAAGCATTCTCTACCTTTTCATGTACAGTGGGGCACCTGCTTAAGGCATTGCCCATGTCCTCAAAGGGTCAATTTATGAGATGGTTTGATCATGACTGTTCATGTACCGCCAGGAACCTAAGGGGGGCACTAGGCATTAAACAAAGGGATTCTGCTCTGGTAAAAAGAGTGTAGAGGGATATATAAAGCCGAACTAGCAAGGCGTAAGGCCGAGTTGAAGGATGAGGCATGGCATAAGCTCACTGAGGCATGGCATAAGCTCACTGAGGCAAGTACGCTGAAAAATAGTAATCAGTATTATCAACTGTCCTTTTATATCAGGTGGAAACACACAGGCCCTTGACACACAGATTACAGAGTAGGAATGTGTTGGCTACTTCCAGGAAATGTTCAGCAGCCCATCAGACGCAGGTTTAGTTGGTGGCGGAGGGACGTCATCCCTTGTCATCACAGCTGACGAAGTTAGCATGGGTATAGCAGGGTTGTACAGGAACAAGGCGCCAGGATCCAATGGTATCCCTCCGGACCTTTACTTAACTAACCCACAGCTGTGGGTGCCAATCCTTACCACCATTTTAAACACTGCAATAAGAGAAGGCTTGCCTAGCACTAGGTCCCTATCCACTATTGTTACGGTCTTCAAAAAAGGAAATAGGGATAGCACCGTCTGTTACATGCCCATATCCCTATTGGATTCATCGGTTAAAGTGATGGGACGTATCCTGTTGGATAGGCTGTCCACATGGGCAGACAACAATAACTTCCTAACTGATATCCAATATGATTTTCGTCAAGGGAGGTCTACAGTCGACCAATGTTTGAACTTATACATGATTGTCAACAAATGTTCCATTGCTCAATCTGGTAGTATATATCAGGCCTTCATGGAGTTGTCTTCCGCTTTTGACTGTGTAAACAGAAATAAGTTATGGGAAATCCTATTGGGCATGGGCATGGACAAAGACATCGTTCTTTTCCTCTGTGAGCTTCATAGGGACACCAAAGCAGAGGTAAGGTACACGAATGACTTCAAAGTCACGTGCCAATTCCCAATTCAGAGAGGGGTGCGACAGGGCTGTATTTTGGCCCCTTTCTTATTTAATTTATACATTAATGACCTGGAGAAGGTACTAGTTGACACTCTGGTATACTTCCCCCAGGTGGGACGGTGTGTCCTGCCGGTATTAATATATGCAGACGATGCTGACCTTATGGCCCAGACAGCGAGGGGCCTGCGAACCCTAGTCAACTAATTTGTGAAGTTTATGGAGGACTGGGACCTTTTAGTTAACAACTCTAAGTCATATGTGATGCAAGTGGGGCTAAGTTCAAGGAAGTCCTTTAACTTTCAGGAAGGGCCCACACTGGTCCCTAAGACCAGTGCCTTCTCTTACCTGGGGATCATGCTGGATGCCAAATTAAACTGGGATCCTCTGAGCAGCAAAAAGATAGGGGAACTTTCTACGTGCTAATGTGGAAATTTTTCACTTTGCATCGCGGTTGGGTAAAAAGACCAATGGGTGCAATCTTGGAGATTTAGAGAGATAAGTGTCTAGCACAGGTAAATTATGGTAGCGAGATTTGGGGTTACACATCGCACGAGGAGTTGCAAAGAATCAGATACAGGTTTCTGAGACGACTCCTATGTGTACCCCAGGGAACCTCTACTTTTTCTGTACACAAAGAATTGGGTATGTCTTACCTGTCAGACCTGTTATTGTTTCGCCCACTATCCTATTGGCTCAGAGTTTGGTTGGAAAAGGGGGCCGCCTTACACAAAGACATCATAAGGGATTGTATGGTTCTTGATTATGCCCACCACATCCCTTGGTTTAAATATATCCGGGAAGGGTTCAGGACTCTGGGAAGGGCGGATCTCTTTAGTGACCCGGACTCAATCAACAGAAAGAATTAACTTTGGGCTAAAGGGTCTTTTTGTAGACTCTGGGTGGTGAACAGGGAGGAGTGTGAGTTAATGAAGCCCAGGGTACGTAAATACATTATCCTGAAAACCGTACATCTACGGAACCATATCTCCTTGGCTTTCCAATACATTCAACCGTTTTTACTGACAAAATTCTGTTTCAACTTATTTTATCTCTTCCTCGCCCACCCACGGGGAAGTAGCAAAGGTGAGACCCTGCTACTATGTCGTTATGACAGCAAGTCCCCTCAGGACATGATACATTTTTTTTACATTTATTTTGTCCTCATTACGCAACAGGTTAAAGTTAGGAGATTCTCAGGGTCCTTTCTCTTAGTCCAACCTTTCTCTGTTTGTTTGTGGGTCCAGGGCCACATCCTTCTGGTGTCTTACTTCCATATAATTTTAAGAAGAAGGATTCTTTTTCCAATGGGGGATGAGCTAGCCATTATGGCACTCTTGTAAGCCTTCATCTGAATTGTTGCATTCACATAATCATGGACTTATTGATTGACTTAGCAAGCCAGAACAGGTGTATGCTAAGTCGTAATCAGGATCCCACTATTGAACAAAATTAAACCTTGTGGAACTCTTCCCATATCTCACAGAATTTATATTTCTTAGAAAATGGTTTCTTTTTTCTATCCAAATTATGAACCTTTAAAACTGAAGCTAGCCATTCGGTGTGAGTCGGTGGGGTAGGACTTATCCATTGTATACAAACCTCCCTCCTTGCCAACAGGATCAACAAAAAAATTAAGTATTCCTGGGCTTTAGTTAGTGATCTTGATGCATCCACGCCCATTACCCCAAAAATAACAAGGTTTGTACTTACAGTTAGATGTCTTCCCGTTACCCCATCTAAGGTGTTACCCACGTCCTTCCAGAAACCATCGAGACTGGGGCACTGCTAGAACATGTGCAGGTCGTCGGCCTTCTGCAATCCACATTTTGGGCAGCTCTTCACGGTGGCCCCGTTCAGTTTAGATAATCTTTTCGGGGTCCAGTAGGCTCTATGGATGGTAAGTAAGTGATTTCATTTAAGAGCAGCAGACGTTACAATCGACCAGCATTTGTTCGTAAATACTTGCCATATATTGTTCGTATCCAGCGTCGGCAGATCTTTCCCCCAGATACTCTCCGGAATCCGGAAGTCCTCCTCCCCTGCTGAAATTAGGGCCCAGTATCAGTAGGATACTTCTTTCATGAGCAGTTTCTTGTCCAGAATCTTTACTTCTAGGGAAATGTTACCTTTTCTGGTTTCTTTAAGTGACTTTGTCCAGCTCAGAAGTTGATAGTATTTAAATTTCGATAATATGGAGTTCGTACAGTCTGATAATATTTCCCAATCATAAAAGCTCATTCTGAAACAAGAGCTGCCCCCATTCCAGTATTCCTGCTGATTTTAGGGGTGTGGCTAAGCTGTCCTTGAGGCAATCTGGTGTAGAAGGGGAGCCCCAAATCGGTGCCTTGTCGCTATAAAGAGGAATGTCCAGTGTAGATCTAACACAGTACCACAACCTAACGACTGTCTTCAAGGTCCTCAATTTGATTTTTCTTTAAATTTCGGGTGGCAGAACTTATATAAGAAATAGCTAGTGTTGTTAGTCATTTTCTGTACAAATACGGGGTAGTTTTCGTAAGGGCCCAGCAACGTCCTGCTAGTTTTGAATTGGAAGGTCCTACAATATTCTAGGAGGTCTGGACTAGCTAGGCCTCCCTGCTCCTTTCTTCTCCTTATTTTATGCCAGGCGATTCTTGGTTTTTTTGAGGACCAAATAAAACTAGAAAGGTCTCCCTGAATTTTTTTGATAGTTTCTCTTTTAAACTCCAACTAAAGATGAAAGTGAATTTTGGCAATATTGACATTTTTATGATGTTCGATTTACCCAAGAATGTTAGTGGTAACCCGCTCCATACTTTCAGCAGCCTTTTTACCTCGACCCCTATTCTATGAATATTAATTTGAGTTATTTTTTCGATGTCCTTTACGAGGTCAATACCCAAGTATACTATTTTTTCCTTACAGTAGGGGGTCGTGAATTCCTCATTCCAGCTCATGGTTTCAGTTTTGGATTGATTTTTCTGGTAGCCTGATAATTTACCAAAACTAATCAGAGTCTCCTTGTAGCCTTAAGGGCCTCTTTTAGGTCAGAGGTAAAGATCATGAGATCATCCGCGTAAAGAGCGACTCTTTTATACCACCCTTGATATTGAAAGGGGGAGATTACGGGTTGGTTCCTAAGGCATTCTGCCACTGGCTCAATATAAAAATTAAAGAGCAAGGGGGAAAGGGGGCATCCCATGCGTGTTCCTCTGCCTATCTTAATGTTCTCTGTAAGTGTGCCATTAATTAAAATGTTTGCTTTGGGGGAGTTATAGATGTTTTCTACCATTTTTATTATGTTTTCCCCTGAATTGAATTTCTTTAGGACCTCGCTTAGATAGCTCCAATTTACTCTATCGAACGCTTTAGCTGCGTCTACTGTAATTATCGATAGAGGAAGCTTCTCTGTAATGGCAATATATATTGCTCCAATCAGCTCATGGGTGAGATCTTAAAGGTGTCTTCCTGCCACAAATTCCTTTTGGTTGGAGTTTATCAGAGCCCCCACAATTTTCCCTAGTCTTTTGGCAATGATTTGGGTGAAGATCTTATAATCACAGTTTAAAATGGATATTGGGCGATAGGACTCGCATTTTTTTGGATTTTTCCCCGGCTTTAAAACAATGGAGATGTTTGCATCATTCCAAGTCTCAGGGATTTTACCATTATCCAGAAAAATTTTGTTGTAGAGGACTGTTAGATGAGGGACCAATGTGTCATTTAATTTCATATAAAAGTCATTTGGGAGGGCATCTGGACCAGCCGCTTTACCTCTTTTTAGATTTTTTATAGCTCCATCTACCTCCTGAGTTGTTATTTCGCCGTTTAGAATGTCTTTCTCTTCAGGGGACAGGGTGGGGATGTTTTGCGCGTCTAAGAATTTTTTTATTTCCTCGACTTTCGGATTACAATCCTCTGTATACAGGTTTGAAAAGAAGGCAGATAATTCCTGTTTTATTACTGCCTCCTTAGAACCATTTAGGGAAGAGTTGGCTGGATCTATACTGTTAATTTTATTTCTAGCTTGATCTGTTTTGGTCTTCCAGGCAAGCATTTTCCCGCAGCCCTCTCCATATTCATAATGGGCGAGTTTGCTACAGTCCCATCTCTCTCTAATTTTAACCTCTAGTATGGCCGTTAAGCTGTCTTTTAATTTCAGCCTTTCCTTTTCTAGTTCTTGACCTCTCGGGGATGAATTATCAGAAAATATCTGCTGATCCAATATTTTTAGGTTATCCTCTATTTTCTGGATTTCTCTTTTAAGTTCCCTTGATTTATGTATAGTTAGACCACAAATCTTTCCCCTAATTACTGCTTTGTAAGCCTCCCATACCACTGGAAGTGGGGCGGTTTGGTTGTTGTCCTCAAAGTATAGCTCTGTCTCTTGTTTGAGCTGGTCAATAATTTTAGAATCCAAAAGGGCTGAACGATCCAGCGTCCATCTCGGTATCGTTATGTTATCTTTTATTTTTAACGTGATTTGGACGGCTAAGTGGTCAGAGAGGTGTGCGGGAAGGTGGACTACGGTCTTAGTATTTTCTAGTAACCCATGGTCTATTAGAAAATAATCAATTCTCGACTGTATTCCAAGTTTTTTATTTATAAAGGTAAAGTTGCCTTGTTTTACACCCTTCTCTTTCCATTCATCGATTAGGCTTAGGTCCCTTTTATAGACTCCCAACCACTCTCTCATTTTTGGCAAATTCGCCTGTTTGCCTCTAGGATACCGGTCCACTTTTGGATCTAAAATTATATTGAAATCTCCGCCTAAAATCACAGGAGATGTTTCCGAGATCAACTGGGAGTATAGAGAATGGAGTGGGGAAGGATCGTCTATGTTAGGTCCATAATAACCAACCACCGTAAAGGTGTCACTACGTACACTGACATTAGCGATCGCCCATCCCTCCTTTGGGTCTGATTCAGTCGATGATATTCTTGCTTTCAGGGATTTTTTAAAGAGGCTGGCTACACCTTTTATAACACATTCTTGGTTGGTACATGTATAAGAATCAACCCAGTGAAGAGATTTCATTATCTCCTCCCACTCTTTTTTTAATTGGTGACTTTCCTGTAGGATTAGTATCTCACTATCAATAGATTTCAGGTATTCAAAAATTTTCCGTTGCCTGCTCTTAGTTCTTAGCCCGTTGACGTTCCAGGAAGTTATTTTTATGTCTTTAAGGTTTTTTACCATCTCTTCCTGCCTTTAGCGAGTTCCCACAGTTATTAAGCTGGACCCTAATTACCCCCTTTCTTCCGGAAGTAACATTTTGCTCAGGACATTTTTTATTTTTTTCCCTATTTTGCTCCCATCTCCCATGTGCCCCCCCCTTTTCCCCTCTAGTGTACATATTAAACCAACTGTGATTATGTGAAATCAAAGATAAGAGAAGAAAAAAGAGGACACGGGGGACATGGGGGACACCCTCCCACCCAAAGGAAGCCTCCCTTTCCTTTGGGCCTTAATTCTAGCCCTCTTCGAGCTCCGTGCCTCGGTGGTTAAGTTAAATAAAGGTGCTGCAGCTACTATTTCATTACTTATGTTTTAACTTTATGCTTGGATCTAAGAATGTATCTGGATCTGGACGCGCATCTGTTCTAGAAGTGACTCAACTTCCTGAGGGTCTCTAATATTGTACATCTTGTTCCTCCACATGATCCTAAGGCCGGAAACTTCATTTGAAAAGTTGCACCAAGCGCTTTCAGTTCGGGCATTTTTTGTCCCAACTCCCATTGCCTGTCTTGTGTCACTTTAGCAATGTCGGATCTAATCTTAAAGGACCAGTCACCGTTACTATATACCCCACTCTTTAGGGCCTCACTCAAGATTCTCTCTTTGAGGGTATATGTTCTAAAGTTTATTAGAATCTTTCTTGGATTTTTCCTTTCCTTAGGCTTCCCAAAGGGGTCCCGATGCACCCGCTGGATGTCCTCTTCCAAGCTAAGGGATTTACTCCAAGGAAAATGCTCCACTAAAAGTGAGATTATAAATTTCTTTATGTCCGACCCTTCTCGCCCTTCTGGGACATTTAGAAATCTGAGGTTACATCTTCTCGACTGATTCTCTAAAGCTTCTAACTTTTCGTCGATACTTTTGTCCTTTGCTTTCAAAGTTCTAATATCCTTCTGAGTTAGCTCTACTTTCCTAGTTAGACCCTCAACTTCTGCTTCCACTGAAGAAACTCTGTCATTTAAGGCTGATAGTTTGGAGTCCAAGGATTCAATCATTTGTGGAACTTGTTCTGGTTGTCTTCTGATATTTTGCACCTTGACCTCATCTCGTCCAGCATTTTTTCCAGCATGACGTCCATGCTGCTTCGTGGATCACCCTGCGGATTCATGAACTCCGCGGGGGGATTTTTAGGCTGGCTGTTAGGCACACTTCTAGCGGGGTCCTGAGGTGAGCATTGTGCCTGGCTCAGGTTCTGGCTGGAAGGCGAGCTTAGGCTTAGGCTTATGTTTTGAGTTGGGGTTGGGGTCTGGGTCTGGGTCAGGGTCTGGAGCCCTTCCTGTTCTATTCCCCCCCCGGTAAGGATCTCTGTGGGAGCAGTGGTTATAACGTCCTCCAATGCTTCTGATAGAGCCAGGGGGACAGAGTTTTCCATGGTGATTTTATGGCTACTGACTTCTTCCGATTCTCCAGATGGATCACTACTTTGATTCTGTGCCCGTTCCTGCACCTTAAAATAAGACCTTAACGAGGGAGTGACTTTTATTCTAGCGGTTTTACCCCCTTCACTCGACTCCAAGTTATCTCCTACCAGCCCCTTTTTTTTTTATTTAGAGGTTTGCCTACTTGCAGTTTCAGGGTTTTCCGCAAGATTCTTTTTGTAATTCGCGGGATAACAGACTGTTTAGGTGCAGGGGGTAAACTAGCCTTAAGGAACTGCCTGTTCCTTAGACAGTACGAAGACCTTCCCCTCACTTCAGGGTCTACTATAACTACCTTTTCCACCCTTAATGCGGTTTTTCCTGCTTCTTGAAGATGAGTTTTGTCAAAAACTAGGTCTCCTGGGTTAGATGTTAGAGGGGTTGTGCTGTCTGTACTTCCTTTTACCCCCTCCACTTTTGCTACCAGTAGTCTACCTGAGAAGTTTATGTTTTGGCAGGACGAGAGACAGAGTGTGGGGCAGAGTCTCTTCTCTAACACATCAATCGGAAAATCAGCCAAGTCAGCCAAACTGAGATCTCCCTGACTATTTGACCTACTCAGGGATCCTAAATAACAGAAAGAGTCAACTGTTTGCTCGCCTCCTTGAAACTGAAATTTCAGGTTTAACCGATCTCCTGGAAAGTCCCTTAGATATTTGTGACGATGTCCAGAATATAGAGCCAGGCTATCCCTCACCTCAGCCCCCCCCGCCTTACCTCTGGGAAATATCGAGATACGGCTCACTGCTCTCCTGCAGTTATGCCGAGCCCGCGACGCTGCCTCCCACCGGCCGGTACCTGCTTGGATTGCTCGGATTGCCAAATCCACAATGAGAGAACCCTGCTGCAGTGATCGGAGATCCTCCACCAGCTGTAGCGCTCCGGCAGCCTCAAACGGAACACCGGGGAAATAACCATCCAGTCTTGTGACCCCCGCCTCAGTAAAATATCTCGCCATGATGCCAACCGAGGTGCGCGAGGCACCCCCCCACCCCCGCCGGCCACGCCGCGCAACACACGGGTGTAAGCGTTGGGAAGCGGAGAGGAGACGAAAGCCAACAAGGTACAGCTGGCGCAGCGGGTGCAAATATTCTTTGTTCGGGCTTATTCTGGCTCCTCTAACATAGTTATGCTCTCGGAATGCTCATGATCATGAAAAGCATAAAAGCAGCAGCTCCTCTCTCCTCATAACACTATTCTGTAGAACCCGGGCACGGAGCTCCCAACCGGGCTTATCGACCGGCCGCCATCTTCCCCCAATGGGGTACCTCCTTGATACATATAAAAAAAAAATGATAAATTTTTTATGTTTTGTACTTACTATGAGGTGCCAAAGAAGACCTACTCAATCCCAATTTTAAAAGCAGCACATTTTAATCAACTGCATCCTGCATTTACCTTTCTAGCTATGCTGTCAGGGTCCACATTATGGTATGTTCTTAGTTTTTTAAAGGCGGCAGTTTGGCTTAGATCTAGCTTTGATTTGCACTATGTGTAGAGTAGACTTGATGAACTTTCATATCCATTTATTTTAAAATCGTGTTTTATATTTATGTATGAATTCTGATGATCGATGATATTATTTGGACAGAAGTTTATTGTGTTGCTGTATTTATTTATTGTTTTATTACAAAAGCTGAATAAAGTTTTATTGATTGATTGAATGTTCCCTCATTACCGTCCAATGTTTATGAACATTGGTCAACATTACGGAATAAGTCCCTACACTTATTGAATGCTAGGACTGGCATAAAAAAACACGCTTTTTTGGAGTTCAAAATGGTACGCAGGGTAACTTGGGTTGGTAAATCAACGAAGTTCTTACCAGGTGATTGTGTGGTCCCCCAGTCTTGTACAGCATATCTTGGAGAGGGCTGGAAACTGACATATTATGACCAATGGTATAAGCATTCTCCCTCCGGGGTTCTTCTACCAACCCAATAGAGATCCATGGCACAACTGGTGGGGGGGGAGACACTTCCGGTTGATAGACAGCCTAGGTGCGAGGTTCCCCTAAGTAATTGTTTTGAAATCTTAGAATCATTAGAGGACATAGACTGACTGATTAGCCCAAGACCTTCTCCTTTGATTAGCAACCAGGAATATGAGGGATATCGCTGTCATAAACTGCAAAATGCTGAAATTGATCCCATACATTCTCATACACCTTTAGTAAACAATAAGCTATGTCAGGATATTACTGTGGAGCACGTAGAGAGTATGGGTATTTGTAACTTGACTAGGAGGTTATCCACCGAGAATATATAGCTAATATAACCAGAGAAAGATTATATATTACTGCCAGTGACCTTGTATCAAGGCTAACAGTTCTAGGAGCCTCTCTAGGCAAGGGGGTAGAACAAAACTGTAACATTGTTTCGTGGAATATTGCGGGTTTGCATTCCAAGTTGACTAATTCTATTTGCTGTGAATTTGTATCAAATAAAGATGTAATAGGTCTTCAAGAAACGTGGGCTAAAGACATAACTCACATCAATGGGTATAAAACTGTTCACACCCCGGAAATTGAGGGAATAAGTGGCAGGGCAAAGGGAGGGCTCTGCACTTATATATCTAAAAGGTTGGAAATAAAAAAGGTAGAGTTGTACATAGAGAAAATGTATTATCAATTGATTAAAATTAATATAGATGGTAAATTATGTATTGCATTAATGAATCTATATAACAACATACCATCTTTGAAGGTAGCCCCTGTAGTAAAACAATTGGGCAATGATATAAAATTTTTATGTATTAGTACCTCAAAAGATACAATGGTAATAGTGGGAGGGGATTTTAACTGTGCTCTGTGTCCTAATGATGATGGAAAATTGTGTGGTCTTATAAAAGAAGAACGGATTAGTAATACCCATTTCTGTCATTCTACACTGGGGGAACTGTTTAATGATTTGATTTTTGGTACTGATTTAGGATTGGTAAATGTGCAATGTGCAACCCCAGTCCCTATGTGTCACACTTTTACCGGAAGGGGGCTAAGTTCCACTATAGACTTTATATTATTGTCGAATAAGTATGCAACGCGACTTCGTACTTTTTATGTTGATGATAATTCATTGAGTGATCATTTTCCACTGTGTCTGTCTATATCCTTGCCGTTAATGAATTCTGACAGACGATCCGAAGCTGACCAGATTTGATTTAATATCGTAATCAATAGGACAAAAGGTTATTCTTTGCGCTGGTCAATGGTGGACCCCCTATTGATTACCAAGCAAGTGATATCGAATTGTAAACAGGCTTTTGAGATCTGCCTCAGTGACAAAGCCACCCCAGATAGCATTTTGACTTCTTTTCAAGTAGTAGCGGGCGCTGTAAGGAAGGCATTATTTGTTCAGAAGTCAAAAAAAGGGAGAACACAGGGATGGTTTGTCCCAAGCAGAACTCGAGACTACTCCAATTTAAATTAAGCTTTACATAATAACCCAAGAAATCCAGATGTTGTGAGGCAGGCAAGAGGAGAATATAGGTTAGCCATTAAAAATAGAAAACTGGCTTTGAGAAATTAAGCATGGGCCTCCTTAAGGGGAGATAGTGCAGCATTTTGGAAAGCGGTTAAAGCACATTTTTTAACCCCTGGAGATGGCCCCACAATAGAAATTGTGAAAAGTGAAGATCAATGGATAGAACACTTCTCAAGGGTATTTAACGGGGTGGTTGAAATTGATATAGATAAAGAAGCTACTACCCCAGACTCCTTGAACTAATATTCTGGCCTTGAATTTAATTTGGATGAAGTGAATCAGGAAATCCATGTAAGCTTGATTGGGAAGGCACACGGCCCAGATGGTGTCCCAGTAGATCTATTCAAGCCGAATATGCCTTATGAGGGCCAATTATCACACAGGTTATTAACGCCAGTTGTTCTGCACCGTTTTTGCCAACCTGGGTTGAATCGGTCGTCGTACCAATATTTAAAAAGGGAAAATCGTGAGGACCCAGGATGCTAGAGGCCCATTTCATTACTGGACTCCTTGACTAAGGAAATGGGTCAAATAATTCTTGAACAATTACATGTGTGGGCCGAGTATAATAAAGTCCTCTCTGACATACAATATTGCTTCCGGGAGGGAATGGGGACAATAGAGCAGAGTTTGAGTTTAAGCATCCTTATAGGGAAAAAATATGCAGGGTAAGGAGGGAAGGCTGTTTTTAGCATTTGTGGATCTCACAGCAGCTTTTGATTGTGTAAATCATGCTAAGCTCTGGGAGATCCTTAAGGACTTGGGTGTGGAAGCCTCGATTATACATTTTCTCAAACGCTTCTATAGTAACGCTCAGGCACAAGTTCGCTTGGGCCAGAGCGGTGGGTGTACTTCCCCCATTCCTGTTAGGAGGTGGGTCAGGCAAGGATGTGTCCTGGCCCCCTTCCTTTTTAATCTTTATGTTAACGGACTGGGAGATGCTTTGCTAAAGGATAACAAAGATTTCCCTCAGATAGCTGGACTCTTATATGCAGATGATGCAGTTATGATGTCACATATGCAAATTGGTCTGCAAAGGGTGTCAGACAGTGTCTCCAAATTTATAAATGACCTGGGTTTTAAGGTGAATACCACAAAGACTTGTATAATGAGGTGTGGCCGTGGCAGTCCGAGATGTAGGGATATGATTGTGGACAGGCTGGTAATAGGGCCATCAAAGAGATTCTCATATTTAGGAATGCTCTTTGATAAAAACAATTCATAGGCTCAAGCTGTATCAGCAAAATAACTATTATTTTCAAGAACCATTACCGCTCTTGTATATTTTTCAAGGAAATTAGGCAGGAGACACCTTGTAGAGCTCTTGCAGATTACAAAGCCAAATGCATATCTACGGCAATGTATGGATTGGGGGTGTGGGGATTTACAGATACGCATTTCCTACAAATATTGGAAAATACATTTCTGAGATATATTTTTCCAGTCCCTAGTAGCACATGGTCGATGGCCTACGGGTGTATTGGCGGTACAGAAGTTACCTTTGATGGACTGGGCAGCTGTTACTGGAGACGGAGGCAAGAAGATAACAAGGCCCCCATTAATAAGACCTGGTGACACAGTGAGAAGAACGCATATTACATCTGAGTGGAAAACTGTACTTACTACCGAGACACAGTCACTTAACCATGAATTCCTGACCCTAAAATGGCGACTCCTCGTGACATATTACCTCAAATTCAACAGCGAGATGCCACTCATTTTCCTGACAACTGCCTGTTGCTTTCAAGATCAGGCCACAACTCAAATGGGTGGGGAGAAACCTCGTCAGACCCCCTTCCACCCCCATGGAGGGCAAATGTGAGATCTTGTGTCCTTTTTAAGAACTATTGGGAGTCTGACCCTTCCTTCCCTGTTAACCTCTGTCATTCTTGGCACACTCACAGTGTGGAAAAGGGTCACAGGATGCACGACCCCAACATGGCAGACAGTGGTGACTTTTTCCCCCCTTGCTGATCTTTTACTTTTACTTACAAAACCCTACCAGGACTCTGCCTGACCTCAAGAGGACGTCTGGAATTTTCTAGGACCATGGCTCCCGCGCACATTTCTGACATTCCCCTGAGTACACTTGACCCCTACCCGGACAGTGGAGTTCAAGCATTTTGAATAAACAAAGTGGAATCCACTCGAGTGATAGTGATCCCTAGAGTGATGGGGAACACACAGTGTTGTTTAAATGCCCCTCACACACCAACAGGCCCCTTGGTGTCATGCTTCATCATCGGGGCCTTCGCACCCCTCTACGGGATGCGGCGTGCTACGACTCGCGAGTACGCAGGAGCACTTGAAGTGAACTATGTGTGGGGGTGTGTGTTTAATAAGGATGTGAGTGAGGTGAGGTGAAAAAGGTGGATGGTTAAAAAATACCTGGCACGTGGGAAGAAAAAACTTTAATAAATCCCCGGCTGGTATTATTAAAATTTAAAGTGCAAGGCGTGGTTTAAGAAAGATACGTATTAGGGTATCAAACCACTGTGTTAAAAGTCAACATGTTTCGGAGGTCGAAGCCTCCTTCTTCAGGACAAGGGTGAATGCACTTACCCTCCCCTTACTCACATGTAAATATGTAAAAGTGAAAAGATAAAAATTACCACAATGTGTAATGTTCCTCACAATGTTTATATGTAAGTGAGTGTTGTTGCGCCCAGTTGGCGTGAGAACCTGTGGAAACAAAATCATAGATAAACATACAAATCTAAGTATCACAGGCTAAGAGGAGAAGAACAATGCTTCTCTGAAAAAACATCAGGTAGAACCCAAAAAAAATAATTGGAACCTGGAACAGAAAAAGAAGAAAAAGGACACTACAAACATACACACACGCAAACCAACATAACTCTCTGCTCAGATGGAATGAGAGCAGAACAATGAGGACAAAAGATCTTACTTAAAGTTCCCAAATACAGGACTTCATGAGCCTTTAACGTATATTGGGGAATCCTTCCTTTCTAATCAGAAACCTAGGGAGTGAACATCAGGGATTTAGTAGAAGAAATTAATAGAAGAAATTAATCATCAGAGTGCCACAGCTACAATGTGAAACTGCTTCTCATGGTGGTCTTATAACTCACGGTTACAGCAACAGCTAATCGCCTGCCTTCCCTCAACGCGGCTCCGATGAAGTGAGCTGCAAAAGGGCTAGGGCCTTTATATATGCTTGCCTGTCGGTAATTAGTGGAGGTTGATTGAATATTGCAAACCGGTAAATGCCCAAATACGGAGAGAAATCTCCTAATGTCCGGTATTGCGCTAGCGCCATCCGCTGATCCCTTGCGCATGCGCACCAACCCGATCAACAGACGCATGCGCGGCAGACTGAGCAAATGCGCCTGCGCAAAAGGAGACGCTCCGTGAGAAACACGAAGCTGTCTGAGTTATTATACACGCCTATGAATGGATGGCGATCGGAAATAATGCTGTGCAGGGACACGGATGCAAAGACCAAATGCACACCAATCTGGCAGGGAGGCAAAGGTCAAATGAAATAAGCACCCCTGGCGGCAGTAAATCAGGTTAATTGTTTAGAGGTGCACCTAAATATAAAGGAGCTGCTCTCACAGATGTATTTTAACATGTAATGATTCTTAAAGAAAAATAGTTATTTTAGAAAGGACGATTAAGACCGGCTCCCGAAGGGGTTCATCATCCATCAAATAACTCGATGGCACCATGTTGTGCCAATGCACAAAAAACCCACAAGTCCGGCAACAAGCATTCGCTGTGTGTAACCATACGTGTACTTCAACCAAAACCTATCATGACGATTGGTCAGATCGAATGTTTACCTGAGGAGGTTCCATGGGATGGAATCATTCAGTCCAGTGGTGTCGGTTCCCAACCGAAACACCCACCGTTGTTCTTTTTCTAGGAGACCTATCTCTGAGGGCAGTTGTTCAATTATTGTCCAATGTAGCTCATTCACACAGTGTTGATTCTCAATGAAATGGGTTGTCATTTTGGTAGTTAGCTTCTTGCACCTGATGGTGCTCTTGTGTTCGTTCAGCCTGACCCTCACAGGTCTGGTGGTCATTCCCACATATTCCTTTCCACATGGGCAGGTAATTAAATAGACTACATTTCTACTGTTGCAGTTAGTAAAAGCACGCTGTTCCCATGTAGTTCCATTGGTAAAAGTTAGGGTCTGGGTCTTTTTTGTGAGGTGGCAGTTGTTACAGTTACCACATGGGTAATGTCCATGTATGCCTTGCAACCTCGTCTGATCCTTGACAGGTGGGGGTGGTCGAGTGTGAACGAGCATGTCCCTCAAGTTCCTACCCCTTCTGTGTGCAAAGAGAGGTTTCTCTAACGTTAAGCCACCACTCGTTAAAGTGCGCCAATGTTTGTGGACCAATTTTGTCACTTGGTTACTGACCGGACTATATGTGGTAACACAAACCGTCCTGTTTGCGGCATCCTCCCTACGTGGATTATCCTCCAAGAGGGCATCCCGGTTGTTGTTTCGTGCTCTGATAAAGGCTTTTTGGATCACAGTTTCTGGGTACTTTCTTTGTCTTAGTTTTGCACTCAGATCCTTGGCTTGAGTTTTGTATCTGGCCACATCGGTACAGTTCCGCCGGAGGCGTAGGAACTGCCCATAAGGAAGGTTCTCTCTCAGATGACGAGGGTGAAAGCTGTCAAATCTGAGGAGACAGTTCTTAGCCGTAGGTTTGAAGTGTGTTTCCGTTTTTAATATACCGGCTTCATAATAGATATTTAAATCTAAGAACACCATATTGGTATTAGATGCCTGGTAGGTGAATTTCAAAAAGGCATTCTGATTGTTGAGCCAGTCAATGAAATCAGTAATCATGGTTGCGTCTCCCTCCCAGATAACCAGGATGTCATCTATATACCTTCGCCAGGTGCGAATCCTTGCCCTGTGGGGATTATTTGGGTGCAAGATTTTTGTGGATTCCAAATGGTGGACATATAGTCCAGCCAGGCTCGGGGCAAAAGTACTGCCCATACTGGTCCCATGTTTCTGCCAGTAAAGGGTGCCCTCATATTCGAAAAAATTCTTCGTGAGTGCCAGAGAAATGCACTCCATCACTACATTCCGTGGGGTGTGATATTCCCAATTCGTAGAATGCAGTACCTCTTCAATGATTTGGATGGTCTCATCGTGGGGGAGACTCGTATAGAGGCTCTCCACATCCAGGCTTAGCAACATCTGGGAAGTAGGATCAAAAGTCTGATTATTCAGCAGTTGTAATACTGCTTTTGTGTCTCGTAAGTAGGTGTCCGTAGCCTGTACAAGAGGTCTCAAGAAAGCATCCGCGAACTTGGACAAAGGTTCCAGGATAGATGAAATTCCCGAAACAATGGGGCGACCAGGTGGATTCGCCAGGTTCTTGTGCACCTTAGGGATGGTGTAAAAGTAAGGAATGCGAGGGTTCCTCTGGGTCAGGAATTCGGACTCCTTTTTCGTAATCCAGTCATGTGTAAGTGCCTCTTCCACCATACCACCTATCTGAACTCTTAGAGATTCAGTGGGATCCTCCGTAAGGATCTGGTAGTTCCTATTGTCAGAAAGAAGCCGCCTACATTCTTGGTCATAGGCTATGGTTGTTTGGATGACCACTGCACCACCCTTGTCTGCTGGTTTTATAATCAGGTTTTTGTTCATCCTTAGTTCTTTAATGGCCTCATTTTCTATTCTGCTCATATTCTGAAAGACCTTCTGTCTGGTTTCCAGATTTTTCAATTCCTGCATCACGGCTTTTTCGAAGGCCAGTATTTCCACAGGAAGCTGGTTATCAAGTGGAGTGAATGTTGACTTGGGTTTAAGACCAGTGTCTGAAGTCTCTGTTGGTAAATCTTTGTCTTTGAAGAATGCCCGCAATTTTATAGTTCTTATAAACTCCTGCATTTCCTTATGTAGTAGGAAAATGTCTGGTCTATTGGTTGGGACATAACCCAGGCCTTTATTCAGTACCTCTATCTGCAGGTCTGTCAGGGGCCATGGGGTTATATTGATGACTAAGTCCCCCTGTGGCTTGTTGACGCCTGATTGGCTGCCATGCTCCTGGTTACGACCCGCGGGTCTGCCTCCTCCGTGGGCTGCCAATTCACATTGTTGCCCTTCCTGTTCCGCCCTCTGCGGGATCCCTGTCCCCAAGATAAAAAAGGTTGTTGATTTTGGGGTGCATTGGTTTGGTCTGGGACCCACTGGGGGTACATTGGTCCCATTTGAGGTGGGACAAACTGATACTGCGGGAATTGAAAGGGAGGTTGATAAGGGTTAAATTGGGGGCCTTGGAAACCACGCCAACCTCTTTGACGTGGGAACTGGGCTCTTTGTTGACGAAATCCGCCTCTTTGCTTTCTTTGTTGGAAGCCTCCCGATTTATTACTGGAGTTACTGCCATCTGAGTTGACACTATCTGTATCACTCATATTGTCCTTCATGACATAATCTGCACGAGTATACGGGTAGGCTCTCTCAGGGGTAAAGCGGTCTTTGTCTTTTTTCAGTTTGTTAAATTTGCTTTGTTTTAAGCCCGCCTCAAATTCTTTCATCTGTTGGTTCAGTTCCTCTAAACCCTTCTTAAGATCCGCTGGTGAAATGAAGGCCTTAAGCTGTACTTCAAGTCTCTGGATCTCTACTTTCAGCTCAACAGACTTCCTGGCTGCCGTCTGGACTATAAGTACTAGCCAATCCCTGGTACAGTGCCAAGAGATAAGTGACCATGCCTTTTTAAAAACAAGGTCATCCTGGAAAATAAACGGTTCAGTTTTGACCAATAGACCTTGCGGGGCCATCTTATTTCTCAGGTACTCCCTCATCAATAAGCCGTGAAGGGCTGTCCTGATTTGAATCTTGCGGGTATTCATCAGTTCATCCCAATCGGCTACTGCAGGCCCTGGGTCGCTACTACTGAGGCCTTCAAAGGGTTTATCATCTGCTAGAATGCGGTCGATATCATCCTCAGTAAAAGTCAGTCCGTGTTCATCCTCCAAGGTGACAAATAAGGAGGGCAGGAAGGTATTTCAAAGAAAAAGTGGTTGCGTGTGAAAACTATGTGTGTAGGTCCAAAGGAAAAAAGGGAAGGGGACTCCCACAGCTGCACGCTGTCTATAAACAAGTTCTAACAGGAGGGGGGAGAGAGAGAGTCAGTGGATTCAATCTCCCGAGTCATATAAATAAACAAAGTGGAATCCACTCGAGTGATAGTGATCCCTAGAGTGATGGGGAACACACAGTGTTGTTTAAATGCCCCTCACACACCAACAGGCCCCTTGGTGTCATGCTTCATCATCGGGGCCTTCGCACCCCTCTACGGGATGCGGCGTGCTACGACTCGCGAGTACGCAGGAGCACTTGAAGTGAACTATGTGTGGGGGTGTGTGTTTAATAAGGATGTGAGTGAGGTGAGGTGAAAAAGGTGGATGGTTAAAAAATACCTGGCACGTGGGAAGAAAAAACTTTAATAAATCCCCGGCTGGTATTATTAAAATTTAAAGTGCAAGGCGTGGTTTAAGAAAGATACGTATTAGGGTATCAAACCACTGTGTTAAAAGTCAACATGTTTCGGAGGTCGAAGCCTCCTTCTTCAGGACAAGGGTGAATGCACTTACCCTCCCCTTACTCACATGTAAATATGTAAAAGTGAAAAGATAAAAATTACCACAATGTGTAATGTTCCTCACAATGTTTATATGTAAGTGAGTGTTGTTGCGCCCAGTTGGCGTGAGAACCTGTGGAAACAAAATCATAGATAAACATACAAATCTAAGTATCACAGGCTAAGAGGAGAAGAACAATGCTTCTCTGAAAAAACATCAGGTAGAACCCAAAAAAATAATTGGAACCTGGAACAGAAAAAGAAGAAAAAGGACACTACAAACATACACACACGCAAACCAACATAACTCTCTGCTCAGATGGAATGAGAGCAGAACAATGAGGACAAAAGATCTTACTTAAAGTTCCCAAATACAGGACTTCATGAGCCTTTAACGTATATTGGGGAATCCTTCCTTTCTAATCAGAAACCTAGGGAGTGAACATCAGGGATTTAGTAGAAGAAATTAATAGAAGAAATTAATCATCAGAGTGCCACAGCTACAATGTGAAACTGCTTCTCATGGTGGTCTTATAACTCACGGTTACAGCAACAGCTAATCGCCTGCCTTCCCTCAACGCGGCTCCGATGAAGTGAGCTGCAAAAGGGCTAGGGCCTTTATATATGCTTATATATGCTTTATATATGCTTGCCTGTCGGTAATTTTTCACCTCACCTCACTCACATCCTTATTAAACACACACCCCCACACATAGTTCACTTCAAGTGCTCCTGCGTACTCGCGAGTCGTAGCACGCCGCATCCCGTAGAGGGGTGCGAAGGCCCCGATGATGAAGCATGACACCAAGGGGCCTGTTGGTGTGTGAGGGGCATTTAAACAACACTGTGTGTTCCCCATCACTCTAGGGATCACTATCACTCGAGTGGATTCCACTTTGTTTATTTATATGACTCGGGAGATTGAATCCACTGACTCTCTCTCTCCCCCCTCCTGTTAGAACTTGTTCAAGCATTTTGTCCAACGCCCGATGGAGCTGCTCTGTTCAGCTAATTGAGGAGATTGGCCTTGGTTCATCCCCTGACCGTCACCTGCCCAGCCGGACACGGGACACAGTTTCTCCCCTTCTCCCTGTCTCGCCCTCCTCCCCTCTGCATATTTCTGCCATTCTGCCTTTTCCTTGTCTCCTTTCTTTCCATCTTTCTGACCGATGACCTTGGGAGCTTCCTAGATAGCTATAGGGGAGACTGGCTTAGGATTTCCTCCCTGACCTTCACCTACCCTTCCGGTCTTTGAGCCGACTTTCCCTTTATCTCTAATTCCATCTTCCCCCTCGTCCACTCCCTTCTCACTCCCCTCTCCTCCTTTCCCTCTCTACTTGTCTCGCCTAGAGTAGATATGATCTCTACCCTGACAGCAGAGTCTGAGCATTTTGTCCGATGCCTGGTGCAGCTGCTCTGTTCAGCTAATGAGGAGATCGGCATTGGTTCATCCCCTGACCGTCACCTGCCCAGTCGGACCTTGGCACAGTTTCTCCCCTTCTCCCTGTCTCGCCCACCCCCCTCATCGTATTTCTGGTGCTCTGCTTTCTCCTTGTTGCCTTTCTTTCCAGCTTTCGGACCAATGACCGCTGGAGCTTCCTAGAGACCTATAGAGGAGACTGGCTTTGGATTATCTCCTTGGCCATCATCTACCCACTCGGTCTTTGGGCTGACTTTCCCCTTTTCTTTTTTCCGTTTTCCCCCTCGTCCTCTCCCTTTTCACTCCACCTCTCCCCTTTCCCCCCCTATTTGGCTCTCCGGACATTGGACACAGTTCTTCCTCGTGTTTCTGCTATGGCTCCTTCCTCCCCTCCTTCCCTATAAATTGCCTCAACCTCGTTGTGTGTTTACCGTACCTTACTACGCTATTGTACCTGATGTAATTTGTAATGCAATGTTCTTCTGTTATAAGCTCTGATACCTATGAGTCTAGCCAGCGCTTTATAATCCTTTTGAAGTACCTTCTAATGCAATGTTCCCCTGGTTACGTGCTCTAATACCTCCGGGTCTAGATAGCACCATATAACCTTCGCAATTAAAATAAACTAAAAACAGGTTTTTCCTGAGACCTGAGCAACATGGCTGATGACCGGTGGAGCTGCTTGACAGCTAATGAGGATATTGGCCCTGGTTTTCCCCCTTGACCGTCACCTACCCAACTGGACATTGGGCATTGTTCCTCCTTGTCTCACCGCTATTACTCCTGTCTCCCTTCCCTCCTACGAATTATTGAAACATTATTTATGTGTACTGTACCTTACTATGCTCTTATATCTGATGTAACTTGTAACGCTACGATTCTAAATGTAAAGCGCTTTGATACCCTCTTGGGTCAAGTTTGCGCTATGTAAAACTTTAAAAATAAATGAAAACACTGAGCTGGGTTTACCATACCTCTCTCTGCTCAGACGAGCCCCTTGCTCACTTTGCCACTGGATTCAAGCAAGCCGGGCTGAAGACGGCTGGAATGCCAGAAACCGGTCCTCGGAAGCTTGTTTCCGTTCCAGGGAAGACATGGCTTGGCAGTTCGGGCTGGACTGTTCCCATGAGGCACAGGGTCAGACTGATTTGCATATAGCCATGTCTGAACTGGGGTGGCAAAGTGGGCTAAAGAACGGTGATGGATTAAACCCAGATCTTTTGACTGGGTGTGAGTGTTTGATTGATTCAGATGCTCCGTCCATCACCACCCCCTTTTGTACCGCTTTTGGCCACCACAAGTGTGGCAGGGTATGCTCAGACTTGAGTCCCTTGCTCACTTTGCCACTGACTTCAAGCAAGCCGGGCTGAAGATGGCTGGAATGCCAGAAACCGGTCCTCGGAAGCTTGTTTCCGGTCCAGGGAAGACATGGCTTGGCAGTTCGGGCTGGACTGTTCCCATGAGGCACAGGGTCAGACTGATTTGCATTTAGCCATGTCTGAACTGGGGTGGCAGAGTGGGCTAAAGAACGGTGATGGATTAAACCCAGATCTTTTGACTGGGTGTGAGTGTTTGATTGATTCAGATGCTCCGTCCATCACCACCCCCTTGTGTACCGCTTTTGGCCGCCACAAGTGTGGCAGGGTATGCTCAGACGTGAGTCCCTTGCTCACTTTTCCACTGGATTCAAGCAAGCCGGGCTGAAGACGGCTGGAATGCCAGAAACCGGTCCTCGGAAGCTTGTTTCCGGTCCAGGGAAGGCATGGCTTGGCAGTTCGGGCTGGACTGTTCCCATGAGGCACAGGGTCAGACTGGTTTGCATATAGCCATATCTGAACTGGGGTGGCAGAGTGGGCTAAAGAACGGTGATGGATTAAACCCAGATCTTTTGACTGGGTGTGAGTGTTTGATTGATTCAGATGCTCAGTCCATCACCACCCCCTTTTGTACCGCTTTTGGCCCCCACAAGTGTGGCAGGGTATGCTCAGACGTGAGTCCCTTGCTCACTTTGCCACTGGATTCAAGCAAGCCGGGCTGAAGACGGCTGGAATGCCAGAAACCGGTCCTCGGAAGCTTGTTTCCGGTCCAGGGAAGACATGGCTTGGCAGTTCGGGCTGGACTGTTCCCATGAGGCACAGGGTCAGACTGATTTGCATATAGCCATGTCTGAACTGGGGTGGCAGAGTGGGCTAAAGAACGGTGATGGATTAAACCCAGATCTTTAGACTGGGTGTGAGTGTTTGATTGATTCAGATGCTCCGTCCATCACCACCCCCTTTTGTACCGCTTTTGGCCCCCACAAGTGTGGCAGGGTATGCTCAGACATGAGTCCCTTGCTCACTTTGCCACTGGATTCAAGCAAGCCAGGCTGAAGACGGCTGGAATGCCAGAAACCGGTCCTCGGAAGCTTGTTTCCGGTCCAGGGAAGACATGGCTTGGCAGTTCGGGCTGGACTGTTCCCATGAGGCACAGGGTCAGACTGATTTGCATATAGCCTTGTCTGAACTGGGGTGGCAGAGTGGGCTAAAGAACGGTGATGGATTAAACCCAGATCTTTTGACTGGGTCTGAGTGTTTGACTGATTCCGATGCTCCGTCCATCACCACCCCCTTTTGAACCGCTGATCAAAATGGAGCCCAATCTTTAATGGCACAGGATTTGGTTGAAAACGGGGTCACAGTTAAATCGGGATATTTAATGGATAGCTTAAAGATGGAATCAGTGTTAAAGATACCCTGGGTTAGGTATGTCCGTAATTTTATGTATGATATGGGACACCTAGAATATTTTACAGATCCAAATACATTGCAGATGGTAAGAAGAAAGGATTTAAAAAGAGAAGGCCTCTTGTTGCTGGATACGATAAGACTTTCAACCGAGATTATCAAGCCTAGTGTTCAGCATAATCAAATAATTGTAACTACTTTTAGTATTAACCTTATTTAACAATTGTTCCAAGAGGATACAATAGGTATTTATTGACACGACTTAGGTTTGGGATCCTTCACAAAATTGTAGGCTTTCCTATAATGAATAACTGGGCACGCACATTGCAATTGTGTCCTTGTGACAACCGCTTAGACCAATCCACTATTCATGTATTCCTATTTTGTACATTTTATAATGAATTGATGAAGTTATGGATTGTCCCTATTTTAAAATCTTTTTGGGCTGAAACAATGCTGACCAGAATTTATTGCAATACAATTCTTAGATAATGTACATACTGTATGGCGAACAGCAATGTTCTTAAGGAAATAGTTAGCCTCAGGAAAAGTATTGTTATATAAGCATAAGGCTGAATAGTTGCATATGGCGTATTAATATTAGTTATGATCTTTTATATTGTAACTTGCTGATATTATAATATTCATCTGTATTTCACTCGTTTTTATCATGTTAGTAAAAGCTGCTGATATTTGTTTTAAATTATGCTGCATAATATTATGTATGTTTTTTCTATGTGCTTTTATAATTGTATGAGATTTGCAATAGAATAAAGCTGTTTTTGATTTGATTTGATTGATTGACTATTGAAATTGGATACAGTACAGGACTTGCAGTAGAGAAGGCGAAATGCTACATGGATGTATTTGGTGAATGATTCAAATTTGGGTCTGACATTGATTTAACAGGTAATTAATAAGGTAAAGGTTACATCTTGTCTACTGCCATTTCTAAATCATGTTAGATTGCACTTATCCCAATGATGTCTGCTGCATATGTTTTTAATGTGTTAATTTACGAAATGTATGGTGACTTTTTGATTTTTTATTTGATATCTTTTTTTTAAATGTGCATTTTTTTGAAAGGCATCTTGCACAAACATAATACATACAATGCGCTAATAAAGGTGTATTTCCTTAATTTTCTTAAGCGTCACTATTACAGACATCTGCATTGCACATTGGTATGCTGTTGCTTGTAGGAGAGATTGATACATGCACAAGTCCTGTGCAAAAGTTAACAGACAAGTCAATGGGTAACAGGTAAAAGTGGGGCTTATTGTCAATTGTGTCCACAACAGTGTTGTTTTTGTATGTCAACAAGCAGCAGGACTTGGAACGTCAGATTCATGGCAGAACAGGAAGTGTGAAATTGAGAAAAGGTGAGTTTGTGCCTTATATCCTTTCCATTCTGCCAACTCAGGTGGGTTACCTGGCACAGTATTGAAACGAACCAAAAATGTTGTGATACAGAAATATCCTGTCAAAAATATCTATCACAGAAATATCGTTGTTCTATACATATAATGATAGGTACAGAAATGTAAAAGAATGATCATTTTACACTAATATCGAACAAAATATACAATGATGTTGGTATATATATATATATATATATATACATATATATATATATATATATATATATATATATATATATATATATATATATATATATATATATATATATATATATATATATATATAGATAGATAGATATATATATCGCCAGTAGGTAGTTATAGTTAGGACCTAGTTACCATAGGGAAATTCTCAACATCCCAATAACTTTGGCGCCGATATACAAATCTACGTGAAATTTTCAAAACTAATTCTTTGTTGAAATCAGCTCCTATGTTGGAGTTTGGGGGTGATTCGTCAAGGGGGGCCGAGAAAAAAGGGGGTTCCCAATACATGCTTTCTCCATGTTAATTTCCATAGGAAACTTTAGACAAGGCTACAAGTCGAACAGGGTGAACGGACAAGGGTCTTGGTCTAGAAAGCACGCTTTTGTTTATTTGGTGTAAATGAGTTCAGTAGTTTTTGAGAAATATTGAAATTTACAGATATCGATGTTTGGGAATTCTGCCATCTGATTGGCTGAGGCGGTACGAACACAAGCTTGCTGCTTATTGACTGCAATCGGTGGGAGTTGTTGCAGCTAGGAAGTATTGGCCACCATTTTGTGATTCCGTTGAAGAGAGTAAGTGGAAAAAGGGTGAGGTGAAAAAAGTGGGAAATAGGGGGGTAGAAGCACTGTAAACTCTGTGGGGTGTTTAGGGTTTGCTATAGAGGGAGTGCGAAGTGAAGTATTCACTCCTATTGGTGTGAATGTGGTAGATTATGGGAATTAAGTGAGTTATTGCCTAGAGTCTGTTGCTGTTAAGGTGAGTAGGTGCGGGACTCGAAGATTAGAGCGTGAGCTCAAATTGTGTGTCTTATGCTGTGAAGTCATGTGCCGTGGCCGCTGCACTGCACCTGTGGAAGTAGGTCCGTCCGACATCATCAGGTCCGTCCGCCATCGGTATACTTCACAATGCAAGCATGCATTCTGAGCGGAATGCTTGCATTGTGAAAAGCAGGGGCGCAGTTCATCCCTGCACCCTGTGGCTGGCACCCCAAGGTGCCGGCCACAGACTGCAGGGATTAACACCCAGGCTGCCATTCGGCAGCCTCGCACCCATGGGCGCCCTACTGGGGTCCCCCAAAGACAGTTTCCGACTGCCTTTTCGTGCCGGAAAAACCAGCACGAAAAGGCAGTGGAAAACTGCCATCATACTCCCTCAGTCGCAAAGAGGCGGCCGGGGGAGTACTGAGGGATTTCTGGATGGCGGACGGGCTCTCCGATTCTGCTCCATATGGCTAGGTCATTACAAATGCCATCAGGTTCGGATTGGGATATCCCTAACGCCTAACTCGCATGGTACTCGGTCGGTCAGAAACCTTCCTGAGTCGGCCGGAAAGACACGTTCCCGATCCGATTTGAACGGAGCAAATGCCGTTAGGAGGCCTTCTTGACAGCATCGGAATCAGGCCTTAAATAGGGTGGACGGACTGCCAGCAAGCGGGTAGACCGTGGAAAAAGTGACGGCAGGACTCGATCCACCAAGATTTGTATCTTTACAGTTTGTTGCTAGATTGATTTGTTTATCTTAACTTGACTGCTAATTTGTAATAAATCTTCTTATTTATAGTCACTGATTCCTGGTCCTAACAGCATAGCCAAATGGGTTGACTGCTGAGTGAAAATGATTAAATTAAATGCTAACCCTCCTCACCTCTCAAGCGGTGAAGAAAAGATCCATTGGATAACCAGTGGTAAGAAGGGTTGGTCTAGAGCGCTGCATTATGTCCAAAAGTAAAAATACATTTTGCTCTAAGAAATAGTGCTAAATGTATTGTGGAAATTAGCAAAATTAATGTACCTAAGCGGCGTTCATTTGCCCTCTCCCGTCCCCCTCCCTGTAGGCACCACGTATACCCTGAAATGTTGACCGCATCATTCTGCCAATGAAAGCCCGTGCCCATATGTACATGACAGCCATTTTAGGCCATGGCCTCTCTGTCCGTTTTTATAAAATCCCCGGCTTCCCTCCTGCGTGCATTTGAGCACCCCCCACCCACTCTCACATGCATAGACCATGAAACCCAGCACTCTGCGCGACCCTGCTATGAAAGGCAACCCTCCTGCTTGACCCAGGCACCCCCCCCCCATTTCCCTCTTGAAGAAGCATCCTTCGCCTCAGCTGACATAGCCCCCCCAGCTGTATCTGACTGCCCCTGTTCTCTCATGTACGGGTCATAAGATCTCTCTCTCTCTGTGCGACTCTGACCCTGCGCGCACCCTGACCCCCTCCTTCTCCCTCACATGGACAAGTCATAAACCTTCTTCTTCTGCAAGACCCTGTCCTTGAGAATCACGGCCGCGCCTGACCAGCACCTCCTTCCCTTCCATGAATGCCCGTCCGTTGACAAGCCTTCCCTCCGCACTCAATTGTCCACGCGGCATTAATACCACTCCTCTGATGACCCTTTCCCCCCCCCCCGAGTCCAGCTGACCACACATGTCCGAGGCCATCGCCTGAGCCAGGAGATACCCTTTACTGCCCTTATTGTATGAAGTCACTCCTCTTCAAAGGATCCTCTATTGGTCTTAGCCACCCCACCCCTTGGGCTATGATCAGGCGTACACATCCTACAAAACACTCAGTTGCGTGATTGCCCTCCCCTCTTATCAGCAGGTCAAGGGTCCCCATTGTGAATGTATATGGGTAGGATCACCACGAGGATTATAGGGATGTCTTTCCTTTTGCGTCACACCGTCCTGATTGTGTTATCCTGTGTTCTGTAAAGTATAAAAAGCCAGAGTCTCAGCTCACTTGTTAGAGCACCTCCCGAAAGACACTGTGTTTCGTGTCCGAAATGACTGGCTCTCCTCATGAGTAATAAACTCTGTTCTTGATTCCTGCTTCCAGCGCCCGTCTCTTTATTTTGGTAATTACTCAACATGGGAACTAAGAGGCGGTTTGCGCCAGCAGCCTGGGCATCGATAGGAATATGGTTGCATTTTCCACAATTGGCGTCCCAACACGGGGTCCATCAGTGACATAGGGTTCGGTAAGAGAGATCCAGACGAAGAAGTGAACGTCTAAATGATCGGGGCATGCCTGCCTTGAGAGGGCCCTCGCCCGGCGGCCGATCAGCAGAACTTCACCAATTCTGAACAGACCTCTCTTCAGTGACCTATTGTCCTGACTGAAATCCCACAGGAATGCTACATGGAGTAAGAGAACGATCGGGCGCTGGAGGAGGAAGTCGAAGAACTATCCGTATGGTCCGGTCCGGGTAAGATTAAGTAGGGTGTTTTTACGTCTGATTGGTAGGGTGGCTCTGTCCACCTGATTGATTGATTGTTTGTATTGAAAACCGGTATTTGTATACTGGCATTGTTGGTATTGGTTCATTTAGCTCTGAGGGCTACTTGACATATTGGTTCTCTTTTGAGAACGAGACATTCTCTGTTTGCAAACAGCGGCGAATAGGAACGTCGTCCCTCTTTGCAGATAGAGAAGGGTAGGTAATGTAGACTTTTGTCCCCGGTATTAAGCCGTCATGCCTACCTTTCTCCCCACTGAATTGTTTGAAGTCGATTGATAACCGATTGTTGTCCTTTGGGAATTGTTTGAAGTCGGTTGATAGTCGATGGTTGTTCTTTTGAGATCTTCCCTGTCTACAAACTGAGACGAGTAGAAATATTCTGTCTTCCTTTTTGGATAGCGAAGGGCAGGTAATGCAGACTTTTGTCCCCGTTGTAATCCGTCATGCCTGTTTTTCTCCCCACTGATTGATTGAAAACCTGGACATTGTTGTTCCAGGCATTGTTTCGTTTGAGGTATTTTCCGCCTGCAAACAACGTGGAATAGAGATATTCTATCTAGTCTTTGCAAGCAGAAAAGGGTAGGTTATGCCCCTTTGTGAATTCGTCAGTCCTACCCACTCCCCACTGGTTGGTTATTGTGGGGTAGCTCGCATGGTCTGCCCAGGAGACTACTCTTATGGAGGACATATGCTCTCTACTCATGGGCCATTTAGTAGAAATAGACCGACTGGTCCGTCCAGGAGGCTACCCTGGTAAATGGAAGTACATCGCTCGGTCCGTCCAGGATGATACCCTAATGAAGGAATATATGTTCCCCTTTTGATCGATAATCTCGTTCCACCCCGGACCATTTATTGGAGGGGACTCGTCTGGTCCGTCCAGATGTACCACCCCCCCCCCCCAGTGAAAAGGACACATAAAAATATGAAGTGATCACCGTTCCCTACTAACAGAAAGCTTTAGCTCGAAACACGCTAAGGAAGAGAAAGAAAAATAAAAGGAAATCAGGCTAAGTCAGTAACCCCCTGATGAGCTTTTGACTTCACTAAAAATAAGAAACATTAGAAATAGTTCGTAACAAGAAATATAAAATGGCGAAAAGTTTGACAGCAAAAATAGCCACGAGGTAGCTAGGCTTCACTGCCTGTTCCTGCTCCCAACATGCCTGCCTCATTGCCCGCCACGCCCAAATAACGGTCACATGAAATAGAAACAATCAAATAGGTACCTACCCCCATTCCGAAAACTCCCGAAGTGCAACAGGTCCGCAGTTACGCCCATCCGGAAGGCGAGGCCTCGAGGTACGAGGGGCCCGCCTGACCACGGTCGGGAGGAGATGATGTTGGGCAGGCGGTCCAAAGAATGGCAGAGTCCTCTCCTTCTCTCCTCTTCCGCTGCCCTGCAGGCCACGGGGGGGGGGCTGTCTTGCCTCAGCCACCGACCACCCCCCCCCTTCTGTCTCTCGCCTGGTCCGACCCACGAAGAAGGCAGAAGCCGAAGGCGAGAACGGCGGCGAATCAAGTAGTCCCGCCACATTTCAAATTCGCCGCATGCCATCGCCTGCTTGCCAAAGGCCGAAACCAAGGCGAAAACGGCGGCAAATCAAGTAGTCCTGCCAGATGCCAAATTCACCGCATGCCGCCGCCTTCATAGGCACAGGTAGTCCCACCACATGTCAAGGGAAAGGGGGGGCTGTCTTGCCTCAGCCGCCGACCACCCCCCCCCCCATCATCAATGGCTGGCATGGCCGATATCGAAGACGACGGAGCCGAGGAACGGCGCGGGGTCGCTGGAAGGGGGAGGCGGCGCGAACGACCCTCCCCCACCTCCCTCCAGGTGGAGGCTTCCAGCGACACCCCAATGCTCTTACTTAAAGAGGGTCAACATCATAAAGCGGTCTTCTGCCCAGGACGGGCACTCGCTCCATATCGCCTCTCCTCGACCTTGAAGATTCTATAAGAGCCGGGGGGCCCCCGACCCCCTGCATGGGTGCCCCCGCCCCCTTCACCGGGAACCACGACATCGGTGCAACTCCTGCCGGCACCAGCCTCGGATTAGAAATGGCTAAAATGCAGCCACGGCACAGACTTGTTCAGTTCCGGAGGAACACCAGGATGACCCGGTAGGAAAATTGTTGCCGCCCTTCCCACTCTTTGACTCGTGGTCCATATTGTTAGACTGTTAACCTTATAGCACGAAACTTTTTGAATTCCCAACGGAAGGCTCTGGGCCAACCATGCAAGACTAGAGACATCCTGACTGTGCTGGAACTCGCCTGACCCCACCCAAAATGGCGCCGACACAAAATGAGATTTTTTTTGAATGAACTTTATTGTACCATGACCATGCAACTTTTTACCCCGAGATATATATATATAACGTTTTGGATAATGAAAGTAGATATGAAGGATATTGAGCATGTGCTTGGACAATGAATTGACTTAGGGTGGGTACTGATTAGGAGTTGGAAAATGAATTGGTGTAAATTAGATAAAGAATGAGTATTGGATAATGAATTATGAATTGATTAAAAATGAATTTTTGACATGCATCATGTTTGCTCTGTAAGGTAATTTCAATGCGATTTTATTTGCACTGCTGCACTTTATGCAATGAACTGCTACCAATTCCGTTTATTAAAAGTATTTTGAAGAAGAAAGCATGGTCGTTGCAGTTGCATTAATGAGTTTTGTAATGCCTTACTACTGCGAGCGAAGAGTAAGTATGATGAAGGATGTAGATCAAAAGGGATCAGATATTTGGCAGCTACCTTATGTGCCACAAGCAACCGGAAAAGTGTTTCAGATACCCTTAAAAATGACACCACAGAAAATGCCTTCTGACCGTCACCCTTGCACCCGATAAAGACGGTTACGACCAAGTAGCTCATGTAGATACTCAGATCGTCAATGATTATCTATATGACACCACTGGTCCCTCTGGGCTGAAATGCCGAAAGGGCAAGGGAATGCGGTACGAGGAGATAGGGCGAGTATATGGTAGGTAAAAACATTTTCGAACTACTGCATGATGATGTGCTTTGAATGCTGCCCCCCCACCCCTTCTTTTCCTCCCTTCTGCAGGTCACGTCAGAACGTCGGCTGAAGTGTGGAAGAGCGACGGTCGGATCACCGACTAAACAGGAAAAGAGGGAATATGTGTGTGGTCGTTATAACGATAGGTTTTTAAAAGAAAAGACGTAGACTTAACATGACTATTCCTCCTTAGGACATAGCGACTGAGAGGATAGACTGACACAGAAACTGGACAGGTACTGAATGACGAAAAAAAAATTTTGACTAGAAATGACGTATTAAATAATGTAACTGGACGTTTGACTAGGTAGGGAAAGGACAAAGAAAAATTATACAGGTAAGGGTTGCCACGGCACCACCCGTCTAGGAAGTTAGAAATATTGCTGATGTTCAAAATGCACTAGCCCCTTTCTCACACTCTTATAGATATAGCCAAGCTGTCCGACTGTTCTCCCGATCAATACTTGCCGTTGCCTCAGCCTGGAGAACTTCCCACCACAGGAGGGAACAGAAAAATGGCTTAAGATCCAACCATGGGTAACTAGCACGACCAGGTTAATTACTGATCGACCAGCCGAGGTGTGAGTATTGGTAATTGGGAACGTTCGCAGGCGTGACAAGCGAGAAGGGAAAGGGGGGAAGGGTAGAAAGAGCTAAGCACGTAGATAAATAGGATAGTAAAGATACGTAGGATATATATGTATAAATAGATCTTGTAAACTAACAATTGTTTCCTGTCTTGACGTGAATGTCTTGTATACGTATAATATATGCGCCGTCTTCCCTGTCTGAGTTTGTGTGTGTAAATGTACGAATTTATGTCTTCCCTCTGTCCGTATCTGCATGTTATCTAACCTTTGCTGTTCTGTGTTGTGAGCGCACTAAATGACCTATTTTTGTACACGTCTCTCTCTCTCTCTCTCTCTCTCTCACTCTCACTCTCTCTCCTTACATGTCATACGTGTACCGAATGGCTCGTTTAGATTGCGGACGACTCTCACTCTCTATGAGAGTCTCCCTATTTTTTCTCCCTCTTATTGGCAAAATTGTGCCTCACCGGCACCAGTCTGATTTGATACACGTTTGAACGCGAAGGTGTTCAGCGAAATTGACCGAAACTAAAATAACTGTATCTCGCCACGTTACTGCCTCTCCTTTCCGTAAAATGAATGAACTTGAATTGGCTGAGAAGGAAAGGACAGGTAAGACGACTAAAGTCCCCCAAATCTGGCCATTTATAGGGGAACTGTATGTCAATGGCATCCTATGTCTGTTCTTCAAAGGCGAACGCCAACGTCTAGACTGACATCCAATACCCAGATTGCCCCACCCCTTTGCACCCAAGCACAAGCGCCCGAAGCATCCCCGCCCCATTTTTTTTGATAGAACCACTCCTGTTATCCCAGGTATAAACGTAATGATCATGGGTAGCTGCTGACCCTTGAGGAAATCTTGTTTTGCCCGACTCTCGACGATAGCGCCCCCGCCCTGTCTGAAAATGTTAACAAGTTCTGGAGGGAAATGCTGCGCTAATGTTGAAAATGATGTAATGAACAGTTGATGGAAATATTATCTTGTAATCACTCGAATCATAAATGGGCCGATGAATGTACCTGCCATAAACTCAGTAGGAATGCTGACACGTGCACTACTTGGCAATGAACATCTGACTGTGACCAATGAGCGTATCTCCCAAATGCGTAGAATTAAGGGAGGAATTCACATGCATAGATATCTTCTTTTGCCATTTCACTGAAACTTTGTCTTGTACCTATTCAAAGATTCGCGATCACCGAAGGAGATGGGTCAGAAGTGGCGTACAGCCTGGCTGCGGATCTTGGGACTCGTGTGACCTCGACCGAAGGTGGAGCCGCAGAGCAACAGGAGGATACGGGACGAGACCGCAACTTCAGCGTGGAAAATGAAAAACGGCGAGCCACCTCGAAGCCACTCGCCTGCTAAAACCACGTGTGCCTGGAGTCTCCGTCCCCCTTCCTTGAGCCCGATGGATGGGCCTGCCTGCTTGTTATCCTTTGCTCCCTTGGTCCCTTTTGCGTGTCCCAGGAACTCTGACCCAACTCCTCCCTCTCCCCTATCGACTATTTTGAACTTCACTCACCCTCTTCTCCACGTGACTTTTTGCCAAAGGAACGAACTGCATTCCACTGGGACTAGGGTGCTGCCATAGAACTATGGGTGCCGAGCATAAGGCGCCACCAACCGGATTGTTTAGGAAACAGGACTGTGGTCTAACAGCAGAGGACTGACCGCACCCTGCAACGCGAAAGGATAGAACAGAGCTGGACCTATAGCTCCACCGCCGGTGCTCAACAGCGCCAACGAAAGTACTCGGACTAGAGCCTACCAGTGATGGCTCACTGACAAAAAGACACTGGGACGAAGAAATCTTGTATATTGAACTGAATTCCGCCCTCAACTACTTGGTCAAGATGTTCATTGGTCACATTTTTTAAGTCAGAAACATTTATGCTATGTAGTGCTTTTGAAATGATAGGAACTCGACAAATGCAATTTCCTATGTGCTGCATTCTGCCCATCACATCAACTGTTCATGATTTTTATGCAATATGTTAGTATTGACAAATGCTATTTCATCAACCACATGTTTATATGTACGCCCCGCAACTAGGAAGGATAGGAAAATGAACTCGCTTATGTTAAAAGCGGCGACTGTGGAAATTAGCAAAATTAATGTACCTAAGCGGCGTTCATTTGCCCTCTCCCGTCCCCCTCCCTGTAGGCACCACGTATACCCTGAAATGTTGACCGCATCATTCTGCCAATGAAAGCCCGTGCCCATATGTACATGACAGCCATTTTAGGCCATGGCCTCTCTGTCCGTTTTTATAAAATCCCCGGCTTCCCTCCTGCGTGCATTTGAGCACCCCCCACCCACTCTCACATGCATAGACCATGAAACCCAGCACTCTGCGCGACCCTGCTATGAAAGGCAACCCTCCTGCTTGACCCAGGCACCCCCCCCCCCATTTCCCTCTTGAAGAAGCATCCTTCGCCTCAGCTGACATAGCCCCCCCAGCTGTATCTGACTGCCCCTGTTCTCTCATGTACGGGTCATAAGATCTCTCTCTCTCTGTGCGACTCTGACCCTGCGCGCACCCTGACCCCCTCCTTCTCCCTCACATGGACAAGTCATAAACCTTCTTCTTCTGCAAGACCCTGTCCTTGAGAATCACGGCCGCGCCTGACCAGCACCTCCTTCCCTTCCATGAATGCCCCTCCGTTGACAAGCCTTCCCTCCGCACTCAATTGTCCACGCGGCATTAATACCACTCCTCTGATGACCCTTTCCCCCCCCCCCCGAGTCCAGCTGACCACACATGTCCGAGGCCATCGCCTGAGCCAGGAGATACCCTTTACTGCCCTTATTGTATGAAGTCACTCCTCTTCAAAGGATCCTCTATTGGTCTTAGCCACCCCACCCCTTGGGCTATGATCAGGCGTACACATCCTACAAAACACTCAGTTGCGTGATTGCCCTCCCCTCTTATCAGCAGGTCAAGGGTCCCCATTGTGAATGTATATGGGTAGGATCACCACGAGGATTATAGGGATGTCTTTCCTTTTGCGTCACACCGTCCTGATTGTGTTATCCTGTGTTCTGTAAAGTATAAAAAGCCAGAGTCTCAGCTCACTTGTTAGAGCACCTCCCGAAAGACACTGTGTTTCGTGTCCGAAATGACTGGCTCTCCTCATGAGTAATAAACTCTGTTCTTGATTCCTGCTTCCAGCGCCCGTCTCTTTATTTTGGTAATTACTCAACATGGGAACTAAGAGGCGGTTTGCGCCAGCAGCCTGGGCATCGATAGGAATATGGTTGCATTTTCCACAGTATTAGGACATGAAGAGCAAGCATGAGCAGCTGCTTGTGCTTGCTAATTGTGCTCTTGAGGTAGGATTTCTCCCCAATTTACCCCTGGAATCGAGCGCTATTTTCTCATTGCCAAATGCCACCCTCACATCTAAAATGGGCATCTGAAGGCATTTTGCACTAAGAAATAGTGCTAAATGCACAGAACACCGGCAGTCACTAAATGTGCACTCACCATAGGACTGTTCTCACCCAAATTACTCTTAATTCAGTGAGTAGGCATAATTGCGTTATTATCAGTAATTCTGCATCAAAGAGTAATGCGGGATTACTGAAATTACTCCAGCATAATTAAAAGTATATCTGGCCTAACTTAAAGTGATCTTGCTAGGAGGCATTAAAAAGAGAAGCAAAGTGTTTTGAATGTTTCTCACTACTGGCTGTCTTTTTCAAAATCCTGCTGGTTTTAGAGCACTGTCTGTGGTGCAATATACATTTGTGTAAATGAAAAAAACGTGTTCAAGGCAAAGGATTCATTTATCTAACCTTGCCAGAATTACATTTAAATGTTTCAGGTTTTTCGTGCTGCATACAAAAGTCCACCCCCAGACCATCCAATGGAAACAATATTGTCTGGGCAAAGCTTTTACCTCATTAGTGCAGGTTTGATATGTGAATTTAGAAAGCAAAGCGTCTGCTACTGTGATGCATGATGTGTGACTAATTTCTTTTGAGCAGTTTAAACATAAAACAATATTTCTGTTGAATTCTTCCTGCTGGGCACATTCATATCTCTGCCATGGCTACCTTATCCTAGAAAACAGTCTTCCATGTTCAACCTCTTGGCTGGCAATCATTCATTTTTTATAACTCCGTGAGTAAATGTTTCTACTATAGGAGTTTGTGACCAACTTGAAAGTCACAGGTTCACATCTTGCTGTGGTCAATCAAGCTTTTCACCTTTCCAGCATTTATAAAACAGGTATCCTAACTTGAGTAATAGTTTCACCTAATATTTATGGTATTACAATGTGAGATTGGGGTAAGTATAAATGTAGGTGTATGGCTGTTCACACACATATGTCCATTGTTCTGCGTGTGAAAAGAAAGGCATATTTCATTTCTTCACATGAGTCGGGCTTAAAGTCCAACTTTTGCTTCAAAAAGTTAATAACTCTTCCAAAAGGTCATCCCAGGCCCTCCACCCCCACCTCTGCCTGAGGTTAGTTTTAACTCTGGACCTGTGGAAGGCAGGTGTGTGGTGGAAGAAAAGACTACACCGTGGGAGCATAAAATGTCAGAGTGCAGAACCGGGACCCAATTTGCCACCTTTCCTAGGCAGAATATCAAGAGAGGCTCAGAATTTAACAATATGCCCAAGACTCCTATTCTTCTACCCAGACATTGCCACAAAAATGTAAACTTTATGAGACATTAAACTAAGGTCCACCTTCTGTACTGCTCAATGGCTCTCTGTAGTGCCTATAGCAGCAAGGACAGATCTCACTCTGGAACTTGTGAATGAATCATGATTCTCTTCAGAAGGAAACTCCACAGCGGTTTATTCACGATGGGTACAAAATCCTCCAGCCCTGGCTTCCTGAAAGCAACAGCCCACAGTGAATAAAACCATCTTCAAAAATCCCAAAGCAAACAGAGCATCTGATGTGGTAGGATTCACGTTCTTCTCCCCGCACTATCTCTCAAAGTTTGCCCAGAGATGGGAGTAGGATTCAACATTGATGGAAGATGTGACTGCAACATAAGCACCACCACCTCAACTAAACAAACCATAGTTTGAAGGTTCACCCTCTCAAAATACAAAGCCCCATCTGCAGGCAAGCTATAGTTCCCTGTGTGAAACAAGTACCTCTAAGAAGGTATGGGTACAGAGGGAGAGCCAAGGTTCCCTCACCACCATCTTCAGGAGACAAGGAAACCAAGGATGGCGTGCCTAACCTGGAACTACCAGGATCACCTTCACCTGGTCCACCTGTATTTTCCAAAGAACCCAGCCACCAGAACGACAATTAATCCACCTTCCACACTTCTGGGCATGAGAGTTGAGTACAGGCTCAGGGCAACAGAGCATTTTCCCTGGAAGCAAACAGATCAGTCGCCGGTTACACAAATATTTTAACTATCTGCTGAGGTAATCCTCTGGCCCATTCTCCCACCCAAGAAGACACATTGCAGACAGAGAGAGGCCATTCACCTCTGCCTGCAAAGCCATCCCCAAACACCAAACCCGTAATCATCCTTGCTGATTTTGTAGGCTAGTGCCTCGTTGTCTATCCTGACTTATGCACTTTGATATTTCAGGTCCAGAGAAAATGTTCTAAAGCTTTCTGTACCACTTTTCACTCCTTCCAATTTGAGGATCTGCTCTTCTGATCATCAGTCCATTCTCCTTGGGCAGTCTGCTTCCTAGGATCCCCCCTAGCCTACCCCACTCACATATGTTATTACTATGTGTGGTCAGGAAGTCTCTAGAGAAATACTTTTGTCCAATTTGCCAGTTCAACAACAACCCAAACTACTTCTGATGACACCCACACCACTTGGAGACTTACAATAGTAGCTTGCCCTTCCTTAATTTCGGAACCAAAACGTACCTCAAATCTTTTCTCAGGCAAGCTCTTATAAATTGGAGATCCTGTGTTGGTACTAGAATGGGCTTCTTCAGTTTCAAATATATCCCTGTTCACTCAGCAGGACGTCTGACATTAAAAGAAGGATAGGTAGATATCAGACAGTAGTTCAACTAAGGGAACACTTGACTCCCTCTTGCAGGAATGTATGCCTACCAAAAGCACTAAAACCTTGGGGAACACCATTGGTTATGTGAAGAACCCAAAACTGGAAATGTATGTTTTGGACACAAAACCTTAGAAATTGCTAGGATTCTTCATGGACTGGTACATACAGACAAGTGTCTAACAGATTAAAATAAACAGGGAAATCTTCTTTCCCTGCAGTAAAGCAAGGTTTTATGTAGTGACATCAGGTTGAACCTTATGTGAGGAATGTTGTTTTTGATATCTTTTAAGTCGAAGACTAGTCTGTGTCCCCCTGAGGCTTTTTGTACCAGAAAAAAAACATGATTAGACTCTCTCCCCTTTGTGCGGGTGGAACTTGTGTTACTGTACTGTTTATAGCTCCTTCAAATCTCTTATAACGGATTCTCGCCAGTCTGTGGATTCGTTGGTAAAGGAGTTGCCCGACAAGTTCCAGGGGTATCCTGAACCACTGACCCATATCCTTGATATATAATTCCAACCCACTGATCTGTTATCAACGATGTCCATTTATTGAGAAAACAATCCAGGTGCTCTCTGACTGGCAATTGATGTTTCTCAGCAGCAGAGTCATGCCTTGGATTGATGCGGAGAAAAAGTGAATGATAAAGTAGTGTCCAGGACTTCTTCCTGGAAGGGACACACTGGTCAAGTTCCCTCCCCCATAAATGCTGGTTCATTCCCTTCGACTGGAATGACACTACAAACACTATTTGAGCATCATTACCTTCTGTCCTCCAAGGACTTCTTCACCAGGATCTCTAGCTGTGTCTCAAATGGTTTTGAACCCAATAATAGAAGCTGCATTAACAAATTCTTCTGGGAAGCATCCGCCCTCTATGTTTGTCGTCTCGTAGCCATGAATGAACCTGCTATTGTTGCTGCTCCCCAAGGTAGTCTTACGAGATGTCTGACAATTATTGCACCTGTTTTTCCATCATTGGCAGCTGGATCAAAAATGTGGCCCTTGGTCGACCTATTCCGACAATTTTCGAAAATTCTTTAGAAAAGACTTGTGGTGATGTAAAGTTCAGAGCACCACTGTGTCATGGAATTCAACCTTACATCATGGGATTCCATGTATGGCAGTTGTCTCTGGGCCCTTATTGGAATAGACGTCTTATCATCATCATAAAGACTATGGAAAACCCTACTTGTGTGTCTGTGCTTACTTCAAGAATTTGGCAACGACCCAACTCGCAGTTAAAAGGAGCTTCACAAGCACTGAGGAACAGGGTCCAGAGGACCGATATTGTTATTTTTTTCAAGCTACAATCGATTCAGCAACCTCGATGCAGAAGTCAGAGGTGAACATTCATGGTGGTTTAAAGCGATTTTAGTGAAAACGACATTGAGGAGAGAAGCGCACTGCTATTGTATTTCACAGCTTCATTGTGGTGCGTGACCTCTGCAACACATGAGCAGAAGAAGGCGTGATAGAAAGTCGCAAGCACAGACATGCATATTGTTTAGTTGCTGTACTGTACCGTTAAATCTCCATACTGCTTCGCAAAGACTGCCAGGCTTGCGTTATGACTCGATTTCTTGGGAGTGTCAGTGTGACAGCTTCTATCCAAAGTTGCTTCGCGAAGTAACTCTCCTTTTCCTGGAAGAGGCCGGACTTCCAGAGACAATCAGTGGAAGAAAAATAGAACTACTGCTTCATGTAGAGGAAGAAATAGGAGATCACGCCATTGAGTAAAACAATAACCATGATTTAAAGAGGCCAATATCCATTTAGGTCAAACATCTCATCACCGATCTGCACGCTTTGAAAAAGGAAGGAGAAAATAATAAGCAGGAGTTTGACTGTAGATCATAACAATTCTTTACATTTAGGAGTGTAAATCTGTCATCAGCGATTTACATCCTTTAGTGTAAATTATTGGTGTGTAACTTAAATGCAAGTCACAGCGACCTGCACGCTTTTTAGAGTATTGGCTTTGCTTTTAGAATTTTTTTTGTTTTGTGAGTTTTAGAGTTTAGCCTATAGCTTTTGCAGCCAAATGCAAAATCGACACTTTTACAGTAGAATTAATTTGTGATCAGTTAGTGGCAAGGTGTCATTCGAAGAAAATACAAGAACGCTAATTAGCACGCAAAAATGTGTCATTGGACAAGACTATAAATGTAGCTAAGAGTACTGAAGGTTCATCCAATGATGCAAAACTATTGGAAGAATCTTCAGCAAAGACTACAATTTATGGAGCTATTGTCAGTAAACCAATTCCCATGAGCTTTTCAAGGAACACTAGACCCAAAACGACATTTAGATCAAGTACAGGGTGGAAACCACCTCAAAGAATGTGCTGTGTTAGATGTGGCTCATCATCACATGCATCATCCTTCAGATTTTGTTTCACCCTGGGTCAACAATGTAAGAAGTACGGGAAAATGGGTCATTTTTTTTAGATTATGTAGAGGTGGCAGAACCAGCAATGTTCATTGTGTAATCAATGAACAAAGTGGGGATTATGATTGAGGTAGCTAGTAAGAGGGTAGAGAACAAGTGCTGGGTGTGAGAAGTGTAAGTGCTGGTAAAGGGAAACATATTGCTGATCTGGATGTTGATGTCACTATTTAAAGTCACACAATCAAGCTTCTGGTTGATACTGGCGCACACATCACTATTATTTCCCAGGGGATATTTGTGAAGGTCTGGTCCGACAAAGTCGATTTAATTGTTTTTTGGGGGATGTTATCAAAGTTCTGAGTGGATCTATCAAAGGTAAAGTGTATGTGGCCAGAAATGGCATCAATGTTCTTGGATTAATCCATCAAGCTGAGTTTGGAATCACAATAAGACCTGGACTGGACGAACCAGTCAATATTGAAAGGAATAAGTTAGGGTCAGTGTGCGACATTAAAAACCTATGGGAAAGAAAATTTGTAAAGTGTTTCAAGACAAATTAGGGAAGTGTCAGATTTGATCTACACTATTAAAGTAAAGCTCGGCATATCACCAGTGAACACAAGTTACACAACATTCCCCTCAGTGTAAGAGAGGATCTCTCTGTGATGTTAAAAGATATATGTGCACAAGGAATTATTGAGAGAACAGAAGCAACTCTAAGGTGATCTCCCATAGCCTTGGCTAGGAGGAAATCAGACGAACTTTGAATGTGTGTGGACTTGAGAAGTGTTAATGGAGTTATTTGGGTGGATCATTACCCATTGCCTAGAATCGAATATTTAATAACTAAAGTCGGCCAGTCCAGTTCGTTCAGTAAATTGGATTTAAGAGCAGCATACCATCAGGTTGAATTGGCCAAAGATTTTCTTCATCTAACTGCATTTGTAACTCCCGACAGAGTATTCCACTGTTGTAGAATGCCATTCGGTATAGCTTCTCCTGCTGCAGTATTTCAGAGATGATGAATGTCAGAAATGTTTAGTGGCATGGATCATGTCGTAATTTTTCAAGATGACATTTTGATATTTTCAAATACTGAGGGTGAACATGATTGTGTGTTGGGAGAAGTATCAGTAATCTTAGAAAGAGGAGGCACTACTTTACGAAAAGAAAAGTGCACATTTAAAGCAAGAGAGATTGAATATTTGGGTCATGTATTTTCAGAACATGGTGTGAAACCCAGACCCAGTTTGGTTCAAAGCATTGTGGATACTCAAGCTCCAAAGAATAGAGAACAGTTACTATCCTTTCTAGGACTCTGCGAGTTCTATGCAAAATGCATGTGTAATTTTGCCAGCATTACTGAATGCTTTAAAGTATTGCTGAAAAAAAGGGGAGGAGTTTGTGTGGTCTGAGATGTGCCAGAGTATGTTTGAAAGAGTCAAACAGGAAATAATCTCGGCACCCTATATGCAATCATTTGTAAAAGGCTGAAAGACGACTGTGGATGTGTGTGATTATGGCTGTAATATCGCAATTAAATGGCAATTGTGAAACCACAATAGGCTTTGCTTCCAGGACATTATGTCAAGCTGAACGCAAATACTCTGTCATAGAAAAATACATTTTGCGCACGTGTGGAGTGTGGAGAAGTTCAGGGCGTATTTGTTGGGAAGACCATTTATTTTGAAAACAGACCATCGTCCTTTGGTGGTATTATCTCAGAAAAAAATGTAAACAGAAAACTGCTAGAATTGCCAGACTGTCTGCTAGACTTCTAGGGCCCGATTCACAGAATGAACTTAAGACTCAATCCTAAACTTACTACTATTTTGGTATTCACAGAATGACTTACTACTTTTGGCATTGACAGAATGCACTTACTACTTTTGGTATTCACAGAATGAACTTACTACTTTTGGTATTCACTGAAGTTAGGATTTTGTCTTAAGTTTGTCTTAAGACAAACTTAAGACAGACTGGGGCTGAGTCACAGAACTAACTTAAGACAAAATCCTAAACTTACTACTTTTGGTATTCACAGAAGTTAGGATTGTGTCTTAAGACAGACTTAAGACAGACTTAAAACAGAATCCTAACTTAAGTCTGTCTTAAGACAAAATCCTAATTTCTGTGAATACCAAAAGTAGTAAGTTTAGGATTTTGTCTTAAGTTAGTTCTGTGAATCGGGCCCACTTAAGACAAACTTAAGACAGACTTAAGACAGACTTAAGTTAGGATTTTGTCTTAAGTCTGTCTTAAGACAAAATCCTAACATCTGTGAATACCAAAAGTAGTAAGTTCATTCTGTGAATACCAAAAGTAGTAAGTGCATTCTGTCAATGCCAAAAGCAGTAAGTGCATTCTGTGAATACCAAAATAGTAGTAAGTTTAGGATTGAGTCTTAAGTACATTCTGTGAATCGGGCCCCTAGAGTTCACATTCTCAGTAGAGTACATTCCTGGGGGAAAAATAGGAGAGCAGACTGTCTCTCAAGGCTAACCATTGAAGATTGCAATGAGTATGAATGGGAGTCTGAGATAGGTGAGTGTTTTATTGCCCACATTGGTGATGTTATTGTGAGCAAGGAGGAAGATTGGGCATAAACTGTACCCAAAGATGCAGTGTTAAAAGAAGTTGTACAAGTGGTTGAATCAGGCTGGCCAAAGGAGAAAAACTTGTCTGATGAGTTACCAGCGTTTTGGAAAATTTCTGATGAACTATCAGTGGAAGGTGGTAAACTGCTAGGTGTAGATAAATTAATTCCACCCTTTTGCTTTCGAAAGCGAATGATTGAATTGGTGCTTTCAGGAAATATGGGCTCAACAGTAACAAAAAGGATTGTGAGGGAGGATTTCTGATGGCCAAATATGAATAGAGAGGTTGAGAGTTTTGTCAAAGGTGTGTTAAATGCAAGGTGAGTGATAGATTTTTAAAACTGAGGACATTGTTGAGTCAGTTACGTTATGTCCCAGCAGAGCATAGCAATGGGTGGGATTAGATTTTATGGGGCCCTACCATGTACTCCCCAACTGCATGAGGTATTTCATTGTCATGGTGGACCATTTATCTAGATGGGTTGAGGTCAGATCTGTCAGTAAACCGGGGTGTTTATTTTTTTTGCAAGAGAAGGAATTCTTGGGGAGATAATGACTGACAATGGGGTTCAATCTACCTCTCTGGAGATGGTATCTTTTCTGGATAAATGTGGTATTAAACATATTACGACACCATTATATCACCCTCAAAGTAATGGAAAAGTTGAACGCTTTAATAGGGTTCTAGTTTTTTCAAGAGAAGGAATTCTTTGGGAGATAATGACTGACAATGGTGTTCAATCTACCTCTCTGGAGATTGTATCTTTTCTGGATAAATGTGGCATTAAACATATCAGGACACCATTATATCACCCTCAAAGTAATGGAAAAATTGAGCGCTTTAATAGGGTTCTAGTTGAATGTATACAATGCACACTGAAATGCAATATGGATGTGGAAAAAGCAATCAAAGAATTGGTATGGTAATATTGAACGATACCTCATGGAGTTACGGAGAGAACTCCCTTTGCACTAATGCGAGGGAGGAAAGCTGCAACGGAAATGTATCCTTTTTGGATAGTTGAGTTATTTTCTAACGATGCAAATGTGGATGATTGGTGGAGAATAGCAGAGAACATCTCAAACCTATGTAGCCATAAGAAAGCAAACATTGGAAAGAGTATTTTAAACAAACTAAGAGTAGGAGATTGGGTGCGTGTTAAAAACCCCAGTCTAGTTGGGAAGGGTTTTCTAAGTTCAAGGAATCAGCACAAATATGTGAACTACAGAGGAATTCAGCCAGATTGTCCGATGGGAATTGGTGGAGCACATCTCACATAGCTGTGGATCCTGGTGTATGCATTGATGATGATAGAAGTTGTGGTTGGATGTATGGTAAATCTAAGAAGGGAACCATGGATAAGTGTGTGAGAAGGAGCTCTCGTCTTAGGTTTGCACCCAGCAACTGGCAAAATTATGTTTGCGACTACGTTTTGTTTTTCACAGTAACTAGAAATTAGTGTTTCAAAGGATATGTAGTCACTGATTTTTTTCTTATGTTTTCATTTTTTTGCAGGGGTACTTAGTTACTTGGTTATTAAGTACATTGCTACACTAGTTTGATTGTGTTATGTTGAGTACCTGACGGATGGAGGAGAAGTTTGTGCCGTGCTGTGTTCCGCGTACGGAGGAGGAGGTTGTGCCGCGCTGTGTGCTGCGTTGTACCACTGTACCGCTGAACCACTGAGAGCCGCTGCCCCGGCCCGCCACCCCGCGCTGCGGGAGAAGCCTTCTGAAACTGCCCACTGTTGCCGTTTGCTGGTTGATGGTCTGTGAGAGTGCGGACTCCCAGCTGAGGCAGTGCGGTGACAGCCGGTCCTTTGAGGGCGGCGGCGGAGGACGGTAAGCGACGTGAGAGTGTGTGGGGGGCCAGTGAAGTGAAGTAAGGCCCCAATTAACTGTGTAGCGTGGTATAGAGCCGCAGAAAACTGAGGTCCCACGGATCAGAGAGCCTTACAAGGACAAGGTTAAGATAAGGGCTCTGCTGCGTGGAGCAGGGGTGAACAACTAAGTTAAAACGAAGCCAAAAAGGCAGGCTAGACAGAAGCTGTGTGGTGAGGTGGAGGAGGGTGATGGGCTCAGGCTTGGGCAAGCACAGGGCTAAGAATACTGGAGCAATTGAGAAAATCCTGTGGAGCACCCTCCCTCTGTGCATCTCGGCTCTGCTCTCCCCTGCTTTAAGTCATCAAGCCACTAAAAACACGACTATACTACCATATTACCAAAACTACCAAACCACCAAATTATAAAAACCATTAAGATCCTTCCAAGATTAGATACTGTCTGGACCTGGGATCCTGTATGTTCCTCGTCTAAACTCTGCCCGCCACAATATCTCTAAGATTCTGGTTTCTGCAACAACAAAAACAATCTCTGTTAAGATTAGAATCAGAATTGCAAACCTTCCTCAGAGAAAAGATCTGTTGGCATCATGGGACCTGCTGGAAGTTTATCTCAGATAGAAGGTGCCTAAGGTGCCGTGGTCGAGACGGAGAGACGGATTGTGTTTGCTGCTGCGTTGTGCTACTTTGTGCTGTGCCGTTGGAAGTGGCGAGGCGGCGAGCTGGGAGCCGGGGGACTCGCAGAGTGTGCCGGGAGATACGCAGTGCGTGCCATTGGAGGCTGCAAGGCGGGAGTTGGGAGCCGGGGGGGGCTTTAGCATTGACTTCAGCATCTGAAACAGAGGAGGAGGCGGTGAGACGCGATGGGGAGATGGTGAGGTGTAAAGATGGTGCACGCCTAATTACTGCCCGCCCGGACTCTCTGATTAGCTAATTCTTTGATTCACCAATACTCGCCTGCCCGGACTCGCTCATTATTGTTTTTTCTCCTGCCCTGTTCTCCTCTCCCGTGACTCCCTCCCCCTTTGCAGAGGTTCATGGAAGATAGAGGCTGGAGATCAAGGGTGCAGACCGTCCTCTTTCCAGCTTCTGTACTTCACTATTTTAACAAAAATCATTGTTATTCTACATTGATATTTATATATTGCTATTGATATGGAACTACTGTAGTTTCTACTAAATTATCTCCCAAAACTGGAGGAGCTTGGTCCATGGATTCCCATTTCTTGGAATCTAGGGAGGCTGAATCTTTGCAGGCAAACCTAACTATCCACTCCCTTGCTAATGGAGTCTCCCAACCTGAAGGGGTATCTCATCTAGCTCCAATAATTGGAGAACCCAACATAAAAGATTTTACTCTCCCCGACCTCCCTGATCTTCCTGCCCTCAACACTAACTTAAAACAGTCTTCCCAAATGCTCTACACACCAAATCTAGAGTCATCCAGGAATCATATTCCTGTTACTTCACTTTCCTTTAATCCTTGTGTTCCCTCTTAGGATTGTCAGGATCACCCCGTTAAATGCAGCTGTTCAGTAGTATACCTAGCGGAACTAGCTTATTAGATTCACAGGGCTCTACTACACCTGATCTTTTTCCGAACTATCACCCTCCAATTTATAATCCAGAGTCAAAAATGTTGATGTCGGATTCTTTACTACGGAAAGGGTGCTGTCTTCTATTTTAGCTTTAATGGAAAAATCAGTAAATAACTCTGACTCTATTTTGGAGTCTCATTTTGCTCTGACTAAGTTTATAGCCTTCGAGCAAAGATTACTGCCTGGTAAAGCTGGCTTATTTCCTCCCCATAGGTATAATCTAGGGAAGAGATCCTTTCCCCGTTTCTTTTTGGAGGATAACACCAATCAGCCCCATCACACTCAAATAGGCTCTTTTCCTCAAGACAAAGGGCGGGACTATGGTGTTCAGGCTTGCAAGCCTTTTGCTAGTAGAAAACATAAACTCAAACAGAAGGAAAGTGAAGATATTTTTGATAAGCTACAATCTTCCGCTTTTCAACAACTCTTCGATCCTGTGACTCTAGCTCCAGGGGTGATAACCACGCCTTGCCCGCAAGCAAAGAAGAAAAATGTATGTACAATTCAAAAAGTTTTCACCCATCTTTCTAAAAACAGGTGAAAAATCTTCTGACCATTCCATAGCGGAGGGTTTAAAAGTTGGCTGCCCACCTACCGAAGAAAAAGATACCAAGAAGAAAAATTACAGCGTTGGTAAGAAGAAGAAGAAGAAGGTAAAAATAGGGAAAACGTTGAAAATTAAATAAAAAAAGAGCAAAACGGCTACGCTTCGACCCTAACGAAATTCACAGTATATTACTGTAGTGTAGTTCCTATATTCCCAATAGGCTCTGCGCATTGGAATAACATATACTATAGTTTAGACGTAGGACTGAGGTCGACTAGGTCTCTATCGAATATATTAGTCTTAATTGGGAGTGCCAACTAGCTCAGAGGTCACTAGAAACGTTCTCGAATTCACAAGAAGGGATTAGTTTCTGACAACCGCATAAACATGACAACTTTTTTTCCCAAGAATAAGAAATCAATCTCTGAGTCGCGGAAACAATAGATAGTTATTTCACTCAGTCAATGGTGCATGCTTTGCTTCACCAGAGGTGCTGAGAAATAGAGAGACTGGCGTTTTCAATAAAAAGCATTTATTGAACAGTCTTCTTTCTCAAGCATAAGAAGTGAACTACTACAATTGTAATACTGGTTATAAAGTACAATGCGTACAGTACAAAGAGTATTATAAAGTAATACTGTAAAAGCATGATACGGTTTCTAAGCCATATAAAATAACATAAAATACATACATTAATAAATAAAGACTAAAAGTACTCAACTGGTGCTTCTAAAATACGCCTACCCGGTGTACCTAACCTAGGTCTAGTACGAGGGAGGAAGTAAGTGAGGTGTAGCTTAAGTATAGTATTCTTTTGCCAATAATCTATTCCAAGAATTCTCTAAGGGTCTAATCAGCTCCATACCTTGGTTTAGAATGAAGGAGGTCTTGTATCTCTCTCTCAGGACTCAATGTCCCAGCAACCCGCAAGGGTAGCCTGGAAACACTGGAGCTGGATTTCTCGGCAGGAGAAAAGACAACGTCTCTCTCAGTGCGTCAGCTAGAGGGTCGGCTTCCTTCGGCACTTGCTGTAGCAGGGCGTCGGGCAAGTGTTAAAATCGATTAACTTTGGATGTACATAAGCGGCGTTCATTTATGTTCACCACAGCCATATTGTTAAAAGTAAAATGGCGATCGTGAACATTGCCTGCACCATCTTGTTTAGTGGGAATTTCTATGTGCACATAAGCTGCAGCCATTATATCCATCACAGCCATTTTGTACTCTGCTGGTCACCTTTGTATCACCCTGTCCTTGCTAGTATCCTTCTGAATCTCTGACCAAACCTGAAATGTGTGCTGGGGGCTATAAACCCTATTGTCACGACAAACCTCAGTGTCACTTGCTGCCACAAACTTCTTTTTCCTTTCATCTCTGTTTACCGGCAAGCCTTTGAACAATCTTCCTCCCACCTCACCTAGTTACTCAAACCGGTCCCAGACACTAAAATGACCCTTGCAGACATGATTTATTGCACTACAAACAGCGAGACTTGTTTTACCAACAATGGGACCTGTTTTTATCAACAGAACGGACTCCATTTCCCAGGAGTCCCTAGGCTGACATCACCTGCACCTGGACGCTCTCCCTGGTGCCCCGCCCCCAACCACCTCATCCCCTTATTAGGGATAGTTGATCCCCGCTGCGCGGGAGCGTCCCGGGAGAAGCCCGGGACAAGGGCGGGACCGTCTGTGGCCGTCCGGGGCCTAAGGAGGCCGGGCTGGGCCACCTCTCTGACATTCCCACTGTGGACCAGCTAAGGTATTGTGCTACATGAGGAAAACTTTGTGGTCTACTGACTTTTACTTGTTACTGAACTGTGTTGGATCGGTCCTACCATTTACTCGTATCCTCCATCCTTCTTCCGGTTACCAGACGGGGGTCAGTTTGAAGAGGGTCTCTTCGAGCCCTCACTGAATCGCCCAGGAACACGGACTAGTAGGAGGGGTTATTGTTATAGAATAGGACTAGATCTTGCCTAGATGAACTCAATTAGGACCTTGCTGATTAATTCTGTTTTATAGTAGATCCACTTGAGGTTAATACGGACCCAATATACGCAGTTTTGAGAGGTTATTTTTATCTGGACCCCAGCACTTATTTGTAATTGTATTAGGTCCCTGAATTGATAGGCGTAAGAAACTGTTTATCGCTACATGGTATCGTTCTTCTTCTGTTCTGCTAGTACTGTGGCCTGTCCTCATTAATTTATCCATTTGAGCGCCGTCCTTGACCCCTGATAGCATCTTTACTTTATTGTAAACATGCCTAGAAAACTGGCCCCTGTAACCTCAGAACCACTTAATACCTTAAACTCCTTTCTAGTCCAAGTGGTTAAAAAAATAAATAATGAAAGAAGGGAATCCCTAGGTTTGAGCCAATCACCAATCTTGCTCCCACCGAGCCCTGACCCTAATGCACAAATGTCTGGCACATCACCACTTGATCCCACAACTTACATATCCGACATTAATTCTCAAGACATTGGCAACGATGATGAAAACTCTGACCTTCTAGTTGACTTGTCAACAAATGCAGTGCTTGACTCCGAGCAACAGCAAAATATTGCAGTGGAAGTTCCCTCACCCTCGTTGCTTGTTACACGTCCTGTGAGAACTTGTAGAAAATCACAAGCTAAACGCGGGGGGAAACAGTCAGGAAGGAAAAAGCTTACCTCACCACCTAGACACAAAGGGAAAAACGTGGAGCGCGAAGATGCTGACGAGCTTAGACAAATCATTGACGATGACCTATTTACTAGGATCTCGGACATGATAGATATTAAAATTAAGACCATCATCAAGCCACTTATTGGGAAGATAGACAAATTAACAGCAGAAGTAAAAAAGATGGGTGGGTCGCAAAGTAAGCTGGTTAATGATTTGGAAAATCTAGCCACTCATGTTATCAAACCAGTAGTCATAGTGGAGGAGGACACGGGCGCTGACACAGGCCCCTTGGAAGGCCAATTACAGCCCACCCTGGTAGGGCAGTTACCACCACCTGCGCCCAGCCAGGATGTAACAAGAGAGTCCCCCGCTTTACCACCAGTTGAGCCAGCACCATTGAATTTAGGTGGAAGATTCACCACAATTTATTATGGAAGCCTCACCATTAGTTCTGGTATTGGCGAATGTCCCTGTCCTAACTCATGGACAAAAAGAATCCACTCAAGGACTAAAAGATAAAGCTCTTTATTGGCTCACCAATAACATGCACATGGCATACCAGGGAGTTGACCAGCTAGCAGGGGAAATTGTTATGACAAGGAGGGTACCATGGATTGGGAATAAGCCAAAGAAGTTTAAAGGGGACTGCGTAGTATTAAATTTTGCTACTCCCAAACATTCTTGCTAATATCTTCCCACCTCAACGTAGAAGCGGCTCCATAATCCCCCTTACCCTGAAATTCTTTTATAACGAGAATCAGATTGCGACCTCTTCTAATATCTTCAGGCCTAGAAGGAACGCAAGAGTTACTCATTGGGGTGGGGAAACTAGACCCAGATTTAACAATGACCGCTTTCACCCTATGATTAGTCTTGGGACAGGGCAACACAACTTTCCGATTGGGCCAATGGCCAGAACACCGGGGCTAAATTGGCCCAATATAAATAGGTGGGGACCAAGCACCCCGGGATATGATAATAGAGGCCAGGGAAATGGGCTCATGGCCAGGCCGGGAAATGAACAGTTCTTGATGCGCCCTAACACTCCACAGCCTATGTGGAATACAGCAGTAAACGGATGGGGTCAGGTGGCCACTCCTTTTGACTGGGGATTTGGAACAGGGAATAGGTATAGAGTCTTGTCCAACTTAAATGACTGTGACTGACATATAGAGGTCACTAACCTGGGAAAAGATGCTTTAGATCAACAACTAGATCAGAACAGCCTTCGCATCAATGGTTTTGATCCCAGTGAGCCCATCCCTCAGATAGGGCAGGAAGACCAAACTACATTTAGACATGATCATCTCCCCATGCCATATCTGTCTGAGCACTGTGCGATTCAGGGTCACGTCAGTGATAACCCACAGAGTCTACCTAAAGTGGGACCTAACGAAGCAACCCAATCACCACGAGAGACTGAAGGGGTATTGGTGCGGCACTCAGAACCTAAGACACCCATAAACTCCTGTAAGCTGATAAGTTGGAACATAGCAGGGCTAAATGGCAAGCGACAGGATAAGGCATGGTCAAGCTTTGTCTTAGGCCACCACATTATTGCCCTTCAGGAAACCTGGGACATTTCTGCCAATCTTTGGTGGGATGGGTTTACTAGTTTCACCAAAGCAGCTGTTCCCAGTCGTATGGGGAGGGCCAAGGGAGGCCTTTTAATCTTGTTCTCCTTAGATCTAAAGGGAAGCTGTAGGCAGATTAGCACCGATTCTCCCAACATTCTGATGGTAGAAACAGTGACTAATAATACCAGCAGGACCATTTATATAAATTTTTACAACTCAGGGAATAGTGATTATAGAGGTTGTAACATTACTGACTTAGATAGTATTTTAAATTTGGTCAGTCAGAATACCAAGTTTGACATAGAATATATTTTATTAGGCGATTTTAATATTCACCCGTGTAACTTAATCTGTAGGAGAAGTAGCAATGAAGGGGATGATGGACCAGAGGGACCTCATTTCGAACATACCACAAAGGGAGAGGAGCTGGAAGATTTTCTTGCCAACTTTAACTTGTATGAACCAGATGGTGGCACCAGATTGCCAACTTTCACTGGCATCCCTCAAGGCACAATTATAGATTACATATTCATATCCCTAGGTATTTTAAACCGGGTTATTGCTTACCGTACGGTACAATCACATTTTGGCGATCATAATCCGGTAGAACTTGAAGTGGCGTGGGGAGGTCATATGGGACCATCCCCGTCGATAGTAATCGCCCACCCCCTGAGGACTTCTGACTAAGGTAGACGTATGAAATGGGCAAAGGTGGTACCAGAAAAATTTTATGCTGAAAATTTTTTAAAGATTAAGGACCAGGTTGAGATTTGCAAGAATCCTTGTGCCCAGGGTCATGAAGTTGTAATGGCATTTGAGGTAATATGTGGGCAGGTGTCACAGGATCTTCTAGTAAAGACAATAAAAGGAACCCCAGAAATAAGCGCTGGTTTGATTCAGCATGCTCAAAAGCACATAGATCATTGCTGGCAGCCCTAAAAAACACTCCTAGGGTAAAAGATGAGATTACCAGACTCAGGAAGATCTACAAGTTAGCCGTAAAAAAACGAAAGGATATCATCAAACAAGAAGCATGGGATAGTCTCCTTTCTGTGGCAGTCCTGAAGGATAGTAAAACATTTTGGGAGATTATCAAACAGCCCTTTTTTTCAGATGACAATAACGGACCTATGGACTGCGTTATCTCTGATGAAAAATGGCTGTCTCATTTTAAAAACGTCTACGGGGATACTGTTGATGCGACTAAAGATGTTTCGTTGACAATCCCAGCCACCCGCCCCATCCTCTTTAACCGACATGAGGTGGAAAAAGCCATTTTGGCCACTACAAAGCATAAGGCACCTGGCCCTGACGGTGTTCCCGCCGATTTTTTTATGTATTCACCAAAATTGTGGGCTGAGGTTTTGACAAACGTGTTCAACGCAGTTAATGGTAACTCTGCACCTGCCTCATGGGACACTTCTACTATTGTCCCTATTTTTAAAAAAGGCCAGCGGGATGATCCAGGTTGTTATAGGCCTATATCCCTCCTGGACTCATCTGTAAAAATTCTAGGTAGAGTTCTCTTATCCAGGTTGAGGGAGAATGTTGAGAGCTGTGGTGGGTTGTCCGAAATCCAATACGGCTTTAGGGAAAGAAAAGGGACTATTGAACAGTGCGCCAACTTACATTTGCTCATCTCCAAATACACTGTGGCCAAGGAGGGGTCCGTGTATCTTGCATTCATGGACCTCTCCTCGGCTTTTGACCTGGTCAATAGGACAAAGTTGTGGTCCATCTTGTTGGAGATGGGTATTGATGAGGCATTGGTTACCTTTATAGCCACCCTGCACCAAGAACTCTTTTCAAGTGTACGCGTAACGAACGTGGGTAGGCGTACCCCTCTCTTTAGATCATTAAGGGGGGTGCGGCAGGGCTGCATTTTAGCCCCCCTGCTCTTCACCATCTATATCAATGGCCTGGGCGCACATCTAGGTGGGCAGGAAGCCGACGTACCGCGATTAGGAGCGATTAAGATCCCGGCGCTCCTGTATGCGGATGACGCCGTGCTGATCGCTCGCACGGGTGTTGGCCTCCAGCGCCTTTTGAATGCCTTTGGTTCGTTTATGGAGCAACTGGATCTTAAGATAAACGTAACCAAGTCACACACAATGGTGGTAGGTCAAGAGTGTCGCAAAAAGAGAAATAAAATATTCACATGCAGGGGGGACACGGTTTCTAGGGTATCTACATTTCCCTACTTAGGCGTATTGTTCGATCAGAAAGGGTCCTGGGCCCCGCAGGTAAGAGCCAAGAGGTTGGCTGTTATTAGATCATCATCAGCACTCCTGGGCTTTGCTGGTAGGCTAGGGGCTAGGCCTATGGAAGCTATACTAAAAATCTATAATAGTAAATCTGTGGCTATTGCACTATATGGTTCCGCATTGTGGGGATATGTAAATGTGGAAGCTATTCAGAGAGCGGAGAATAGATTTATCAGAACCCTACTTTCTGTAACCCAGTCGACCCCAACCTATTCCATTCATAAAGAAGTGGGCCTACAGTTTCTTTCTTATAAGCTGAGTATGGCCCCCTTGATTTTTTGGCTAAAAATGTGGATGAATGAAGAACTCCCATTAAATCACAAGATTATGTCCGACGTTCTGTCCCTGGATAAATCCAACAAGATTCCTTGGCTGGCTTATTTGGCCAGGGCTTTTTCAGACCTAGGCCGCCCGGAGCTTTTTACCTCCCCTGAGAATATTAGGATCCAAGACATTGACTTTGTGAAAAAGTCCTTCATGGGAAGGAAGGAAGCATGCCGCGAAGAACGTGAATTGGTAAAACCGGCAGTGAGGGATCATTGTTTACTGGTTAACTCGTCATCACTTGCACCCTATCTTGGTTTTGTCACAATCCCCTTCCATAGGTTCCTTTTAACCAAATTCAGATTTAATTTGTTACATTTTTATTTAGGCTCTTTTAATAATTGGCAAAAGCCGGAACAAGCCCTGCCCTGTAGCTGCAACCAGTTTTCAGTGCAAGATACAATGCATTTTGTCATGTTTTGTGGGTTGTACTCAGAGCCAAGGAAAAAATATATGTTGCCTATTCTTAAAGAGGCTGGCTTCACTCAAGTGAGACCGGCTCTGCTCTTTTTACAATTACTGCCCAATCCCCATATTACTTTTTGCATTTCTAATTTTCTGGTAGCCGCTTCAAGGGTGAAAGCTGTCTGTCAAGATCAGTCTTAGAGTAAATGTTTTTTATCATTTATGTCTATGTTCAAACGCAAGATTTTTAAATTGTTTGTTACATTTTTTAAACTTGTTGTCTACATTTAATGTTTTCTGTGTAAATAGGAAAAATTTTGTATGAAGTGTATTTTATCTTTTTCTCTCTCTTTGTATGGCTTTTAAATAAGCCGAATAAAGATATTCTGACTGACTGACTGAACAGAACGGACTCTTAGATATGGCCGGTCTCACATGTTTTAGACCCTGAAGAAAGGTCCAGCTGCGAGATAACATTGTCTGTTTTGACCTGGGTGGGGGAGATTTGCTGTTGGGCTTGTGTGGGAACCTGCCCCGGGCGGGAACTCCAAGCTTGTGAAACCATGTGAATAAAACAGATGCATTGTGTCAAACCTGTATAAAAGGAAGAGCCAAAAAAGATGCAGTTAGAACACCTCCCTCAGACATCCCGGTGTCTGCATTTGACATTGTCTCCTCATGAGAAATAAACCTTTTTCTTGTCTTCCAGTTCCCAGCGCCTGCCTCTTTATTTCGATAGCGAATCCAAGGTGAATTAAAGGTGACCCTGCAGCATTGGGGGTCTTAGGAGACTCACTGCTTTTCACACAAGTAGATAGTCGAACTGCTCCAAACCACTATGTGTTTGCCTGGGCAAATGTAGGCATATTTATACCTTGAAGGTGCCTAGTTTGACGTAAAGTTGGACATAATAATGTCATCAAAGACTCAGTTCTTTGAAAACTCCATGAGTTCTTGGATAAATCAATATTCAAGCAAGGGGAAGTCCCTGACTGCTGAAGGAGGGTTTTTCCAAGAAATCGTTCTGGATTCTCGGAACTAGTGGAAGTAGCCATGCCGTATTTGGGCTGCATAGGCTAAGTCTAAATATGTTTATGATTTCTATGCCTATATAAGGATAGGGTGATTTATACCTATATATGGGCATGAATCTGGAAAATTACACTAGGGTCCTAGATTCATATACAACATCACCAGTTCCCAATTTAAACGTTCTGAAGAAGGAGGATGGTCAAGCAGAATCCAACTTAACGGGACCTTGTTTTCCTTTGTTGAAAAACAAGTACTCCAATTCAATCCTCCCAAGAGACATCTGTATTTAGTAAAAGAGTTCCTCCTATTATTCAGAGTAACGCGATCCCTAATGCCTTACTATTTTCTTCCTCCTTAGGCAATAATGTTATTTATAATCCTATCGAGAACATTCATGAAGTAACCTGCCAAATTAATCATCCTCCCTTTTCTCCATACACCTTGGAGTTTTCGTTTATTTTTTACCATGAACCATTCATGAGTAGGTCTTTCTTGTTGGGGTTGTTTTGTTGAAATCCCTGGCCTTGAAATGAACGACCTTGCTCTGGTTCTAGTTCAAGAATATAATAATCCTAAGGAGGCAAGGGTAACGTTTGCATTAAAAGCCATCTCCCATATGATAATGTTACACAGTGATAAATTACGCTGTTGTAGTATCGATGTTTTCATACCTGAAGAGGAGTTAGCCTTAAAGAAAGTGGCCCAAAATCAGCAGTCTAACACTTGTTCAGAATTCTCCATAAGGGGCTTACCCCATTCTGAGGGAGAGAATGTACTGAAGGTCTCCCTTGGAAAAAAAAGGTAGGAGGGTCTTGATACTCAAAAAGACTCAGTATGAACCTTGCACAGATGAGGAAGATAAGAAATGGAGTTGGGTAGCAAACACTATTAACAAAAATAGATCCTTAGGCTTAAAATGTGGGATTTCTTCCTAGCAAGGTTATTACTGTGTTTTCGTGGAACGCAGCCAGACTAAGCACTAATCATAATAAATTCTTATTTTTAAAAGAGAAGAGTGCAGATATAATCTGTCTACAAAGGATTTGGATTACTGTAGATTATATAGTGCTGGGCCGACCTGCGCTCCCTGTGAAGAGATGACATGCTAAAGGAGGTATTGCTATTATTCTAAGTACAAATCTTAGGTGGTCATACAAAGAATTATCTCATGCCTCCAACTTAATTCGGGCGATTAAGCTGGATCTCAAGGATGTCCAGGAACATCCAAATTCCCTGTTGACCGTAAATATTTATTTACCCCCTGATGCATCTTACTCTTATTTATTAAAATACCTATTCTTTTTTATAGCCTCTACCTTAGAAAGGGAAGATTGCAGGTTTTCAATGTTAGTTGGAGATTTGAACTCTAAAGTCTCTTCTCACAGTATAAGGGGCATATTTTCTAACAATGAAAAAACTGAAGCTTAAGTATCACAACTGCCCAATTTCCGAACAAAAGTAGTACAGATAAAAGAGGAGATACTCTAATCGAAGGTCTGAGAAGCTTAGACCTTATAATTGCAAATGGGAGGTTAGAAAATTATATTCCAGCAAATGTTACGCATAAGGCCCCAACTGGGAGATCCATTATAGATTATCTAATTGTTTCAGCAGAGTTCTCTTGTAATCTTGTAAGTATGGAAGTTTTGCGAACTGATTTACTGACCATTCATTGATTTGCTCCAAATGTAATCTTGTTGTTGATAAGGTAGGTCCCTAGAATTTTAAAAGCAGTTCAGTAGGGTTCAATGCAACCAATGGTAGAATTCACTGGAACACTCAAGCGACCGCTAAATTAAAAACAAACTTAACAGCTTGGATAAAATATCAGCAGCACTTAGTAATAACAGAGCATGACTCTCCTCGATACAATTTACTTGAAGCCTTTTCTCATTATGTAGGCTCTTTGGCTACATTATGTAAATCATCGCATGCTCTAGCTAAACGGAAATCATATATTAATCAAATGCTTAATTTAAACAGGGAAATAAATAAATTGGTAAGGGCCCAGTTCCTGAATTATTCTATTGATCGAAGTGATCTAATAAATGTATTAAAGAGGAAAAGACAGAGGAAAAAATGTTCCTTAAAACAAATAAAAGAAGACTGCGCATGGGTGCAGTTAAAAGAGGCGGCCTGAAAAAATAAAGTTTTGGGAAAATATCACTGATTGCTGTGGCACACGAGTGAAATCTCTCCCCATTCCTATAAAAGAAGAATGGAAATTCCACCTGGTAGATCTCTACTCTGCGCATTCTAATTCTATCAGTACTGCTGCACCTGACTCCCCTGAAACTCCCTTATTCTACTATGCACATTCAATGAATGACGTGATTGGATTTATTAAAAAAATGAGATCTTCAGGAGAAATGGGTCCGAATGAAATCCCCATGATGGTAATTAAAAGGAGCCACTTTTGTGGGCTACATACTTAGCTCCATTGTTTAATTTTTGTTACTCTCAGGGGAAGACTCCACCATCTTGGTCCGGAAGAATTTTAATCCCTCTGCACAAAAAGGGCCCTAGAAATCTCCCAGGTAACTACCGACAAATTGCCTTATTAGATGCAGCAGGGAAAATATTTTCACGTAGTATTCTCGATCACATCATGGAATGGGTGATAGAGAAGAAGATCCTCCCAATAGAACAAGCAGGTTTTAGTAAAAATCATTCCACTCTGGATACTATCTCCATGTTGAAATTAATTGAGGAAAATATAAGATCTCCCGTAGGTCAAACATTTATATGGCCTTTATAGATTTTTCTACGGCCTTTGACAAGGTAGACCGACCATTACTATGGAGAAAAGTACATAATATGGGATTGCTTGCTCCCCTGCTAACATTAATTATTGCACTACATTCTCAAACATGGTGCCAGGTACTAATGGGAGGAAACCAAGGCCTAGCATCTGTAATTCCCATGGTAAATGGCCTGAAACAAGGTTGCCGACTAGCACCACTACTATTTTCCTTATACATAGCAGATTTACCTGATTGTTTTTCTCAGTTAGAGGGAGATACACCAAAGATAGGTAGCCATCCTTTCGCTTGTCTCCTCTATGCATATGATATAGTAGTGATTGACTTAACCCAAATTGGGCTGAATTAAAAGCTGATATCACTACAGAATTATACGATGGCTCATTTCTTGAAGATAAATGTATCAAAAAGCAAGATTTTAATCATGAAATGCAATAGAAGTAGAAAATCAAGTAATTTTAAGTGGCAAATTGGTCCTGAAAAACTGGAGGTGGTAGAGTCATACCTCTACTTAGGGAAACTAATAGCGAGCAATGCGAAAAATAAACTTCATATCGAACACAGTAATTGTAAAACTATATCCCATGCTAATGGTCTACACATTTTTTATAGTGCAATGGGCAGAAGGCATGTTTTACACCTGCTGACGGTTTTTAAAGCAAAAATTCCTCCAACCCTGCTCTATGCTATTGAATGAATCCCTGTAAAAGACTGGAGGTTTTTAGATAGGATCGAAGGCCAGATTTTACGTAAATTGTGCAATTTTAATACGTCAGGTCCAGCAGCTGCTATGAGATTAGAATTCGGCCTGATAAGCTCCTATACTCAAGGTATATCCAGGGTTCTTCGTTGGGGATACCAGTTAAAAAATAGTGACTCTTACTCATTAAGAGGTTTCATGTGTCAAGAAATCTTTGGCGGTAATGGGGGGAAATATTCCCTATATCTTGATTTTTATTTGGCTCAAAACCTCTTTTGTGTAAAAGAAGAATTTTTGATTTCCCTCCCGCCAGTGGAATTCAAATCTTTATTAAAAACCTTAAGTTGTAAGATCAGCTTTAATAGAGATATTAATATCTGTAATACTAAAGAGAGATTAAAGATAATGGTTAGGACGAGTTCCCTGAGAATTTACCAGAAATACTTATCTTGGAACCTAGAACATGGAATCCGACGTTGGCTCATCCTATGTAGCATGAATCTCTTACCTTTAAACAATTTAACAGCAAACTGGTCCCAGAACTTGGAAAATGAAAAAAAATGTATTTTTTTGTGAGCTGAGTATTCGGAAACTGGATCATATTTTGTTTGTATGTCCAGCATTGGTTTTGAGTCGCCATCGCTGGCTTAGGCCAATATTTATACAAAATGGTGTTAAAGATGTAGCTTCAGCCGTAATTTTCTCTTTTGTCCGAAAAATGAAGTAGTCTGTGTAAAATTATTTAATTTTTTTAAGGAATTTATGTATATATTTTAATATCTTATATATATTATTTTAATCGGGCTGCTCCCCTCGTGTTTGTTGCCCTATTATGGAGTTCTAATATTTTCTCCTTCTTCAGATAGTATTTTGCACACGTTTTGATTACTACTTAATTGCTTTTTGTACAACTGGATTATGTCTTGCTTTTTGTTTATTTTCTTGTTGCTAACTTTGAAATTCTCTTCCCTATTGAAGTTGGATTTCGGAGCGTATTTTGCATATGAATCTGATGTAACTCAACTGTTTTTTGTAGCGCATGTTAGGATATGCTTTTCTATCCTTATCTTCTTGCTGCTAATTTCAAGTTAACTTTCAGCTGAAGCTGGATTTTTTAATTGTATTTTGCACATGAATTGGCAGCTACTTAAATGCTTTTTTGCACAATTTGGGATATGTTTTGTTACTTCAATCATTATGCTGCTAATTCCAAGCTCTCTTTGCAGAAGTTGCTGTGTGTTGAAAAATCTGTATATGTTTTATGATATTTTATGTAATAATTTGTATGTACTTTTATTGTGTCCCTCATTGAAGTACCAAATCTTTAAATAAATATTGAATTGAATTGATCAAAAGTATTGTGATATGTTCTTGAGTATCGCTATGGTTACTTTCTTGTTCTATATTGGTGTCACCTTGAGAATAAACTCGTTTTTGGCTATTGTTAACTTACAATAACATTTGTACTTGTACAATGTTACTTGTACCTGTAACTAAACTGTGTTGTAAAAAGGGGAGAAGTGTGGTGATGTAAGGTTCTGAGCGCGACTGTGTCATGAAATTCCTGCTTACATAATGGTATTCCATGTACGGTAGTTGTCTATGGGCCTCCGTTGGAATAGATGTCTTCTCACCCTTAGAAAAGACAAAGGACAACCCTACTCGTGTGTCCGTGCTTACTTCAAGATTGCACCATATAATTCATATATGTCAATGCACGGACGGCAAAACTGCTCATCTCTTAAGCTCTCCTGACCACCAAATCAACCCTTTTATCCACCAGGTCCAATTGCGATGTGATCTCAGATATAATTTCCCTTGAGACAACAACCCAACTATCAAGGAGTCCACCTTGATTACTGTAGGAAATTATTCTACAAAAGCTTCAATGGGGTTTCTCCAGGAGAAAATACGTGGGAAGGTATACTTATTCACTTGCCTCCTTTCAATAATCAAGACCTTTCAGACTGCCCCATTTAGCAGCAACGAAATATTCATTCTCTTACTGAGCTGTAACTACTGGATTCTCCTGGAGGTGCTGCAACACTGCCCTAAGTTTTCTGTCCCTAATAAATCTACTTTTTACCTCCTCCAACTCTTGTCTTGTGGGCGTTTGGGAGGTGATGAGCCTTCTCTAGCTCTAAAAGGTAACTGGAACTGCATATTTTATCATTTTCTGGATGAACGCTCCTGTGAAATCATACCTTTTTCTTCCTCCCCAGAGACATCTGCCTCTAAGTTCTTTCTTTACTCCAATTTCTTAGCCATCAGTCCAAGTGAAAATGGCCCGAACAATCAGCACCAGGAAGCAATAGCTCCAACAGTTTTTTCCTATCTCAGATTCAATAATTAAATAACATGCTCTTCGTGTGTCTTGCAAGACTGCAGTTATCTTAGAGTTAGACAGCCGTCGCTTTGTAGTAATATCGGGATTCAGACTCTAATTACTATACATGCATACCACTTCTTTGAAAGGTCATATCACCCTCAAGCCACGGTACACTGCCCTGCACGTTTTAGGGTCCTGAATAACTGAGGGGCGGAGACGTACAAGTGCATGGGTCCACTAAAGCGTCACCTTGACATGTGCACTCCCTCAGGCATGAAACCCTTAAAGCATACTCCTTGCTCTCGATATTGCCAAAAACATCAACAATAAAATCCATAGCATACATTGTATTACCCAGGGCTTTAAGTGGGATGAAAAAACTGGGGGTCTCTCAAAGGGGTGTGGCCAATGTAATTAGGGGCGTGGCTTAACACATAAGCTTAAAAGTCTGTGGTTAGCATAGTGTGCAGTCCGATTTGTATTTTGCTGTTTCTGTCATTACATCTAGATATAAGATACAAGTAACAAAATACCTACAACAGGTCAGGACTATCGTCTTTGTCAATGGTTGTTAGTTGCATAAGAAAAATAAGCAGCAACTAGGCTTGCATAGAAAGCTTCCACTTAAAACCCTGGTGACACCACAACAATGTTGCTATTCCTGACCTTCAAAAAGATAAGTGGCAATATGCGCTTTTCAATAGGGCTCTCTCACTTGTACCAGCGCTCGGAGTCGTGTGTTTAAAAAAGCAGACACGAGAGATGTAAAAAGCAAGGATTTCCCTTCACTTTAGGTGGTGCCGTAACTTCTCCACTAGTGAGAAGTGAGCAGTGTGAGCAGCGCACATGGTGCCTGCTGTCACTGAAGTCTGAAAAACAACAGACCGCCTGTTCCAGGGCACAAAACAGAGCCCGAAAGAGACCCGTTTCGAGGCCCCTTTTAAAAAACTGCCGGTGCTCAGACCCCTTGAGACCCGGCCCACTTAAAGCCCTGGTATTACCATTAGCATGAGCCAACCCTTCACAAAAAGTTTTTTTAAAAAAGGAAACGGGATGGTCGGTTGACGCTTTTGTAGTATTCTGCTAAAAGAAGATAGGGTGGGAGCCATGCTGTGATGCCATGCCCCATTGCTAATGAGGCAACTCCCCCTTGATGTCTCACCAGCTCCACACACCTTTTGGTGTAATCTGAATTACAGAAGGGGCCACACATGCTACTACCGCGCTTCTGAAATACCAAAGTTATGGTGCTTCTTTAATACCAAAGTGCCTCACGGATGCAGAAAGTAGGGACACACAACCCTTGCACCACTGAGACATTTTCCAGAGCATGGCACCTGGTATCCAAGAAGCATTGATCAGAAATCAGGCCTCCAATCGAACCACAATTGTTATGCCTGTATGTGATGACTCACTCATCTTTCCATCAAATACAACTTTTTGCCCCTTGGAGCGAGAGGTTCTAGCAGCTATTCAGGTGATGGCCAGCCAGCAAGCCATTCATGCATCTCTAGTGCCATTTCTGTTGTTGCAGATTTATATAGTGCGAACTCGACCGAGCGCTTTACATGAGCACCAGTGACGTTACACAAGGACACATTTTTTCGTTTTTAGTTGGCTACGGGGAGAATAAGTAAATTGCCAATAATCACAGGATGCTGAGGTTCGAACCTGGTTCCCTAGCTCCAAAGTCGGCAGCTCTGCCCGTTAGGCCACATGCTCTCCCCACTTTTCCCTACTACTCTACTTTCTTCTTTATGTGGTGTTTAGGAGCTGCTGATTGGAAACCAACCAGGAGTCTCCGATCAAAGTCAAAAGGGTAAAAACCACCATAATGCACTCAAGATGCTGACGTGAGGGGGTTGTGACGTCTCTGTTAGATAAGGTCAATCAACACAATATTAAGAGCAGGATTTGAAGATGCTCAAAGCCTCATGCGACCTCTGCTGACCATGTTTCTTTGATCTGAGGTGGAAGTGGGCTGTAGTAAGTAAATAAAGCACCTAGGGGCAGATTTACAAGCCCCCTGCGCCACAACTACATCACTTTTCGTGACGTACTTGTGGCGCAGGGGGCTCCTCCATATTTACAAGGAGAGAAAAAGCCACCCTGCGTGACTTTTCCTCTCCTCTTAAATATGGCCCCCTCACACGCAGCACTGTGCCATGGGTGTTGCTGTGAGTGTTCCCACGCAACACCCATGGAACGAGACACATCTCCAGATTTAAGAACATTTTTAGATATGAAGATGCGTATGAATGCCACGCCACCCTATAGGTCGCGCAGCGAGGCGCAACAAAGAGAAATGTTTTCATTTTTCCTCGTTTTTTTCCTCTTTCAATGCGTTCTGCATTCTACAGCACACATTGAAAGAGGAAAAACCCTCTTGTGATTGTTTTTGGGCAGTAAGATGTCCCTTCCTGCACAAAAACAATCTCCCCAAGACGCAGGCACCCTTGCTCCATGGTGCAAGGGTGCCTGCACCAGCGCATGGCTGCAGTTTGTGCGCCAGCGCAGTGAAAGCACAGATGTGCGACATATTCTTGTAAATATGTCGCATCTCTGTGCTTTCCAAACTAACGCAGCACAGAGCAGCAAAATGACTTGCTGCACCTTGCTGCGTTACTGTGTTGTAAATCTGCCCCCAAATGTTTAGTAAATCGTTCAAACTAGGGGAGATTTTATTTTTCTAGTTATTTCGGTATACAACATAAGCATGCGAGTCCTGGTTACGTGACCAAAATTCCGTTTTCAAAGATATTCCCTAAACTCGGATATGAATGTCCTTAAATGCATAAGACATTTATGTAATCTGTCTTCTAAGAGTGCTCGGTGCCCACTCTCATTTCAGTTGGCATATCCATCAGAGAGGCACGCATGGGTCATAAGGGCACCATGACACTGCTGCCTCTTCCGCGGCTGTTCAGTCCCGTTACCCTGCCAACAAGGATATCTGTCACTCTGCTGTCACCCAACATGGTGCCTCCGCATGCTCCCACCAGCACCTCAAGCAACACAGCCTTCTTGTTGTCAGTACACGGAGGGACGTTGACAAGCAGCCTTTGGATGTGCTATAACACGACACGCGAGTGGGAAGGAGGCTGGTGAAATATGAGAAGGGATCAGCAAACGGTGGTGCGCGCGCGCTAGTCTCGAGCCTGAGGCTCGAGCAGCCTTGTTACTGAAAGAGAAGACGCACCACTGAAGAACAGGACACACGGCTGCTTATGTTTTCCGCATTGATTTTTCACGCGCGGATCTATTAAATATGCCCTCCACTTCCATCTGCTGGTCATTCTCAGTAACACTTTGGCTTTCTCTCCCCACTCGAGCAGGCAAATGGGGAAAATGCTGATCTGAGGATGGCACTCAAGCAGATTTTACCTGCCGGGCTACTGAGTATAAAATAAACCAAGAGGCAGCAGGCCCATTCACAATTCAGAAGGCCAATTACGTAGCCAGAGAGAGGTCAAGCAAAATCGCATTTCAAAGATGTCGAATTTTAACTTGCAGAAGAAAAAAACATGGGACCATATTATCAAGAAAGGGCGATACATTGTCGCCGCTTTTATCGGCAGAAAACTGCCGCTAAAGCGGCGATAATGGGCTTGATAATATGCCCTTGTGAATTCCCATAGAAGCCCTGGTTAACACCAGAACCTGGGCTTCTATGGGAATTCACAAGGGCATATTATCAAGCCCATTATCGCCGCTTTAGCGGCAGTTTCCTGCTGATAAAAGCGTCAATAATGTATCGCCCTTGCTGATAATATGGCCCCTAATTTCATGGATAGTTTAACGTTTTTTCACCTTGAGGCTTTCAGTGGCTGTAAACTGGAGTAAAACATTATCAAAACGAGGTATTGCTATTTTTGGTTGTGAAAACTATTTGAAAAGTCTTTTTTAGGTCGAGTGCTGTCTGGTTTCAAAAGAGCAAGGCCTAGAATTGCAAAGGGCTTAAGTCAGAAATGCGAAATCACGCAAAGCCACCTTGCGTAGCTCTGCGTGGCTTAGTAAATCTAGAGTGAAGCAAGACAACTCAAGTCTCTACCTTGCCTTACTCTGTTGTTGAGAAGGTGTTCCATGAGTAGAGTGTGGGTGTTCCGACATTTCCATCCATTGATTTTTGGCACATTCCCAGATTTACTAATAAAAGTAAGACTTGGAATGCATCAAAATGCAACGCCATTCCAACAGAGGTGTAATAAGGAGAAATATGTGTATTTCCCCTCATTATTTCCTTTTTCTACGTGTGCTGCAATCTGCCGCACACATAGAAAGAGGAAAATGTTTCTGAGGATTGTTTTTTTGTACAGGAAGGTCTACCTTCCTTCACAAAAAAAATCCTGCCTTTAACCCAAGTACCCTGGCATCATGGCGCTAAGGCACCAGCATTGGCGCTAGGGAGCACTCTCAGCCCCAGCGTAGCGAGAGAGCAGTAATGTGTCATACCTTAGTGGTGCATTTCTGCTCTCTCCCTGTCACGCAGCGCAATGCAGTCAGTTGTCTTGCTGAGTTGCAAGACTTTTAAGGAAATCTAGGCCCAATGGTGGGCTTATAGCCCGTCCATCATTTACCATTGGTTGTTACTCCTATATACTTGCTTCTTATTCAACGTCTTTCATGGTCTTCTATCCTTTCCCTGCTCATTTTATGTAAGTACTTTTTTCTTTCTTTCTGTGTAAGCACTCCATGAAAGTGAATGTTTTGCCACTCTCTTTTTTGTATACTTCTGCTCCTGCAAAAATTCACCCGCCACGCTACATGTTGCTATCATCCTTGTGCAATAAACTCTCTCATGTGCTTCTACCTCAAAACTCCAAGCTTCCCTGCGCTCAGTGTTGCTTTCTCAGTTCTCCCCACCCACCATGATGCCCTCTCTCCTGTGCTGCTATTCCCCTCCCGAACAACTCCCCATTGATTCCCCCACCTGAACCTCCCTTGCTCCCACGCCTACTGTCTTTTTTTGAATATTTAATTTTGTTTTGTTAAGAGAGAATCAGCAAATTGTTGCCGACCCCTCTGCCTTGAAAAAATTATAAACTTTGCGCTTCTTTATTTCTTTTCAATTTTTATCAATTCATTTTGGATCAGTAAATTAAAAAAATGGCACCTGTGTCATTTTGTAGACATGTGGCAGTGTACAAAACCCATTCAATCTTGCCCCAAAGCGCATCTTTATGGATTAGGACTAGTGAAGTCCCTAGACACACTTTGGTGGTCCCCGCCTAATGCATCTCAAACTTAAGAAGTCAAAAGTGGCAATGTCAAATAACAGAAATGCAGTACCCAGTTGGTCCTACAAGAATGACAGGCAATGGAGTTTCAACCTTAAAGCTTTTATTTAAGGATTAGCCCTTCAGGAGTTAACTCAAATTAAAAAATCAATTAGTCAATAAATGTTAAATTTTAAATGTCGTATACTTGTAAAGCGCACAGCTGCCCCAGCAAAGGGGCGTCCCGGCGCTGTATACCGCTGGGGAACCCATCCTGGCTTTATCTGTGAGATGGTCCCTCCTGGGAATCTCCAAGGTGAAGACAAGCATCCCCGGCACTGATGGGGCCGTTAGTAGAGATTAAGCAAGCTATTGCCCAGAGTTGCTGAGTGGGATCCATGGTTAGAGTAGGCACCGAGGCGAGAATTATCGAGTCCGCTGACCATGGCCCAAGACCCTGCCGCGTCAGGAATTGAACCCTGCTTCCGGGTCTGCCGCCTCTAACCAGTGAGCCACACCACTCCATCAGATTCTACAGCTCAGTTAAAGTACAGATTTAAAAAAGAACTCAGTAAAGTTCAGATCACCAAAATATAGAATCTAAGTTGGGCAAGAATTCCAGCATAGATTCGCTTTCTAAAGCAAGTGGAAAGGGGTTTAACTTCACATCAAGAAATCACTCTTTTATAAGAAAATTAAACCTTTAATTCCTGCCGATGATTTCAAGATTGTGGTGCAATCTTTGGTCCTTTCCAAACTAGACTATGGTAATGCCATGATCACGGGGACGCCAAAAACTCACCTCAGCCCCCTTAGATCAGTTCTTAACTTGGCAGCCCGGCTCATTTCAAACATCAAAAACTCGTTTTGAACACATCACTCCTGCCAACAAGACCCTTAACGGGCTTCCAATAGAAGGAAGATGTACTTACAAGACTGCCTGCATCATCCACAAAGCTCTGCACTCACACACTCCCAACTACATAGAAAACAAGCTGATGAAAGCGGGAACTACCAGATCTTTGAGAAGCTCTAACATACTTTTACTCATACCTCTCAATCTAAAAAATCAGCCACCAAGTCTCGCTCTTTTTTGGGAAATGCACCGAGCAAAGGGAACTCTCTACCATGTGACCTACAATGCAACCCCTCTTTCCTTAGCTTCAAAAGGAACCTAAAACAACTCCTCCTCAACAAAATACTTTAACTCCTAAGCTATTGACCTTGGTTAACTATTGCATGTACAGGTCCAGCCCCTTCTATCATCGTCGGCGGCTTATCTGTTTATGGTGTCCTTTTTATCGTCTCAAATCTGGGTCTCTTGTTTTTGGTATTTTGAATTCTCTCCTCTTTTTGTGTTTGCGTGCCTGATTTACTGTATTCCTGTTCACAATTTTGTAAAGCGCTCTGATACCTTCGGGTCTAGCTAGCACTATATACAACTTATGAATAAATAAATAGGGTTCTAAACAAAGAATTTTATACATTCAATGCAGCAGTACATGGGTCACAGGCACTTAATCAATCAGAATAAAGCAAAAGTTAAACATTTACAGCAACATTATTTCCCTAATTCTACTAGCTAGAGATTCTCACGAGTAATTGTCTACACATGGAACAGAAAAGGTTAAATAATATGTGATTTTTCCCTGGGACAGCTAGGTTTATCCTTGAATGTGTATATTTATTCAGGATAGTCTGTGAAAGTCTTAATCCTTCTCTGTGAGTCAAATTTAGTCTTTATTCTAGTGGTACATGAAAATGAAAGTCGTGTCATGGTACAATGAAACGTCACAGAAAAATGGAACTTCAGGTCTAGTTTGCCTTAAATTAGCTTGTGTGTGAATTTTCATTACTGCAAACCATCAATTTCAACAAAACAGGTGAATCAACCACCCTCTAATGCTTCCCTTGAAACATCATTGACATTTTCTCTGTACATTTCACAGGACAGTAGTCATCAGCTTTGGGCTTTTCCATCAGGTTTCCTCCAGCTCTTTCATCTCAGTGTACAGATCACTTTGTAGTTCCTCAAGTTTCACATCAATCCTCTTTGTTTTTCTCCCACTTGTTGCTGACAGCATCTTTTTCCGAAATTGTATCCTACCCTTTCATTAAATTATTCTTTAACCTCTAAAGAAAAGGAAAACATATGCTGCTCCAATTAGTAAAACCAGTACAGTGGTCAAAATTAATCTAAGGATTCTTCAACCTGAGCTTCCAAGCTATTCACCTAACTTGGAATATCCTCCCCCAATGAAACTAAACACAGAAGATGCTTCTCCCCAAACACTAATTTCTTCAAGCTTCTTTAGTTCATGCTTGATGTTAGTAATGTTCCTGACAAAGTTGTTAATCTTGTTTTCTGTTCTAGGGATATAGGCACTGCTTTCTTTTGCTCATATTACCTTACAAACTGTGCCTTCATTTGCAAGAATCATTTCTAAAGCAAGTCTGTATGGATGGGCATAGTCCTCATTGCAAGAAGCACTTTGTTATTCATGGATAGTGCACCAGCTATATTAGTAGCTAATCTATCTACCAAAGTTGACAATTTCTAATCTTCACATTAGTTAAAGATACTCTTACTGAAGGTGATAATGCACCAAATATATTGGGCAAAACTTTCGCAAAAGTATGTTTGCTACTTCTCAGATAAGTGTCATTCCTTGCTTGTAGATTGGTAGAATGATATATACTTGGAAACACCAAGGCTGGTTAACAACTACTTCCTCAAGTATGTAGTAGCTGAAAATAATCAGATTTACCACACACATAATGTATTCCCCATATGCTTACTCCATGTCCTTACAATATATTGTGCTTCACTAAATATTTCTGGAGACACTCACTCAAACCCACCATTTCTACTGTCTCATTTCCTTTTTGTTCACACATGACACACAGTTTCCGTTTCTTTGCCAATTCCAAATGTAACTTTGTGTATGAATCTTTCTTTTTATTTTTCTCCTTTGCTTCCTTTGATCCACCTTGACTCCAACTATTGCATCTTCTTTTTCCTTTCTTATCCTTTCATTAATAAAGATCTTCTCGGAATGGTTAATTGTGCATGAAAGCTCACGTACATCTGGGTAAGTTAGCACCAGTTTAGGCAAATTTGATAATCAAGAGATGTGATTTCTCATCCAAATGTACATATTTGAAGGATTGGTAACAGGTACATTCTCTAAAAGCAACTCACAATCAGAATAATACAACTTAATCATGTCTTGATGATAGAATAGGTTTAATAATATAAGACAGGAAAATACATAGGACAAAGGAAGATGGAAGTAGGTTGAGCCTTCAACTGCAGATGTTGGATGATAAGAAACAAAGCAATTTTCTATGTGCATTAACTTTACACACTTAGGGCCAGATGTATAGCGATTCCTTAATTGCGATTTTTAAGGAATCGCAAATAAGGACTCGCTGTTGACTATGCATGATGAGGATAGCGAAGAAATAAGGAATCGCGAAAAATCGCTAAATACAATAGCGATTCCATGTTAAGGAATCGCAATTGTAAAAAAACTCCAATCTCGCATTTAGCGATTCCGCTATTTGCGAAATCGCAAATAGCGATATCGCAAATAGCAATTTCACAAATAGCGGGACCGTGAAAACTACAGAGTCGCATTGGGAGCAGGCTGATGACATCACAACCAGGAAGTCAATCAGCCCATGCTGCCACCTGTGCACAGAGGAACACAGAGGCAGAAGCTGAGTGCAGGGAGAGAGAGCAGAAGAACACAAACTGCAGTCTGCTCACAGGTGGAGACAGCCATGTCCCCAACTGCTACAGAGGAGGGTGCAGTGGGCAGGAAGCGAAAAATCAAGTTCAGTGAGGGTGAACTTGACCTCCTCATTGAGGAGGTTGCAAACAACCATGAGAAGCTATTTGGGAAGCTCTTCCTTAAAGTGCCAGAGGCAGATAAGAGAAGGATCTGGAACAGGATTAGAGACAAGGTGAATGCTGTGGGGGTCACACACCGCAGCATAGATGACCTGAAGAAACGCTGGTACGACCTGCGCAGTTGTGCAAAGGAGCGGGTAGCGGAAAGGCTGAAGGAGGCGAAGGGGACTGGAGGAGGAGGCCCAACAGTCCCAGACAACACACCCCAGGAGGACATGGTTGAGGGCACAATTGAGCCAGAAACAGTGGTTGGAGTAACGGACCTGGACACATCTGGGGCAGCCAGTAGCACACAAGGTAAGATGCATGACAATCAACAGAACAATGTACATACTGATAGTGCCCAAATGTGAATCAAGCTGCAAAATAACATCAGAAATAGTCCAGCACACATTTTACATAGGGACACCAATGCATCATGGGACTTGTAGTCAGTAGAACCCAATTGCCTGTCAGAATCCAACACAGTAAGCCCAAATGCTAACAAAATGCAGTGCAGTCATTGATGAGAGACAGTGAGAACATTAATGTGTATTTTTATTAAGGTTGCTCAACTCATGCAACAACTTTAAATAACATTGCACTGTTTCACATCACAGATGCAGCTGAAGCAAACACTGATGACAGTGATATTGGAGACAGCACACAGGTTAACCAAGAGTCTGCGGTGTCAAAACCTGTGACACCACCACCCAAATCCAAGGCACCAGCAAAACGCAGGGCCACAGTTACACCACTGCAGCCAATGGAGACAGAACAGGAAACATTTACCGCACCTAGTACAAGCCGTCAAAGTGCCAGCAACACAACTACACTGCAGGCACATGTCCGGCCAGGAACAAGACGCTTGCCAAGGACCCATACTTGGGCACTGGAAGCAGGAACTCCCAATCAGTGGGGTGGCGTGGAGTCACAGATGGTGCGGGTGCAGCGCGTGCAAGCGAGGCACATGGGAGCCATCAACCTGCAGACAAAAATGAACACAAACATTTCTGTAATGGCTGCGAGTGTGAGGGAGCTCACTACTGCACTAGTGGAAGCACACAGAGAATCCAACAACACCCTGCTGGAGGTGGCGCGTGTGATGCAGGAGGGACACACCACACAGAGGAGGAGGCATCACCAGTTTGTCACCTGCATGGGCGCCTATACCAGGTCCAACAACAAGATCTGCGCAAGCTGTCACGTCGGTCTGTGGAAATGCAGATAGATATGGGCCATTGTTGTGGGGATGTGTCCAAGGCACTCTGGCAAATTACAACTGCCGTTGAAATGATGCAGGCTAGCACTTGTGTTCAGGGCGATGTTACAGCGGAAGAGGGTAGTGAGGCTTCAGCCTCAGCAGCATCACTGCGCCACTCACCACTGTCAGGAGGAGCAGTAGCCGTAGACAAGCACCTCCCGCTGCATCTGGGAATGCAGATGCAGGAGAAAGACATTTGGGTGCGAGAGGGAGGAGACGCTAAACCTAATCAGAGGGGTGTAAGACTTCATGGTGACGTAACCATGTACAAGACTATCTTTGTGACTGCATTACAAGTCCTTTGTGTGTCTCTTGTGTCCTTCAGTGCATGCAGTTAATGTGCTAATGGACACCATCTCAGTTCAATTTCACACCCCTACCGCCTGACGTGGTAATAAATAGTTCACCTTCAAGTGCAAATGAGTGTTGTGTGTCATTGTTACATACCTTAGAAATAATGCAGGGTGATGTCAGTACGTTTTCTCTGTCCCTCCGCTGAACTACCAAGATGTGCCCGGCGTGGTTGTGCTGGGGGCTGGTTGCCCTCTGTGTTGGATTCCTCAATGGGGATACCTCTCCTTGTTGCTATGTTGTGCAACATTGCACATGCCACAATAATCCTGCAGCAGGTTTCCGGTTGGTACAGCATTGCTCCTCCAGTTTTATGCAGGATGCGGAAGCGACTCTTGAGCAATCCAAATGTCCATTCTATTACATTACGTGTCCTGATGTGGGCTGCATTGTACCTCTGTTGTTGTGGGCTGGCTGATTTCAGGTATGGAGTCAAGATGTAATGCCTCACCGCGTATGCACTGTCACCTACAGAGTTACAGACAATATGTTAGTGTCAGGTATGCATTGCCATAACCTAAGTCAGTGATGAGTATAGTATTCAACTTACCTAGCAGGTGTCCATTGCCAAAATCTCCCCTGAGCAGACGTGTGAGCAAGCCACTATGGCGGAAGATTTATGAATCGTGAGTGCTACCAGGGTATTGTGCAACGAGGTCGGTGATGATGTTCTCAGCATTGCACACTGCTTGGACATTGATTGAGTGATATGCATTCCGGTTGCGAAATATATACTCATTTACGGCAGGTGGACATATGGCTACGTGGGTGCCATCAATGCATCCAATCACGTGTGGGAACTGTGCTACTTGGTAGAAATCCTGTTTTGTTTGGCTCAATTCCTGTGGGGTTGTGGGGAAGGTGATGTGGTTGTTGATCACAGTCATCATGGCAGCCAGGAAGGATTTGAAGAACCGCGAGAGGGAGCTCTGTGATACCCCTCCTGCTTCTGCCACTATATCTTGGAAGCTACCTGACGCAAGCAGGTGCAGGCTACATAGCACCTGCACATGAGTAGGGATTGCCTGGGTCCTATGTGTTTGGCGTTGCAATAGTGGGTCCAATTCATCTATTTAGTCTAGTATCATTGCTGCATTCATCCTGTACTTGTCATAAATTTGCTCACGAGTCTGTCCCAACAATGTGATGCGCAGCCTTAAGATTCTCTCCTGGATTCTCCTTCTGGCCTGGCCTGCTGCAAGTATCCTCCTCCTCCTCGCAAAAATGTAGAGTCCTGCCATTGTGGGAGGTCACTATGGCCTCATGGGTCTGTTTAAATACACCTCTGATGTAAGGCAGGTGAGTAGAATTTTTTTTTTTACCACCTGATTGTGATTCCCTTTAAACTGCTATTGCTAAATTGCGGTTTTAGATATAATCGCAATTAGCGATTTTTCATGCATAGGATTTGCGATTTTATTGCGAAATCGCTATTTTGATATAGCGATTTCGCAATATGTTTCGCAGAATCATTGGATTCTCGCTACTTGCGATTCGCTAATGGGGTTCGCCCTTGTTTCTGCGATTTTTTTGCGAATTCGCATTTTTGCATTTGCGAATTCGCTTTTTCCTACGTTTTCAGTTCATGAATGCCATTTCTTTCTTTTGCGATCGCAATTGGTAATTCGCACCAGTTGCGATCGCAATTTTGGTTGATACATCTGGCCTTTAGGGCCCGATTACGATGTCGTTAGGAAAGCATTTCCACCGAATGGGTTCCGGAACGCTTTCCGAATGACTCGGATTGGGGGAGTCCAACCAAGCGATTTGGATGGATCAGGATGCATCCGGATACGATTCGGTCGGACTCCCGTTGACATCAATGAGAGCCTGTGTCCCGAACGTAAACACAGGCTCCCATTGAGAAAAGGGGTGGTTGCGGAAAGTCGTGCAGCCTGTGCAGGGCACCCCATGGTGCCTGCCACACGGTACATGCATGGGAAGGGGAGACCCATGGGTACCCCATGGGTCTGATTAGGAGGGCCCTGGTTGAAGGGGGGGCCTGCTTAGGGCCCCCAAAGTCTGATTCCCACAGCAGGTTCATCTCGGCCAACCCGATTCGGAACGGCTGTCCATATGATTCATCATTCTTGCTTCGTACGGAAACCATCTCCATTGGGCTATACAAATCAGCTCCGAACGACTCGGGATACCCGAATCCGGTTCGGAACCGATTCGGATAGCCTGGACGGCAGCCTTGCATCGTACTTGGTGGTCCGGAAAGGTGACAGAGTCGGTCAGAAACAAGGCTTCCGAATCGTAATCAGGCCCTAAGTAAACATTTGGAAATATACATTATAGCCGAAAATACTTTCAGAAGTTAAACCACATGAAATTCTACCTACTGACTTTCCTGGTTTAATCACTATTGTGTGATATACTCTACTATGATTAGGTGAGGCACCTCAAATGGTGAAGAATACCACCATAGATTTGCCTTCTAAAGCAAGTGAAAAGGGTCTCAATGCCACATCAAGAAAACAAACTCTTTTATAGTGTTCTAAACAAAGGATTTCATACAGTCAGTATGGTAGACCGCTGTCCATAAGCTTTCAACCAATCAGAATAAGCAAAAGAGAAACATTTACAACTAAATACATTCAACATTATTCCCATAATTCTACTACATAGAGCTTCTCACAAGCAACCGTCTACACATGGAACAGAGACGGCTCGATTACATGTGATTCCCCATGTGACATCTAGGTTTAACCTTTCATGTATATACTCTATGCAGAACAATCTGTGAAAGTTATCATCCTTCTCCGCGGGACACATGAAAACAATGCATCACAGAAACAAAGTCACCGAAAAAATGGACTTTGAGATCTAGTTTGCCTTAAGTTAGTTTGAGTACAAATTTTCATTATGGCAAAGTATTAATAAAAAAAAAATACTATATCACGTGCAACGATGCATGTTTGCGGACACGCCACCAAAATACCTACAAAGTGGCATGGCTGCTACAGCTGCATAATAAAGTCATTTTCAGCTTTTTCTTTTTACTTTTGCCATGCTACGCAGCAACTTGCCAATACTGAACAGCATTGCCAAACATTGGCAAAGTCAATTGGTTCCAAAGGCAAGACCTATTGCCTTTACCAATGTTTTTTGTAAAATACTACAGCATGCACCCTTTATTATCAGAGAACTAAAATTGGGAAATATTATTATAATGTGTAGTAAGTATTACAAATAGAGTGTGTCAGAGCCAAAAAATGCTTCGATTTCCCATGCTTCGGGTTCAATGAGGTACACAAAGAACTGTTATATTATATACATCTAAACACCTATATATATGCGTTTTTATGGTTTCATAGTACTTTTTGATTCTGGGCACCCTTTACAGTTCTTGAGCAATGGCTGACCAGAAAAAAGAGAATAATGGAAGAATTTCAGAACGAGCTGCAGGTGGGCTGCAAAATACCAAATAAGAACCACTGGCTGAGAATTGCAGAGAAGGCCACATCTTTTAACAAGCAGCTCCAAAGGCTATGTAATAAAATGGCCAATTACATTAAAGGGATTTTGTATATGAAAGACTTGAATAGGATGGCAATTGCCATAGGAGTGGCCATCATTTGTAAGGGGGGAGCTGAATTCGACAGCCCCAAATGGCCAGCCAGAAACTATTCAGTATGGGCCAGAACTGAGAGAACATTATGAAATAGTAATGCTTCACAATAGTGCTCTCAGAAAAGTAAAGGGCTTGAACCCAAACTCCAGGAATTTCTTCTGTGTAGAATCTAGAGTGTGGGTTGTCACATTCCCTTTGATTGAGGAGCTTTGTAGATTGCACCGTTCTTTGTGGTCGACTGATGAGAACGCATAAGATAAAGTGAAATTATGTTATTGGTCATGTTTTCTGCCCCTTGGGTATGCTGAATAAGCCATCCTTATCGAATGAAGAAGCTTCACCCACCTTTGCTGCATGCTTCATCATTGTCTGCCTCAACCTTACTTGGTGAGATGATACTTCCAGGGTGGACTCAACCTCACTAAGTGGACGTTCTTGATAAAGCTTAACTATATAATAGCAGGGATCCATGTGAATTAAAAGTACCTTGAGTAAACCTCAAGGTAATACCTTTATTTGTTGGTACCCCAGGTATAACTCAAATATTAATGTATCAGGTGTTATAAGGTAAAATGTCCCTTACATTCATTATAATGTCAACATGTTTCGTTCCACCTCAGAGCCTAGAAATAGGTCACGGGCATTCATCAGGGCTTATAGAGGATTCTTACTAGATATGCATCTAATCATTCATACGTGGTGTGAGGATGTTACTACCTCCACAAGAATTCTACAAGAAACCTAATTTGAGGTCTGCTTCAAAATCTTGCCAGAGATTGGCAACTCCTATAGTCTCACATTGGTCAAGGAGAATGCCCAGTGGGTATTACCTAGATCTTCATCCGTTACAAACCGAAATGCTATTGGAGCCCAACTCACACAACTGCTAGAGGCGAGTACAAGGCCAAAGAGATGAGAGAGATGGGCTAGCTCCATTTAGACCTATCCTTAGTGGAGGAGGTGGGCACTGATATTCGAAACTTTCTGAAAAGTGATCTACATGAGGATTGGAGTAGCTAAATGGAAGGCTGGAGGTGAAAATAACAGTGTTGACTACATCTACGCAGTGAGGGGGGATCATCATGTTCATCATGTAAAGAACTTTCAGATGAAAAAAGCAATGTAGAAATGCAGGAGAGGAGAGACATTTATGACTCTGTCTAATGAGTTCAGCTAACGAGTGGGTAGACTCTTACAGGCACATGCATCAAAGGATTTTGCGATCGCAAACAGTGCGAATCGCAAAAATCGGCCGTTTGCAATCGCAAAATCTGCGTTTGGAATGCATGAAGGGTGAGGGCCCTCGCAATTTGAGAATTCACAAATATTTGCGAATTATCAAATTGCGATTGCATTTAAGGAATTGCATTTTGCGATTCCTTAAATGCAATGCTAGAAACTTTTAAAAATTGCGATTTCGCTATTAGGGGGAGAAAATTACCATGAGGTTGAACCTCATGGTAATTTGTGAAAACTTTGAAAAATGCACTTTTGTGCATTTTTCAAAGTTTTATGTTGTGCACACACATGCCCTTAGGGCATGTGTGTGCATAACATATGTGCACAGATTGATTTCAGGTGTGCAACAGGGTGTCCTTTGGACACCCCTGTACCCTTGAAATCGCATTCTCAATTTGCGATTCGCTAATTTCTAATTGCAAATTGAGAATGTCTTCCCATTCATTCCTAAGGGCCTCTAGGCCTATAGGAATGAATGGGGAGGTATTCCTTAATTGCGACACGCAATTTGTGAGTCGTAATTAAGGAACATTAAGAAATCGCATTTTTTTTTGCGATTTCTTGATGCATTGCTTTTTTTGATTCCTTAATTGCGATTCCCTATTTTTCGCAATTAAGGAATTGCAAAAAGCAATATTGATGCATGTGCCTGTTAGGCTTTAATAAAGTGCTGCATGAGGAAGTGGCAGTGAAAACAGCAAACACAGAGAGGAAGCAGTGACTTTTATTTAAATAGCAAATTTTGTTTGAAAATGTGTGCATTTATAGAAGCACTTTTTACAGAAAGCTCTCATTCTCCAAGAAGCAAATGAGGTGCAGGAAGAGGCAACAGACGTGCAGAAAGAGGGAAGAGAGGTACAGAAAAAGGCAGGAAAAGTGGAGAAAGAGGCAAAAGAGGTCCATAAATAGACAACAGGGGTGCAAAAGAAGCAAAACAGTAGCAGAAAAAGCATGGAAAGTGCAGAATGAGGCAACAGGGGTGCAGAAAGAGGCAAGAGAAGTGTAGAAAAGAGCAAGTGAGGTGCAGACAGAGCAAACAGAGGTGCAAAAAGAGGCAAGAGAGGTGCAGAAACAGGCAAGAAAAGTGCAGAAAGCAACAAAAGAGGTGCAGAAAGAGACAACAGACTTGCAGAAAGAAGGAGGAGAGTTGCAGAAAAAGGCAAGAAAAGTATAGAAAGAGGCTGAAGGGGTACATAAAGCGACAACAAGGGTGCAGAAAGAGGCAAGACACTTGCAGAAAGAAGCATGGAAAGTGCAGAATGAAGCAACAGGGGTACAGAAAGAGGCAAGAAAAGTGTGGAAAGGAGCAAGTGAGGTGCAGAAAGAGACAACAGAGGTACAAAAAGAAGCAAGAGAGTTGCAGAAACAGGCAAGAGAAGTGCAAAAAGAGGCAAGAGAATTGCTGAAAGAAGCAACAGAGGTGTAGAAAGAAGCAAGAAAAGTGCAGAAAGAGGCAAGTGAGATGCAAAAACAGGTAGGAAAGGTACAGAAAGAGGGAAGACGAGTGCAGAAAGAGATAACAGGGGTGCAGTAAGAAGCAAATGAAGTGCAGAAAGAGGCAACAGATGTGTTGAAAGAGGGAAGAGAGGTGCAGAAAGAACATAAGATTTGCAGAATGAGGTCAAGAGAAGTGCGGAAAAGAAATATAACGTGCAGAAAGAACAACTGGAGTGCAGTAAGAGTCAAGAGAGGTGCAGAAGGAAGCAAGAGTGGCTTGCACAACATTAGTACCAATTTTACACCGACATTTAGCAATAAGTTACAGGTGACCATTCTAGGTTTGCAAAGGCCCTTCCACCATGCTGTAACACTTGTCGCTGCGTTTATGGTAACGTTTGACCCATTTCAGCTGTAAACAAGGCTTTTTTTGTTCAAATCTGCAGATTAGGGTGCAGTTGATAAATTTTGTGGCTAATGCAGAAAAATGTTATTTGTGTGAAAGTCCGTGCGGCCAAACAGTCACATAATTCTAGTGGCCCTGCTCATTCCTCTGACTAGGTCCACAAGTGCTCCTCAGTGATTCCATCTTTTTTTGTCTCACTGAGTTCATAGTTGAGCTTCTATGGAAATGAGGAAGAAAAAACTGTGTGGGGGAGCTCAAGCCCCCTCACACGCCCCAGAGACCACCACCTCCCCAGGGCACTAAATTCTTTAATTGGGGGGTCCATGACAGACCCCCCAGCCCCAGGGACCACCACCTCCTGAGGCTTTTAAATGTTGGGAGGGGGCAGCACGGCCCCCTCCAGGAGCCTTGTGGTGGCCCTGGGGTCCGCCACCCCCCAGGGCCGGCTCCTGCAGAGTCCTCGGGTGCCCACCCCCAGGACACTGTAGTTTGCTATGGTAGGGCAGGAGCCTGGTGGCTCCCACTCTACCATAGTAAACTGCTTTGGTTTTTGGAAGAGATAGCAGGAAACCTGATCTCTCTTCCAAAAAGCCAAAGACTCTTGCTTTTCTACATGGGGAGCAGCATGTTAGCTGCTCCCCATGTAGAAAAGCAATGCCGGCTCCCAGAGGATGCGGGGAGCCAGCAGGGACCGTGGGGGTATTGGGGGCCCCCCCACGGTCCCCAACGAGAGGCCAGGCCCAGGGGGATGGGGTCACGCGTCCCACTCCCCAAATTGAAAAAAAAAAACAAAGGCCGACCCCGGGGGATGGGGTCCCCGGGGCCATAAGTGGCCATAGGAGGGGGGCCATGCGGCCCCCCTTCAAAACAAATGTTTTTAAAAAAATGAGACAGAGCCCCTGGGGATGCGGTACCCGGGGCTAAAAGAAGCCTCAGGAGGGGGCCACGCAGCCCCTCTCCATTTTTTTACATAAAAAAATGTAGGGGGCAAGCCCTGGGGTATGGGGTCCCCAGGGCAAAAAAAATAGAAAAAGAAGGGGGGCTTCACAGCCCCCCTTCTTAAAAAAAAAAAAGAAACACCGGCATCGCACCGGAGGCCACTCCCCCTTCATGCACCACTCTGCAAATGCGCCCCATGGTGCGTTTGCAGAGTGGGAATGAATTCCCCTTGAATACTGGGGGTCCATGGGGGCCAACTACCCCACCAGGAACCTCCAGTATGCGCCAGGGGGCTGCGTTGCAGAGTGGTGTTCTGAGGCCACGCCCCTTTTTACAACACTCTGTAATGCAGCTCTGTGGTGCTTACTAGAGGTAGCTGGTGGGCTAGTTGTGCCCCAGGCAGCCTCAGGATTCCACGGGGCATGTTTGCACAGTGGTGAAAGGAGGGGGCGGGACCTGAGTTAACGTGTGTGCAAACACACCCTGTGGCATGGTTTAAGTTGGGGAATTAATTCCTTGTCAATCCTGAAGTTCCCTGGCCTACCAGGTACCATCAGTAAGCTCCAGGGACCTTCGTTGCAGAATGTTGTAAAAAGGGGCGTGACCTCTGAACACCACTCTGCAACGCAGCCCCCTGGCGCATACTGGAGGTACCTGGTGGGCTAGTTGGCCCCCAGGGACCCTCAGGATTGAGGAGGAATTAATTCCCTAACTTAAAACGCCCCACAGGCCGTGTTTGCAGACATGTCACCTCAGGCCACGCCCCTTTCCTTCACCACTGTGCAAAAGCGCACTGTGGCGTGTTTTAAGTTGGGGAATTAATTTTATTTCAATACTGATGGTCCCTGAGGGCCACATAGCCCAATACTGATCCTGAAAAGTAATTCTAACCGTACTTACAATGACTTGAATTTCCTTCCATAGGCTAACATTGACTAGTTTCACTTGGAAATTTTTCTAAGTGTGGAGTTTTGGAACTTTAAAATATTCCTTTAAAATCAGCTGAACTACGAATTCTGATTTACTCACCTGTCATCAGGCGAGACCTCAGTGCTGCCTGTTTCAGCCTACTACTGATCCTAAAAATGTAATTCTAACCGTACTTACAGTAACTTGAATTTCCTTCCATAGGCTAACATTGACTGGTTTTACTTGGAAATTCTTCTAAGTGTGAAGTTTTGGAACTTTAAAATATTCCTATAAAATCAGCCGAACTACGAATTCCGATTTACTCACCTGTTATCAGGAGACACCTCAGTGCTGCCTGTTTCAGGCCACTACTGATCCTGAAAAGTAATTCTAACTGTACTTACATTAACTTGAATTTCCTTCCATAGGCTAACAATGACTAGTTTCACTTGGAAATTCTTCTAAGTGTGGAGTTTTTGAACTTAGTAAAATTCCTATAAAATCAGCAGAAGTACGAATTCCGATTTACTCACCTGTTATCAGGAGTGACCTCAGTGCTGCTTCTTTCAGCCCAGTACTGATCCTGAAAAGTAATTCTAACCGTACTTACCAGTAATTTGTATTTCCTTCCATTGGAATCAATTGTGTGGTTTTCAACAGAAAGGTTTTGAAGTGTTGATTTTTGAAATGTACAAATATTCTTCTAAAATCAGCCGAACTACGAATTCCGATTTACTCACCTGTTATCAGGAGTGACCTCAGTGCTGCTTCTTTTAGCCCAGCACTGACCCTGAAAAGTAATTCTAACTATACTTACCAGTAACTTGTATTTCCTTCCATAGGAATCCATTGTGTGGTTTTCACCAGAAAAGTTTCGAAGTGTCTATTTTTACAAACTAAAAATATTTCTTAAAAATCGCCTGTATGACTTAACGCATTCTTTCAACTCTTTACAGGAGATGCACCAGCTCTAGATCCAGGATCCACCACTGAGTAAGAAAAAGTAACAATAACACTACTTACCTGGTAAGTGAATTTCCTTCCATAGGGTAATATTGAGTGTTTCACTTGGAAATTATTCTGGGTGGAGTTTTGGAACTTTAAAATAGTCACCGTAAATCAGCCGAACAATGAATTCCGATTTACTCACCTGTTATCAGGAGGGACCTCAGTGCTGTTTCTTTTAGCCCAGCACTGACCCTGAAAAGTCATTCTAACCATACTTTCCAGTAACTTGTATTTCCTTCCATAGGAATCCATTGTCTGGTTTTCACCAGAAAAGTTTCTAAGTGTCTATTTTTACAAACTAAAAATATTCCTTAAAAATCACCTGTATGACATAAAGGCATTCTTTCAACTGTTTACAGGAGATGCACCAGCTCTGGGTCCAGGATCCACCACTGAGTAAAAAAAAGTAACGATACCACAACTTACCTGCTAAGTGATTTTCTTTTCGTAGGATAACATTGAGTTGTTTACTTGGAAAATCTTCTAAGTGTGGAGTTTTGGAACTTTAAAATATTCACCTAAAATCAGCCGAACAATGAATTCCGATGTACTCACCTGTTATCAGGAGAGACCTCAGTGCTGCATGTTTGAGCCCAGTACTGATCCTGAAAAGTAATTCCAACCATACTTACCAGTAACTTGAATTTCCTTCCATAGGCTAACATTGACTGGTTTCACTTGGAAATTCTTCTAAGTGTGGAGTTTTTGAACTTCATAAAATTCCTATAAAATCAGCAGAAGTACGAATTCCAATTTACTCACCTGTTATCAGGAGTGACCTCAGTGCTGCTTCCTTGAGCCCAGTATTGATCCTGAAAAGTAATTCTAACCGTACTTACCAGTAACTTGTATTTCCTTCCATAAGAATATATTGTCTGGTTTTCACCAGAAAAGTTTCTAAGTGTCTTTTTTCCCAAACTAAAAATATTCATCAGTGATGTCATAAGTGATGTCACTGAACATGTCATGAGTGATGTAATATGTGACGTCATCAGCAGTGCATTGCGGGCACGCGAGTTATAGTTAGCTGAAATAACTATAACGGGTGAATTTCAATGGTTTTGTATGAGTTAAATGTCCAGCTAACTATAACACCCCTGAAACCTATGGTTTTTTCAGTGATATATATATATATTCACTGAAAAAACCATAGGTTATAGACCATATATAGTTAGGAATTAGCAATTACAAAACCTTAATTTACTCGCAGAAAACCATAGAAATTCGCATATATAGTTAGTTGCAATAACTATATATCGCGCACCCGCAATCCACTGCTGATGATGTCACATATTACATCATTCATGACATGGTCAGTGACATCACTGATGACATCACTGATTACATCAACCAGTGTTTGTATGTTTCTGTAAAGTTAAAATATGTCTTACATATTGAAAAATGAGTGGATGTATAAGTGTCTGGATGAAGGATTTAGTAGGTGCATGACTGACTGTATGAGAGAGTGATTAAATGTGTTTCACTGAGTGCATGGGTTAGTGACTAAACTGTCTTAATTTGTGCATCATTATGTCTGTTGTTCTGTAAACTGCTGCATGTGTTAATCAGTAGCTATATGAGTAACTATATGGGTTATTGATTGGTTGCCCAAGTATTTGTATGGGAGACTGAGTATGTGTGTGTGTGGCTGGGAGGTGTATGACTCTGTGCATAGATGTGTGAGCAGTTGATTCACTAGATGTATGGGTTCAAACGTGCATGTGGAAACAGCTGTATGGGCAGTTGACTGTGTGCATGAGTGTATTGGAAAGTGAATGGATATCTCAGTGCTACATGTCAAAGTAAGTACATATGTAAAACACAGTACATGTGAGAGTTGACATATATAAATAACTGAGCATAAGAGCCAGTGAATGTGAGAGTGGCTTTATGAATCATTGTAAACTTGTATCAGAGATTGTATAAGAGAGTAAATATGTGTTAGAATATGTTTGAATTAGTAAGGTGTGTATAACTGTATAGTTGAGGAAATGGAGGAGTGATTGATTCTTTTCATGACTGACTAGATGTGTGAGTAACTCCATGGATGAGTGACAATCTGTGAGTGTCTGTTTACACTGATTGTATCTAAGGTTATATTAGAGTCTGAAGAGGTTCATCATATTATCACATGAATGATATTATCAGTGATGTGATCAGTAATGTCAAATGAGATGTCATCAGTGATGTCATCAGTGATGTCATCAGTGATGTCACTGACCATGTCATGAATGATGTAATATGTGACATCATCAGCAGTGGATTGCGGGTGCGCAATATATAGTTATTGCAACTAACTATATATGCGAATTTCTATGGTTGGGGGGACGCTTTCGAGAATGGAGCCCAAGCCCTAGCAGACAAGCGTCCGAGTTCCAAGGTGTCCCAGGGCCATTTTAGTGGACCAGGCCCAAATCCGAAGAGCCGGCCGCCATTTTAAGAGTCCTGTGGCAGCTGCCTATCGCTGCACCGCAAGAGTGGGAGCAGCTCAACTACATGGTGAGCGAGACGCTGTAGCCGCAAGAGCGGGCGGTAAACAGCTGAATGGCGGAAAAGGCATAGTGTAGCAAAAGCGGGCGGAATGGCAACTGAAATGGTAAAGGGGCGCCCCACTACAGCAGACGAGCCTCCACCTGGGGAGGCCCGTTCACGCCGCCTCCCCCCCCCCCCCCCGGGGCGCCCCACGCCGTTTTTCGGAGCAGCATTGCAGGATACCAAAACCAGTGCAGCAACTTACTGGACATCACCTGGGTGCCGTCCAGATCTCAGCGCGTTCTGCTGCCTTGGGACTATTCGCACAACAGACCGCTACTGACGAGGCACAGTGCAGCAAAAGCGGGCAAGTACCATGAGTGACGTTAATTCGATCTTTCAATAGTACAGTAATCAATAACACATCAGAACTTAATATCAATAGGGATGTCAAAATGTTCAATCAATTCTCGTCCCTGCTCGCCATGTGCTTCAAAACTGCATACGTATCTCGTGATATCAAGGTTGGGCAACCAGTACACAACAAGGAGTTACGAGTCCCATTTATACTGGCGCCATTTTGGGCGCGGCCGAGCAGGTCCAGGATATAGTCAAACATAACAAATGAGGCTGACGTCTCTGAAGCAGTTGACGCACAGCAGGACATAGCAAATAAACATGAAGTCTCTGAAGCTGTTAACTCACTGCAGGACAAAACAAGTGAACCTGAAACCTCTGGAATAATTGTCGCTCAGAAGAAAAACACACAAAACTCTGTAGTGTCTGAGGAAAGTAAAACAGAAGGGCACTGTAGTTTCAGACACACTTAACGCTAATGACTTAACAAAGATATCGTCTGTCTATGAAGCAGCTGTCATGTTCACAGAATTGACAAAGAAGTGTGCAGACACCAATGCTATTAAGAAACACAAGGAAATCCCTAACGCATCAGCATTCTCGGAAGAGGTTGACACAGATGACATCTTAAGGAACAAAGAAAGACAAATTAAGGATGAGGAAGTTATCACTTTAGTTTTTTCATCAGCTAGCGACAGCAACAAACACATTGTAATGGAGATTAGAGAGGCTACGGATGGGTGAATAAATTATCAAAAGAAATGGCGACTCCCCCCTTTAAGAGATTAGCTAAATCTTTGCGTAATTTGGGCATAAAAGTTATATTATTGTTGTTGTTGTTGTTGTTGTTGTTATGGTTATAGTTCTGGTTAATTTCCATTCAGAGTGTCCTACACAGCACCACTCTAGGTAAACACTACTTTATGTAAACCTGGGACATAGCACTCATTGAAATGTTTGTGATCTTTCCTGTTAAGTTGCATCATAAGTTATTTTAACCATTCCATATAAAGTCATGCATAAAAATGAATACACAGACACAAATAACATGTGTATCCAAAAACAAAATACAGATTTCGGCCTTATTTATTGCCTCTAGTCTTCAAAGGCAAATTTCTGTGGAAAACATGCACATTAAGGGTTGCCTTTCCTTAAACCTTTGTTTTTTAAAAAAAATTGGAAGAAACAAAAAGTCTTCCCTTCCATAAATAACCCAAGACTTTTATTTTGTTATGGCAAGGGAACGAAATAGAGAATAAACTATAGTTGGTCACCATGGGGTTTAAAGAAGGGATGGTTCTTCACCTGGGTGCCGTCCACAACTCAGCACGTTGTGCTGCCTTGGAACTATTCGCACAACAGACCACTAGTGACCATTGTTGCTTCTGTTTTAATAAAAAAATGTTAAGGTGTTTACTGTTTTTGTTGCGATGTATATATTTATAAGTTATTAAAGTGTTATAAACCTACTACTTTGTTGGAGTGCTATATATTTTTATTGTGACACATAATTGTGAAGACTTTGATGTACAAAAAGGCATCCCTGGAATCTTCCGCTTCAGGCTCGGTCCCACACACCCTCACAGTGAGAATCCCCTCCCCAATCACAATACAGGATGGTTATCAGATAGTAGGAACGCATGTGGTGTGACGGATCTCATCGGGTGGGGGCCTTGATCTACTGTAACTCCTTTGAAGAGGGGTGATTCTTTACAGTTGGGGCCATAAACTACATCCGCAGGGCTAGGTGATAGCCTGGGACCGGCCTGGACAATCGGACACAAAGGAAGAGGAGTGTCAGAGGGTGCGGTAGTGAATAGGGTGAAAGGGTGGTGTCTGGCGGGCACAGGGTGTGATTCTCAGGGAAGAGCAGCGCAGATGGGGGGAGGTTTATGGCCCATGCATAAGACAGAGAGCGGGGGTGACCAGTGCGTGGGGGAGATGCTTGCGAGGGTGGGGAGCCATGCTAAGGATCGGCGGCGTGCAGAGAGTGGGTCTGGTCAAGGCATCTAAAATGGCTGCCGTGCACGACAAAAGTGTGGCATTGGAAAAAAAGCAAGATGGTGCAGACAATGTTTCTCAATACGAATTAATTTATAACAATTATTTTTAACAATATATTTACTCACAGTGTCAAAATGGCGGTCAACACTTCCTGATTTCCTTCGAATCGAACGTTAACAGACGTCACGATCGGCGTCGTGCAGAGAGTGGGTCTGGTCAAGGCATCTAAAATGACTGCCGTGCACGACAAAAGTGTGGCATTGGAAAAAAAGCAAGATGGCGCACACAAGGTTTATCAATACGGATTAATTTATAACAATTATTTTTAACAATAATTTTACTCGCAGTGTCAAAATGGCGGTCAACACTTCCTGATTTCCTTCGAATCGAACGTTAACAGACGTCACGCAGCAAAAAAAAAAAAAAACGCCCACGCACAGCCTCTGGAAGACAAGTATCAACATATATGAGCATCCTCAGCCACCCTCAGAAAATAAGGGGGTCAGGATACGTCTCCCGCACCCCCTTATACCCATTTCCCACATTGTTTTTCCTCCATCTTGTAATTTAATTAAAACGAAACACAATTTTTTTTTTGTTTTTTTGGACCCGCGGGGCACTTTAATATCCCCCTCATCAATCCTAGGGGGTCAGAAGGGGTCTACCTTGCCCCCTTTCCTTCATTTCCCCCTTTGTTTTGGCCTCCTCTAGTCTCTCAATCCTACCGAGAGACAAGATGGTGGCCGCTACGGACTGTTTAGAATGTTGACAGACACCGGAGAGCCAATCAGCTTCGCTTCGCAAAGCTCCGTTACGCGAAAAGTACGCGAACTGGAGCGCTATCCGGGACGCTGTCACAGATATATCTGTTTTTTTAAACGTTAATTTCTCAAAATCCACTGGAGCACATATATTGAGACCCAGCAAAGGCACATCGGGCTAACAGTCCCTACAATTTTGCCAAGTTTCGTGCAAATCCATTCAGCCGTTCGAGCTAAAAGTGAGGCCAAACGCCCTATGGAAAAATGAATGGGAAAAACGTGTTTTGGGATCTCCCTTTTTTCTCGGCCCCCCCTTGACGGAACCCCCTCAAATTTTCAGGGGCTGCTCAGAAACAAAATGTGCCATTTTCCTGAAAATGTCAGCCGATTCCGTCCACAAACGCCAAAGTTATTAGGCATAGAATTTTCAAAAGTTCCATAGAGAAAAAATCCTAACTATATATACCTACTGGCGACCGCTAGTAGGTAATATATATATGTATATATATTACCTACTGGCATTCGCCAGTAGGTAGTTATAGTTAGGACCTAGTTTCCATAGGAAATCCACAACATTCTATTTGGAATAACTTTGGCGCTGGTGGACGAATCTTCATGAATTTCTCCAAGAAAATGGCCTGCTCGGTTTGGGGGTGATTCGTCAAGTGGGGGCCAAGAAAAAAGGGGGGTCCCAAAACCTGTTTCCCCATGCAATTTTCCATAGGGACCTTTAGCCAGGGCTACAACCCGAACGCCAGAACGGAATTACACCAAATTTGGGAGAGAGGTATAGTTCTGTTCGCAGATTGTGCTTTTTGCTAAATGGTGTAAATACGTTCAGTAGTTTCTGAGAAAATTGCAAGTAAAATCATAGCGATATCTAGAGACGGAGTTCAGCACGCGTACGGAAATCTGTTCAATTACGAGCGCGAGCTGCATGCTGATTGGCTGTGAACTGTCTGTCAACACTCGAAACCAGGAAGTGTTGGTGGACATCTTGTGCCTCGCTAGAACCGAGTCACAAGAAAACAGTAAAACAAAGTTGAGAAATAAGGGAAGGGGGTACGCTAGAGACATTCTGACCCTCTAGGCTTGCTCAGGGGGTCGTATATCGATGTTTAGGCTCTATTTATTATTTTTTAAAGAAAAATCACAGAGTACGCGTATGGAAATAAGTACAATTACGAGCAGGAGCTGGATGCTGATTGGCTGTCAATACTCCAAACCAGGAAATGTTGGCAGCCATCTTGTTTGTCGGGAGAGCAGGGTCACAAGAAAACAGTAAAAGAAAGTTGAGAAATAAGGAAAGGGGGCAGGGTAGAAACATTCTGACCCTATAGTCTTGGTCAGGGGGTGGTACATGGATCTTTAGGCTCAATTTTTTTTTTTTTTAAATAAAAAATGGCGGGGTAATCGTGCAGTACTTGTGCGAGGTGGAAAAGGTGTTAAAAAAAGTAGAAGTTTGTTTTATTCATTAGGTCCCGGGGGTGCAAATTACTGGGGCGTTTTTTCTGCATAAGGGGGGCTTGTAAGGTGCCCCGAGCACTGGGGAAAGGCACTCCTCTGGTTTAATTTTGAAGTATGCGAGGGGGTTACGGTCCTACTCCCCGCAGTCTCGGTGAGCGGCACCCCTAGGGTCAAAAAATATGTTTTAAGCTCTCTCTCTCTCTCTCCCCGTATACGTCTAGGGGAACGCCACATTTCTGGGGCAGTGATATGTAAAATGACCTTCCAGCTCCGGGTACCTGCATTGTCTGGAGTTTTTTATTACTATTGGGAGGGTGGGCTTGATAATATGTCCTTGTAAATTCCCATAGAAGCCTATGTTCTGGTGTTAACATGGGCTTCTATGGGAAATAAGAAGGCTGTATTATCAAGCTCATTATCGTCGTTATATCATTAGTTTCCTGCCAATGAAATGGTGATAATTTTAACACCGGTGGTTGATGATATGCAGCTAAGTTTACTTAACATCAGCACGATATCTTACGCTGACGACACCCAGCTTATCCTAGTACTGGATAACAACTCCTCCAAAGCAGAGGAAAATTTACGTAACTGTCTGACGGCAACCTTTGATTGGATGCGAACGAACCACCTCAAATGTAATTCAGGTAAAACTGAAATCCTCCCTTTCGGCCAAAACAACCTCTTTTCCCCCTCCAATTGGTGGCCTCAAGACGCCGAATTTCCCCCCAATACCATCACGTCGGCTCGTAACCTAGGGATACGGTTTGATGAAGCCTTATCCTTTAAACAACAAGCAGGTACAGTAGCAGGGTCCTGTTTCAATATCATTAAAGGTCTTAGAAGATTCTTTAACCTCCTTCCCCTAACAGCTAGAAAGAATGTGGCAGTAGCCCTCATCACATCTCGCTTAGACTACTGCAACAGCATCTATGCAGGCTCAAACAGAGCTGTTCTGCACAAGTTGCAGATGGTTCAAAATGCCGCCGCCCGCCTGGTGCTAAGACTACCCAGGAAATCATCTGCTTCACAAGCACTCAAAACCCTGCACTGGCTACCCATCCACAAAAGAGTGCTATTTAAAATCCTGCTCATTACGTTCAGAGCCTACCACCAGTCAGGACCGACATACCTGTCCCATAGGTTTGGAAGATACACTCCCCCACGATCACTCAGATCATCCAACCTAAACCTACTCGCAGTCCCCAAATTCAGATTAACCACAAAAGGTGGAAAATCCATCGGAGTACTGGGAGCTAAAGCTTGGAACAAGCTCCCACCACAAATGCGCCTGATCCATTCCGAAAAATTGTTTCGTAAAATGCTCAAAACATGGATCTTCAAATTCGAAGACTCACTCTGCTTAACGTTAATCTAAACCACACTTCATTCTAGACCAGGATCTCTAATTATGACATACCTAAGCAGCATCCCTACCTCTTCTCTGTCGGGACAGTGATGTCTAGCGCCAAGATGCTCCCTGGAGTGTAAGTGCGCTCTATAAAAACCTATTCACATTCACATTCACTGTTCAAAAAAAGAGCAATGAGCCATATTATCAAGTAACGGCGATACATTATCGCTGTTTTTATCGGCAGGAAACTGTCGATAAAGCGGCGATAATGGGCTTGATAATATATCCTTGTGAATTGCCATAGAAGCTCATGTTGACACTAGAACTTGGGCTGCTATGGGAATTTACAAGGGCCTTTTATCAAGCCCATTATCGGCGCTTTAGCAGCAGTTTACTGCTGATAAAAGCAGCGATAATGTATCGCCCTTTACTGATGATATGGCACTGACGGGCATATTATCAAGGACCGATGTTAAAATTATCGTTGTTTTTTTGGGCAGGAAAGTGCCGATAAAATGGCGAAAATGGTCTTGATAATACGCCCTTGTTAATTCCCATAGAAGCCCATGTTCTGGTGTTAACATGGGCTTTCATGGGAATTAACAAGAGCGTATTATCAAGCCAAGACGCGGACCCTGGAGGGAGTTGCGGTGGGACAGGCGGGGCGGTGGAGGGGCAGCGTGGGGGGTGATAAAGAACGGAATCTGGATGATTGTAGGCAAGTAAACAATTAAATTAATAAAACGAATTTCTGGCTATATTATTAACAACATAAGGAGATACATTATCGCCGCTTTTATCGGCAGGAGACTGCCAATAAAGCGGCGATAATGGTCTTTATAATATGCCATTGTGAATTGCCATAGCAGCCCATGTTAATATTAGAACCTGGGCTGCTATGGGAATTTACAAGGGCCTATTTTGAAGCCCATTATTGCCGCTTTATCGGCCGTTACTGGCGATAAAAGCGGCAGTAATGTATCGCCTTTTGTTGATAATATGCCCCTTAATTTCTATGATAGTATGTAAAACTTCCTTTTTTTCTGTAGCAGTTGAACTCTCTACGCATGCGCAGCCTCGTTTCAAAGCCAATGTTTTTTTTCTTTTTCTACAAGTTCAACAAACAAAGCTTTCTTTATTTCAGGTATTAAATTTTGCGCTTTGTTTTCCCAGGTCATGTGTGTCATCCGCTGTTGTACTTTTGTAATGTATTAATAATCGTATTTTATCTACATTTATTTGGAAAGTAGTGTTGAGGCACCAAAAGTTGATGAGGTACTCCGTCCACCGCCATTTTAGTAGTTTTTCACCGCTGTTTTTATTATATCTGTTACTTTCATTTTATCGTCCTCCTATTTTCTTTGTGATCAACGAGATTTCTAGGCAGAGGCACCACGGTGTTTGTCCTTAAACTCTGATGTTATCAGACTTGGTCACACGTATACCTAAAAACTAATTTGAAGGACGTCAGTCACAGCCATTACAACCCGTGTTCGTCAACACAAAGACATTATTAAGATTATCGCCGCTTTTATCGCCAGGAAAACTGCCGATAAAGCGGCGATAAAGGGCTTGATAATGGGCCCTTGTGAATTCCCATAACAGCCCAAGTTAACACCAGAACCTGGGCTGCTATGGGAATTTCCAAGGCCCTATTATCAAGCCCATTATCGCCGTTTTATCAGAATTTTTCCTGCAGATAAAAGTGGCGATAATATATCGCCTTTTGTTGATAATATGCCACTTCGTTTCATGCCCTGCATCGCATTTTGCGATGCAGGGCGCAGGATACGAAATTCATTTTATTAATTTAATTGTTTACTTGCCTGCAATCATCCACATTCTGCTGTTTATAAACCCCCATCTTGCCCCTCCCCGCCCCACTTGCCTATCTCACCACAACTCCCTCCATGGGCCGCGGCTGAGTCAGTTACTTGTACTTAACTTAAGCATAATAATTTTTTTTTAAAGTATATATTATAAAATTGTCACCCGTGGAGCATACAAAAAAATACAGTTACTAGATATATTTTACAACACAAAATAATTTGTAAAACATTTCATTTGCCTTTTTTGCTGTTCCCAGAATATATTGAATTTCACTCCAAACAGTGAGTTCAATACTACTCATCACATCACAGCGGGCAAAAAAAAGACAATCCATAAGGATATCTTAAAAAACCCAGTCAACATTCTCAATAACAATATAAAAAATAGAAATAAAACATATCTTAAATGTTTTTTTCTAAGAGCAATTTCTTACGTAAATATAACATATCTCAAACAATCATAAAATAACAAGACATTCTGATTAGTTTTCTTACACTGTAAATAATGTTACTTACAAATAGATGCTGACAAAATACACAGCAAAAAGTCCTTAATGGTTTCGCACACCTTTCCTTACGGCAAAATAGTATGCATCAAGTCCTTTGTTTGGAAGTTGTTCCATAGTAATCCTGAATGTCCGCCTCCCAGCCTTCTGATCCAAAACCACCGGCATCATCTACGGGTTCCCCAGGACTCATCCATCAGTCCAACGCTGTTCAACATCTACATGGCCACCCTAACACAAATAGCCACCATCACAACTTCAACAACATCTCCTACACAAAGTACACCCAGCTCATCCTCTTCCTCACCAAGAAGCCACATACCACCAAAAGCAACCTCCACAACACAATGAAGGACGTCACTAACTACATAAAGAGCAGCACTGTAAACACAAACTGGCAGAAGATGAAGGTACTCATCCTCAGACCCACTCCATCAGCCTCAGACAACTCCTGCTACCTGACTACAGTGTGAAGAGTACCAACACCTACCAACCATGTGCACAACATAGGATTCAACCTCAACTGCTCCCTCTCCATGTGTAAGCAAGTCTATACCGTGTCCCCGTACTGCTATAACACCCTCCACATGCTCCGCCACATTTACAAGTGGATCCTAACTAAAAGAAGAAGAACAGTGACACAGGCCCTCATCAGCAGCAGACTACATTGTGGTAAAACACTCTACACATGAATTCTAGCCAAACACCTACAACAACTACAACAAATCCAAAAGACCACTACGTGACTGATCATCAATGTCCCCGGCTGCACCCACATCACCCACCACCTGATACACCTACACTGCCTCAATATCAACAAAAGGATCACCTTCAAGCTCCTCACCCTCACTTACAAAATACTCTACAACACCAGACTAATGTACCTTAACAGCAGTAATCCTAAAGGGCAAATTTGGATCTTAAAAATTTGTCTTTAAAAATATTAGGTAAGAATTTGGTAACTCTTTGGGCAAACGTTGCTTAAAAACTAATTGAGTATCATTACATTGTATCCAACCTTTCAGACATTTTAAATAAACAATTTAATGTCCAGATGTGGTAGAAGATCCATCATGAAAAATAATAGCAACAGCTATAAAAGTTCTTCCTGATATTGAACATTGACCAGCTACAACATTTGTAATTAAAGTTTTCAATTTTGTTCCATCAGTTCTGCAACGTTGCAGCATTAAAATAACATACTGTCCATATCTTTGTATAAATAATGTTGATGACATTTCTAATTTACAATGGCTACACTCCATGTTTTGACTTGCTCCTCTAATTAGATTGTTAAAAGACACTGATTCACAGTAAGGTAAAGTCAAATATATGAATTTCTCAGTGTCTATGTCAGTGCTACATGTAAACAAACAATTTCGACAGTCGTGATGCCATTTATAAGAAAGGCCAAAAAGGTTTTCAACATCTATACCTTCATCTTCCAGTACACCAAGCATAAACATTAAAAATTCCTGACAATCTTGCTGAACATTCTGCGTAAATTGACTAGAACCAGAACATATGTCTAAAACATTTCGAATATCAGAAACACTTTGTATTTTACTTTTAGCACTAGTACATTTCTCATAAACAGAATTCAACAATGAACAGAATCTTTTGTCCCAATTTTCTACAATTTGCTGTTGGAAACTTTGAAGAAGAAAAAACAACATTAACAACTACATTAGCATAGCAGTTGACACCAGGACTATTTTCAAACCGATAACCAACATTCTCCTCAACACTGTCCTTTGTCTTTTTGCTTGGAGGCGCAGCTTCATCTTGTTTTTTTTCTTTCTCTACAGTTTCAGAACAGATATTCTCAAATCTTCTTTTTCTACCTACCACACGCTTTTCAATCACTGGATATTGACCTAAATTGGGTGCATATTCTCTTCTTAACCTATTATACTCTTTCACACAGTTTGCATCTGCAGAAACTTTTGTCTCATCAAAATCAATCAAGTACAATCCAGATAAAATTCTGACTCGAGACAAAGCAACATATGCCATAACTTCTTTAAACACGCTACTTCCAATATTTACTAAAGCACAATCTACACTTAAACCTTGAGATTTATGAATGGTCACCGCATATGCCAAACAAACAGGAAACTGTTTTCTGCAGACATACAAATCTTTTTTCAAGCAAAAAACGAGCTGCACAATGACTAACTTGTTGTACTTCAGCAATTTCATCATATTTGATTTTCAAAAATTCAATGCCAGCTCTCTGTTTACATAATTAACAAAATCAACAATTATACCCATTGCTCCATTTACTAAACCTTTTTGCACATTCAAATTACTTCGCAAAATTACCCTACAATTTACACATGCATACAAATTATTTTCTAAACCAGCAGTTTTACTTATCGATTTTTCTAAAGAATCCAATTTCCTCTTCAAGTTTTCACTCAAAATAATACTGATTCCTTCATGTTCTATTTTATCAATTGCTTCTAATTTTATAATTTCTTCATTTTCCAACTTTAACATTTCTTCATTGAATATAGAACATTCACGCAGTGTTGGCATTAAGCAGATTACAGATTTGTTTTCTGCAATTCTCATGTATATTTTCTCTGGGACAAGATTTGCATTTGGAAACAAATTGGAAAGTAATCGTGTCTGTAAAGCTTGTTTGCCATGTTCGGTCAATTTTCCAATTCTTATATCTTGAAGAATAGTTCCATAATAAACATAATTTGCTTGTCGCATATTTGTAGTAAGTTCCTTATACTAAAAGTATGACCAAATGTTTACATTGCCAATACCCCCCAAAGACTTTCTAGTATCTTCATGCACCAGTGTTTTAAACACTGGCTGTCCTTTTACTGGAGTAAGTTGTAGAAGATCTCCAAAAACTATGACATGTTTTCCTCCAAATAATACTTCATACTCTGTTTTAAGAATTTGCTGCATTCTTAAATGCACAAAGGTAAGCATTAAGTTTGAGACCATGCTTACCTCATCAATAATGAGAAGCTTCATTTTCTTCAACACTCTTGAAACTTCATAAGAAGCTTCTCCAGATAGCTTGTGGTATTGTAATTTGTTGTCATGCTCTACTGGTAGCATTAATAAACAATGTAAAGTAATTCCTTTAATATTGTGTGCCGCCAACCCAGTTGGAGCAGTGACAACACAAGACAAATGTGAGTCAGTTCTTTTCTGTAGAAAACTTGTGATTACTTTAATTAAAAAACTTTTTCCTGTTTCAGCTTGTCCACTCACATACATACAGATAGGTTCAAATGATGAGCAAGAGCACTCTTTCTTCTCATGAAGAAATCCATGATCGAGTGGCGTGGCCAGGCGCCAACGAAGATGGCCGCCTAGTAGCCGAGCTCCGCCGGGACGACTGCTGTCCCCACGAAATCCGTCCTTCTAATCCTGGCTGAAGCGCCCGCAAACAAGCGCATCAGCCCCCACAGGTGCAGCGCTGCTGATCCGCGCTTGGAACGGAGGTCGAGCTCCTGGCAGGGATGAAACGCCGCCGCATTTGCCACAGCGGCCGGACCCGAGACCGCGACCTGGAGCCCAAGGACCGGAGCTGCCGAAATTCAGGCCCCGGCTCGCGGCCTAAGCCACGGCCGCCGGGAAGGGGCCGGACGTCCACAACCCGGAGGAGGACGGCTCCGGGCAGAGCGGACAGAGATCCTTGTGCCCGTCGGAACAGAGCGACGGAGGGCCCGGGCGGGAAGCTGGCCGGGCCCTGACCCACGGCGTTCCCGGCCAATTGAGCGCCAGGCGATGGGAGAACGAGGACCCCAGAACACCCACACATGTACGGCGCCCATGCAGAGGTGAGGCCCGGGATGCCGGAGGAGCGGGACGCGGCCCCTGAACACCGCGTGGGGGGCCAGCACTTTGGGCCCTCACGGCCGGGCCAAGAACTTCACCGAGAGGGCGCCCTAAAGAGTGCCGGTCGTCAGGGACAGATTTATAGCTCGCTGCGGTTCAGGGCCGCTCCAGGGGCCGACCACACAGGGCCTAGCCAGCGGGCGGATCGTTTACCTGCCCGGGGATCCCTACAAACTTTGTGACTGCTCACGGAGCGCTGGTTCCCGCCCGCTTGGCGCTGCCCAGCCGGCCTAAGCTATCTTGTCACGCAAAAGAGAACACGATCAGTCGGCCACTGGCCTGCGTTGCGGGGACCACGGGACCTGGCGCTAAACTCTACGATGAGGCCTATACAAGGACTCACGACCCAAACGAATAAACTTGATAAATATGCTGTGGCGGCTGGCCCCACACAGTCTGGAGCGCAAGGAGGAGGTACCACGGGTGCGGCGGAGCCCTCATTGACCTCAATAATGGCCACAATACAAACACTAGGCACCACTCTCGAGTCAAAAATGGACAAAATTACGATTGAAGTAAACTTGCTGCGCACTGACCTCGGTAAGACCAATGAAAGGTCCAAGACTAACGAGACGGACATCGGGGAACTCTGGGCCTCCTCGAAACGACTGGAAGGGCGGGTGAATGAACTTGTCCACCAACACCGCCTAATGGCCATTCGGCTTGAGGACCAGGAAGGGAGGGCCAGACGGAGTAACATACGCGTCGTGGGTGTGCCGGAGGACTCGGAGAAGCACAGTGCAGAGCTGTTTCTGGAGGACCTGATCCTCCACCACCTTCGGCCCAAGAGACTCTCTAAGTTCTTCACCATTGAGCGGGCCCACCGGGCCCTGGTCCCTAAGCCTAAGCCGGGTGTCCCGCCACGAACAATAATTGCCAAGGTCCTTAACTACCGGGACCGTGATGCCATCCTCCAAGCCGCTAGACAACAGGGAGACCTGCAGTACGAGGGGACTACTGTCCGTTTCTTTCCAGATTTCACGTTGCAGGTTCAGCAAGATCGACCCCCATATATGGGAGTGAAAGCGGCACTCAGGGAGCGAGGTATCAAATACATGATGTTCTACCCCGCGAAACTCAAGGTTATATCGAGGGGCAAATCGCGATTCTTCACCTCGCCAGAGGCGGTCCAGCAATGGCTCGACGGGCTGGCGCCGGAAGCACCGGCAACACTGAACCGCGACAATTGGAGGGAACCAGGAGCTACATCCCCAGGGTCGGCGACGGAGAAATCAGCGGAGGCCGAGCAGAGTCAGAGGTCATGGCGTTCTAGATCTAACAGTCCTCGTTGGGACTCCCCCCACGACAACACAGCATGGTGAGGTATTGCACTGCGGAATCACGCTGCGCTGAACGGGACTGCACAGGCGCCCACAGTGGTAAGATTTGAGGTCACCAAGGTGGGGAGCGGAAGCATTCGTCCATGACTATTGCACTTTTGAACAGATCCCTGCAATGCTGTAGACCTGAGGGACCTATATTTTTCGGGGACACGGACATGGCGGCTGGAGTTGGGACTGGCACACGTACTCAATAACAGAGTTTCCTCGGGGGGGGAAGTGGTTTACTCTCTCCGGGGTGGGGTTGGGCGACAGGCGCTCTGCTAATTGGGGTTGTGGCTAGTTTGAAGCCTACAGAGCAGGGAGCAGGGTGGGGGGGTTGTTCAAAGAGGTGGGAGGTCACGTGGGTGGGGATGGGGACTGAGGGTCACTGGTTCATGGAATGTGTCAATGTTTGCATTAAACATGAATGTTGGGGGGGCGATTGGGAGGGGAGGGGAGTTGGGAAGGTTTTACAGTCAAGTGTAGTTCTCGCAGTCAGACTCGACCCATGCACCAGAATACAGGTACAAGTCCCCCCACATGGCAACGGTTTTGGCTAAAAGATGGGAAAAAAGTCTCAAAGTCCTTAGCTGGAACGTTAACGGGCTAGGAGACAGGCTCAAACGTACCATAGTCCTACAGTTCATCAGAAGGTATCAGCCGGACGCAGTCTTATTGCAGGAAACGCACCTCCTGGGGAACACATGTCAGGCCCTCAACAGGTGGGGATATACCCTTGCAGTGCACTCGGGCTTCACTTCAGGCTCCAGGGGAGTGAAGATCTTGCTGCGTCGATCACTGCCCATCCACATAGACCACACTGAGTCAGACCCACAGGGCTGCTTTGCGGTGGTATCCGGAAGATGGGAAGGCCGTCGCCTGAACCTGCTCTCAGTTTACATCCCACCGGGCCTCAAAACTCAAGCATACGCTGACCTAGGCACAATGCTACTCTCCCTCCCTGACGGGCATTTGGTACTGGGGGGTGACTACAACGCTATAGTGTCAGGCGCCCTAGACAGGCATCACCCCAGGGACACACCAGCGGGGCAGACATGGCTGGCAAACTTCCTAGACGCCTTTGGGCTCACTGATGTCTGGCGGCTGCTACACCCGGCACATAATCAATTCACTTTCTTCTCCGGCCCACATCGCACATTCTCCCGCCTCGACTACATCCTCACTCTAATGCACCACGTTATGACTGTACATGAAGCAACCCATCTAACACGAGGAATATCTGACCACTCACCGATTTTCTCGCATTTAACGTTTGGGGCTCATCGGGAGGGCTACATTGCACCAATCAGCGCCTGGCACCTGAAAAACGAGGAGACTAGAAAGGCACTCACCAAATCAATCACTCACTACTTCAACAGCAACGTAGGGTCCGTGGACTCCCCAGTCACCCTATGGGAGGCCTTTAAAATGGTACTCAGGGGGGAGGCGCTGTCGACTATAGCAGGTAGACGGAAAGATAGAGAAAGACAAGTTACCACAGTGGAAGAGGATCTGGCAGTCCTGGAGAGGGAGGCCAGTGACACTGGGACACCTGAAGCACATCATAGGCTGAGGCTCAAAACGGCTGAATACAGGGAACTGGTCACGCAGGAAGCTCAGACGGTAACCAGACACAAGATGGGAAGGATATATGACCAGGGGGACAAAGCTGGGAAATTAATAGCATGGCTCGACAAGCAGCAACAGGCCAATAAAGTGGTCCCAGAACTCCTAACGGCCTCGGGGACCTCGGTAACTGAACCCCGGGAGATAGTGGCGGAGTTTGCACGACACTACCAGCAGGTATACAGCCGGGAATCTGATCGTCCAGAGGAGGACTCGGTAGCCCTCTTGGCGGACATCCGCATGCCCTGCCTGTCAGACGAAGACCGAGAAGCCCTTGAGAGCCCACTCAAATCTTCTGAGCTGCAACGCGCAATTGTTGGCCTCCGCCCGGGCAAAGCCTTAGGACCTAACGGCCTCCCAATAGAACTCTACAAATTGCAGCCAGAAGCCCTTAGCAAACACTTAAAGCCCATGTTTGAAGAAAGTAGGGAGAAGGGAATCCTGCCACGAGACCAGCGTCTACCTACGATAGTGGCGATACCAAAAGAGGGAAAGGCCAAAGAGTCCTGTGCCTTATACAGGCCGATCTCGCTGCTTAATGCGGAGCCCAAAATCCTGGCCAAGACACTTGCAAATAGACTCCAAACGGTCCTGTCCACCCTGGTCCATCCAGACCAATCAGGATTCATGCCCCGCCGCAACACGGCGCTCAACATTCGCCGTCTTAATGGGGTACTTGGACAGCGACACAGGCTGCAGGAAGATGCGGTGGTGGTTTCCCTAGACGCCACCATGGCATTTGACACCTTAGAATGGCCCTACATGATTGCAGTGTTGCGCAAATTGTGCTTTGGACCAAACTTCATATCATGGGTGCGCCTCCTTTACACTGAGCCATTGGCCCAGGTGGTGGTAAATGGTAAGGCATCGAAGGTCTTCACCCTTGAAAGAGGGACTAGGCAGGGCTGCCCTCTCTCCCCCCTCCTCTTCGCGCTCTCCCTTGAGCCACTCGCGGCCTGGATAAGGCAGGATGTCTACCTCAAAGGCATAGCCTGGACAGAAGGATGGGAGGATAAGATCTCCCTCTACGCCGACGATATCCTTCTGTACCTGTCAAGGCCACGTAGATCTATCATGGCGGCGCTCGACATCCTCACGAGTTTCGGGCGGAACTCCGGGTTTCGGATAAACTGGAGTAAATCCCTCCTCTATGTTCTGCGCGGGGACCCCCCGAGGCTCTCCACCACCTGCCCGCTAACAGTGGCCATAGAGGGCTTCCAGTACCTAGGAGTCTTCATTTCCACAGACAAGACGATGCTGTACGAACGCAATCTACTCCCACCCCTCAAACGGCTCCAGCGAGATGCTAAATCCTGGCAGAAACTCCCACTGTCCCTGCTGGGCCGCACAGCCCTCTTTAAGATGGTGGCGCTACCGAGGTTTCTATACGCACTGCAGAATTACCCTGACCTAGTACCCAACTCCTACTTTACAGCAGTAGAAGCGGCACAGCGGAGCCTGCTGTGGGCAGGGGCACCTAGAATCGCACTGCACAAACTTACTCTGGGGTGGTACGACGGTGGGATTGCCCTCCCTGACATCCATAAATATTATTGGGCAGCCCATCTATCGGCGATAAACCAGGGGACATACAGTGACGGGGGTGACCCTGGGTACGGCATGGATAGATGGCTCCTTCCTGGGGGGAACTATGAGGTCGTACTTTACTCCAAGCCGGGTAGACACCACCTCACTGGACCGACCCAACACTCGGTACAAATATGGCACATCGCACAGAAGAAACTAGGATGGTCAGATACCCTCACTATGGCAACACCTCTGTGGGCCTCTGAAAAACTTGGTTCTCTGGGACGCACTAAGGGGTTCCGCAGCTGGGACCTGATAGGGATCTCACAAATTAGGGACCTTTGGGGGCCAAAAGGAGTACACGCGTTCACACACCTGCAAGAAACATACCACCTAGCACACACCAAACATTTCCGGTACTTACAGGTGCGACACTCCCTACTGGCGAACATTCCACCAGACACTACCATACCTCAGGCCTCCCCACTGGAGGACAGGCTGCTTGACGGGCACATCCCAGAACATGCCATCTCCCTCACATACAAATAATTGATTAATAATCCCCCTGACACTCTCCTTCCCTTGAAAGAAAAATGGGTGGCTGACGGGCTGGAGATAGACGAGGAAGAATGGTCCTATGCTCTCGCCTCACCTAGGGAGGTGGCGATTTCGGCCCGATTAAGGTTTATCCAGCTGAAAATCCTCCACAGAGTCTACTACTCATGTACCAGGCTGGAAGCAATGGGGAGAGGAGGGGAAGGGTTTTGTAAAAGGGGTTGTGGAGGGGTAGGCACCTTCTTCCACATACTGTAGGAGTGTCCACAAGTGCAAAGATACTGGAGACGGGTGGTACTATGTATGCAGGAGGTCTGGGATGTTGAAATCCGTCTTGAGGCTAAGCGGTGTCTCCTGAACATTTGAGAGCCCACGGACCTGTCTTCGAGAGGGAAGATCTGGGTAACCCTAGGGAAGATGGTGGCAAAGAGAAATATTGCGAGACTGTGGGGGGCCCCCAATCCACCTACATTGAGAGACTGGCAAAGCGACATGGATTGGTGGATGCTGCAAGAAAAGACTGTGTACACGGCAAGAGGATGCCCCCGCAAACGGGGAGAAATCTGGTCCGGCTGGAACGAATGTAGGGGTCACATATGCGAGCCACCCCATGTCCCACAGGCTGGCTCAGAGATATAGACTGATCTGTTCTCCCTTGTGGCGCTGACCGGACATAATGTACAAAATGTAGACGCATTACTGGTGCTGTAACTTACTCGAGACTGCTGTAACTCACTGACCAATTTTACTTCTTGACCTGTACTACTGGGGTCGATTGATGTTGGGGACTGACGTAAATATATAATTTACTCTCTTAATTTCTATGCAGGTAAGTACTTAATCAATAATAACTCAAATCGGAAAGAAAGAACCAGAGTCCGTGGTGTTAGAGTTTTTAGGGGTTTTATTCCTCAAAAAGGAATGGTCAGGACCATAATATCATGTTCTTCCCACCGCAGGGGTGGAAGAAGGGATAGAGCGCTACAGTTTATTGACAGTACATAGCTTATATACGTAATTCATGTCATAGGAAACAGTATAGTAGGCGTAACAGCTGAGAGAAGACAAGATAACAGTATACACGTGTTACTAGTACGTAATCAGAAGGCGTGGACTAGGCGTGAACTGAAGGTGTGTGCTAGACACGTCACAGATGGGTGTCACAAAGGGGTGGCACTAACAGAAATGTTGCAATGTCAGCAGAAATCGGAAGCTTGGATGCGCGCGCAGCTGCATGACGTGTGATAGACGTGAAACTGGAGGGGTGCAGGGGACTTGACATTTACACTGACGGAAAGAGACAGAAGTCTGGCATGTCAGATCAACTTGTACTTCTATCATATCTGATATCTGATGTTTAGGAACCATATTATCTGGACGGAAAGGTCTCTAGGGCAGAAGCCATTCTATACTAACTGTGGATGCGTGTGTAAGCGCCTAAGTGTCTGCATGAGAAGCGTGGGGGCACGGGGCCTTCCATGGAAGCATGGTAACAGAAGCTATGAATTACTTGCACTGAGACAGGTCGGCCCTTTGGCCCTGTAGCAGAGGGGGTGTTTACTGAAGCTAGTAGGCAGGAATGCATTTTCGAGGAGCGGAACAGATAACTCGAAGGTTATAGTCAGTCTTGGCAGAAAGCAGGCTGAGCTGAGCGCGAGGGGCCGCGCTGGAAGTAAGTCAGAGTTCACGGGTACAGAGGCAGCCTGGGCTGAGGCTGTCAGAGTCAGAAGCCAGAAAAGAGGCTCGATGGCAGAAATTCAGGGCCTACTTTGCCAGAGCAGAAAAACATGTAAAGTACACTACAAAAAGACGGTGGCATAGCATACTTAGGAACGGGCTATTTAATCCATTCAGGGTGGATCTGAAAGAGGACAAGTTAACGTTGGACGCAAATGTATTTGCGTCTTCATAGCTGACACAGGAGGGAAGTTACATGCACTTTAAGCTGGTACATGGAGTCGGTGGGGTACGCGCTAGGGAACACAACTTGACCATAAAATTTATATTTCCTCATTCCCTCCTTGTTCCCTACGGACCCTTCATGATATATCGATCCTCATGAATCGATCAGTTTGTTCTTGTAACATCATTTGTTCTTCTTTCTTTCTTTTACGTTTTGAGAGAAAACTGGAATGTTCAATACAAGAGGTGGCACACAGTCCACTGCAGGCACAGGCAGCAACTGAATACTAGGACTAGGCCAATGCCTAGGAAGGATAGGATCTTCCATCCCCAAGCGGTTAACGTTGTCCAGAACCAACCGGACCAAGTCCAGGTGCCTGGATTCTGATGTATCTGATTTGCAATTTTATGGAGACGTGTAATAGCTTGATATACAGATGGTGCGTTTTGTGGTATGAAAACACAGCAACTTGACCCGATGACCTTACAAGCTCCACCTCTATCTGCCAAGATGACGCCAATAACAAGACGATTCTGAAGGACAACAACCCGCATGGCGGACTGCTCTTCTGTTAAGTTACCTAGGGCGGAGGCAGTTTCATTCACTACTGCTTCAAGTGTTCTAGTTAATCTGCGTATTAATTTACTATTCTGAACAGGTCCTAAGAAGAAAAAGAATCCTTTATTAAAATCGGTGTACTGTTCCCATGCCGTTTCTGTGTAGTCGACAAGTGAGATATCTCTTCTGGGTCTATTCTTTACTAGATTTGTATTTCTGTGGTAATCAGGAGGAGCTAGGAAAACAGGTGGCAGAAGGAATGCAATGTAACAGGTACCATCCCAATCTGGAGGTAGGCGTATGTATGCGGTATGACCACAAACAAAGTAAGAATGACGAATAGCTTTAAAGGACGATTTTCCATGATCACTGAATTCGATCACAGTAGTGCATTTACTATGACCTAAGTGTACTGAACCTTTCTTCCTGATACATAATTCGCCAGTGACTGGCAATACTGACATAGTGGGTATAACAGGTGCGGCTTCGGATTCAACAGTAAGAATCATAAGGCTAATTGTATAATTACCTAACCCATACACTTCATTTTCCAGATCAGTTCCTATTCTAGTGGGGAGTCCCTCCTTATCAGGGTAACAGACGTCGAGCAGGACCAAGTTCAGGTTTCCCCAAACCCAGCCCCCGTCGAAAACAGCAATATCAGGATCTAAGGAATTAATTATTTTAAACCATGCACCGCAGGAGCCATTGTGAGTGAACGGGTACGGAAAGAGGGGCAGAGCTCCCTTGTAATTCTGGTAGGGAGGGAGTCGGCCACATATCCAGCAATCTGTAGCATTGTTAGTTTGATGGGAATGGTGTAGCATACTAATGAATGTGTTGTTGCGCAGCGCAAGTCTGTAGGACAGTTCATGAGGAGGCAGTTCACTAAAAGAATGTTCAGCAGATACATTGTAGGCAGATTGTTCACGCCTGAAAATAGGGTAGTAGATAGGGAGAAGTATACTGGCAACTATGATCAGAAGAGTTAGAAAAAACATTATTAACAATGTCACTATACAGTGACTACGCAGTGATTTACAGTATGTACGTTTCTTGAACTCTCTCTCTCTATCTCGATCTAGGGGATACATGTCAGAAACTATTTAACCGATTCACCTAGGGGAGGACTTAAACAATTAAACTGTCTGACTTGCTAGATCGGAGTTTCGATCGGTACTCCTCTTGGGGAGTTTTTTCTCGTTCAGATACTGTAAAGTCTTTTGGCTCAACACAGTCTTTGGTGGGGGTGGACGAGTCTCGGTCTGGTTTCAGTTCATGGAATTTTTTTACATGACTCGTATGGACCCACCCCTTTCTCCCTTCGATCTTCACGGCGGTCCTCGTGGTGAGAAGGACGGTCTTCGGCGATTTCCAGCGGGGCTCCAGCGGACTCTTCCTATCAAAATTTCGCACCAATACTAGGTCCCCAGGACGGACATCATGTGGCTTTACATCAGTGTTGTCAGGGAAGGCTGCGGCAACCTGTGAACGACATGATTGGAGTGCAGACATCAAGGAGGCAAGGTAATCTGTCAACATATTGCAATCAACATCAGTAATTTTTTTCGGTATGGGCGTCCCCCACATATTCGGTGGTCTACCAAAAACCACCTCGTACGGGGATAGCCCTGATCTCGAATGGGCAACCATTCTCATATAGAATAGTGCCACTGGCAGGGCGACTATCCAGTCGACCCCTTTCTCTTTACATATTTTAGCAAGTCGTGTTTTTAATGTCTGATTATGCCTCTCTACAAGGCCTGCGGCTTCGGGGTGTCGGACACAATGGAATTTCCACTGGTATCCTAGCAATAAAGAAACTTCTTTCATTAATGCGGATGAGAATGGCTGACCGTTATCTGAGTACACGACACGAGGCAAGCCGTACCGTGGGAAAAATTCACGAACCAACTGCCTGGCAGTGGTCGGAGCAGTGTAATCTGGGACTGGGTATGCTTCGGTCCAGCGGGACAGAGCACAAACAACTACGAGAACATATTTAAATCCTCGACAACAGTCCATCTGGATATAATCCATCTGGAGGACTTCAAAAGGGTGATCGGGAGGATGAAATCCACCTTGCTCTACAGGGACGCTTTTACCTGGATTGAACTGACAACAGATCATGCAAGTACGCACTTTCTGTTTCGCTGCTGCTCGTAAGTGTTTATTGTTCCAAAGATTTTGTAAACTGTCTAACATCGCTTTCTCTCCTAGATGTGCTGGACTATGTGCTGTATTAATCATGACTTGAACCATAGAGTCAGGGAGAAACCAGGTAGATTTTCCCTTCGTCATCCAACCTTGATCTGTCTGGATCCCTCCTAGTTCAATCCATTTCTTTATTTCTTCTGGGGTAGCATGTGTCTGAATATCGATAACATCTAGTGTGGGATCTCTGACTGTCATACAATGTGTCGGTCCGGTTGTCTTTGTCATGTCAATTGTCTGAGTGGGAGTCAATGCTGTATGTTTTGCTGTCTGATCTGCCAGGTCGTTACCCTGGGAAACAGAATCTGTGCCTTTAGTATGTGCTTTACACTTCATGACGGATATTCCTGAAGGCAGATGTATTGCTTCTAGCAATGCTTGAATGAGGGGACCATGTTGGATCTTGGCACCGTGAGAGGTCAGAAAACCTCGTTCTTGCCATAACATGCCGAAGTCGTGTACAACTCCGAACGCATAACGGGAATCAGTATATATGTTGACATTTCTGTTCTTGGCTAGAATACAGGCTCGGGTCAGAGCAATAAGCTCTGCCGCTTGAGCAGACAGTGTATCAATACGATGTGTTTCTTTAACTTCGGTTTCAGTGGTCACGGCATACGCGGCCACTAGTTCTCCTGTATTTGTTCTCAGGCATGAACCGTCCACATAAAGTGTCAGGTCTGGATTTGTCAGTGGAACATCTGTTAAGTCTCGTCGGGGCTTTGTTACTGCATTAATGATCTCTATGCAATCATGCGGGGCTGGATCTGTCATAATTGTAGGTAACAGTGTTGCGGGGTTCAGAATGCTGCAGCGTCTGATTTCTATGTGTGGCTGGAATAGCGTTAATTCGTAACCTGTCAGTCGTGCTATAGTCAAGTGCTGAGTCTGGGTTCTGTTTAAAAGAACCTCTACAGAGTGTGGAACTTGTACTGTTAACTGATGGCCTAAAACAATTGAATCGCTCTGTCTTATTGCTAACGCTGTTGCTGCTACTGACTTTAAGCATGCAGGGAGTGCCTGGGCTACGGAATCCAATGTACTTGAAAAATAAGCGCAAGGCTTATGTGAACCTGCTTGATCTTGAGTGAGGACAGACAATGCTGTACCATCACGTTCTGTAACAAAAAGTGTAAACGGTTTGCTGTAACATGGTGTCGCTAAAACTGGTGCTTGGCATAATGCTTTCTTTAATTCCTCAAAGGCTTGTGTATGTTCCTGAGTCCAAGGGAGGGCAGTCGAAGTTGCTGCCTCCTGCGTCGTTAACTGGATCAGTGGTTTAGCTAGAAATGCATATTGAGGAATCCATTGTCTGCAGTACGAGGTGAGGCCTATGAAGGCCCGCACTTCCTTTTGTGTCTGGGGTCGTGACATATTTACAATTAACTGAATGCGATCGGGAGTGAGCTGTCTCCCCACTTTGGACAGCAAGTGACCCAAGTACACAACTTGCTGAACACAGAATTGCAGCTTCGAAGGAGACACCTTGTGTCCCTTGTCTGCCAGAAAATGTAGAACTGTCAGTGATGCTTGTTCACATTCGGGCTCACTTCGTGCGGTGATCAGTAGATCATCGACGTATTGCAGTAAAGCGGTGTTAACTGGCATTTGAATACAATCTAGTTGTCTTTTCAGTGCTTGACTATAGATGCTGGGGCTTTCTGTGAATCCTTGAGGTGCGCGGGAAAATTTGAAACTTCGTCCATTTAAACTGAATCCGAAGAGATATTGGCTCTCCGGATCAATAGGTACACTGAAGAAAGCGTTCTTGAGATCAATTACAGTAAAGAACGTTGCTTCTGAATCAATAGCAGTCAATAGGGAAGAGATATCGGGGACCACAGGGTACTGTGGTACAATACATTTGTTCAGTTCTCGAAGATCAATCACCAGCCGATATACTGGCGGTGCATTGGGGTCAGTACGTTTAAGAATCGGAATGATTGGTGAATTACAGATATTGGAGTCGGTCTCTACGACCACTCCTTGTGCTATAAGCTCTTCAATGATTTCCAGTAAAGCCACTACAGCATCGGGTGGTAACTTGTATTGTCTGATTCGTGGTAGAACAACTCCTGTCTTGAGTGTAACACGGTATGGTGTGATATGCATACAACCTACATCAGTTGGGCCTTTCGCCCATAGGTGATCTGGTACATTTTTCATTCTGACATCGAATTCTCGCAACACATAGTGACCCTTGAAATCCCGTAGAAAGAGTCTAACTCCCTCCGGGGAACAGCAGATTATAGCTCCTAGAGCCTTCAATGTTTTAATTCCTAACAGATTTTCTGGGCATGAGTTCGTAAGTAACAAATCTGTAACTCGTGATAATGGACCCACAGCCAAGGGTACTGGTTCCGATACTTCATTTACAATAGGCTGTCCTGAAAAACCAAGGGAAACCTTCTGTGAGCCTGAGAGGGGTGCCCCCGGGACTTCATTATGGCTGATTGTGGTGCGGCTTGCCCCTGTGTCAATTAAAAACTTTCTGTCTTTTCCCAATACGTGACTGTGTACATAAGGACCTTCTTGATCTACAGGAATTTCAATAAGAGGCAAGCCACCTTCCCTCTCTAGGCTGTTTCATGTATATCGGGGGTAATCTGGATATGCAGATTGGGCATACTGGTACATCTGTTGTGAAACTTGCTGAGTTGCGGCAATGGGCTGTGGTACTGCTACTGTCTGTGCTGTATGAGATGGGGCATGCATAGGCTGTGTATTCTGCATGGGCTGTACATTTTGTGAGGTCTGTTGCTGGACCTGATCTTGTCTAGGCGGATGCGGTCTCTCTTTAGTTTTCCCTGTTGCTATGTTATGTTTTAGAACTGGACATTCATGTACGTAGTGACCTGGCTGCTTGCAATAATTGCACGTTCCTTTAACGGGAGCTGTAGTGTGGCTTGTCTGGGTCCCACCCTTTCTTTGACCGTCGGCTGGGACCGTCTGAGCTACTAACATTTTCATCTTTGTGTCTTTCATGCGTTTTTGTTCTTGATCCTGTTCTTCTCTAATTCTATTCTGATGGTATTGTAACATTTGTAACATCTGGGATGGCGTATTTGCCTGCCAAGTACTTTCAACTTTGTACACTCTGTTTTTAACTAATGGTAGGGAGTTCTCGACTAGTTTTGATACAAAAAGGTGTGGATATGACTCGCTACTTGGTTTTAGGCCACTATTAATAATGAAACATTTCTCGAATCTTGAATAGAAGTCACTAGTATCTTCATCATGTTTCTGTTTACAGGACGAGATGGCGTCCCAATCTTCCTTTCTAGTTGTCAATAATCTTGGCAGGACCTGTACTATCAAACCGGGTAATGCTTTAGTCTTATCCCCAAGGCCTACCCCTGGGACACGTTTGCTTTCTTCGTCTTCTATTTCTGCCCATGCAATCTTTTTGTCCCCCACCTCCCATTCTTTTTCCTTTAATTTCTCGTAGATGCCCGTGGGCAACAGCACCTTCAACATTTTCATGATATCCTCATACGTGTAATCCCCCATTAGTAACATGTCTTTAAGCTCTCTGTGAAAACCTGCAGGGTCTTTATCATGACACGGGACTAGTTTCTTCATTTCTAACAGTTCTAATTTAGTCAGTGGCGTGTGTACATATACACGTTTCAAAAGGTGATCCGCACCCATAACTGGGTGTACTTCTCGTAAGGGGTTCTGGCTTTCAATGCCACTCCCGCATTCCTTCAGCTATATTTTGACCCCACTTGTTCAGTGCATCTAATTCACTCTGATCTGTTCCAGGCCTGTCTCGTTCTCTTATTAGACAATTTATGAAGAATCGTAGTATCTGGGCTTGAACGTCAACTTTCTGTTTCTCCATGGCATCCTTGATACTGTCAGGGTCTTTCCCTGTCTGAACAAACTCATATATTCTATCTAGACGGTCCTTCATTCCTACATAGCACAGCAAGATATCAGTAGCAGATCTTAACCGTAGTGATGCCAATATCATTAGATCGTCTTTTCCGGGTACTGGATCATATCTGCAAACTGAAAGGTTTTCTTTTAATGCGTCAAGGCGGGGTGACCTGAACGTGAGAGGACTCTGCATATCCCTGAGATTGAATCTGTGTGTTAATGGCGGGGTCCGAAGACCCGCGGTCGCACCTCCTGAAGCGGAGGCTTGGGCATTATCTCCCTGTGGAGTCTGTATCTGAACTTGAATTTGTCGTTTAGTAGGATCAGGTAGACGTGGTTTCGGTAGGTCAATTTTGGGTGCGGGAAGTGGCGGGGCTGGCGGAACGGGGGAGGTCTGTCGCGGTACCGGCGGAACATGATCTGGGGGCGGGGTGCCACCCCCGTCCCTGTCAGTAGGCAAGGCACGAACAGGCAGATTGGTGTAAGCCGGTGCTACATCCTCTAGATAAGAATTTAGGAATATGTCTTTAGTAGTCTTATGCATTACTTTAGTTGGAACTAATGGTGGCGGTAAGTTTTTCGGTATTTCTGATAGGGCCTCAGGTGTACCCTCGGCCGCGAGATACATACCGTTTACGAGATTGTTTCGGGCACGGTCTATTTGTTCTGTTTTTACTCGGATCCCTTCAGTAACTAATTCGTTTTCTTGGGCTTTTTCTGATTCTTTAAGTCTGTCTTCTCTACGGAGTGCTTTCTCAGCACGCTTATGTGATTCCTTACGCCAAAATTCTATGGCGTCTTTCTGAGATTGTCTAGCTTTCTTTTTCCATAATACTTCCTCTACCTTCATGATGCACTCGGCATCCCATGTTCCGGTAACAGGCCATCTGTGTCTTTCGTCTAGATGCTTGGTATAGTCGGCCCATAAGTCTAGATACAATATGGCATCTATGCCATGTTTGTGATACATAAAGTTACCTGGAGTGTCCCTAGGGGGAATAGGAATTTCTTCCTCCAGTATCCCTTTCCTAGTTCCTATCTGCTTTAACTTGTTGAAAAACGGCATCTTGTTTACTTATTACTGAATGCTCAATCCTTACTACTTAATACTGGATACAGCTAGTTTATACAAGAAACACAATAATGCACATTAAAACGGTCACATTCATACCACGACATTCATCACATGAAAAGACATTTGAGACATAGATGACTACCCCCTATACTGGATGTACTGCTAAACAGTACAGATACACTGGTGTAACAGTGCAGAAATTCAGAAATTCAGAATACTAGATATACTGCTAAACAGTACAGATACACTGCCTAGAAACAGTGCAGACCGGACTTGTGTACCCAAACCCGTCTAGATACGTCCCAGCAATGGTACTCACCGGGAAGCACGGAAACAGAAGGCCTCGGAAAACTCGACTGGACTGGACTCGACTCGGCTCGATTTCGGAAAACTTCGGAAAACTTCGGAAAACTGGTGGGCCTCTTGACACCTCGGACCTTGCTTCTTTCGGCTAGGCTCTGGTCGGGATCCTCCGCACTCCTCACCGCCTCGTCTGGGCACTGATCGCAGTCTTCGTCACCTCCGTGGGTCAGAGGGAGATGCAGGAAATCCTGCCAGTACGCGTAGTTTCCATCTAACTGATGGCAGGGGACAGAGCTTGCAACGCACCAACCGGCGCGTGAGGTGGGGGAGGGGTCCCTGTTCGGGCGCCAAAATGACGTAAATATATAATTTACTCTCTTAATTTCTATGCAGGTAAGTACTTAATCAATAATAACTCAAATCGGAAAGAAAGAACCAGAGTCCGTGGTGTTAGAGTTTTTAGGGGTTTTATTCCTCAAAAAGGAATGGTCAGGACCATAATATCATGTTCTTCCCACCGCAGGGGTGGAAGAAGGGATAGAGCGCTACAGTTTATTGACAGTACATAGCTTATATACGTAATTCATGTCATAGGAAACAGTATAGTAGGCGTAACAGCTGAGAGAAGACAAGATAACAGTATACACGTGTTACTAGTACGTAATCAGAAGGCGTGGACTAGGCGTGAACTGAAGGTGTGTGCTAGAAACGTCAGAGATGGGTGTCACAAAGGGGTGGCACTAACAGAAATGTTGCAATGTCAGCAGAAATCGGAAGCTTGGATGCGCGCGCAGCTGCATGACATGTGATAGACGTGAAACTGGAGGGGTGCAGGGGACTTGACATTTACACTGACGGAAAGAGACAGAAGTCTGGCATGTCAGATCAACTTGTACTTCTATCATATCTGATATCTGATGTTTAGGAACCATATTATCTGGACGGAAAGGTCTCTAGGGCAGAAGCCATTCTATACTAACTGTGGATGCGTGTGTAAGCGCCTAAGTGTCTGCATGAGAAGCGTGGGGGCACGGGGCCTTCCATGGAAGCATGGTAACAGAAGCTATGAATTACTTGCACTGAGACAGGTCGGCCCTTTGGCCCTGTAGCAGAGGGGGTGTTTACTGAAGCTAGTAGGCAGGAATGCATTTTCGAGGAGCGGAACAGATAACTCGAAGGTTATAGTCAGTCTTGGCAGAAAGCAGGCTGAGCTGAGCGCGAGGGGCCGCGCTGGAAGTAAGTCAGAGTTCACGGGTACAGAGGCAGCCTGGGCTGAGGCTGTCAGAGTCAGAAGCCAGAAAAGAGGCTCGATGGCAGAAATTCAGGGCCTACTTTGCCAGAGCAGAAAAACATGTAAAGTACACTACAAAAAGACGGTGGCATAGCATACTTAGGAACGGGCTATTTAATCCATTCAGGGTGGATCTGAAAGAGGACAAGTTAACGTTGGACGCAAATGTATTTGCGTCTTCATAGCTGACACAGGAGGGAAGTTACATGCACTTTAAGCTGGTACATGGAGTCGGTGGGGTACGCGCTAGGGAACACAACTTGACCATAAAATTTATATTTCCTCAGGACAGTTAACGCAAAAACCCTGTTCTACTGCATTGCATCCTCCACTACATCTCCTATTCCGTCATATGAACTGGCTGGCGCTCATTGAACTACACTGGTTTGTGCCACCGGGCCTCCGGGATGCCGGTACTAAGGCTGTATTCCTTTGCCTATGTCTCACTCACCCATTGTATACGACGCTGCCGGCCTCCGGGTTGTAGGCACATGAAGCAGTGCACTGAACACAAAATGCAATAAAGCAGTTTGAACACCAAAAAAAAAAAAAAAGAAATCCATGGTCAATCTGTTCTCTCACTTGCTCATATATTTATTTCTGCTCAAGATTTAGTTGTTCTTCCAAGTTTCCTAAGTTTGTTAGATGTTCTTGACCTTGATACATTACTGTTTCCACCTCTTCCATAGCAGTTGCTGCTTCATTTAGACCAATTGGTTCTCCCAGTGGGTCCTGACTCAACGGAGCAGAAGTTTGACTGTCTTGAGAACTGTCTCTGTTATGTTATGTTAATGGTTCTTGTATCGTGCATGAATCACCCAGGGGCATCTCAGCGCTTTACCTGAAAGGGTAAGCCGACAGAGGGAAAAGGCATGGAGAGGAGAATCAGAACAACCAAGTTTTTAGTTGTTTCCTGAAGGATAAGTAATTTGTGGATTCCCGCAGCATTAAGGGAAGCAAATTCCAATATTTCGGTGCTACAAACGAGAACGCTCTGCCGCCTGTGCGGGTGAGTCGAATCTGGGGAATGTTCAAAAGGGCTAGGGAATTGGATCTCAGATTACATTCACTCGAATGCTTAGAGAGCTTATTTCTGAGGTAAACTGGACCCTCACCTCTAAGAGCTTTAAAGGACAAGCAGCAGATCTTAAACACAGAGCGCTTTTGAATTGGCAACCAGTGTAGCTGTTTTAGAAGCGGGTGAGATGGAGTTCCAGGAGGACAGTCCAAGACCATTCTGGCGGCCGTGTTCTGTATTACCTGTAGTTTGGATAGGGCCGTGGTTCCAACCTCTGCCAGTAGGGCATTGCCATAATCCAGCCTACTTCCTATCATTGCCTGCACTACAGTTCTCCGATGTTCCAGGGGTAGGTGGGGGATGATTCTACGCAGTAGACGTAGATTGCAATAGCACGAGGCTGTGATGTTCTTTATGTTATCCTTCATTTCAAGCTTGGCATCCAGTTGGATTCCTAAGCTTTTTACGGAGGTGGAAGGTTTTGGGGCGTCACCCAATTCGGGGGGCCACCAATCAGCAGTCCAAAGATGTGCGGATTTCCCTAGGAGCATAGGCTCTGTTTTTCCCGGGTTTAACTGTAGTCACTGCTCCCTCATCCAATTTGCGATTGCTAGCATACCGTCCATGAAGCGTTGTTTCTCATTCAAGATTTTGTTACCAATTGAAAACAGTAGCTGCGTATCGTCGGCTTAGGAGATAATCTAAAAGCCGAAGGATTGGATGAGTTTTGCCAAGGGGGATAAATAAATATTAAATAAGGTGGGGCTAAGACACGATCCCTGTGGCACCCCCTTGTCCATCAGGAATTTCCTTTTTGAGACAAATGGTCCAAACATAGTGGTTTGCCATCTGTTGTTTAGGAAATCTTTTAGACACTGTAGGGCGGTGCCGCCGATGCCACACTCGCTTAGTCTCTCCGCCAGCCTTTGATGGGATATCGTTTAAAAGGCCGCAAAGAGATCTAAGAGGATCAGGACTGCAGAACCGCCGGCATCGAGGGTGCGTCTTAGCGAGTCGGTAACCGCAGTGTTGCAGTTTCTGTACTGAACCCTGGCCGGAAGCCCAACTAGAAAGGGTCCAGCAGATCATTTGCTTCCAGATATTGACTAAGCTGGATGTTTATATTAGATTCCAGCATTTTCCTCAATAAAGGGAGCAGGGATATTGGTCGGTAATTACTTGGCTCCAGTGGGTCTGCGGTAGGTTTCTTCAAAATAGGCCGCACGGAGGCCTCTTTCCAGGCCCTAGGAATAAGGCCTGTTTCAATAGATGCATTGAAAATTCGTTGGATAGCAGGAGCGCATACAGAGGACACGAGAGCCATTGTGCTAGGTGGGCATATATCCTGCGGGGAGCCTGATTTAGCTGCTGCTAGCTGTTTTGTTGTCTCCGCAAGTGAAATGTGGTTAAAGTGGTTGAGCGTAGCTCTGTTAGGTGTAGGGAAATGATCTGACTTTTCATTTGCTTGGATCTTGTTGGTGTCCTGGTCCGAAAAATTTGAGTAAATTATTTCAATTTTTTCATGAAAAAAATATGCTAGAGAATCACATACGTTCTGTGACTCTGCTGGTGATTGTTTGCATACTGGAGGTGAGGAGAAGTCTCTGACAATATTAAAAAGAGCTTTGGTCGAGTTTTTTGACTTTTCTATTTGATATTTGATATGGGAGCACCGGGCCTTTTTTATTTCTTGATGATAGTGAACTAGAGCGGCTTTGTAAGTTGTCTTGTCTCCTAATAGTTTTCCCTTCCTCCACTTCCTCTCTAGTGCTCTGCATGTTGTTTTTAGAGACCTAAGCTCGTCTGAGTACCATGGGGCTGAAGGTCCCCTTGGTGACAAAGACGCCTTTTTTGTGGGATCACTTTGTCCAAAGTATTTGATAGGGCTAGATAAAAATTCTCTAGCATGGCTGAAGGGTTTTGGTCCATCTGTTCCATTTTTATGGATTGGTCAATCAAGGGTTTGGCAAAGCTATCCATCGTCAGCTTGTGCCAAGGTCTTTTATATTTTCCTCGTTGGTATATGGGATTAACCTTTTTGTTTGGTCCTACTTGAAATTGGAGAGAGAATTGGACCAGATAGTGGTCTGACCAAATGAGCGGCAACGGTTGCTGTACTTTCAGATGTTGTAGATTCGTAAATATGAGATCTAAGGTGTGGCCTCCAGAGTGTGTTGGACCTAGCACCTTCTGGGTAAGTCCCATGATGCTCAAGTTTGAAAGGAGCACCTTCACTTCTTGTCTTCGATTTAGCCATGAAAGTTAAAATCCCCCAGAAGTATGAAGTTCTTGAAGGTTATAGCCTGCATTGCAATGAGTTCTGTCAAAGCCGAATTGAAAATGAATTTGGATTTAGGGCCTGGAGGCCGGTATAACAGGGCTCCATCCCAAGAGACTGTTGGAGACACTTGTACTCTAAAAACACCTAGTTCCATTGTGTTGTTGCTTACAGACGATGTCCATTGAACTTTGAGCTCCCTTTTAAAAGCAATACCTATACCCCCTCCCGTTTTTTCCTTTCTATCAAGTTGAATAAAATTATAGTCTGTGGGTATTGCTATATTAATAGCTGGTATATTAACAGGGTTGAGCCATGTCTCTGTAAGAAAGCATAGGTCCGGCATGCGGGTCGAGATCAGGTCCCAGATTTCTATTGCGTGCTTTGTAAGCGATGGGACATTGCATAAAATATGGGTGAGATTCAGCTGGCAGTCCTGAGGCTCCACCCGAGGGGAGATCCTACTAGGGAGCACCCCTTGCATGCTTTGAAATTGGCATGTATTGCACGACAGGGGTCCCTCTAGCAGGATAGGGAAGGTACAACAACAATTCCCCCCCTTACTTGGTCTTTTCGGCATATTTCGCATTATAGTTCGAAGTGTTTCTCCCGAGTATGAATGGGGGCCGGGTGTTTGAGCACTCAGCGTGGGGGTGGGCAGTTGGGCAGCATCTTCAGCCTCACGTCACGATCTGGCGCTGACGGGCACAGATGGGCTTGCCTTTGGTGCGCCTTCTGCGCGCCGCCGGCGTACCCGTTGCACGCGTCCGCTGCGCGTCCGGCACGGTGTCATCCTTATATGGGGCGTTTGGCCAGGTGGGGTCCCGATCAACTAGTGCGCCGACCCTGCACCCTGCCCAAGATGGCGTCTCCCTCTTGCCCGGTCCTTCACCAGTCTCCCTCCAGCCCCAAAATCGGCTGAAGACGGAGGATCGGGGGATCGGGACTATCAGGGCTAAAAATATTTAAAACAGGTAGGCTAAGTTCAAATCGCGGAAATGTGGGCACAATACAAATTTTAAAAATGGCAAAATTAAGATATTAAAAATCGCGGTAAAGTTACGGGGTCCCGGCTTTCCGCCTCAGGTTTCCCCTTCTAGCAATCTCAGCTGCAATTGTAGCTTCTTGCTCAATTTCGTCATTCAACATTTTGACATAATTAGCAAAAACAGGACATTCTATAGTATCTTTAGTTGCATTGAAGGAATCTTCATAGCTCTCAAAATCTCCAAGTAATTCCAATTCTGAACGCCATGGCTTGAAAAGTTGCAAAAGAGCTAAATAGTAAAATTCCCTTTTGTCAGGTGTTTTGCAACTCAGTTTACGGTGATTAATCAAATGTCCTTTTCTTTGTTTCACCAGACATCCTTCAGAACCAATAATGGCATATATACCATTATTAATGTTTTCGGTAATATTCCGTTTAAAAATATAGTTTTGCAGCACTTCATAGAGACAAATTTTCTCTAGATGATGACTTCTATTTGGATAATATGTATCCAACATATTTGTTTTCACAATATCAGTACTTTCTGGCTCTTTTTCAGCTAAATATTCAATTTCTTGTACAGATTTAAGAACTCGGTTTTGTGTTGCATCAAGACCTAGACTCATCCAAATGATTCTTCTAGATTTGGAGTATAGACTTGCAGATGATAAGCGATCCGAGCATTCATACGCTCCAATTCCTCGATGAGATAACATCTTCAAACTGTAACTGTATAATTTCTTACTTAGACTCTTCTCATGGGAAATCTCTTCCCACATTTCCTTCAATTCCATCTTTTCTGACTTTGTTATGTACAATGTCACATATCGAGCAACAGCAATGGAATTGTCTCCAACATATTGAATATCCATAGCATTCCACAAAGACAAAATGACTGAGTTATAGTCATTTATGTATTTTGACTGTTCCTTTCTTCTTAAGTTGTAGGTATTTTTTGGAGACTTTCTTGTGATATTATGTGGCAAAGATTACATAAAACTGTTCACTCTTCCTTTCGATATTACAGGTCGAGGAAATGCAAAACAGCATTTGCTGTAGAATTTGTCCTTAGATTTGTACTTTCGACGACAGTATTTGCCACAACGATGGCTTTGGAATCGTAATACTTGTTGTCTTAAGTCCTTATCTTGTGTACTTTTGGGTAATTCACATGTAGCACATTCTTCAATAAAAGACAACACAGTATCATCTGAGTCTGTTCCAAATTTGGGAGCATCTTTGATCCATAATAGCATATGTATGTGAGGAGCACCTCTCGCTTGATACTCCTTTCTCCAAAAGAAATCCAGAACCTCTCCAAGAGGTGGATTTTTTTATTGGTGGTAAAAGACATCATAGCTTCGAATCTATGATTGAAATACCTGCAGACACTAACAGGATCCAAAGAGCACAATTCTTCAGGTGTCTTGTATTCGATATTTGGTATATTTGTATTTGCCTCTCGAAGAAATTGAAGTAAATCGTCCCAAGCATATTGAGCACAGCTTAGAGTAAGGAATCATGTAGGAGTTCCTAAGTTCCTTAGCATACATTTAAGTTCTCCATGACGACGGTACCAGTACTCATTAGTACCACGCTGACATGCCATCAGATTAATCAGCTGAGTTTCTAAAACATTATCTTTCTGCTGTACTTTATCCATAAATTCCTTTGCTGAAACATTTTGCAGATGTACACCTGTTTTCAATATGTGGTTTACTGCATAGGAAAGTCCATACAAATCACTCTCAAACAAAAGATGAAACAAATATGGAATACACTGTCGAAATCTTGCATCTTCTGCATATACTCTTGATGTCCGGTATTCAGATGCAGGAATCTGCACATGTCGTGCATCATATCGTCCTCCTTTTCTTGTAGGAAACAACAAGCCTCCAAGCTTTTTTCCCATACACTAATGGGACTTCCTTTTGCTTCTTTCATTTGAAATAACTCTATAGCATTCCCCATCATTTCTTTGGAATGCAATGGATGAACACTATAATGTTCGTAGATTTCTTCAGTTCACGTTTTCAGTTTGTCCAGATGGCAAGTCAGTATCTTCTTGTACAGTTATTTCTTCTTCTCCCACATACACATTTTTGTAATATTGATTACTTTTTACCAGATACAACGTTGCCTTTTTCAGTTTCCTGACATCCGCTAATTCTTGCCAGATTTTCTTACTCTTAGTAGGAACGCCATTAACAAGAATAACTAAAGGTTCATCCTCTACATTTTCTACACCAATAGTTTCAATATTTTTCTTTAAATCTAGAGGCAAATATACAACTCTTCCCTTTAATCCTCTTTGTAAATCAGAAGGAGGCAATTTTCCTGTCTTAGGCGCCATACGAACAATAGCCTGAAATAGATGCACACATTGAATAAGAATAGACTCATAGGTATTTGAATCCATCAGTTCAGAAGGAATATTTACCAACTCAAGATTATTATGCAGTGCTCTAGTAGGCATTTTGTTCTCATCTAATTTGTTATAACAATATTTACAAATACGCTGATCAGAACCCAAATCAAAACAATTCTCTACCAAGTTGCAAAATCCTTCCACTCATTATTATTTTCTTTTTCACTTTTTAAATACAGATCAACAGTACTGGTCTGATTTTTATAATGAATTCGTCGACAACAGATACAAGAATAATTTGGCCTTTCACCTGAAATCACCTTAAACTGTATAATTTCTTGCTCAAAATTTTCTACACTGCACTGTCCTACATTCTCTTCCACATTTTCTTCTATTAATCTCTCATTTTCTGCACTTTCCTGAGGACCAAAGTAACTAATCTCAATTTCATCACAAACATTTGTTACATCTGATACAGATCCATGCAAAAGAGCACTGTTCAACAATTTTAACATTAGTGCTGGACTTTTCGCTTAATACAATGTTCTGACTAATTTCCTCATCTGAGTATGATGAACTGCTAACATCCTGAAATGGTGGAAAACACTTCAACATACTTTTTTAGAAAAACAAGGCAGAAAATGACCTTGCAAACCAGTATTTTCTCTCACTCTGCAAGGGTCTAGTCCTTGTAACATCTTAATCTTTTGTTTAACACTTTTCTTGGTATAATTACGTAAGAAATTGAGTAAAAAATAAATAGATTCTTGTCGCACACTGCAAATACTACTACAATTCCAAGTGTACACTGGAGCTTTAGGACGTCTCCCTAAAACTTCACCAGCTAACACCTCTTCTGCATTTCTAGGAACAATTTTCTCTTTCTCAATAGGACAACCATTTCTAACCTCATAAGCACGACCACTGGTGTCAAGTGCATGCAACAAATCATTACTCTGAAGATAACTTTCTTCATTAAAAAAAGGCTCAGAACTTGAACTATGTTTCCATTCACCCCAAAAAAACTCACGAAAATTACTTCTGTTAATTAATCTTCTCTTCTTACTTTTGGACTTCATTAAATGGATTCGCCTATCTAGTGATCTAAGTCTATTGATTACTAAAATAAACAGTTTTCTTTTCAATTCCAAAGCTTTCTCAACTACATTTTTTATAGCTTTCTTCTTCTTATGAACTACAGTTTTTTTCTTATATACCTTAATTTCTTTCATTAAATTTGATACCAATCTATTATTAAAAAAAATCCTAATTTCCATGAATTGCTTTTTCCTCCTTGTACTATACAGTTTTGTCTGCACTTGATTTTCCATTATTCTTTTCTTTATTAGTAGGTTTTTTTTCGTTGCTAATACACTAAAGACATTTTTGTCTGTTTCTGAACACTACTCTTAGTCTTTAGTATTTTCCTCAAAAAAGTGCTCCTGCTCTTATCAGGACTTTCTTTCTGTTTGTTAAGACATCTCTCTAAATCTTCTTGGTTAGTTCTCTTCAAATACCCACTTTTCTTTTGTTGCTTTCTCTTTTGGTCCTTCGTTTGCATGATGCAGTATTTTTAGTATCGATAAACACAACCTATAATAAAAAAATATATATAACACTACAAAAAAAATATATCAAATATTCTATTATATTACTTACAAGAACAGAGGGAGGAGTATGAGGACAAACCTCGGAGTATAAAAATAAGAGGACTTACAACAAAAGAACAAGGAGTATGAAGCATGGAAAATGTAATAAAAAGTGAGAGTATAGACAGTACTATATAACGGAATATAGAAACAGCCGCGGCCCATGGAGGGAGTTGCGATGGGGCAGGCAGGTGGGGCAGAGGAGGGGCAGGGTGAGGAGTGATAAACAACGGAATCTGGGGGCATATTACCAACAAGTAGCTATATTTATCTCTAAATAGAGTTAGCAACGATTATTTTATCGCTACCTATCGCTGGACATGTTAGCGGAGAAAGCATGCTATTAGCAACGTTTTTCTCCATTGTGCTAAAATATCCAGCGATAGCGGCAAAATGCGTTAATATCGTTGAGAATACAGCGATATTCACGCATTAGAGACGAAATGGTCTTAGCCATGTTATCCACCTGCCATTGGATAACATGGCTAAGAACTGGTCTGGGCAGGTGTTAGTATTAGGAGATATTCGCGGTTAGTGTGAATATTTCCAACGGTACACCTGCCTTGCTAATATGCGATAGCGACGTTAGCGACTGCTTTCAGTCGCTAACTGGTTGGGTACGCCCACTTTGCACGTCATTAGCGATAAATATCGCTGACACGCAAAGCGGGACCCAAACTGCTCGTTATCGCCTAAAAGCTGTCGCTAACATCAGTTAGCGACAGGTTGCTAATAGGGCGATAGAATTATCACCGCTTAGCAGCCAAAAACGGACGCTAAATCGGTGATAATACGCTATCGCCCCCCCTTGGTAATATGCCCCCTGGATCATTTCCGGTAAGTAAACAATTAAATTAATAAAATGAATTTCGGGACATATTATCAACAACAGGCGATAGATTATTTTCGTTTTTATCGGCAGGAAAATGCAGATAAAGTGACGATGATGAGCTTGATAATATGCTCTTGAGAATTCCCATACCGGCCCAGGTTAACACTAGAACATGGGCTTCTATAGCAATTTACAGGAAGCTATTATTAAGCCCATTTTCGCCATTTTATCGGCAGTTTCCTGTCCATAAAATGTCGATAATTTTAACACTGGTCCTTAATAATATGCCCGTCAGTGCCATATTATCAGTAAAGGGTGATACATTATCACCGCTTTTACCGGTAGGAAACTGCCACTAAAGCGGCGATAATGGTCTCGATAATAAATCCTTGTGAATTTCTATAGAAGCCCAGGTTAACACCATAACCTGGGTTTCTATGGGAATTCACAAGGATATATTATCGAGAGCATTATCACTGCTTTACCGGCAGTTTCCTGTCGATAAAAGTGGCGATAATGTATCGTCCTTTATTTATAATATGGCCCATAACCCCTTAATGTACAGAGGCACAAAATTATATTAAAGAAAAAAACACATTTACTACTATAAAATGTTTAACAACGGATGAATTTAGGAGCATATTATCAATAGAGGCGATAACATTATCAACACTTTATCTGCAGTTTCCTGACGATAAAGTGGCGATAATTGTATCGCCGAGTCTTGATAATATACCCCAAAATTCGTTAATGTACAAAGATACATGGCACAGACGCACTCCCATACAACTTTTCAACTCACCTTTCAAATTGAATTCTAGATTAACAAGAATACCACTCACACAGTGGATATTCTTCTACAAAATCTCTGGAGTTCAGTGTTTGCAGCACAACCCTCAAATTGAACATTTTCCCTCTCATTTTACGCATACACACATATAAAACCCAATTAAAATCCTGTTCACATTAATTCAAAAGAAAACACACATTTCTATTGGTTTAATTTTCTAAAGCTTTCGAACTAAAAGAACTTTCAACCCCTCCCCCGTTCCAGAATCTGCCAGTTTCCATAGAAACACTTCAGGGAACACCTAACTCAGCACACAGGTGAAAAGTTCATCATACATTGTTGCAAATTAAAACAGCAACTGTGCTTGACTGGAGAATATACCAGCTTATCTCATGTAACGTTCTTTTTTATCACTTTTTCTTAACCAATAAAAATAAGGCTTTTAAAAAACAGAAACATGGAACCTAGTTTTCTGTAAAATGTTGTCAAACAACCAATCATTTCTTTTCTTTTTTTGAAAACTGCATGTTGTCCACCATTTTAGAAAAATCTTACTTTTGAAACTAGCATTTCATTTACAGACGCCATCAGAGTGCATCCAGACCTCTCTTCAAAATGCTTACAGTGTGGATTGTCGGACACAGCTATATTTTCTGGAGTCAAAGGTACGCACAACAGAAAAGAATTCACAAGGACCTAGGTTTACCAAATGTAGACATTAAATGGATTGGACAGAGAGGATTAAAGTTGTACCAATTGATGCCATTGGTGAAATCCTTTATGCATCTCCAACACCCCGACCTCATAATTGTGCACTGTGGTGGCAATGACCTAGGCACTTTGACTAGGGTAGCTCTGGAAATGCTCATGAAGGACACCTTTGCCCAAATGATGACACTGTTCCCGAAAACTGTCTTTGTATATTCTAATATATGCTAAAGGCAGAAATGGAAGCGGTCCAACCACTATTGTCCACAGTTTGAAAAAGCTAAGAAACATGTGAATAAATCTGTTTCTGCCTTTCTCCGAGACTACCGAATGGGGTCCATTTACAACAATAATCTGCGTATCAATATGCATGGCATCTATAGGAGAGATGGTGTACATTTTACAGATGAGGGGAACAGAGTGTTCCTCATAAACTTAAGACTCTGCATCGGTACTTACTTGTAGGTACTAAAATCCCGCAATAAACACAACAGCTCTTTTAAGAGCCACACAACACATAAACAAATACACTTCATAAATATCTAAACTTATTTTTAGTTTTCTTGCTTACGTACGCTTGTGTGACGACTTTCAACATTACAGCTGTAGGTCGTCCATACGTGGTTGGTACGCATACAATAAATCTACCACCCCCTGAGCAACACTATAGGTTCAGAATGTTTCTATTGTGCCCCCTTTCCTTATTTGTCAACTTTGTTTTACTGTTTCCTTGTGACTCGTCTGATGTGACAAATAAGATGGCTTGCAATACTTCCTGGTTTGGAGTATTGACAGCCAATCAGCATGCAGCTCCTGCTCGTAATTGTACATATTTCTGTACACGTACGCTGCTATTTTTCTTTTTAAAATAATAGAGCCTAAACATGCATGTACAACCCCCTAACCACGTGTGATCATCACCACGAAGCCATTAGCATGCATTTCGGGTCATATTATCAACAAAACGAGATGGATTATCGCCGCTTTATCTGCACTTACCTGCTGATAAAAGCGGGGCTAATGTGTCACCTTTTGTTGATATCGCGTTTTGTTGATAATATGGCCTGAAATTCATTTTATTAATGTAATTGTTTAGTTACCTGCAATTATGCAGATTCCGTTGTTTATCACCCCTCACCCTGCCCCTCCCACGCCCGTCCTGCCTGCCCCATCGCAAGTCCCTGCACGGGCCGCGGCTGAAAGACGCGGCTGAGATCTAGTCATTTACCACAGAGTTGTGGGGAATCCTTGGTGAGGCTCACGCTCACTAACGAGTGCGCACTTGACCGAAGACGTTTCGGAGTTCAGACCCGTTTTCAGTTGCTCTTTAGACATTCGTGAAGAGAAAGTGGAAATATTTCTGTGAGAGTTAAAGAACGTTGTTTGACAAGTTAGTGAGTAAGTAAACCTACCTGACATTATAGACAATATTGAATGTACTCAGTGGATGTATTTTCTCTAACTTAAAAGAAGAAATTATAACATTTGTGTTAAGCAAGATCTTAAGGGAAAAGAACACATTGAGTTAGGAATAGTAGAAAGACTTTTGAAATAAGAAGGAACATTAATGAAAACACAAGATATTGAAGGATTGACAGAATAGATATCAAGCAACTGCATAAAGAAAAGTTAGTAGAAGAACAGAAGGAAATTAATAATATAAAAATTAGACAATAAACTGAGTGGCCTAGGTTAATGAATGTTAGGTAATTATAGGTTAAAAGCAGTGAGAAAAATAAAGAACCGTAAGCTACAAGGTTGCAGATAAATACTAGAGGAGAGGCTAGTTCGAAATTGAAAGGGGTAGGTAATTAGTAGGGTTAGACTAAGTTATAGATGTGGAATAGAGATAGAGTAAACACATGAAGTATTCAAAAAGTAGTGTGATAATGATGTCTAAATTTAAACAGGTAAACAGTGTTGTTCAGGACAATGAATAGTATATTTTACATTATAGTAAAACACATTTACTTTTTTGGAAAGGGTAAGGTGAATAGACATATTCTACATTTTTTAGAAGTGTATTTTACTATAACAGCCTGATTCTTTTTCTATAGTCATAAGGAGTGACTGCTTTCAAAATTTAAGAAAAGCTAAGAACAGGATATCCTTATAAGTAATTATAGTTGTATACTTTTGCAAAGGACTAAAAGTCTACTAATTGAATGTTATTAGATAATGGTATTTATAAAGTATTTTTTGTAGGCCAAAATATGTGAAAATTGTAGTTTTGTATTATATAATATGAAAAGTGATAAAATAAACTGTTTATATTTTTATAGAAGGAGCAAGAACATAAAGGAAAAATTATGGAAAGAGAACAGCCTCATACTCAGGAGATTTTGGATATTACTTTGAGTATAATTGAAGAACTAATCGTATCTGTCACAGGCAATGAGAGTGAAGAAGGGGAAATTAGTGCTGCAGACATGAATTGTGATTTTGAAGACGAAAAGTTTGATGCAGATTTTGTTGAAGTTTTAAATTATGTTGAAATTTTAGAACACATTAAATCAGAACCTGCTGACGAGGAAATTGATCTGAATGAGATATCTGATGAAGTTGTATTGGAATGCCTGTTAAATTATGAGATGTTACAAGAATACATTTATTGTTGAAAAATAATAAAGGCTTGAGCACTATCTACTAATGTATTTATTGTACTAAAAGTGAAGCAGTTATAGATTCAGTTATATATTCTTTAAATGTTTGAATTGATTTAAAATATGCAAAGTGGGTTTGAGGGTATAGATTGCTTAAAATCCGTATGGAGTATACATGCAGTATTGTATGCAGGTGCAAACTTGTGTTTTATGCCTTCAATTCCCCAGTCTGTACCCTTAGGCTTCCACCAAACACCCTGACACTGCTGTTTTAGTATTGTAGTAGCACTCAGCAGTATGTTAGAGATAAAATTCAATGATGAGTTAGAAATGAAAAAAGAGGGATCATGAATACAAGGGTACTATACCGTTATTGTTATATGATCCACCATTTGATGGTGCTTATTAATAGAAAATGCGTGCACATGGTACTATACCTTAATATAAATATGAACTAGCCCACTGTATTGAAACGATGCACACCAAGATGAAAGCTGGGTAAAATGCACTTTTTTTTTTAAAGATTTGCACAATAGGAGCACGTATAATGAATGAGTATAATTGATTGTATTTAATCTATGAAATATTCTTTTAAATCAATGGATGTACTGACTTTAAGCACGTGATTTAATGATTGTTTCCTGTGTCTTGGAACAATAACGTTTTGTGAATACACCTTTATAAGGTGGTGTGGGAGGAACGTGGGTCATGTGACCAAGAACAACCAGGGTTGTTCGAAACGCGTTGTCCTCGTTCGCTTGCTGTGCTAAAATAAAATATTAAGAAGGACTACAGGCTCGTCTGGATTCTTGTCTTACCGGAATTCTGTTGATTCATATATATATATATATATATATATATATATATTTATATATATATATATATATATATATTACCTACTGGCGGTCGCCAGTAGGTATATATAGTTAGGATTTTTTCTCTATGGGACTTTTGAAAATTCTATGTCTAATAACTTTGGCGTTTGTGGACGGAATCGGCTGAAATTTTCAGGAAAATGGCACATTTTGTTTCTGAGCAGCCTGAAAATTTGGGGGGGTTTCGTCAAGGGGGGGCCGAGAAAAAAGGGGGGTCCCAAAACGCGTTTTTAACATTGAGTTTTCCATAGGGCGTTTGGCCTCACTTTTAGCTCGAACGGCTGAATGGATTTGCACGAAACTTGGCAAAATTGTAGGGACTGTTAGCCCGATGTGCCTTTGCTGGGTCTCAATATATGTGCTCCAGTGGATTTTGAGAAATTAACATTTTAAAAAACAGATATATCTGTGACAGCGTCCCGGATAGCGCTCCGGTTCGCGAACTTTTCGCGTAACGGAACTTTGCGTAGCGAAGCTGATTGGCTCTCCGGTGTCTGTCAACATTCTAAACAGTCTGGAGCGGCCGCCATCTTGTCTCTCGGTAGGATCGAGAGACAAGAAGAGGAGAAAAAAACGAAGGGGGAATTTAATGAAAGGGGGCAAGGTAGACCCTTCTTGACCCCCTAGGAATGATGTTGGGGTTATTAAAGGGTCCCGTGGGGCAAATAAAAAAATATTGGTTTTTTGCGGTAGAAGCGCTTTCCAGTTCGCGAACCGAGTAGTGAACCGGGACGCGAAACGGGCATTCGCCATTTTGTGTTTCGATTTAATTAAATTACAAGATGGAGGAAAAACAATGTGAGAAATGGGTATAAGGGGGTACGGGAGACGTATCCTGACCCCCTATGTTTTCTGAGGGTGGCTGAGGATGCTCATATATGTTGATACTTGTCTTCCAGCGGCTGCGCGAAAGTGTTTTTTTTTTGCTGCGTGACGTCTGTTAACGTTCGATTCGAAGGAAATCAGGAAGTGTTGACCGCCATTTTGACACTGCGAGTAAATATATTGTTATAAATTAATCCGTATTGATAAACATTGTCTGCGCCATCTTGCTTTTTTTCCAATGGCACACTTTTGTCATGCACGGCAGCCATTTTAGATGCCTTGACCAGACCCACTCTCTGCACGCCGCCGATCGTGATGTCTGTTAACGTTCGATTCGAAGGAAATCAGGAAGTGTTGACCGCCATTTTGACACTGCGAGTAAATATATTGTTCAAAATAATTTTTATAAATTAATTCGTATTGATAAACATTGTCTGCGCCATCTTGCTTTTTTTCCAATGCCACACTTTTGTCGTGCACGGCAGCCATTTTATATGCCTTGACCAGACCCACTCTCTGCACGCCGCCGATCCTCAGCATGGCTCCCCACCCACGCAAGCATCTCCCCCACGCACTGGTCACCTCCGCTCTCTGTCTTATGCATGGGCCATAAACCTCCCCCCATCTGCGCTGCTCTTCCCTGAGAATCACACCCTGAGCCCGCCCGACTCCTCCCTTTCACCCTATTCACTACCGCACCCTCTGACATTCCTCTTCCCTTGTGTCTGATTGTCCAGGCCGGTCCCAGGCTATCACCTAGCCCAGCGGATGTAGTTTATGGCCTCAACTGTAAAGAATCACCCCTCTTCAAAGGAGTTACAGTAGATCAAGGCCCCCACCCGATGAGATCCGTCACACCACACGCGTTTCTACTATCTGATAACGATCCTGTATTGTGATTGGGGAGGGGATTCTCACTGTGAGGGTGTGTGGGACCGAGCCTGAAGCGGAAGATTCCAGGGATGCCTTTTTGTACATCAAAGTCTTCACAATTATGTGTCACATTAAAAATATATAGCACTCCAACAAAGTAGTAGGATTATAACACTTTAATAACTTATAAATATATACAACGCACCAAAAACAGTAAACACGTTAAAAAAATTTTTTTTAAACAGAAGCAACAATGGTCAGTAGCGGTCTGTTGTGCGAATAGTCCGAAGGCAGCACAACGTGCTGAGTTCTGAACGGCACCCAGGTGATGTCCTTTACTTGGCGCACTGGTTTTGGTATCCTACAATGCTGCTCCGAAAAACCGCGTGGGGCGCACGGGGGGGGGGGGAGGCGGCGTGAACGGGCCTCCCCAGGTGGAGGCTCGTCTGCTGTAGTGGGGCGCCCCTTTAGCGTTTCACTTGCCATTCAGCGCTTTTCCGCCCGCTTTTGCTGCACTGTGCCTCATCCGCCATTCAGCTGTTTACCGCCCGCTCTTGCGGCTACAGCGTCTCGCTCACCATCTAGTTGAATTGCGCCCACTCTTGCGGTGCAGCGATAGGCGGCTGCCACAGGACTCTTAAAATGGCGGCCGGCTCTTTGGATTTGGGCCTGGTCCACTAAAATGGACCTGGGACACCTTGGAACTCGGACGCTTGTCTGCTAGGGCTTGGGCCCCATTCTCGAAAGCGTGCCCTCAGCCTTGAAGATTCTACAAAAGTCTTGGGGGCCCCCGACTCCCGCAGGCTTCCGGTGGGGAGCGGCTGCCATGATTGCTTGCGGAATGGCCACGACGGAGCTACGAGATGGTGGTGCTCTCATGCTGACGCCAGCTTCAGTCTGAAACATCCAGAAACACTGTAGACTATCAATTCGATAAGTTCCGGTGGAGCCCCAACGTAATCCGGTAGGGAAGAACTTGCCCTCCCCTTTTTTGAGTGATGGTTCTTGTTGCCTGTCCCCTCTGTTGTCATCTAACGGAACCTTTTTGGATTGGCGAGTGAGAAAAAAAAAGGTGGGGCTTTCATCGTTTGGGAAAAAAAAATGTTTTAATCCAATGAAAAGTGTTATTTTTAGGTCATATGATCAAGCATTTCAACATTAGGAAACCAAAAGTAAAATGAACCAATGAAAAGTTTTATAAACAAGTCACATGACCTGTTATGCGGCTTTGGGCTATAAAAAGCCTACAAAATCCGTTGGCCTGTGAGGCGGCGTCAGTAGCGGACCGATGTGCGAATAGGCCGAAGGCAGCACAACGCGCCGAGATCCGGATGGCACCGAGGTGGTGTCCAGCAAGTTGCCGCACTGGTGTGGCCATCCTACAATGCTGCCCCGAAAGACGGCGTGGGTGCCCGGGGGGGGGGGGGGGGGAGAGGCGGCGTAAACGGACCTCTTCCGCCTCCCCAGGTGAAGGCACCTCATCTGCAGTGGGGCGCCTCTTAGCGTTTCACTCGCCTTCCAGCAGAGTTCTGCCCGCTCTTGCGGCACAGTGCCTCACCCTCCATCCAATTGAGTTCCGCCCGCTCTTGCGGTACAGCGTCTTGCCCGCCACCCAGCTGAGTTTCTCCCGCTCTTGCGGTACAGTGACTCGAACGCGCCGAGATCCGGATGGCACCGAGGTGGTGTCCAGCAAGTTTCACTGGTGTGGCCATCCTACAATGCGGCACCGAAAGACATCGTGGGGTGCGCGGGGGGGAGGCAGCGCAAACGGGCCTCTCCCTCCTCCCCAGGTGGAGGCACCTCATCTGCAGTGGGGTGCCTCTTAGCGTTTCACTCGCCTTTCAGCTGAGTTCCGCCCGCTTTTGCGGTACAGTGACTCACCCGCCATCTAGCTGAATTGCGGCTACTCTTGTGGTGCAGCGATAGCCGGCTGCAACAAGACTCTCAAAATGGTGGCCAGCTCTTTGGATTTGGGCTTGGTCCACTAAAATGGCTCTGGGACACCTTTGAACTCGGACGCTTGCCTGCTAGGGCATGGGCCCCATTCACGAAAGCGTCCCCTCTTTTGACTGATTGTTCTTGTTGCCTATTTCTTCTGTTGTCATTTAACGGAACCTTTTTGGACTGCCGAAAAGGGTTCTGGTCCGACCGCTGGTTGGTGGAGACATTTTGACTATATCCTGGACCTGCCCGGCCTCGCCCAAAATGGCGCCGGTATAAATGGGACTCGTAACTCCTTGTTGTGTACTGGTTGCCCAACCTTGATATCACAAGATACGTATGCAGTTTTGAAGCACAAGGCGGGCAGGGACGAGAATTGATTGAACATTTTGACATCCCTATTGATATTAAGTTCTGATGTGTTATTGATTACTGTACTATTGAAAGTTCGAATTAACGTTACCCATGGTACTTGCCTGCAAATGTATATCTAGATAATTTTATTGTAACTGGCCCTGTCGTACTTTAATTATAAAATGTACGTCCACCGATTCCGCAAATGTTAGACACCTTAGTTCTTGCAATCTAATGGGTCGCCCGTTACGTTCTTCTACAGTGTAAATGTTCCCTCATCATATACGATTCCAGTTTGCTCCGTGGCCGGCCCACGTGGTTATAGGCCCGTATTTGTATACTGACATTTTCACAATAAAGGTTTTTAAAACAAAACATGGTAGTAGTACCTACATTGGTAAAGTTTTGAATAATAGCCACTGTTTTCGAATCAGTAAAAGGCAAGTGAAATAAAGCAGTCCAATTACATGACGGTTAAAAGGTATAATACGCAGGAACGCAGTAAAGATAAATGGTCAAGGGCTGTTGTGTTTTCTACTCCTGCAACATAAAGTGATCGACAAGAATCTGATATTCATGCCTATCAGCGACTAAGACAGCAGGCCGAGCCTCTTTTGCTCAACGGCTCCCTCATGGGACGAAGAAACGCCCTTTTTCTCGAAAAAGGAATATTTGACTTGCAGGACAGTTGTAAATTTCCCGGGAAAATACATTAGCCTGGAACATTGTTAGTGATAAACTGTAAATGCATCTGGGTCCTTTGCTTTACAAGTCAGAGTGAGAAAAAAAAAGGTGGGGCTTTCATCATTTGGGAAAAATTTTTTTTTCGAAAGCAATGAAAAGCGTTATTTTTAGGTCATATGACCAAGCCTTTCATCATTAGAATAACAAAAGTAAAATGAACCAATGAAAAGTTTTATTAACAAGTCACATGACCTGTTATGCTTACGTTACGCGCTGCGCGCCGCGCTCTGGATCATTTCCGGGAAGCTGCGCCTTGCGCACCGGAGCACTTCCGGGTGCGCTAACGCGGCGCGTCATATGACGTATTACGCGACAACGCAGGTCCAGAATATAGTCAAAATGTCTCCACCAACCAGCGGTCGGAACACAACCCCTTTCAGCAGTCCAAAAAGTTCTGTTAAATGACAAGAGAAGGGACAGGCAACAAGAACAATCAGTCAAAGAGGGGAGGGCAAGTTCTTCTCTACCGGGTCACGTTGGGGCTCCACCGGAACTGATCGAATTGGTGGTCTACAGTGTTTCTGGATGTTTCAGATTGAAGCTGGCGTCAGCATGAGAGCACCCCGTGGCTACGTCGTTGCCATTCCACGAGCAATCATGGCAGTCGCTCGCCACCGGAAGTCTGCGGGAGTCGGGGGCCCCGGTGACTTTTGTAAAATCTTCAAGGCTGAGGGGACGCTTTTGGGAATGGGGTCCATGCCCTAGCAGTCAAGCGGCCGAGTTCCAAGGTGTCCCAGGGCCATTTTAGTGGACTAGGCCTAAATCCGAAGAGCCGGCCGCCATTTTGAGAGTCCTGTTGCAGCCGCCTATCGCTGCACCGCAAGAGTGGGCGCAATTCAAGTGGATGGTGGGCAAGACGCTGTAGCCGCAAGAGCGGGCGCAACTCAGCTGGTTGCGTGAAGCGCTGGGGTGTACCTGAGAAACCTCCACCTGGGGAGGTGGGGGAGGCTCGTTCGCGCCGCCTCTCCCTTCTAGTGCATTCCACGCCGTCTCCTGGCGCAGGAATATGTGATGGTCGGACTAGGGCACCGCAGGACGTGTCTTCAGGTCAAACGGATTGTGGGACAATGTTCAGAATGGAAGAGTCACCAAAAGGCAAAAAGTTCTGCTTGACCCCGGGAGCCGGCCGCCTATGTCGGGGGCGATCTCAGGCCACACCAGGGCAACAAGACTTGGGGAGGGGGTCGGAGCCAAGCGCCCACTCCGAGTCCGCGCCATTACACCGCCCCTCGGGGGCCTCCGTCAAGCGGTTCAGGGAGGCACCGCATCACATTGATTTCCAATGCAGTCAGGTCCACAAACAGCCCCCACTTACTTTGAGAATAGTGAAGCTGCAGCAGGTGCAAATAAACTTCAGACAGTGTTACAAGCGCTGCTCGGAACCCTCAACTATGGCACCCAACATCCAGGACTTATGCCATTTGTGCAAGGCAGTGACATCGAAGTAGCTCAGGGACCAAGGAACATACCATATCAAGAGTCCTTCCCACAGCGTCTGCCTTCCTTGTTACCTAGTTATGGTTCTTTCACTCCCACTCCAGGCTTTTAGTCTGTGGATGGAAAACCATGAACCTACACTCACGTATGAAAATCTTACTATTGATGCTTGACTGAGGCCAAGGAGATCAGAGTGCATGAGTCTCAAGCTCGATCGATTGAGCTAGCCGGATCAGGCAACAAAAAGGTGGTGGTGGGGGTGGCGGCATCAGCAAGGCATCCTCACACACAACTTGTCGGATATCAGCTCTGGATGTACTGGGGACGAGTCTTGGCGCATGGTGTCGTCCCCGGGCAATTTGCACAACGGTTCTCCACCCCTAGGCCGCCAGCTATGCTACCTCGACAGGAATAGTGATGGATGTTGCAGCAGTCTGCCATGTAAATAGTTATTTAATAAAACGTTTTACCCTGTTACTTTGCTGGTGTGTTGTATATATTTATAATATTTGCATAGGGTTTGTCGTTATTTTGGGCGGGGTGGGTGGCGGAGCCGAGCTGTCTTGCAGCCATCATGGTGTCGAGCTCAGTTCATGTCACTAGTTTCGTATTTCTCATGAGGGGTTGTTCCTAATGTTTCTATTTTAGCGAGGTCAAAAAGAGATCCCATTAGTGGCCTACTGATTTTGCTCGATTCCTTTTGTTTTTTTAAACGATTTTTCACTATCTGCAAAGACTAAACAGAGTATTGCGACTCTGTGCTTGTTTGTAAATAGAGAATGAACCAAAGAGAACCAATTCTAAAACAGTAAATGCTTGGATAACAATCAATGAAATGGAGAGAGAAGCAGGCACGACGGATTACAACGGGGGCAAAAGCCTGCGTTACCTACCCTTCACTATCTGCAAAGAGAGAATACTCCTAAAAGAAAAGAGGGGGGGCAGCGTTCAAAGCACATCAGCGTGCATAAACACGAAAATGTTTTTATCTATCACGTACTTGACATTTTAAAGCTTTTCATATTTGCTATTAAAAAACCATTGAAATTCACTGAAAAAACCATAGGTTATAGACCATATATAGTTAGGAATTAGCATTTACAAAACCTTGAAAATTCACTGAAAAAACCATAGGTTATAGACCATATATAGTTAGGGATTAGCATTTACAAAACCTTAATTTACTCTCACAAAACCATTGAAATTCGCATATATAGTTTGTTGCACTAACTATATATCGCGCACCCGCAATCCACTGCTGATGATGTCACATATTACATCATTCATGACATGGTCAGTGACATCACTGATGACATCACTGATGACAACTCAAATGACATCACTGACAACATCACTGATGACATCATTCATGTGATAATACGATGAACCTCTTCAGACTCTAATATACCTTAGATACACTCAGTGTAAACAGACACTCACAGACTGTCACTCATCCATGGAGTTACTCATACACCTAGTCAGTCATGCAAAGAATCAATCACACCTCCATTTCCTCAACTATACAGTCATACACACCTTACTTATTCAAACAAATTGTAACACATATTTACTCTCTTATACAATCACTGATACAAGTTTACAATGATCCATACAGCCACTCACACATTCACTGGCTTTTATGCACAGTTATTTATATATGTCAATCTCACATGTACTGTGTTTTACATATGTACTTACTTTGACATGTAGCACTGAGATATCCATTCACTCACCAATACACTTATGCACACAGTCAACCACCCATACAGCTGTTCCACATGCACTTTTGAACCCATATATCTAGTGAATCAACTGCCCACACATCTATGCACAGAGTCACACACCTCCCAGTCACCCACACACACACTCACTCTCCCATACAAATACTTGGGCAACCAATCAATAACCCATATAGTTAATCATATAGCTACTGATCAACACATGCAGCAGTTTACAGAACAACAGACATGATGATGCACAAATTAAGACAGTTTAGTCACTAACCCATGCACTCAGTGAGACACATTTAATCACTCTCTCATACAGCCAGTCATGCACCTACTAAATACTTCATCCAGACACTTATACATCCACTCATTCTTCAATATGTTAGACTTATTTTTACTTTACAGAAACATACAGTCACTGGATGTTGTTATCAGTGATGTCATTTGAGTTGTCATTAGTGATGTCACTGACCATGTCATGAATGATGTAATATGTGACATCATCAGCAGTGGATTGCGGGTGCGCGATATATAGTTAGTGCAACTAACTATATATGCGAATTTCAATGGTTTTGTGCGAGTAAATTAAGGTTTTGTAAATGCTAATCCCTAACTATATATGGTCTATAGCCTATGGTTTTTTCAGTGAATATATATATATATATATATATTCACAGAAAAAACCATAGGTTATACTCCATATATAGTTAGGAATTTGCATTTACAAAACCTTGAAAATTCAATGAAAAAACCATTGGTTTTAGGCCATATATAGTTAGGGATTTGCATTTAGAAAACCTTATTTTACTCGCATAAAACCATTGAAATTCCATATATAGTCATAAGCGCTAACTATATATCGCGCACCCGCAATCCACTGCTGATGATGTCACATATTACATCATTCATGACATGGTTAGTGACATCACTGATGACATCACTGATGACATCTCAAATGACATCACTGATGACATCACTGATTACAACATCCAGTGACTGTATGTTTCTGTAAAGTTAAAATATGTTTTACATATTGAAGAATGAGTAGATATATAAGTGTCTGGATGAAGGATTTAGTAGGTGCATGACTGACTGTATGAGTGAGTGATTAAATGTGTCTCACTGAGGGCATGAGTTAGTGACTAAACTGTCTTAATTTGTACATCATTATATCTGTTGTTCTACAAACTGCTGCATATGTTGATCAGTAGCTATATGAGTAACTGTATGGGTTATTGATTGGTTGTCCAAGTATTTGTATGGGAAACTGAGTGTGTGTGTATGGGTGGCTGGGAGGTGTGTGACTCTGTACATAGATGTGTGAGTAGTTGATTCACTATATGTATAGATTCAAAACTGCATGTGGAAAAAGCTGTATGGGCGGTTGACTGTGCATGAGTGTATTAGTGAGTGAATGGATATCTCAGTGCTACATGTCAAATTAAGTACATATGTAAAACACAGTACATGTGAGAGTTGACATCTATAAATAACTGTGCATAAGAGCTAGTGAATGTGTGAGTGGCTGTATGGATCATTGTGAACATGTATCAGAGATTGTATAAGAGAGTAAAGTAAATATGTGTTAGTATATGTTTGAATAAGTAAGGTGTGTATAACTGTATAGTTGAGAAAATGGAGGTGTGATTGATTTTTGGCATAACTGACTAGGTGTGTGAGTAACTCCATGGATGAGTGACTGTCTGTTTACACTGATTGTATCTAAGGTTATATTAGAGTCTGAAGAGGTTCATGGTATTATCACATGAATGATATCATCAGTGATGTGATCAGTCATGTCAAATGAGATGTTATCAGTGATGTCATCAGTGATGTCATTTGAGATGTCATCAGTGATGTCATCAGTGATGTCACTAACCATGTCATGAATGATGTAATATGTGACATCATCAGCAGTGGATTGCGGGTGCGCGATATATAGTTAGCGCTTATAACTATATATGGAATTTCAATGGTTTTATGCGAGTAAAATAAGGTTTTCTAAATGCAAATCCCTAACTATATATGGCCTAAAACCAATGGTTTTTTCATTGAATTTTCAAGGTTTTGTAAATGCAAATTCCTAACTATATATGGAGTATAACCTATGGTTATTTCTGTGAATTTCAATGGTTTTTTAATAGCAAACATCAAAAGCTGTCAAATGTCAAGTACGTGATAGGTAAAAACGTTTTCGTGTTTATGCACGCTGATGTGCTTTGAACGCTGCCCCCCCCCCACTCCCCTCTTTTCTCTTAGTAGTACTCTCTCTTTGCAGATAGTGAACGGTAGTTAACGCAGACCTTTACCCCTGTTGTAATCCGTCGTACCTGCTTGTCTCTCCATTTGATTGATTATTATCCAAGCATTTACTGTTTTACAATTGGTTCTCTTTGGATCATTCTCTATTTACAAACAAGCACAAAGTCGCAATACTCTGTTTAGTCTTTGCAGATAGTGAAAAATCGTGTAAAAAAATAAAAGTAATCGAGCAAAATCACTAGACCACTAATTCGATCTCTTTTTAACCTCGGTAAAATACAAACATTAGGAATAACCCTTCATGAGAAATACGAAAATAGTGAAATGAATTGAGCTCCACACCATGAGGGCTGCAAAACAGCTCGACTCCGCCACCCACACCGCCCAAAATAACGGCAAACCCTATGCAAATATTATAAATATACACAACACACCACCAAAGAAACAGAATAAAACATTTTATTAAATAACTATTTACATAACTATTTTATACTTTTTATTGCCCGATCCGGCTAGCTCAATCGATCGAGCATGAAACTCATGCACTGATAACAAGCGTTGAGAGTTTGTAGAATGATGGCTTCAGATTTTCCACATACGGTGTAGTGGCGCGAACTGGCAGGGGGCGTTTGTATTCTACCCCTTCTCCAAATAAGATTTTCATACGTGAATGTTCGTTCATGCTTTTTGTCCCTGAGTTGCTTCCATGTCACTGCCTTACATAAATGGCATAAGTCTTGGTTATTGAGTGCCATACTTCAGAGTTCTAAGCAGTTCTTGTAACACTGTTTAAACCTTATTTGCACCTGCTGCAGCTTCACTATTCAAAGTAAGTGGGGTCCATTTGTGGACCTGACTGCATTGGAAAACAATGTGATACGGTGCCTCCCTAAACCGCTTGACGGAGGCCCCCGAGGGGCGGTGAGATGGCGCGGACTGAGAGGGGGCGCTTGGCTACTGCCCCCTCCCCAAGTCGTGTTGCCCTGGTGAGGCCTGAGATCGCCCCCGCCATAGGCGGCCGGCTCCCGGGGTCCGGCGGAATTTTTTCCCTTTTGAAGAATCTTTCATTCTGGACCTTGTCCCACAATCCGTTTCACCTGAAGACACGCTGTCGTAGGGCGCCCCTTTACCGTTTTAGTTGCCATTCCGCCCGCTTTTGGTACTCTGTGCCTCTTCCGCCATTCAGCTGTTTACCGCTCGCTCTTGCGACTACAACGTCTCGCTCACCATGTAGTTGAGTTGCTCCCGCTCTTAAGATTTGACCGAACTTTTTGGACTGCTGAAAGCGGTGGAATTCCGACCGCTGGTTGGTGGAGACATTTTGATTATATTCTGCACCTGCATTGTCGCGTAATGCGTCATATGACGCGACGCGTTAGCGCACCCGGAAGTGCTCCGGTGCGCAAGGCGCAGCTTCCCGGAAACGATCCAGAGCGCGCCGCGCAGCGCGTAACGTAAGCATAACAGGTCATGTGACTTGTTAATAAAACTTTTCATTGGTTCATTTTACTTTTCTTTTCCTAATTATGTAAGACTAGGTCATGTGACCTAAAAATAACACTTTTCATTGGATTAAAACATTTTTTTCCCCAAACGATGAAAGCCCCACCTTGTTTCTGGATGTTTCAGACTGAAGCTGGCGTCACCATGAGAGCACCACCATCTCGTAGCTCCGTCGTGGCCATTCCGCAAGCAATCATGGCAGCCGCTCCCCACCGGAAGCCTGCGGGAGTCGAGGGCCCCCAAGACTTTTGTACAATCTTCAAGGCTGAGGGGACGCTTTCGAGAATGGAACCCAAGCCCTGGCAGACAAGCGTCCGAGTTCCAAGGTGTCCCAGGGCCATTTTACTGGACCAGGCCCAAATCCGAAGAGCCGGCCGCCATTTTAAGAGTCCTGTGGCAGCCGCCTACCGCTGCACCGCAAGAGTGGGAACAACTCAACTACATGGTGAGCGAGACGCTGTAGCCGTAAGAGCGGGCGGTAAACAGCTGAATGGCGGATGAGGCACAGTGTAGCAAAAGCGGGCGGAATGGCGACTGAAACGATAAAGGGGCGCCCCACTACAGCAGACAAGCCTCCGCCATGTGCTTCAAAACTGCATATGTATCTCGTGATATCAAGGTTGGGCAACCAGTACAGAACAAGCAGTTACGAGTCCCATTTACACCGGCGCCATTTTGGGCGCGGCCGGGCAGGTCCAGGATCTACTGAAACATAAAAAATGAGGCTGACGTCTCTGAAGCAGTTCACGAACAGCAGGACATAGCAAATAAACATGAACTCTCTAAAGCTGTTAACTCACTGCAGAACAAAACAAGTGAACCTGAAACCTCTGGAATAATTGTCGCTCAAAAGAACAACACACAAAACTCTGTAGAGCCTGAAGAAAAAAAAACAGAAGGGCACTGTAGTTTCAGACACACTTAACACTAATGACGAAACAAAGATATCGTCTGTTTATAAAGCAGTTATCATCTTGACAGAATTGACAAAGAAGTGTACAGACACCAATGCATCAGCATTCTCGGAGATAACATCTTAAGGAACAAAGAAAGACCTGTTCACTCTTGACACCCCAGGTGCTGTGTATATTGCACTATAGTGCTGCATCGAGAAAACGGGCAACCCTATTGATGTGGATTTTTCATTATTGATTATTGTAAAGAAATGGCGACTCCCCCCTTTAGCAGATTAGCTAAATGTTTGCGTAATTTAGGCATAAAAGTTATATTATTGTTGTTGTTGTTGTTATCGTTATAGTTCTGGTTAATTTCAAAAAATGGTTAAATATATTTACAGTTTTTGTTGCGTTCGTTATATTTAAATATTAATAAAGTTTTAAAATGTAACTGTCTTGGAGTACTATATTTTTTTTAAAAATCGGGTGAATGGGGCCTTGAATCGGGTTATTGTCATGTGTGGGCTTTGCAAGTGTACTGCTACAAGATCGGACATTTCAAACTCAAATGCACGTTCTTTTTCTTACCTTTCCGAAGCATGGAGCGCAATAGCAGGCAGAGAAAAGGTGATGCACGTGTTGAACACTGCCTGGCCTGCAAATTGCTGCCAGTGCCCCCCCGCCCGCTCCTGAAAGAGGACACACACACACCGCCGCCCCGAGTACTTCACAAATCTTTAAAAGACCATGCGCTTGTTCAATGGGAAGTGGATAACATGGCTAAGAGCATTTGCTGACTAATGCATGAATATCGCTGACTTTTCAGCGATATTCATGCATTGCGGCCGTTTTTTATCGCATTTGCGATAAACCTTGCTAATAGCAAGGTTTATGTGCGATAAAATTCGCCGAAGTGCGGCGATAATTATTGTCTCTAAACAAGTTAGAGACAAAAATTACCGCTAGTTGTTGGAAATATGCCCCCGGGTTTTTCCTTGCAGGAATCGGGAAGCGAAAGACTAGCACTGAAATCAGTAGTCTCACACCTGAATCGGGAGGGTTGGCATGTCTGGATACTCTACAGCTGGAGCCATAAACTACATCCGCAGGGCTAGGTGATAGCCTAGGTCCGGCCTGGACAATCGGACACAGAGGAAGAGAAGTGTCAGAGGGTGCGGTAGTGAATAGGGTGAAAGGGAGGTGTCGAACGGGCACAGGGTGTGATTCTCAGAGAAGAGCAGCGCAGATGGGGGAAGTATATGGCCCATGCATGAGAGAGAGAGCGGGGGTGACCATTGCGTGGGGGAGATGCGTGCGAGGGTGGGGAGCCATGCTGAGAATCGACGGCGTGCAGAGAGTGGCCCTGGTCAAGGCATCTAAAATGGCTGCCGTGCACGACAAAATTGTGGCATTGGACAAAAACGCAAGATGGCGCAGACAATGTTTATCAATAAGGATTCATTTATAACAAAATATTTACTCGCAGTGACAAAATGGTGTTCAACACTTCCTGATTTCCATCGAATCGAACGTTAACAAACGTCACGCAGCAAAAAAAAATAAAAAAAAAAGCTCACGCACAGAGCGGTTTTTAGCCATGTTATCCAATGGAAGGTGGATAACATGGCTAAGAGCATTTGCTGGATAATGCATGAATATCGCTGACTTTTCAGCGATATTCATGCATTGTGGCCGATGTGCGGTGATAATTTTTGTCTCTAAACAATTAAAACGAAGCACAAAATGGCGAATTCCCGTTTCGCTACCAGTTTGCGGCCCAGTTCGCGGCCCGTGAAGCGCTTCTACCGTGAAAAATCTATTTTTTTTTATTTTCCCCACGGGACCCTTTAAGAACCCCAACAACATTCCTAGGGGGTCAAGAGGGGTATACCTTGCCCCCATTCAATAAATTCCCCCTTCGTTTTTCACCTCTTCTTCTCTCTCGATCCTACCGAGAGATAAGATGGCGGCCGCTCCGGACTATTTAGAATGTTGACAGACACCGGAGAGCCAATTAGCTTTCTGTTATCCAATGGAAGGTGGATAACATGGCTAAGAGCATTTGCTGGATAATGCATGAATATCGCGGACTTTTCAACGATATTCATGCATTGTGGCCGATGTGCGGCGATAATTTTTGTCTCTAAACAATTAAAACAAAGCACAAAATGGCGAATTCCCGTTTCGCTACCAGTTTGCGGCCCAGTTCGCGGCCCGGGAAACGCTTCTACCGTGAAAAATAATTTTTTTTTTATTTTCCCCACGGGACCCTTTAATAACCCCAACAACAATCCTAGGGGGTCAAGAGGGGTATACCTTGCCCCCTTTCAATAAATTCCCCCTTCGTTTTTCACCTCTTCTTCTCTCTCGATCCTACCGAGAGATAAGATGGCGGCCGCTCCGGACTATTTAGAATGTTGACAGACACCGGAGAGCCAATCAGCTTTCTGTTATCCAATGGAAGGTGGATAACATGGCTAAGAGCATTTGCTGGATAATGCATGAATATCGCTGACTTTTCAACGATATTCATGCATTGTGGCCGATGTGCGGCGATAATTTTTGTCTCTAAACAATTAAAACGAAGCACAAAATGGCGAATTCCCGTTTCGCTACCAGTTTGCGGCCCAGTTCGCGGCCCGGGAAACGCTTCTACCGTGAAAAATAATTTTTTTTTTATTTTCCCCACGGGACCCTTTAATAACCCCAACAACAATCCTAGGGGGTCAAGAGGGGTATACCTTGCACCCTTTCAATAAATTCCCCCTTCGTTTTTCACCTCTTCTCTCTCGATCCTACCGAGAGATAAGATGGCGGCCGCTCCGGACTGTTTAGAATGTTGACAGACACCGGAGAGCCAATCAGCTTTCTGCGCGCAAAGTTCCGTTTCGCGAAAAGTAAGCGGACCGGATCGCTGCCCGGAGCGCTGTTACAGATATATATCTTGTTTTGAACGTTAATTTCTCAAAAACTACTGGAGCACATATATTGAAACCTAGCAAAGGCACATCGGGCTAACAGTCCCTACAATTTTGCCAAGTTTCGTGCAAATCCATTCAGCCGTTCGAGCTAAAAGTGAGTCCAACCGCCCTATGGAACAATGAATGGGAAAAACGCGTTTTGGGACCCCCCTTTTTTCTCAGCCCCCCCTTGACGAAACTCCACCAAATTTTCAGGGGCTGCTCAGAAACAAAATGTGCAATTTTCCTGAAAATTTCAGCCGATTCCGTCCTCAAACGCCAAAGTTATTAGACATAGAATTTTCAAAAATCCCATAGGGAATTAATCCTAACTATATATACCTACTGGCGATAGCCAGTAGGTAATATATATATATATATATATATATATATATATATATATATATATATATATATATATATATATATATATATATATATATATATATATATATACATATATATATATTGCTACACGTTCCTGTGTCTATGTGCTGGTTTCAGAAAAAAGTGGCTGGCACGCTGGTATCCAGTTTACAGATTTATTAACACCAAACCCCCCTCACCCCAACAGACGTGTTTCGCCTTTGCAGGCTTCATCAAAAAAAAAAAAATATATATATATATATATATATATATATATATATATATAGATATATATATATATATATATATATATATATATATATATATATATATATATATATATAATATATATATTTCCAAACACTTTAGTCCCTTCGTGCCCGGGACTCGCCTTAAAGAAGAGCACTCAAAGCCACTTTAGCGTGGTATAGCCATTTAATTCATCGCTCTGCCGCACAACAAGGGTCACACTGACGAAGGTGGCAGCGCCGAAACGCGTTTGTAACCCTTGTTGTGCGGCAGAGCGATGAATTAAATGGCTATACCACGCTAAAGTGACTTTGAGTGCTCTTCTTTGAGGCGAGTCCCGGGCACGAAGGGACTAAAGTGTTTGGAAAGATATCGCGCATCCCACTGTGCGGCAAGAGGCACCCGTGATTAAGTGGAGCAGCGGTTGGTGGAACCAGCGTTCAAAAAAAAAAATATATATATATATGGCTGGTATAACATCAGAAAGACTCTCTCCACTCAGGGAAAGAAGTGAGCTGCTCTCCCGCGGTGAGTTAATTGATTTGTTTATTTCAGCAAGGCAAAATCCTTATTCGGCTAACTTGTCCCTGCCATGTGGGGTACCACAAGGTTCATCCCTTAGTCCGACACTTTTTAACATCTATGTGTCGGACCTAGCTAAAACCATCAAAGCACACGGGATGAACTTTACCTCATACGCAGACGACACACAGATGGCTCTGGCCATCAAAAATGATGGAGAAAAAGTGGCCGAGGGATTCGAAGCAGGCATGCTGGCAATTGGACAGTGGATGTCCGCAAACTGTCTAAAACTTAACTCCGAAAAAACGGAAGTGGTAACCTTTAGACAACTAGCTCCAAGTTGGTCCCCCGTCTGGTGGCCAACTTCTTTTGGAACTTTACCAAAACCAGCTTCTAAGGTTAGGAACCTGGGAGTTGTCTTCGATAGCGACCTTAATTTTGTTGCCCATGCCAATCAAACTGCTGCTACAGTGTTCCATAAATTACGATTGGTGAAAAAAATTCTTCCTGTAGGAAGGGGGAGTCTCTAGTTGGCGCAGTGCAACACTAGCGACAAGCAGGGACTCTCCTCTTCCTCGTCAGGGCTGAGGGTTACCTTCCAGACAACCTCTGCTTACCCTCTAGGTAGTGTGGCTTAAGCAGTCGTAGGCTAATCTTTGGGGCATATAGGTTAAACACTTGCAATAGTACACCTTTACAACCAACCCACCACACAACGAGACCAGACTGTATTCTGTAAAAATATATATCTTTATATAGATTTTAAGCAGGCTTGTGAATACAGTGAACGTACTTTACGATAACGGTTGCAAGTTACTCAGTTCAGGTTACCACAGTTCTTTCTAGCAGTTTAAGCGTTCTTTTAGGGCCCTAAGGCCGATGTAAACAAAAGTTCTTGAGGAGCCGGCGGCTTCCAAGGGATCTGTCCCACGTCGCGTTGCCTTCCCGGGGTCGCTGTTCGTTGCGGCTCTCAGCCGAGCAGTTCACGGGTCATCCGGGGCAGCGGTGTTCTGTGGCGGCAGGGTCCTCTTCTCGTCGTCCGCTCCGACCCTGGAGGCGGCAGCTGCGCGGTGGCGGCAAGTGGCAGTACGGTCCCCAAGTGCAGGACGTACCCAGCCAAGTGCCGGTGCAGCTGTGCGCTCACAGCTGGGCTGTTGGGCAGGCTACCGACCTTGCGGATTCTCACAGGGCAATTGTCCGTCTTCGCAGGTGAGTGGCTGCTCGTTGCGCAGTCAACTCGAGAGCTCGGACCGGACGGGTCCTCCTTTGCTTTGCTCTCGGGCCCCCGGTGCAGTTGCGGTCACGGTGTTTGGGCCAGCGGCGGCTGGACCTCACGTTGCTCTCGCTGTTGCTTTGGGCCCCGGTCACGGTGGTCAGGTGGATGTCGTTGCCTTGGAGGAGATTCCTCCGTCGGTACTGCAGCGATGGCCAGCACCCGCAGTCGCTTTCTTTCAGGGGGTAGCGCCCACTGGTCCTGGGGCGCTGGTCAGGGGGCAAGTTCACAGCAAGCCCTTGGAGATCTCTTTAGTAGAGTTTGGCACAAAGTAAAGCAAAAGTCTTCTCGTAGTCTTTTCTTCTTCCTCTCCTTCGGCAGCAAGGCACCAGACACAGGCAAGAGTCAGCACCCTTCCTTGTCTCTCACGGTCCTTCTCGTAGGGCAGAGTCCTTCTGTGGCCCAAACAGGATCTAATTTTCAAGGAGCAGGGCTCCTTCTTTTATAGGCCAATTCTTTTGTTCTCGCAGGCCAGGGGGGCCTTTGCATAGCCCCTCTCAGTCCTTGAGTACCCCGGTGGGTGTACTCCGGCTTCTGCTTTCAGTGTGAGGGGCAGGCGCATCAGACGCCCCACAGGAGGTGGAGCCAGCATTGTGCGGACAGGGGCGGCCAGAGTACCTTGTTGATGGGGGCTTCGCCCTTCCTGGGCCAGGTGCCGGCCGAGTCATCCGCCGCTCCCCAGGAGGGTGGAGCCAGCATTGTGGTGGCCGAGCACAGCTACAGTTCGAGTCAAGAGGCACTTCTACCTCCCACTAAGGTGTAATCTGCGCATTCCCCACCTGTCATCCTCCCAGCCCTGTCACTCACACGTCCCAGACAGTCGGATACACATACCAGCAGAGGCGGGCTGAAATGGTTAAGCAAGCAAATGCTAACTTTCTAAAAGTAGCATTTGCAAACCCAGGATACTAAAATAAACTTGACTACAAGAAATATTTTATCATCCTGAGTTCAGGCATACTAAACACGACTCGCTACCATGCTCCTTGAGCCTGCTGGGATTATAGGGTGTAATAATTCCAGCAGCTCAGTCTGGCCTAATGGAGCAGGTAGCCTTCAATAGTGAGATACGGTTTTGGTTGTAAGTCACTACTAGGACATGCCACACACATCAGGGCTTGTCCTACCTTACACCTACAACGCACCCTGCCCGCAGGCCTACCATAGGGGTGACTAATATGTAGTCAAGGGAAGGTTCGAGGCTGGCAAGTGGGTGCACTCGCCCAGCTAGCGTGGCAGTACGAGACCGCACGCGGGTTCTGCGGTCGCAGTTCCCAGACACATCTTTACGGCTGCTTCGGTGGGTGGCGCAACCAGCGCTGCAGGCCCACCAGCAGTATTGGCATCTACAAGCCCCGGCACTCTTTAGTGCGCACTACTAGGGACTGACAGTAAATCCAATGCACCAATCATGGATACCAATCGCATGTACAATTTACAGTAGGGAGCACTTGCACTGCGGCACGGGACGGCCGTGGCGCAGTGCCCTGAGTATCGGAAAACCAGCAAAACATCGGAGGCACATCAGCAAAAAGTGGAAGGGAAACTCACGCCAAGGTGCCAGGTCTAACATGTGTCCCCTCCAGCTGAAATGTGGGGGAAACTACCCTTCCCCAGGGAGTTCCACATCACTAAGGCGGAAAAATCTGGACAGACCGTCAGCGTTGGCGTGATCGGTGCCAGGGTGGTGTTCCACCGTAAAGTCCATACTCTGTAGAGAAATGGACCACCTCAACAGTTTCGGGTTCTCACCCCTCATTTGCATCAACCATCTGAGGGGCCTGTGGTCCGTCTGAACTCGGAAGTGAGACCCAAACAAGTAGGGTCTTAGCTTCTTCAGCGCCCAGACCACAGCAAATGCTTCACGCTCTATTGCACTCCACCTACTTTCCCGTGGAAGTAACCTCCTACTTATGAAGGCTACGGGTTGGTCAAAGCCCTCCTCAGTCATCTGTGAAAGAACCGCCCCTACACCATGCTCTGAAGCGTCTGTTTGCACTATGAACTCCTTGGAGAAATCAGGGGCCAGGAGCACGGGCGCCGTGCACATGGCAGTCTTCAGGTTGTCAAAAGCCTTCTGACAGGTGTCAGTCCAAATCACATTCCTGGGCTGCTTCTTCGAAGTCAGCTCTGTCAAGGGGGTCACGATCGTGCCATAGCCCTTGACAAACCTCCTGTAATACCCAGTGAGCCCCAGGAAGGCTCTCACTGCAGTCTGGGTCTTGGGGGGTTCCCAAGCCAGGATGGTCTCAATTTTGGGCTGCAAGGGTGCTACCTTGCCACTCCCAACTTGGTGTCCCAAGTACACCACGGAACCCTGCCCAATCTGGCACTTGCTTGCCTTGATTGTGAGGCCTGCTCTGCGCAGGGCCATCAACACTTCCCAGAGGTGTCGCAGGTGTTCGGGCCAGCTGCCACTGAACACCGCGATGTCATCCAGGTAGGCGGCACTGAACTCATCCAGCCCAGCCAGCACCTGGTTGACCAATCTCTGAAAGGTGGCAGGGGCATTCTTCATTCCAAATGGCATAACCCGGAACTGGAAATGCCCATCTGGTGTAGAAAATGCCGACCTCTCCTTTGCCCCATCGGGCAAGGCGATCTGCCAGTACCCAGACGTTAAATCAAACGTGCTGAGGAAACGGGCAGCCCCTAGCCGATCAATGAGCTCGTCAGCTCTGGGGATGGGGTGCGCGTCAGTCTTCGTGACTGAATTGAGTCCTCTGTAGTCCACACAGAACCGGAGTTCGGGTGTGGCTCCCGGCGCAGCAGCCTTCGGAACCAAGACCACGGGGTTGGACCAAGGACTGCTGGAAGACTCAATCACCCCGAGGGCAAGCATCTTGGAGACCTCCTCCTTGATGCAGGCCCGGACCCTGTCAGTCACCCTGTAAGCCTTATGCTTCACAGGTAAGCTGTCTCCAAGTGTCCACATCATGGACGCACCAATCTGTGACACTCGGAACCAGGGAGAACAGATCTGGAAACTGCCCCAGCAACTGGCGGCAGTCCTCCTGTTGTTCGGCGGTCAGGGTGGGTGAGAGGTTAACTCCATCCACTGACCCATCTTTCTCACAGGCCACCAAGAGGTCAGGAAGAGGCTCCGATTCCTCCTCCATTCCGTCATCAGTTGCCAACAACATGCCCACTTCGGACCTTCGCAAGTGGGGCTTGAGGCGGTTGACATGTAGGACCCGCAAAGGGTTCCTGGGCGTCTTCATGTCCACCAAGTATGTCACGGGGCTCTTGCGCACCACAACCTCAAATGGGCCTGTCCACTTATCTTGAAGGGCACAGGGCTCCACTGGGGCCAGGACATACACCTCTTGTCCAGGTTGAAGCTCGACCAGAGTGGCATTCTGATCGTACCACCGCTTCATTTCCTCCTGGCTTGCTTCCAGATTTGCCTCGGCAAGTTGTCTGAAGCGTCTGGTCTGGTTTCTGAAGGCCAGCATGTAGCTATATACATTCTGGGGAGGTTTCCTGGGAGATTGCTCCCAGCCTTCCTTTACCAAACTCAGCGGTCCTCTCACGGGGTGACCGTACAGTAGTTCAAAGGGGCTGAACCCTAGGGACTTCTGTGGCACCTCGCGATATGCAAAGAGTAGGCATGGTAAGAGGACGTCCCACTTACGCCTCATCGTACCTTCTAGGCCCATGATCATGCCTTTCAGGGTTCGGCTGAATCTCTCAACCAACCTGTTACCTTGGGGATGGTAAGGTGTGGTGAACTTATACGTTACGCCACACTCTTGCCAAAGGGACTTCATATACTTGGATATGAAATTGGTCCCCCTGTCGCTCACCACCTCTAGAGGGAATCCCACTCGTGAGAAAATTCCCATCAGTGCACGTCCCACCACGGGGGCCATCACTGTTCTCAGAGGGATGGCTTCAGGGTACCGGGTGGCATGATCCACCAAGACCAGGATAAACCTGTTGCCCATGGCTGTCTTGGGATCCAGAGGCCCAACGATGTCAATACCCACTCGCTGGAATGGCGTACCGACCACAGGGAAGGGTTGGAGGGGAGCCTTGTTCTTCCCTCCCGTCTTCCCACTTGCCTGGCAAGTCGGACAGGTTCTGCAATGAGCATCTGAACTCTTATGCATTTGGGGCCAGTAAAAGTGGGTGACAAGCCTGTCATAGGTCTTGTCCATCCCCAAATGTCCTGCTAAAGGTACATCATGAGCCAGACCCAGTAGGAAGGCTCTGAACTTCTGGGGTACCACCAGCACACGGGCTGACCCAGGTTCAGCAGCCTTAGGCTCCGAACACAGGAGGTCGTTCTCCCAGTACACGTAATGTGTTTTGGCCTGAACGCCATTGGCCTGGTCTGCAGCCTGCTGCCGCATACCCACGAGAGAAGGGCATTCTTTCTGCTCCTTGCAGAATTCCTCCCTGGAGGGTCCTCCTTCTTGCTGCCAATGGGTCAGCTCAGGCAGGTCCCCCAGTTCGGCGATCTGTTCCCCTGTAGGCTCCAGGGCATCCCCCTCAAGGTCTGCTTCCTCCTGGACCGTGGGAACTTCAGGGGCCGGTTTCCCGCGCCCTCTGCGCCTTCTCCCTAAGGCCGGTTCCTGGGCCTCTCCTTCAAGCCCCAGGAACTCTCGATCACCCCTACTGGCTGCCATCGACCGGGTGGTCACACACGCCCAGTCAGGCAGACCCACCACCTGCAGGTGAGTCGTCTTCTCCACCTTTTCCCAAGGGGAGTGCTCCAAGTCGTTCCCTAGCAAACAGTCAACAGGCATGGTTTTTCTCACACAGACCTGCAGAGTACCAGAGACCCCCCCCCACTCGAAGGGAACTTGAGCCATCGGACACTGACTCTCAGAATTATCAGCGTTGATAACCCTACAGTAGGCATGGGGTACAACCTGCTCTTGAGACACCAGGTGCTGCCTCACTGCAGTCACACTGGCTCCTGTATCTCTAAGAGCCTCAGCTTCCTTACCATTGATGATCACCACCTGCCCATATTTCTTAGTGTTAGAGGGCAGGTAGTTCGTAGGGATCATCTCACTGTCTCCTAGCGAGACCAGGGTCATGTGAACGGGATCTCCACCCCCCGGGACCATCATTTCTTCTCCCAGGTGAACGCTAGTCACCTGTCCGGGCGGAGCACCAGTGGGTGCGGGTTTTCCAAACAGGCGACACTTGGGGTCACTGGATATGTGCCCAGGCTCGCCACATTTGTAACAATTGAAGGGCCCCTTTGGAACAGGTTTACCTGTCGGGGCTCCATTCTGCTTCGGGGGTGGGGGAGGCTGAGAACCCTGCTGCGGGCTCCCCTGGGAACTACTTTGGGGGCCTTTTTGGAACCCTTTCTGTTTTCCCCCCTTGTCCCCCCCACTCTTCTGCTGGGGACCCTGCCCACTCTTGGCGGAGTCTCCCACGGGACCCTTGTGGACCCTGGTGCTGAGCCAGCGGTCCGCCTCCTCAGCAAGCTTCCTCGGGTTGGACAGCTTGCTATCGATCAGGTGTTGGCGTAACTCAGGAAAACAGTGATCAGACAAGTGCTCCCATGCAATCAAATCAAAGAGACCTTGAAAATCATTAACTTTGCTACCCTTCACCCAACCATCCAGTGCTCTGCAAAAGTAAGTCACATACTCCACATACGTATTCCCAGGCCGCTTAGTACATCCCCTAAACTTCTGTCTATACATTTCAGGGGTAAGCCCGTACCTGTTCATTAAAGCTTCTTTCATGTGGGAATAGGATCTCTGATTTTCAACGGGCAAATCTAGCAAGGTATCTCTCCCTTCGCTAAGGAACCTTCCCCACAACCCCGCTCCCCAATCCTTGTCAGGGACCCGGTGGGAGGACATGGCTACCTCGTATGCCCTAAACCACTGTCCTATGTCATCCCCCTTAAAGAACTCCTTAACTACGTCCTTCAGGATGTGCACTCTTGACTCTACCTGCACTGGCGATGTGCTGCCACCAGAGGGAGGACGATCCAAGTCTCTCTCCTTGAGACTTATCTCCCTCATTTTCACTTCATAATCCATTTGGTGCTTTCGCTCTTCCAGCGCCATTCTTTTCGTTTCGAGCTCCAGTTGGATTTTCAATTCTGCCAGCTTTCTTTCGTGATTCCTGGTTTCCTTCCTGTCCGCCAGCTCCTCTGGCGACAGGCCTTTACCAAAGCTATGCACGCTGTCTTGTCGTTCGAGATCCACCAGATCCCCAAGTGCATTCTGCTCCTCCGTTGCATCTTGCTCCGCAAGGGCATCTTGATCCTCCGGGGCCTTTCTGGACTCTATCCAGGCTTTCAGGGCCTTGTAGAGCTCTGGCTTGTTCTTGCAGCCAACGTGCGGAACCTTGAGTTTCTTGCAAAAAAACTTCAGTTCAGCTCTGGTGTATTTATCCAGCTTTGCGGCGTCCCACTCCACCTCCAACACCTCAGAGGTCGTGGACTCCGCTCCATCCAGGCTCTTCGTGCCTGGCATGGTTTTCGCGCTCGGAATCTTCTTTCGGCAAAATTCAAAAAGCAAAGCCTGTGGCTAAGTAACTGGACCGTAATCCTTGTGTAGTGGTCAGAAGCTCAGGTATAGATATCGCAAGTGTAAATTCGAAATCCTCACCGCTGCGTCCAATGTAGGAAGGGGGAGTCTCTAGTTGGCGCAGTGCAACACTAGCGACAAGCAGGGACTCTCCTCTTCCTCGTCAGGGCTGAGGGTTACCTTCCAGACAACCTCTGCTTACCCTCTAGGTAGTGTGGCTTAAGCAGTCGTAGGCTAATCTTTGGGGCATATAGGTTAAACACTTGCAATAGTACACCTTTACAACCAACCCACCACACAACGAGACCAGACTGTATTCTGTAAAAATATATATCTTTATATAGATTTTAAGCAGGCTTGTGAATACAGTGAACGTACTTTACGATAACGGTTGCAAGTTACTCAGTTCAGATTACCACAGTTCTTTCTAGCAGTTTAAGCGTTCTTTTAGGGCCCTCAGGCCGATGTAAACAAAAGTTCTTGTGGAGCCGGCGGCTTCCAAGGGATCTGTCCCAAGTCGCGTTGCCTTCCCGGGGTCGCTGTTCGTTGCGGCTCTCAGCCGAGCAGTTCACGGGTCATCCGGGGCAGCGGTGTTCTGTGGCGGCAGGGTCCTCTTCTCGTCGTCCGCTCCGACCCTGGAGGCGGCGGCTGTGCGGTGGCGGCAAGTGGCAGTACGGTCCCCAAGTGCAGGACGTACCCAGCCAAGTGCCGGTGCAGCTGTGCGCTCACAGCTGGGCTGTCGGGTAGGCTACCGACCTTGCGGATTCTCACAGGGCAATTGTCCGTCTTCGCAGGTGAGTGGCTGCTCGTTGCGCAGTCAACTCGAGAGCTCGGACCGGACGGGTCCTCCTTTGCTTTGCTCTCGGGCTCCCGGTGCAGTTGCGGTCACGGTGTTCGGGCCAGCGGCGGCTGGACCTCACGTTGCTCTCGCTGTTGCTTTGGGCCCCGGTCACGGTGGTCAGGTGGATGTCGTTGCCTTGGAGGAGATTCCTCCGTCGGTACTGCAGCGATGGCCAGCACCCGCAGTCGCTTTCTTTCAGGGGGTAGCGCCCACTAGTCCTGGGGCGCTGGTCAGGGGGCAAGTTCACAGCAAGCCCTTGGAGATCTCTTTAGTAGAGTTTGGCACAAAGTAAAGCAAAAGTCTTCTCGTAGTCTTTTCTTCTTCCTCTCCTTCGGCAGCAAGGCACCAGACACAGGCAAGAGTCAGCACCCTTCCTTGTCTCTCACGGTCCTTCTCGTAGGGCAGAGTCCTTCTGTGGCCCAAACAGGATCTAATTTTCAAGGAGCAGGGCTCCTTCTTTTATAGGCCAATTCTTTTGTTCTCGCAGGCCAGGGGGGCCTTTGCATAGCCACTCTCAGTCCTTGAGTACCCCGGTGGGTGTACTCCGGCTTCTGCTTTCAGTGTGAGGGGCAGGCGCATCAGACGCCCCACAGGAGGTGGAGCCAGCATTGTGCGGACAGGGGCGGCCAGAGTACCTTGTTGATGGGGGCTTCGCCCTTCCTGGGCCAGGTGCCGGCCGAGTCATCCGCCGCTCCCCAGGAGGGTGGAGCCAGCATTGTGGTGGCCGAGCACAGCTACAGTTCGAGTCAAGAGGCACTTCTACCTCCCACTAAGGTGTAATCTGCGCATTCCCCACCTGTCATCCTCCCAGCCCTGTCACTCACACGTCCCAGACAGTCGGATACACATACCAGCAGAGGCGGGCTGAAATGGTTAAGCAAGCAAATGCTAACTTTCTAAAAGTAGCATTTGCAAACCCAGGATACTAAAATAAACTTGACTACAAGAAATATTTTATCATCCTGAGTTCAGGCATACTAAACACGACTCGCTACCATGCTCCTTGAGCCTGCTGGGATTATAGGGTGTAATAATTCCAGCAGCTCAGTCTGGCCTAATGGAGCAGGTAGCCTTCAATAGTGAGATACGGTTTTGGTTGTAAGTCACTACTAGGACATGCCACACACATCAGGGCTTGTCCTACCTTACACCTACAACGCACCCTGCCCGCAGGCCTACCATAGGGGTGACTAATATGTAGTCAAGGGAAGGTTCGAGGCTGGTAAGTGGGTGCACTCGCCCAGCTAGCGTGGCAGTACGAGACCGCACGCGGGTTCTGCGGTCGCAGTTCCCAGACACATCTTTACGGCTGCTTCGGTGGGTGGCGCAACCAGCGCTGCAGGCCCACCAGCAGTATTGGCATCTACAAGCCCCGGCACTCTTTAGTGCGCACTACTAGGGACTGACAGTAAATCCAATGCACCAATCATGGATACCAATCGCATGTACAATTTACAGTAGGGAGCACTTGCACTGCGGCACGGGACGGCCGTGGCGCAGTGCCCTGAGTATCGGAAAACCAGCAAAACATCGGAGGCACATCAGCAAAAAGTGGAAGGGAAACTCACGCCAAGGTGCCAGGTCTAACACTTCCTTTTCTACCGAAGAGTGTAGGCAAAACTTTGGGTAGTTCCCTAGTCTTATCCTCGTTAGACTATTGCAATGGCCTATTTGCCAATGCCCAGATCAGGGTCTTTAAGAAAATGCAAACCATACAGAATGCGGCGGCCAGACTTCTCTCTGGAATTCCCAGGCACAAACCCATAGCCGATACAATCAGAAGCTACCATTGGCTCCCTATTGGAAACCGTATTAAATTCAAGACACTATGCATAGTCTACAATTCACTGCACAAACAAGCACCTCAGTTTCTGAGACATCAGTTAACACCGTATTGCCCCTCAAGACCACTCCCCTCCTCCACTCTTAACGAATTGGTGGTGCCACGTACAAAGTCTGTCTCATGGGGAGATCACCGCTTTCTGGTTGCAGCCCCAAAACTATGGAACACACTACCCCAATCCATCAGGACCAGCCCTTCTCTCATGTCATTTTGAAAAAAACTGAAAATGTGGTTATTTAATCAGTAATCGCCAGAAGCTCAGTAGGGGAGAAGTTTGCAGAAGTAACAGCGCCGAGATGCCCACGGGCAATTGTTCGCGCTCGATTAAATGTCATTAATAAAAAAATATATATATATATATATTAATTTATTTCTGCGAGGCAAGTCCTGACTCGTTGCGTTCAACTTTGACCTTTCTCAAAGGTACATCCTTTCAGCATCCATCACAACAGCAATTGCTAAGCTTTTTATAGTTTTTATGACCACTAGTGGTCGCTCCAATCATAAAGCATGCTGGTACTGTGGTGTCTTTGAAAATTCGACCCTCCGGTGGGTGATGCATATAAAATTAAAGTTAATTTCTTCTCACCGCAGATCCTGCGCATCCCTATTTTCAAGGTTGCATGGAGTTCCTACTGAAGCCAGTCTCTGGTGGTGCGCTGCTGAACCCTATTCGTTTTCACGAGTTTCAAAGATGGTTCTCTCTCGGGCAGCCATGGCGCTTTCTCTGGTGGTGCAAAACTCTCGGCAGAACCAAGCTGGTATAACATCAGAAAGACTCTCTCCACTCAGGGAAAGAAGTGAGCTGCACTCCCGCGGTGAGTTAATTAATTTGTTTATTTCAGCAAGGCAAAATCCTTATTCATTTATTTCTGCGAGGCAATTCCTGACGCGTTACGTTCAACTTTGAACTTTCTCAAAGGTACAGCCTTTCAGCATCCATTTGTTTATTATATATATATATATATATATACATAGGCCCAAAAAATACGTTGGATGAAGAGCTGGAGATTTTTTGCGAGGACAGAAGGCAAACGCTGCGGCCTCGGACAAAACAACAGAGTTACACCGCTCAAAGACCCGGAAGCGAAAAGAGCGGAGGAAGGCCAGCAAACGTAGGGGGAACTCGCAAAAAGAGAGGAGGATGGGGCAAGAACAAATAAGTCCCATTGATTTGGACAAGACTGTGGTAAACCTGGCTAATAGAGAGTTGAGTCACAAGGAAAAAGAAATACTGAGCCTAGGCCTTTCGTTTTGCCCAAAGAGGGATTTTAATTATGTGAACACCAGACTGGATGTTTTTAAAAGTACAAGAAAATTGAAATTGAAAAAATATTTTGTCTTGAATAAACATGAGGACAAACAAATAACATCATCCAGCGACACCACTGTTGGAGACATAGCTTGCTCCCAAACATCAGCCGATCCAATGGAGGAGTTAGATGAAATGTGGCAATCGAGCTCGCCCAATGAAAGTGGTCTGGTGCCAATACAATCTACAGCAGGAACCTCGGGGCCTACCGTCCAAATGGCAGGGCTCAAGAAACCTCCTACTAAGTTCAAAGCTAAGTCAACTTTCAACCCAGTTATGCTCAAAGACTTAATAGATTTATTTCACGACCAAGTAACTAATCAGCTGAAGGATCTAAACATTAAAATTCACAGAGGCAAACAAAAGTACGATAAACAGAGCCCTAATGGTCAAGCTGCAAAAGGACTGTAATCTAATAATTCGTGCCTCTGATAAAGGAGGAAACATCGTGCTGATGCACAGAGAGATGTACTTGAAAGAAGCCCTCTTGCAATTTAATGATAGGACCTGTTACACCAGATTTACAGGAGCAGAACTAAAGGCTGTGTACATGGACTGCTACAAAAAACTGTCCAAATGGAAAACTAAGGGCCTGATTACCAAATCTGAACACAAGTTCCTCAAAAATGACCATCCAATTGTGCCAACAATGTACTTTTTGCCCAAGCTGCACAAGGACCCCTTGAACCCCCCTGGGCGTCCAATCATTTCAGCTAGGAATAGCTGCTTTGAACACATGTCACAATATGTGGATTTTTTTCTGCAGGAGGAAGTGAAGAGGCTGCTGTCATACATAAGTGACACCAGTGACTTTCTGAATAAAATAAAAAACATTGCATGGAAGCAGGATTATTTATTAATTGCACTGGACGTGTGTTCATTATACACGAGTATTATACACTCAGACGGCATCAATGCCATGCACTTCTACCTGCAGAGAGCACAACCCAACATGACAGAGCACAACAAAATGTTGGTGGATATGGTAAAGTTTTGTCTAAACAGCAATGTTTTTATGTTCAACAACATGATGTATAGGCAGTTACAGGGTGTTGCCATGGGGGCCAGCTTCTCCCCTAGCTACGTGTGCTTGCACATGGGCTATTGGGAGGAGCTGGTCCTCATGGTGGAACACTCAGAGACAATGCAAAACAGGGTAGTAACTTGGTTACGCTTTATTGATGACCTGTTTGTTATTTGGAGGGGGGATGTGACATCAGCGGAATTATTTATAACAGACATCAATAGAAATAATTTGAACCTCCAATTTACTGCCACTATAAGTCAAACATCTATTACATTTTTAGAAACAGAAGTCTTTGTTGAACAAGGTAAACTAGAGACAAGACTACACCGCAAATCCACTGCTGGGAACTATACCCTGCATGCCAGAAGTTCACATATTAAACATCTAGTGAATAGCATCCCATATGGGGAGATGCTAAGGCTCAAAAGGATTCACAGCAGGGAGAGTGACCTGAGAGACGCCCAAAGGGAGAGCAAGAATAGATTTTTACAGAGGGGCTATTCCAGTAAAATCCTAGATGAGGTTTCCAAAAAACTGAACAAAAAGACAGATCCGAACAGCTGTCAAGAGACCCTAAGTCGCCACTGGATGGGGAGGCTGTAGTCACCAGGCCGCCTGAATTCAGAATAATTGTGCAGTACAGCGCACAATACAAACAAATACAATCCATCATTAGTAAGAATTGGCCATTAGTCCTCAGTGACCCAGTGAGAGGGAATGATCTTCCCAAGAGACCATCTATCACATACAGCAGGGGGCAGTCTATGAGGGACGAGCTGGTGAAAACCAGCCCTGAGGTCTTGGAGTCGACGGTCTGGTATCAAACACACACAGGATTTTTTAATTGTAAGGTATGCAAGGCTTGTCAACAAGCAGTCAATAAATCTTGCTACCGCTCTCCATTTTACAGTAGGGAACACAAAATAGACAAGGTGTTAACATGTAAAACGGAATACGCCGTCTATGTCCTAATCTGCCCATGTGATCTGCTCTATGTCGGAAGTACTAAACATCCTGTATGTTACACTTGGCTGTCTCTAGTTGGCAGAGGTATACACTTCTGACAAATAGGGACTCACCTCCTCTAGTCAGGGCAAGAGGATCACACACTTAGATAACCCCTGCTCACCCCCTTGGTAGCTTGGCAAAGCAGACAGTCTTATCTCAGAGGCAGTGCGTTAAGCATTTATGACCACATGCAGTAATAAAGTGAATACACTACAAATGGACACGACACAGTAGTATTATACAAATAAGGATTTTTATATAAGGCTTAGCACAAGACCAAATAATGACAAAAATATACCCCAATCTTAATAAATACTCTTGGATGGAAAAATAATAGTTCAAGTGTAATTTCTTCTTAGCACAAAGTCTTTAGTGACAAAAGCAACTCTTCTTCTTTAAATCACAGTTCTTGGCAACAATGTAACCCACACGGGAGTCACACGACGTAGAGGCAAAGTTAATCCAAAGGTTCAGCGTCGACCGCGAGGAGCGGTATGTCGAGCCCGGAGTCGAACAGACCCCCACAACACAGTACCATGGAAAAGCGAAGCACATGATGATCAGCGGCGTCGAGATGTCCCGCGTCGCGTCTTCGGCGTCGATCGGGCCTCGGAGTCGGGGCGACCTGCAGCGGCATCAACAGATGTCAGGCAGGAGCAGCGCTCCCGAGGCGAAGCAGGATACAGCGTCGTCGGCGATGTCGATGATGGTGTTGCAAGAGTGAGCAGCGCTCACGGCGTCGAGAGGGCTCGGAGTTGATGCGATCAGCGGTGATGCAGACACAGGGTCACGTGGAGCTGGAGCCGAACTCACTACTCACTGGTGTCGCTACTGGCATCGATCGGGCCCGGCGCCCGGCATCGAGGAAGCGGGACACTGGAGCCGTTACTCACGATGTCGAGCTGGATTCAGCGGCGTCCGTCGGCGTCGAGATTCCTGGTTTCTTTCCGAGGTGCTGGATTCTCAGGTTCCAGCAACAAGCACTTTCAGCAGATAAGTGAAGTCCTTTAGCCCTGTGACTTCAACAGGAGGCTGGAACTCTTCCAGCCCTTGGAGATTTTCTTTAGCAAAGTCTGAGAGTACACACACAGTTCCTCTCTCCTGGTTCCTTGGCAAAAATAAAGAAGCAATTGCAGGATTCCCCCCAGCAAACAGCACACTGGCAGAAGGGGTAGGCAAGTCCTTGGATCAGCAGGCTTCTTGTCCTTGGTTCAGGGTTTATTGTCAGAAGTGATCTGAATTCTTGGTTCAGGGGCCCTTCCCTTATACCCCTTTTTGGCTTTGATCCCTTTGTCCATGCAGGGGAATTTCCCTCATCCTGGGTTTGTTGTGGGTGTATTCAGGCAGAGGCACCTGGCCTATTCACTGTGCAGGGCTGGGTCCTCAGACGCCCAGCAGGAGGTGGAGCCAGTATTGTCACTGGCAGGAGCAGAGCTATCAGTCGCCCGGCAGGAGGTGGAGCCAGCATTGTATCAGGCAGGGCAGGCTATCAGGAACTACTCTCCCCCTACTCTCAATGCAAATGTACCACTCACCCCACACTGACTCATTCAGAACTCTGGAGCCACCCAGCCCCTGTCACACACACACCAAACCAGCAGAAACCAGAAATAGTTAGACAAGAAAATAGCCACTTTCTAAAAGTGCTATTTTCAAACCCAGAGTCCAAAAACCATCCACACAACCGGATGCGTTATCAGACCCCGAGTTCAGGGATACCAAACTCGACATTGCACCATGTTCCCCGAGCTAGCTAGGATTATAGCATTAATAACCCCGGCAGCCCATTCTAACTAATGGAGAGCAGGTAACCTCGCAATAGTGAAAAACGAATATGGCTGTAATTCACTATTAGGACATGCCAACTTGGTCAGGCTTGTCCTACCTTATGCTTACAATGCACCCTGCCCTCGGGCCTACCATAGGGGTGACTAACATGAAGTTAAGGTAAGGTTTGGGGACTGGCAAGTAGGTGTACTTGCGCAGTCAGCGTGACAGTACCAGACTGCACGTAGGTCTAGCAATGGCAGACCTTTAGACATACTTTTACTAGGTCGCTATTGTGGGTGGCACAACATGTGCTGCAAGCCCACGAGCAGCATCTGTATTTACAAGCCCAGGCACTCCTGGTGCACTAGACTAGGGACTGACAGTAAACCAAATAAGCCAAACATGGAATTCAATCAATACAGTAATTTTTACATAGGGAGCACTTGCACTGTGGCACTGATCAGCAGTGGCACAGTGCCCAGAGCGATATACCAGCAAAAACATTGTAAACAGAGGAGGCAAACAGAAAAAAAATGGAGGAGAGACTCAAGCCAATGATGTCAGGTCTAACACGTGTCCCCTCCAGCTGAAATGTGGGGAGAACTACCCTCGACCTAGGGAGTCCTCATCACTAAGGCGGAAAAATCCGGACAGACCATCAGCATTGGCGTGATCTGTACCAGGGCGGTGTTCCACCGTGAAGTCCATCCCCTGTAGGGAAATGGACCACCTCAACAGCTTTGGATTCTCACCCCTCATCTGCATCAACCATCTGAGGGGCCTGTGGTCTGTCTGAACCCGGAAGTGAGTCCCAAACAGGTAGGGTCTTAGCTTCTACAGCGCCCAGACCACAGCAAATGCTTCTCGCTCTATCGCACTCCACCTCTGTTCCCTGGGAAGTAACCTCCTACTGATGAAGGCTACAGGTAAGTCTCGGCCCTCTTCATTCACCTGAGCTAGAACAGCCCCCACGCCATGCTCTGAAGCGTCCGTCTGGACAACAAATTCTTTAGAAAAGTCGGGTGCCTGGAGTATGGGTGCCATACACATTGCAGTTTTCAGGGTGTCAAAGGCCGTTTGACAGGCGTCAGTCCAGATCACATTTCGTGGCTGCTTCCTGGAAGTCAGCGAAGTCAAGAGGTGCACATTGTTACCATAATCCTTGACAAACCTCCTGTAGTAACCCGTGAGACCTAAGAAGGCTCTCACCTGAGTTTGGGTTTTGGGTGGTGCCCAAGCCAGGATGGTATCTATCTTGGGTTGCAGGGGGGCCACCTTGCCGCTCCCTACTTGGTGCCCCAAGTACACCACTGAACCCTGCCCAATCAGGCACTTACTGGCTTTGATTGTGAGGCCTGCTCTGCGCAGGGCCAACAACACTTCCTGGAGGTGGCGCAAGTGTTCCTCCCAGCTGGCGCTGAACACTGCGATGTCGTCCAGGTATGCGGCCCTGAAATCCTCCAGCCCAGCCAAGACCTGGTTGACCAACCTCTGGAAGGTGGCAGGGGCATTCTTCATCCCAAAGGGCATAACCCGGAACGGGTAGAGCCCATCTGGTGCTGGAGAATGCTGACCTCTCTTTTGCCCCATCAGTTAAGGCGATCTGCCAGTACCCAGACGTTAGATCAAACGTACTAAGGTACCGGGCAGCCCCTAACCGATCTATGAGCTCATCAGCTCTGGGGATGGGGTGCGCGTCAGTCTTGGTGACTGAATTGAGTCCTCGGTAATCCACACAGAACCGAAGTTCAGGTGAAGCACCAGGCGCTGCAGCCTTCGGGACCAAGACCACTGGGCTGGCCCAAGGACTGCTAGAGGACTCAACCACCCCTAAGGCAAACATTTTGGAGACCTCCTCCTTAATGTATGCTCTGACCTTGTCAGTCACCCTGTAAGCCTTGTGCTTCACAGGAGGACTGTCCCCGGTGTCCACATCATGGACACACCAATGAGTGACACCAGGAATCAAGGAAAACAGAGCAGGGAATTGTCCCAACTGTTGGCGACAATCTTGCTGCTGCTCAAGGGTCAGTGTGTCAGAGAGGACAACACCATCCACTGACCCATCTTGCTCTATTGCATACAGGAGGTCAGGAAGAGGCTCACTCTCCTCCTCCATTCCAGCATCTGTAGCTAGGAGCATGCCCACTTCGGATCTTTCTAAGTGGGGCTTTAAACAGTTGACATGCAGGACCCTCAAGGGGTTCCTGAGAGATTTCAAGTCCACCAAGTAGGTGACATCGCTCTTCTTCTCCACAACCTTAAACGGTCCAGTCCACCTGTCCTTGAGCGCAAAAGGTTCCACAGGGGACATGACCCAAACTTCTTGACAAGGCTGAAGTTCGACCAGAGTGGCATTCCGGTCATACCACCGCTTCATCTCTTCCTGGCTGGCCTCCAGATTTGCCTGAGCAAGATCTCAGAAGCGCCGAGTCTGGTTCCTAAAGGCCAGCATGTAACTGTATACATCCTGGGGAGGTTTCCTGGGAGATTGCTCCCAGCCTTCTTTGACTAGACTCAAAGGTCCTCTTACCGGGTGACCATACAAAGCTCAAAGGGGCTGAACCCTAGAGACTTCTTTGGCACCTCACGTTAAGGAAACAGCAGGCATGGCAAGAAGACGTCCCATTTACGCCTCATTGGTTCTTCAAGACCCATGATCATGCCTTTAAGGGTCCGGTTGAATCTCTCAACCAGCCCATTACCTTGAGGGTGGTAAGGAGTGGTGAACTTGTAGGTTACCCCACACTCCTTCCACTGAGACTTCATATAATTGGAAATGAAGTTGGTGCCCCGGTCTGACACCACCTCTCTGGGGAACCCCATGCGGGAGAAAACCCGCATGGGGTTCCCCATCAACACCCTTACTTGCTGTCATCGAACGAGTGGTTGCACACACCCACTCTGGCACACCCAACATTCTCAAATGTGTCTCTCGCTCCACCTTAGCCCAAGGGGAGTCTTCCAAATCATTGCCCAGGAGACAATCAACAGGCATGGCGGGCCTCACAGCAACCTGAAGAGTACCTGAAACTCCCCCCCATTCAAAGGGAACCTGAGCTACCTCACACTCTTTCTGGGAGTTGTCAGCAGCTATTACAGGGTAGAATGCGTGGGGAACCACCTGCTCTCTGGAAACCAAGTGACACTTGACAGCTGTCACACTCGCTCCGGTGTCTCTGAGAGCTTCCGCTCTATGGCCATTAATGGTCACCCACTGCCTATATTTATTAGTGTTACTAGGCAGAGGGGGTGGAGGGACCATTTCCATGTCATCTAGCGAGACCAGGGACATCTCTGCGGGACCCCTCCCACCAGGGGCAACCATCTCCTCCCCTCCCAGCGCTACACTCGCCAACTGATGGGGGGTGCACGTGGTGGTGCATTCGAGTCCCTCATGGGACACTGGGGATCATAAAAACGATGTCCTACCTGCTTACAAACATAGCAGGTCATTGGGCCCCTATGAACAGGTTTACCTGTCGGGCCCCTGGCTTCTTCACGGGGGGAGGCTGGGAACCTTTCCCTTGGTTCCCTTGGGGATTACTTTGGGGCCATTTCTGGGACTCCTTTTGTTTACCCTTGTCCCCCCCACATTCTGCTAGGGACCCTGCCCACCTTTGGCTGAGTCTCCAACTGGACCCTTGTGGACCCTGGTACTGACCCAGCGGTCCGCCTCCTCAGCAAGTTTTCTAGGGTTAGATATCTTGCTATCAATAAGGTGCTGGTGCAGCTCTGGAAAACAGTTATTAGACAAATGCTCCCAAGCAAATAAATCATAAAGAGCTTCATAACTTTCCACTTTGCTGCCCTTTACCCAACCATCCTTGGCTCTGCAAAAAAATGACATATATTCAACCCACGTCATTCCAGGCAATTTCTTACATTCTCTAAAGGCTTGTCTGTACTTTTCTGGGGTTAGGCCATACCTCAACATTAAAGCATCTTTCATATGAGTATACGACATCCTATCCTCCACAGGAATATCTAACAGGGTATCTCTCCCCTCATTCATAAAGCGACCCCGCAACCCCGCTCCCCAATCCTTCTCAGGGACCCGGTGGGCCAGCAATGCTAACTCATACGCTTTAAACCATTGGCCAATATCTTCATTCTTATGATAATCTTTGATCACATCTTTGGGAAAATAAAACCTACTTTCTGCAGGCACAGATGGGATGCTGCCACCAGAGGGATTCAATTCTAAACTTTTAGCTTGGAGCTCTATCTCCCTCAACCTTGCGGCATGCTCCAAAGATAACTTTTCTCTTTCAAACTCCAACCTTTTGATCTCCAGATCAGCTTCTCTCCTACCTCTTGCATTTTCTATCTCCAACTGCCCATTTATCTTAAGTTTTGCCATTTCCATGTTGTATGCACGCTCCTTCTCCCTTTCTTCTCTTTCTTCAGGAGAAAGACCTTTAGAGGAAACACTGCTACCGGGAGGAGACACGGGCCCATTCACTGGTACCTCCTCCTCCCCTTCCACTGGCGGTACCACCACCGTATCAGTGGGATTTCTGGCCTCTAACCAGACTTCCAATGCTTTGAGACATTCCTCCTTCAATGAGAGGCCTGTGGTAGGAACTTTAAACTTCTTGCAAAAGGATTTCAGCTCCTTTAATTTGTAGTTGTTTATCTTTGCTCTATCAAATTCCTCCACAACAACAACAGGGGTAGTGACTCCAGCATCACTCATGGTCAAAACTGGCAGTGTTCAAAAAAATCAAGTTTCAGAAAAGCGGAGAACAAAAATAGAATCCTACCAAAATAGATTGTGGCTGCGCTACGGTCTGCTTTCACTATGTAGCGCAAACTAATCACTGCACATGGGTCATAAATGCAAAGTTCAAATCCTCACCGCTGACCCACCAATGTTAGACTTGGCTGTCTCTAGTTGGCAGAGGTATACACTTCTGACAAATAGGGACTCGCTTCCTCTAGTCAGGGCAAGGGGATCACACACTTAGATAACCCCTGCTCACCCCCTTGGTAGCTTGACAAAGCAGACAGGCTTATCTCAGAGGCAGTGCGTTAAGCATTTATGACCACATACAGTAATAAAGTGAATACACTACAAATGGACACTACACAGTAGTATTATAAAAATAAGGATTTTTATATAAGGCTTAGCACTAGACCAAATAACGACAAAAATATACCCCAATCTTAATAAATACTCTTGGAAGGAAAAATAATAGTTCAAGTGTAATTTCTTCTTAGCACAAAGTCTTTAGTGACAAAAGCAACTCTTCTTCTTTAAATCACAGTTCTTGACAACAATGTAACCCACACCGGAGTCACACGGCGTCGAGGCAAAGTTAATCCAAAGGTTCGGCATCGACCGCGAGGAGCGCTACGTCGAGTCCGGAGTCGAACAGACCCCCACAACACCGTACCTTGGAAAAGCGAAGCACACGATGATCAGCGGCGTCGAGATGTCCGGCGTCGCGTCTTCGGCGTCGATCGGGCCTCGGAGTCTGGGCGACCTGCAGCAGCGTCGACAGATGTCAGGCAGGAGCAGCGCTCCCGAGGCGAAGCAGGATACGGCGTCGTCGTTGATGTCAATGATGATGTTGCAAGAGTGAGCAGCGCTCACGGCGTCAAGAGGGTTTGGAGTCGATGCGATCAGCGGCGATGCAGACACGGGGTCACTTGGAGCTGGAGCCGAACTCACTACTCACTGGCGTCGCTACTGGCGTCGATCGGGCCCGGCGGCCGGCGTCGAGGAAGAGGGACACTGGAACCGTTACTCACGATGTCGAGCTGGATTCGGCGGCGTCCGTCGGCGTCGAGATTGCTGGTTTCTTTCAGAGGTGCTGGATTCTCAGGTTCCAGCAACAAGCACTTTTAGCAGATAAGTGAAGTCCTTTAGCCCTGTGACTTCAACAGGAGGCTGGCACTCTTCCAGCCCTTGGAGATTTTCTTTAGCAAAGTCTGAGAGTACACACACAGTTCCTCTCTCCTGGTTCCTTGGCAAAAATAAAGAAGTGACTGCAGGATTCCCCCCAGCAAACAGCACACTGGCAGAAGGGGTAGGCAAGTCCTTGGATCAGCAGGCTTCTTGTCCTTGGTTCAGGGTTCGTTGTCAGAAGTGATCTGAAATCTTGGTTCAGGGGTCCTTCTCTTATACCCCTTTTTGGCTTCGATCCCTTTGTCCATGCAGGGGAATTCCCCTCATCCTGGGTTTGTTGTGGGTGTAGCCAGGCAGAGGCACCTGGCCTATTCACTGTGCAGGGCTGGGTCCTCAGACGCCCAGCAGGAGGTGGAGCCAGTATTGTCACTGGCAGGAGCGGAGCTATCAGTCGCCCGGCAGAAGGTGGCGCCAGCATTGTATCAGGCAGGGCAGGCTATCAGGAACTACTCTCCCCCTACTCTTAATGCAAATGCACCACTCACCCCACACTGACTCATTCAGAACTCTGGAGCCACCCAGCCCCTGTCACACACACACCAAACCTAAACTGCGCCGCCTTGAAACTCACTACATACTTGCGCTGAACACTAAGCATCCGTGAGGTCTCAACATTACAGAAGATCTCTATACATGTTTGTAATGCGTCCACTTGAGGTACACATGACATTCTAGCACATGGTTTATTTTATTTGCAAAATGAATTAGCATGTTTTATGGATTTTAAATGTATATTTATTCTAATTTTTTTTTTTCTTATTCTGTTATGCTTTGCCATCTTTTAGCAATAACATTTACTGTGATGGTTTTTAGATGTACTTAATTTATAAGTCAATTTTAGCCTTTATATACCATTTTAAGGTTTTAATTATTGGTGTAATGATGAATTGATTTTTTAATGTATATTTATTTACTTATTTATTACTGATGATGGTTAGCAACTTACAGACAGAGATTTAACTCTTTTTATGAACTTCTGAAATCCATTTAATGACATGTGTTGTTTTGCACATTGAACTGTGGCCTGACTATATAGTTATGGTATTTTACCGGTATCACCCTGACCCCCCACACAAGTGGCTTCCAATTGAGTCTGTTGTTTTTGCCTTCTGCACTTTATCTCCGCCCCTTGGGGATTCTAATATTTAGGGGACATTACAAACGTATGGGGCTCCATATCGTTCCACCTAAAAACACACCCAGGGATGAAAATATTATGCTGCTACAATTAATATTGGATACAAATTATTCAATACAAACATCATGACCTATGCTGCACATATACTTAATAATAATGAATTTATTAATTTTAATATCACGTTTAATATTATTTCTCACCTTCACAAGATTTAGGCAATGTATGTTGGGAGCACCAACTTCGAATAAATCACTTTGCACTGAATTTGGGTCCGTGTCCGTGTATTCAAGAAAAGTGAAGCCTGCCTTGCTGCCGGATTATCCTTTGAATATATACATATATATATATATATATATATATATATATATATATATATATATATATATATATATATATATATATATATATATATATATATATATATATATGCAAAAAGAACTCCTGACCGCCAAATGCAAGGCGAGCAAACAACAGGTGCTGACCTCTTCGGAACTCCTTTCAATCACGGACCACCACACAAGATGAAACTACAAGCAGTGTAGCTGTCTTCCTTGACCCGTTTCAGTCCACGAAGGAGCTTGGTTACATGACGCGCCCCAGCAGACATTGCGAATTTAAAGTGAAATAAAAGCCCAACCAGCTGTAAAAAATAAACTGGCCAGCAGCAAACCATAGACAGTGAACATAAACAACAGACTGTGGCTAAGCAACATATATTCAATCATTACATTGTTTTTCCATTTAACAAAAAAAGAAGTTTGTTTTTTTGTCTTCAAGATAATTTTTAAAATCCTGATGAAGTGCAAATTATGACATGGGAGATAAATAAACTAGCCATAATGGTAAAATTCATATTGCACCTTCAGGCATCAGACCACTCACAAAATTGAACAATAAAATGACGACAAGTGCCCTAGCCTTGGCCCAATAAATACAATTGATGAATCAATTCAATTTGAAAACACATAAAGCTTTGGCATAGCCTAGTCAAAAAAGATGTAGATGATCAGTGTCTCATGACACATCCGTCCATATGGAATGCCTGTGCAAATATCAAAGGACCCATGACTAACAAAGCCTTGCAATGTGTACAGATAAAGTGCTAGTGCAAACATCAAAGGATACAGTACACAAAAGGGCATACCATCCATATATAAAAAAAGTTAACACAATCCGGGGCACACATGTATGATCATAAGTTTATACATTTGTATATAATGAAGTGGTCGACACCGGTGGCTTTCTTAAGGGATGGTTTTCATGAAGATTTTCATGTGAAAACCAACGCCAGCCGACACGTGTTTCGTCAATAGGTCAGTGCCTGTGACTCTTCAGGGCGTGAAGCGCTTGTGGTAGGTATTTAAAGACCAGTGATAATTCCAACCCGGTACACGGGTTATTGCAAGCCGATATGGCCGTCTGGTAATGAGGTGAAAGGAAAATTACGGGTGGGTTCATCCGTAGTAAAGTGGAGCCTGGTGGTTCAGGGACCACGTCGTTGCTCGTCTCTCGCAGGAGTGTGTCGGAGAGTATATAAAAAAAGTGCCAGTGCATATACCAAAGGACAAATTGCAAAAGGGCCTAAATATGCGTCCAATAAAGTGCCAGTGCATATATTAAAAGACACATTGCAGAGAGGGCCTGAATAAATGCATACTTATATCTAATTGACGATAATCATGGGGATCAAAAAGCCCTGTAATACAAAGATTGTAAAGTTGCGCGACCATAATAGTCAAAAAGTGAAAAAGTACTATAAAATAATGTCATAATGTGCAATAAGGCAAAACTCATCATAATCAAAAACAGCAGGATGGATGCTCCTGAACTATAAACCTCCAATTGATAGAATTTGATATAGAAACAGCAATCACTAAAAAAATGCATGTATATACATTTGAAAAAATCGACAAAACTTGAGAACTAGCAGGTAATGAAACTAAATGAGGTCAAGTACAAGTTTAAAAGATGGATACTTAACCTAACCTATCAAAAAGACAGACTGCACAACGATATAAACAGATTTTATAGAAAATTATGGAGGTCCTCATTCCTATTGAGCCCATTAGGTACTCTGGTATCCAATGATAAAATAAAATGGGTTTCCTTCTGTCTGAGTAAATCATCACGGTTCCCACCCCGTCCGGGATTAGGAACTGAACCCAAGACAGTATACTCCAAGCCCTTCAGTTTGTTATTATGTATGGACTTGAAGTGCCTGGCCACCGGATAATTACTGTATGAGTTAACGATGGCTCTAACGTGTTGCAAGATGCGCTTATAAACGGGGAGCTTCGTGCTACCAATATACTCAAGATCGCAAGTACATTTGAGTTTGTAAATAACATATTCTGACCTGCATGTCAGATATTCCTGTATTTCGATCTTTTCCTCACTAAAAGCTGTTTTATAGTGGGTACTGTTTTTCGCGAAAGTGCAAGCACACACGACAAGACGTGCACTTGAAGATACCCATTTTGGATAACCAAGATTTCTTAATTGGGACCTCTGGCATAGATTTATCTGATCTTTGGACTGGGAAAGAGTGGTCTGCTCAATTCAGACACTCTGTTCATCACCACCCCCTTTTGTAAATCGATTTTGGCCACTATAGGTGCGGCAGGGTATACTCAGACATGAGTCCCTTTCTCACGGCTCCATCAGGATTCAAGCAAGCCGGGCCGAAGAGGCTGAAATGCCAGAAACCGGTCCCCGGTAGCTTGTCTCCTTTCTGGTAAAGAATTGGCTTGGTAGTTTAGTCTGCCCTGTTCCCATGATGCACTGGGCCAGGGACAGACTGATTTGCATATAGCCAGATTCTGAGCTGGGATGGGGCAGTGAGATAAATAACGGTGATGGATCAAGCCCTGATCTTTGGACTGGGTAAGAGTGGTCTGCTCAATTCAGACACTCTGTTCATCACCACCCCCTTTTGTAAATCGATTTTGGCCACTATAGGTGTGGCAGGGTATACTCAGACATGAGTCCCTTTCTCACTGCTCCATCAGGATTCAAGCAAGCCGGGCCGAAGAGGCTGAAATGCCAGAAACCGGTCCCCGGTAGCTTGTCTCCTTTCTGGTAAAGAATTGGCTTGGTAGTTTAGTCTGCCCTGTTCCCATGATGCACTGGGCCAGGGACAGACTGATTTGCATATAGCCAGATTCTGAGCTGGGATGGGGCAGTGAGATAAATAACGGTGATGGATCAAGCCCTGATCTTTGGACTGGGTAAGAGTGGTCTGCTCAATTCAGACACTCTGTTCATCACCACCCCCTTTTGTAAATAGATTTATCGAGGGCATCCAGCATTGAAGTGGCCCTTCTAAAAGTGATTGCTGGTTGACTAGGCATGATGGGACCCAGAATGTTGTCAGTCATAATGATAGGCATTCAGAACAAATAGTATGGAGAATGGCTTTCTCTTGGGTACAGAAAGTTGTTATAAGGCGGACTGGACATTCTACCTTTTGTACAATTGTTTCATTGACCATAGGATCCAATAACTCATCTCTAGCTCTGCTTTTGGCCTTAAATAGAGCCTTATCTAAGATCTTTCTTTTGTAGCCCTTATTGAGAAATCTTTGAATGGCTTCAGCTAAACAGACATCAGCAATTTCATCACTACTGCAAATCCGACGGATACGAATAAACTCTCCGTACAGAATGCTGTTAATAGTGTGAATGGGATGGGCGCTTTGGGCATGAAGGATGGAATTGCCCGCTATTGATTTTCTATGCAGCCTAGTTTGTTAAGCGCCTGCCTCAATGTACATTTGAACATCCAAAAATTCAGCCAAACTGTCACTAACTGATGCCGTGAATCTTAAATTAAGATCATTAATGTTGATGTCATAAACAAAAGCCAATGCTTCTTCATGCAGCCCTCTCCAAACAATGCACACGTCATCAATATAACGCCAACAGTGTACAATGTGCTTCAACCAGTGGCGATGGGTGACTCCAAGCACATGCTCGTCCCACCAGCCAACATGCAAGCATGAATAGCTGGGGGAGAAACACGAACCCATTGCCACCCCGCGCAACTGCTGGAAGATCTCATTTTGAAATTGGAAAAAGTTGGTTTGAAGGCAGATCTCAATCATTTCTATTAGCATTTTGTTATGGTCTCTCAAAGTTACCACACGGCTGTTTAAAAAATATTCAGTAGTCTCAATACCATGCCGGTGATTAATGCTGGTATATAGAGATTCTATATCCATCACAAGAAATAGATAGTCAGAACACCAGCTTACACTCTATATATATATATATATGCATATACATACAGTCCTGTGGAAGGCAAGCATTAAAACACGTTGACTGTCCCTTGTGTGATCAGCAAGAGGACAAACAACGGTGGACTATGAACACCGCACTTCACTGTTATGTTCCTTTTGTAACAGTTAATCAAAGAGTCGGTGGGTGTGTGCACATACAACTCCTGCACCTGCCGTTGTTGGGTGCAAACTCTAAAGCATATCAGGAAATGAATGATTGTGGAGAGGTGCACAACTGTAATGTGTTTTCCAAATCATATAAGTGGACAAAAGATCCTTTTTGTTAAATTCCTTTATTTAAACGATATCGAAAGCAGGCTCCAGCCAATGCATTTCGTTCAATGAGAATTTAACTTCATCAGGGCTTGAGTAGTATGAGACTAGCGGATATTCCGATAACGGGGTGAGGATTATGGTGGGTAAGTACCCTGTAGAACTCACTGTGACCCCTGTGGTCCAGGTATGATAACCAGTTACAGTTAAATTAAAAAGGGTGGATGTTGCATGATGGAGCTCCCAAATAAGGGCCAAGCATCAGTACCTCAGACACGTGTATAGAGCGTCTTCTGTCCAGACCCGTAGCAGAAACAGCTTGATGCACTGGTGAATCAATAATAAAATTGAAAGAATTTCAGCACCACGGGGCTGCTTCTGATTCCTGTCGACATTGGAGAGTTAAGTAATGGAGTTGTGAAAACATATATAGATATATATATCCTACTGGTGGATGCCAGTAGGTAGGTATATTTAGGACCATGTTTCCATAGTAAAAGCGTTTTTTGTTTTGCCAACAACTTTGGCGCCAATTGATGAATCTTGCCAAAATGTTTTAAACTTTTTTTTCCTTTTTGATTCAGCTGCTGTGTTGAAAGTTTCAGGGTGATCCGTCAACAGGAGCAGAGAAAAAAAGGATGGTCTCAAAATGCGTTTCCCCCCACGCATTTTCATATGTGGATTTTGAGCGCGACTACAGCCCGAACCGCTGAAGTGAATTACTCCAAATTTGGCAGAAAGCTAGATCTTGGTCTAGAAATTGCGCTTTTTGTGATTTGGTAAAATTCCATTCAGTAACTTTAGAGATATTTAAGTTTAAAAAAATATAGATATCTGGGCACGCAGATCCTTGCAGTAGACTCATGGATCCTACTAAAATTTGGTTGGCTGTCAACACTTCAATCAGGCAGTGTTAGCAGCCATCTTGGGACTTGGCTTGAAGCTGAGTCCTCACAAAAATGTAATAAAATATAAAGAAAAGGGTGCATGGTAGGAATACCCTGACCCTTCCAGATATGGTGGGGGGTCCCAAAGGCACATTACTGGGGGCTAAAAACGCTTCTGGCTCGAGTGATCGCTCCCCTGCCTGCGCTCCCTCTGAAAGTGGTATCGTTATTTCTATGCTGCTCTGCCTCTAAGATTTGCGTATTAAGAGCGTGTGAATTCAGTATTCAGTTTTTCATTACTTGCTTATTTCTCTCGCTGCACTGTGCCCGAGTTTGGCGATTTAAGAGCGCGTGCAGTTAGTTATCATATCGTGCTTATCTGTAAGCTGCATTGTGACTAGTTTGCCATTTTTAAAGCGTCTGCATTCCGTTTTCATTTCTTGATCATTTTTAACCCGACCTGCGCATTGTTTGTAAGATCCCCCGGCGCCCTGCCCTCCCCTCCATTTTGAGCTTGTTGTTGTTGTGCTCCGTCCCTTGAGCCCGCCACGCCTCCCAGCTGAGCCGCCCTCCCACTAGCATTAAAGCGCGTCCTCTGTCCACACAGCGCTGTGATTCACTCCTCGCTTCTGGCTCGAGTGATCGCTCCCCTGCCTGCGCTCCCTCTGAAAGTGGTATCGTTATTTCTATGCTGCTCTGCCTCTAAGATTTGCGTATTAAGAGCGTGTGAATTCAGTATTCAGTTTTTCATTACTTGCTTATTTCTCTCGCTGCACTGTGCCCGAGTTTGGCGATTTAAGAGCGCGTGCAGTTAGTTATCATATCGTGCTTATCTGTAAGCTGCATTGTGACTAGTTTGCCATTTTTAAAGCGTCTGCATTCCGTTTTCATTTCTTGATCATTTTTAACCCGACCTGCGCATTGTTTGTAAGATCCCCCGGCGCCCTGCCCTCCCCTCCATTTTGAGCTTGTTGTTGTTGTGCTCCGTCCCTTGAGCCCACCACGCCTCCCAGCTGAGCCGCCCTCGCCCCTCCCCCTCCACTTTCCATATATGACAGGAGTTCCCGCGCGCAGCGTTCACGCGCAGCGACCGCGCCCAACCCGCGCCGAAGGTGCGCCAAAGGTAAGCCCGTCTACGCCCGTCCGCGCCTGGACCGCGCCCAGTGCCTGTCCCCCTGCCCCTCGCGCTGCCCAGCCCCACCGCGTTACCTACGATGCTGCCACCCTCCTAGCCCTTAACCCCGGTCGCGCCCCCAACTGCGTCCAAGCCGCTCCCGGTCGCACCCATGGACCGTTCTCCTGCCTCTCCTGCAAATTCATCGGCACCGACAACATCCCCGCTACGACCACTACACAGATGTCCGACCCCAACCACCTAGAATGCATCCTTCTCAACACCCGCTCGGTCCACAGGCACGCCATTGACCTTTGGAACCTACTAGACACCATCTCTCCTGACGTCGCCTTCCTAACGGAAACATGGATGAACGCTTCCTCCGCCCCTGACATCGCCATTGCCATCCCTGATGACTATAAGATCACACGCAAGGACCGCACCGACCATACAGGAGGTGGAATCGCTATCGTCCATAAGAAATCAATCCGCATCTCAACCAGCTCTGACGCCAACCTCGCTAACTCCGAACACCTTCACTTCCAGATCCACATCGACCCCAAGACCACACTCAGAGGCACCCTCCTCTACAGACCACCAGGACCCCGCGCAAAATTTAGTGAAGACATCACGGACTTCATCACCCCACACGCGCTCCCCTCCAAAGACTACATCCTTCTGGGAGACCTCAACTTCCACCTTGAAAAGATCAACGACCGCAACACCGCCACCCTCTTGGACAACTTAGCCAACCTCGGACTTAAACAACTGGTCACTTCCCCCACCCACATCGCAGGTCACACACTCGACCCCATCTTCACCTCCAGCAACCATGTCTCCTTCAGCCACACTACGGATCTCCTCTGGACTGACCACAGCTGCGTTCACTTCACCTACAACAAACCGAAACCCATCATCCACCTCCAACCAACTCTACAAAGAAACTGGAACAAAATCACCACGGAGCAGATCTCCACATCGCTCCTTCAAACCTCCCCAGCCCTCTCTTCTAACGCCAACGAAGCCGCCTCTAACCTCACCCTTTGGCTTTCCAACACCGCCGACACCTTAGCACCACTGAAGAAACGTCAAAGCAAACCTGGCAGCAAAAAGGCCTCATGGTTCAACGATGATCTTAAGAAGTCCAAGAAACTGTGCCGCTCCCTTGAAAAGGCCTGGAAAAAAGACCCATCCACCAGCAACAAGGACGCCTTCAAAAGCGCCATCCGTACTCACCACCAACTGATCCGAAAAGCCAAGAAAACAGCATTCAAGGATCGACTTGACAACAACGCCCACAACAGCAAGGAACTTTTCAACATCGTCAAGGAATTTTCCAACCCCTCGGCCAACTCCAACGACATCACCCCCTCTCAAACCCTCTGCGATTCCCTAGCCTCTTTTTTCCACAACAAGATTGCTGACATCCACAACAGCTTTGACAACCAACCCGGAAGCCAACCCACCCTACCATCAGCTGACCATCTTCCCCCCGTTAACACCCTTAACGCCTGGAACCCTATCTCCACTGAGGACACCATCCGCCTGATGAATTCCATCCACTCTGGATCCCCCACAGACCCATGCCCTCACCACATCTTCAACAAAGCAGACTCCATCATAGCTCCGCACCTCCGAGACGTCATCAACTGCTCCTTCAACTCCGCTACCTTCCCAGAAGATTGGAAACACGCTTAACTCACCGCCCTTCTGAAAAAACCAACAGCAGACCCCACCGAACTCAAAAACTACCGCCCCATCTCGCTTCTTCCATTCCCGGCCAAAGTCATCGAGAAAGCTGTCAACAACCAGCTCGCCGCCTTCCTCGAAGCCAACAATTCACTCGACCCCTCACAATCTGGCTTCCGAGCCAAACACAGCACTGAGACCGCTCTCATCGCAGCAACAGACGACATTCGAACTCTACTGGACAATGGAGATACAGTCGCCCTCATCCTCCTCGACCTTTCTGCAGCCTTTGACACAGTCTGCCACAGCACCCTTTTACAACGCCTCAGAAACATCGGAATCCAAGGAAAGGCACTGGAATGGATCACCTCGTTCCTCACCGGAAGAACCCAGAGAGTCCGCCTCCCACCATTCAAGTCCGAGGCCTCTGAAATCATCTGCGGCGTACCACAAGGATCCTCACTCAGTCCCACCCTCTTCAACGTATACATGAGCCCCCTCGCGGCCATCGCCCGCCAACAGAACCTCAACATCATCTCTTACGCGGATGACACTCAACTGATCCTATCTCTCACCAAGGACCCCAGCACCGCCAAAACTAACCTTCACGAAGGAATGAAAGAAGTCGCCGAATGGATGAAACAAAGCCGACTGAAACTGAACTCAGACAAAACAGAAGTCCTCATCTTAGGTAAATCCCCCTCTGCATGGGACAACTCCTGGTGGCCAGAAGCCCTCGGAAATGCACCCATCCCGACAGACCACGCACGGAACCTTGGCGTCATCCTGGATTCTTCACTCTCAATGAACAGACAAGTCAGCACCGTATCCTCTTCCTGCTTTAACATTCTTCGCATGCTCAGAAAAACATTTCGCTGGATCCCCACCGAAACAAGGAAAACAGTCACCCATGCTCTGGTCACGAGCCGACTGGACTACGGAAACACCCTCTACGCAGGTACCACCGCTAAACTCCAGAATAAACTACAACGAATCCAAAACGCCTCAGCCAGGCTCATATTAGACATCCCACGCAACGAACACATCTCTGGTCACCTTAAAGATCTCCACTGGCTACCCGTCAATAAGAGGATTACTTTCCGACTGCTCACCCACGCACACAAATCACTCTACGACATCGGACCAGATTGCCTCAACTCTCGACTGTCCTTCTACACCCCCCCGCCAACTTCGCTCTTCCAGCCAAGCCTTCGCCACTATACCTCGCATCAACAAGACCACCATGGGAGGCAGATCCTTCTCCTACCTGGCTGCCAAAACATGGAACTCACTCCCCGCTTACCTTCGCCTCACCCAGAATCACCTAGTGTTCAGAAAGCAGCTTAAAACGTGGATATTTGACAAATAATCCTCCTCCCCCTCCTAAGCGCCTTGAAACCCTCTGGGTATGTAGTGCGCTATATAAATTTTATGACTTGACTGACTTGACTTGACTTTGAATTCAAATGTGCTGCAAATTGGCAGGTTGACCCACAGATCCACAGCAACATTGAAAAAGTGTGCAGTCTCCTGCGAGTCTTTTCCAAGAAGGCCCAGAGTGGGCCTAATCCTGGGAGACTGCAGGCTTATTATAGTAAAGGAGGGGATTCATGGTGACCCCTCTCCTAGTCTTTTGAAAAGTCCAGGGGACTGCCACCTCCCCAGGCCACAAATGTTGAAATATGCAAGGTTGCCCCAGGGACCACCACCTCCTGAGGTGCCGGGTTTTTAGGAACCCGGTGGTGCCAGGGGATAACACCCGAAGACCTCTGAGTTCTCCCTGTTCCGGACCACAGAAACCAAGAGTCTTCTAGTTGAAGTCAGAGATCAAGTTTTATTGGCTGCAACCAAGTAACATGTGTCCTAGAAGCACAACAGCACAGGTTGTAAGTTCTCAGGAGACTGTTCGTTTTTACAGAACCAGCCTTCTCCTTTTATATGCAATATTACACTTCAGGCAAGAATTCTTGAGTTTACAATACGGTCATAGACATATTTACACAATAGAGCAAAACGCACAGTCATGCTGGCCAACCCATATTTTAGATGTCCAGTTTGTGATAGATGACCCAGCCCAGCCCGGAATTACAATCAGATATCGATGAAACCCCAATAAAACAGGGCACCTCCTCGTCATAAAACTGGCCATAAACAAGGAACATGGACAGGTGTATGTGTGTAGAAAACATGGTCTGTATGTGGTGAATGGTTTATGGCATGTGGTGCTTTAATGATATCTTACTCGGCCACTGGGCGAGGAGCTGCCCAAACAGGTTTGGCTGGACGCGGTGAAGTCAGTTCGGCCAGGTCATGAGGAAGTCAGCTAAGGTGGACGTGTCCTTTCAGATCAAGTTCGACCTTAATCAATTGACTTATATGAGGGCAAGGCATAAGATGGATGCCGTTCACAAAATGGAGTCCGAGGGTTCAGAACGGAAACCACGATTTGAGGGTGTTGGCATCGCTCAAAGAAGCCGCAAATGCACAGGGATAATGTCCTAATCATTACCGGTCTGCCGATACCAAATTCATCATGGTACGACGATATTTTGCGACACGAGTGTTGGACCTCGGCACCATATCACAGCAGGGTCCAGAATCTTGGAACCACAGACCCTCCTTTTGCCCTCATATTAGGCAATAACTCATGCTAATCTGAGTCCAAATCTGTATTAATGAATTCATGGAGATGCTGCTGTAGCATCATTCTGTTGCTCAATTCGTCCCTTGACACAGGCTTCCTTACACATGAAGTAGCACAGAGGCCACATATTGCAGGAGCGCACTGTACAAACAGGCAGAACATAAACAGAACGGCTAAGATCATCCCAATGAAGATCAGAGTTTTCCATCCCCAGGCAGAGATCAGTTCCCAGAACCACCCTAGTAGGGACCAATCCCCTTTATCCACATGAAGGGAATCAGAGATTTCGTGCAGTTTGGAGATGGCCTGGTACACTGTCGGAGCATTATCAGGGATGAAAATGCAGCAACTGGATTGGATCACCCTACATACACCACCACGGTCTGCAAGTATGACATCTAGGGCAACCCGGTTCTGAAGAGTCATAAGCCGGTCCGACTGGAGCTCAGCTGTCAAATTACTAAGGGCACCGGCCGTTTCGGTCATGGCGGATTCGACTACCCTTGTTAACTGGCGAATGTTCCTGCTGTTCACCATAGGTCCCCAAAAGGGCAGAAAACCCTTTGCGAAGTCCCCAAATTCTTGACCCGCAGTGTCGTCTTGACTCACGACAACCCTAACTGTCCTTGTCCAATGGTAATCTGCCCCGGCCGTATAGGTGGGTGGCAGCAGAAACGAGATAAAACATGTGCCCGAGAAGTCAGGAGGCAACCAAGTGTATGCTTTGTCATGGCAGATGAAGTATGTACCCTTAGCTGCCAAGAATGGAGGGGAAGTTTGGGATGCAAACACGTACGTTTCTGTGCATACACTCTTCCCCAACTGTGCTTCGGGATCCCTGTCAATACCTTGCAGACATAGGTGACCTCGGTGGGGTACTACCCAAACTGGGGAGGATCTCTTCGTTTTCTGTCTCTCGCTTAAGGAAATCCCATACTTAGTGATATTCCACCTACTGTACGGGGTAAACTTATCTTTGGGAGTTGCTCTAACCATGTCAATATCTCTACTCATATTTCTGATTCCTGCCACTAGTGCCTTATTGTTTGAATTTTTCCCTGGAACGTACGGTTCAAGGGAAAACAGGAACATGGTCTGGAAAGCCCACAGAGAACCGAAATAACTAAACGGCAGGACAAAGTAAGGGATACCCTTATCTGTAGTGTGTGGCATGAGTCCGCATATCCAACAGTTCGTAGTGTTCATTACATATTGGTGCTGGTGTAGGAGTTGGACAAATGAATTATTTACAAATTCTAATCTTCTGGCAGACTCGTGTTCAGGTAGGGGATGAAAGGAGTGCGGGGAAATAGTAGGAGGAGGTGTGAGCTGAGTGTTGTGCATGAATGGAACTCGGAAAATGAACAGAGCATAGCCAGTTAAAAACATTATTATACTACACAACATTGAAATGCTTAATACTAGAGATCGTCTTCTTGCCATTACAGTGCATATTTTCTTTTCAAAGTTCGTGGGTCTAGCAGGTCTCTCTACCCTCGGAAACTCCATCCTCTAGTTGCTGCCCGCGGTGGGAGTTTGATTCTGCCAAGGAGTGCGCTCTGTTCAGTCCGGGGTAATTCCGTCAGACCGACCAGAACCGTTGACCTAGGCGTCCCCAGCTGCACTCCTCAGACTATCAACCGCGACCCTAGCAGCAGAACCGGATGGCGGTTCGAAAATCAAAAATGAGCAAGTTCCCTGGGCGAGAGAGCTGTGAAATCAAAAATAGTTCTTAGGAGAAGAGAGAATCGTAGTAATTTGTTTTCATTAGTCTCTTGTTCTTGACCTCAGATTGTATCGTTGTTTCCCAGGTACAGTGTGGTCTTCGAACAATGTTTCAGGTTCTGTAGTGTCCAACTGCATTGACGGAGGCACAAATCCTTGCAAAATACGATCACTCTCCTTTTCTGTACCAGTTCCTTTCAGTCGTGCATCGCTGAAGAGTGCAAAGCGAGGTACAGCTTCGGTCTCAGAGTCAGCGATTCCGTCCTGGACCCACCGGTCATATGGAAGAGGCAGAGGGACCTGTTTACAGTGGGTCCCGTGGATCCAGTTCTTCTTTCCTTCCACCCGAATGGCTGATCTTGTGGAAAGAAGGACGAGGTACTGTCCGGTCCACCTGGGCTGTTCGTTGTTCGTGCACTGAAAATTCCGCACCAGCACCCAGGTGCCGGGTTCAATGGAGTGACCTGGATCGTCAGAGGCTGGCGGGGAGGAACTGTGAACCTGTTGGTGTAAAACACGCAATTTAGTTGTCAATTCGTGTAAATAGTCAAGCAGTACAGGATGCTCTACTTCGCTTAGCCTTTTTGGTCTTGGCACGCCCCAGATGTTAGCTGGGCGGCCAAACACTATTTCGTGAAGGCTGAGTCTTAATCTAGAGTGGACAATCATTCTGATAGACAGGAGTGCTAAAGGCAGGGCATCAGGCCATTTAAGGCCTGTGCTGGCTTGGATCTTGGCTAATTTCAGTTTTAACGTGCCGTTGTAGCACTCTACTAATCCCGCTGATTGGGGGTGATTTGCAGCGTGGAACTTCTGGTGGATGCCTAGACATTCGCACACTCTCCTCATCACCCGTCCCACGAATTCACTTCCATTATCACTCCAGACCATTCTAGGCATCCCAAACCTAGGGAAGAATTCCTTGACAAGGGCTTTGGCAGTTGACAAGGCCGTGTTGTCCTTGAGGGGATACGCTTCCACCCACCTGGGGAAGGCGCAAACAACAACAAGCACGTATTTCAGATTGTTGCACCTCTCCATGTGGATGAAATCGAGCTGCAAAACCTCGAACGGGTACGTTGGAGGCGCAAAATGACCAGCTGGAGTTGGGGTCCCCCTACCGGGATTGTACTTCAAACACACCATACAATTCCTGACCAAATTCTCTGCGCATTTCGGGATACCACTATTCTGCCATACTGGGGCCAACAGTTTACAGATTCCTTTTACACTGATGTGCACCATTCCATGGGCCATTGTCACCACTGCGAGTACATATGCGTCGGGTAACAGCCATCGTTGGTGCTCTGACAATTCGACCCAACAACCATTCGCATCCAATCTTCCCTTGCTTTCTCTCCATTCATTCACCTCTTTTTCAGTGGCATCAGCTTGTATGGACTTTACACTTTCAATAGTGTCCTCACACATACCCACATCAGCGATCCATCTAGCAGGACCTACAACATACATCCGACTCATTGTGTTCCTTGCGGTCTCTTTTGCAACTTCGTCTGCAAATGCATTCCCCCGACCAACATCATCTTGAATCTTTCTGTGTGCACTGCATTTTACAATCGCAACTTGTAGCGGCAAGGTCAGTGACTCGAGGAGCTCGTTAACTAGCTGACCATGTTGGATTTTTGCACCATGTGACGTCAGGAACCCACGTTCACGCCACAATCGTCCAAAACTATGGGCTACGCCAAAGGCGTATTGGCTATCTGTATACACATTCACTCGCTTTCCTGTTGCCAACACACACGCTCTTGTAAGTGCTATTAACTCTGCTGCTTGCGCAGAATTCTGGGGGATGCGTGCGGTCTCTACAATAGTGTGCAATGTTGTCACAGCATATGCTGCAGTCGTATCACCATTTGGCAACTTGAAGCATGAACCATCAACCCATAAATTATCGTTATATTCAGGAAGGGGTGTGTCCTGCAGGTCTACTCTCCCTTTTGTCTCTTCTTCTGTCCTAAAGCAGCAATCATGTTTTTCAACCTCATCTGTCTCTGCCGGAATGGGCAATAACGTAGCGGGGTTGAGTGTATCACACCTCTTTATGTGTATGTGGCTCGCTAACAGTGTCAGCTCATAGCTGGACAGTCGAGCACTAGTTAAATGCTGCGTCTTCGTTCTGTTTAGTAAAATGTCTACTGCATGTGGGACCATAACGATCAGAGTATTATTCATGACTAACCCAGCAGACTGCCGAATACAGACAGCTGCTGCAGCAGTGGCCCTCAAGCAACTTGGTAATGCCTTAGCTACAGCATCTAGAGTCGCTGAGAAATATGCGCATGGGCGCTGTTTGTCCCCAAGGTATTGTGTCAGTACTGATAATGCGCAACCTTCCTTCTCATGGACATATAATGTAAAAAGGCTTACTGTAGTCGGGGTTGCCCAACACAGGAGCCGAACACAATGCATCACGCAACTCGTGGAAACTTGTCTGACAATCTTCAGACCAAGGCATAGGATTGGGTGTGTCTTTGCAGAGTAGTGCCAGCAAAGGTTTGGCCAATAGGGAGAAATTTGGTATCCATTGTCTACAGTACGATGTAATGCCCAAGAAAGCCCGAACTTCTCTTTGTGTTCTTGGGGCACTCAATCTTGCGATTGCCTGTATTCTATCTGGGGTCAGTCTCCTTCCCTCCTTCGATAAGATGTGACCTAGGTAGGTCACTTCTTGTCGGCAAAATTGTAATTTTGAAAGAGAGACTTTATGCTTCATGTCACATAAATGACGCAACAACGACAGTGTGGCTTGCTTGCAAATTTCTTCAGTATCTGCAGCGATCAGTAGATCGTCTACATACTGAATCAGAGTCGCACCATCAGGTAGAACAATCGTATCAAGATGTGTTTTCAGAGCTTGACTGAATATAGATGGGCTTTCGCAGTAGCCCTGAGGAGCGCGTTTGAAGCGGAAGCTTCGTCCTCCTAAATTGAAGCCAAAAATGTCTCTGCTCTCCTCGGCAATCGGGATGCTGAAGAAAGCGTTCTTCAGGTCAATCACCGAAAACCAAGAGGCTGAAGCCGGAACCATTGTCAATAAGGCAGTAATGTCGGGGACGACTGGAAACTGCGGTACAACGATCTTATTTACTTCTTTGAGATCAATCACAAATCTGTATACAGGGGGCTGTGAAGGATCAGTACGCTTTAAGACAGGCAAAATAGGACTGTTACAAATGCTGCCTGTTGTTTCCTCAATTACATCTTTCTCAATCAGATCGTAAATGATCGCTAACAACCCCTTTTCACATTCGCTAGAGATCTTGTATTGGGGAATACGTGGCAACCTAACATTGGCTTTCAATGTTATGACATACGGTGCTATCTCCAAACGACCTACATCATTAGAACCGGTAGCCCAATGTATATCTGGAAGAGATGACAATTCGGTTGGAATATCTTCCTTTGACAAATACATTGGGGAAATCACTTTCTTACCAAGGGTAAGTTGTACTCCCAAAGGAGAACAGTACAAAGTCGCATATAATCTTTTTAACAAATCCAAACCTAACAAATTTTCGCCACAACCTGTTGTAAGGATGAGGGGTGCTTCTAATTCGCATGGGCCAACAGAAAGGGGCATAGGACTAGATATCGGGTTTCTAACAGGGGCGCCAGAGAAACCTACTGAAATATTCATTTCGCCAGACAAAGGTGCGCCAGGAAGTTTTGAGTGCATAATAGAACTTTTTGTAGCACCAGTATCCAGCAGAAATGGCTCTGACACTCCGGATGTAATCACCTCGACATAAGGTCCATTCTGATCTACTGGAACTGAAACAACTCCCTCTCTTTGTCCATGGCTGTCCTAGCAATTATTACCCTCATTCTCTTTTTCTGCGTAATAGTCATCAGTATAATACTGAGCTGACCTAGAAGATGCATTATTCTGTTGATCAAAGCTATTCATAGAATTATGAGGCGGAAAAGAAGTGTTATTCTGAGGGAAATTTCCACGGCCCCTACCCCTAGGAGCCTGTTGAACACCTCTACCTCTTGCACCAGAAACACCAGAAACACCATTCAGACGTCGTGCCAAAGCTGGACAATTATTCTTGAAATGGCCCTCTTCTGTGCAATAGGCAGACTGATTCGGGCCGTACGGTAAACGCTGATGGGAAAACTCGTTCCCTTGCGCGTTTCTCGAATACTGCTGTGGTTGCTGATAATTGGGGTGACTAGGAGTGCGAGGCGGATAGGCTTGTTGGAGAAGAACTTTGGTCTTTAAATCTTTAGTCTTTTTATCTGCCTTATCTAGCTCGTCTTTGCGCCTATTTTCGTAGTACTGGGCTGTGGCTAAAATCTGCGCTGACGTGGAAACAGCCCAAGCACTCTCTGAATCTTTCAATTTATTGCATAGTTCAGGAAGCAAATTATGTACAAATGTGTCTACAAACAATCTTTGACCACCTTTGGTAGCCATATCCTGACCACTATGATCGACGAAAGTCTCTTCAAATCTCGTGAAGAAGTCAGACACATTCTCATCTTTCTTTTGCTTGCACGCAGACAACTTATCCCAATTTACACGCAGTTCAGGCATTAACGTCTTCATGTACGTGATAATTCTTCCAGGAAGTTCAGCTATTAAAGGCTCAGGTTTGGAGCCACCAACTTGTCTAGTATCTGCAGCAGTAATATTAGCCCACGTGTCACCTAGTTCTTGATCATGATCTGCATGACGAATTTTACTCCATAAAGGCTGTGGAACGACGTTCCCGAACAACATGTCTACATCTGCTAAATTCATTATACATGAGCTGGCAGTCTGTGATAACTTCTTATAATACCCTGCGGGATTTTTACGTGGATCAGGTAATGTCTGCTTGAGTGCTAAAACCTCAGATCTTTTCCAGGGGACATGTACCCATACACGCTGGAAATGCGGTGGAACAGGTGGATGTGCATTCGCATCACCTTCCCTCCAAACTGAAGGAACCTCTCTCATAGGGTACTGTCGCGCCTTTTTCCTACCTGACACGTCATCTTCATACAATGATCTAGAGACATTTCCCTTACTCCTATAGGATAATAACAGATCTATTGCTTTTTCAACATCGGCACCTACAATCATGCCTTCATAGAACTTAAAACGCATACGAAATAATTCCTGCATTTTGCGCTTTGGATCGTTGGTCTCCAAATCTTCACAAAGATATACACACATCTCTTCGAATACATATCTCTGAGTGGGTGCATCCCATTGTCGGAAGACTTCCATAACAGATTGAACATCGTATCTAACAATGTCAGTAACCCATTTGCGTGCTAACTCATTCAATACTACTCTCTCCTCATAATCAGGTAGATGACTACGCAACTGTCTACGTCCTGTTTTAGGGGTCGTTTTAGGCGACCCAAAGAAAGGTGAGAACAGACCAGTGACAGTACTTGCTACTCTCTGTCGAACGGAAGGAGAAGCTTGCGGAGAGGCAGATGCGCCAGAAAAGACAGGCTGATGTAAAGAGGAAGTCGAAGCAACAGCAGAAGAAGTTGAGGCAGTGGCAGAAGTAGTATCACGATAAACAGGTGGAGCGGTAGGCAAAGTTGTAGGAGAAGTAGACGGAGTATGTAGCAAAGGCGGCGGCCCTTGAGAAGGCTGAGCCGGGGAAGTAGGAACCAGCTGAAGAGGAGCTGGTGCTTGTGCAAGAGCTGCATTTCGTGCGCCGGGGCGCGGTATAACAATACGCTTCGGGGGTCCAACAATACTCGATGTATATGGGGGTGGTGAATTCAATAAATGGGACATTAATGGATCTTTGTCAGATGCTCCCTTCGAATCTTGTCCTTCGTGTGGCAACATCGGGTAGCATTTATCTACTGCTAGTTTCTTGCTTCTGAGCATTTGTTCACTTTCCTGCTCATTATCCCTGTATGCGATGGCAGCTTGCACCATCGACATACCTCTTTTATTTTTCTTAGCTAATTTCATTTCTTTCTGTTTGGCTTCTTTGCGCCACAAGCGAAAAGAGTCAAACATCGCCGGCCGGGCTTTCTTCTTAAACAATTTGACCTCGAGGTTATCTAAAATTTCTGAGTCAAAGCTACCATATTGGGGCCATTTTAAAACACCATCCTTGCGGGTGTATTTTATCCATACCTCATTATATGTGATAGGGCCTACTCCGTGCTTTATATATAACTCATATGTTGGAGTTCCAATCGGAGGAACCGGACACGAATCCTCTAATCGGGAGTCCTTACTACAAACAAGACAAAACAAGTTTCCAAGTCTGCTGAGACCAGGCATCTTCGCTCACTAGTCTAGCTTCAAGCTTCAAGGGATTATCTAACTATGATATTTTCGTGAATACACAAATCCCTCGGTTTTGGCGCTTGCAAGTTCCAAACAATGTGTATCTCAAAGATACCAAAACTAAGAATCAAACTAAGGACTAGGAGACGCTCCACTTATACTTAACTGAAGTATTGAAGATCGGTGACGTCACTAGAAGACTCGTCTATCGTTTCGCTCTACCAAGGATCACTGGGTCCAAAACAGGGTGATAGTCAGGGCAGCAGTCCTTCGTAGCCGTCTGGACGCGGGGAACCTCGCAGCAAAGACCTTCGGAACCACGTCGACATACAGGGGTCGCTGAAGTGGCTGGCCGTCCTCTGGAATTTTCACACGAAGCTCCTCACGAACATCTGGCTTGGATCGTCACCGCTTGATACCGCCCCGAGTTGGGCGCCAACTGAGGTGCCGGGTTTTTAGGAACCCGGTGGTGCCAGGGGATAACACCCGAAGACCTCTGAGTTCTCTCTGTTCCGGACCACAGAAACCAAGAGTCTTCTAGTTGAAGTCAGAGATCGAGTTTTATTGGCTGCAACCAAGTAACATGTGTCCTAGAAGCACGACAGCACGGGTCGTAAGTTCTCAGGAGACTGTTCGTTTTTACAGAACCAGCCTTCTCCTTTTATATGCAATATTACACTTCAGGCAAGAATTCTTGAGTTTACAATACGGTCATAGACATATTTACACAATAGAGCAAAACGCACAGTCATGCTGGACAACCCATATTTTAGATGTCCAGTTTGTGATAGATGACCCAGCCCAGCCCGGAATTACAATCAGATATCGATGAAACCCCAATAAAACAGGGCAACTCCTCGTCATAAAACTGGCCATAAACAAGGAACATGGACAGGTGTATGTGTGTAGAAAACATGGTCTGTATGTGGTGAATGGTTTATGGCATGTGGTGCTTTGATGATATCTTACTCGGCCACTGGGCGAGGAGCTGCCCAAACAGGTTTGGCTGGAGGCGGTGGAGTCAGTTCGGCCAGGTCATGGGGAAGTCAGCTAAGGTGGATGTGTCCTTTCAGATCAAGCTCGACCTTAATCAATTGACTTATATGAGGGCAAGGCATAAGATGGATGCCATTCACAAAATGGAGTCCGAGGGTTCAGAACGGAAACCACGATTTGAGGGTGTTGGCATCGCTCAAAGAAGCCGCAAATGCACAGGGATAATGTCCTAATCATTACCGGTCTGCCGATACCAAATTCGTCATGGTACGACGATATTTTGCGACACGAGTGTTGGACCTCGGCACCATATCACAGCAGGGTCCAGAATCTCGGAACCACACTCCCCAGGGGAAAAAATGCTTTAAATGCGGGGAGGCCATTTGAGATGTTAACAGTGATGACATGAGTGATGCAACTGACCATGTCATGAGTGATGTAATAAGCAGTGCATTGTGGGAGCGTAACTTATACTTAGCTCAGCTAACTATAACTGCTGAATGTCTCTGGTTTTGTATGAGTCAAATGTCAGCCTAACTCTAACGCCCTTGTAACCTTTGTCTTTTTCAGTGAATATATCTATATAGATATACATAGATATTTATATAGATAGATAGCTATATCACTAAACTTCCCACCAGAGGAAACAGAGCACTCACGGGTCAGTAGAAATCCTTTTTATTCCCCAACATTGAAAAAGGCAATAATGCTGAAAGGCATCTGTTGGGGAATAAAAAGGATTTCTGCTGACCCGTGAGTGTTCCATTTCCTCTGTGGGGAACTTTTGTGATAAAAGTCTTAAGTGCGGCCACTGGCACATCAGAATCACCAGTTTGAAGTTGTTCGGCAGTCATAAGTGGCAGTTTGTGAGATATAATCCCAGATCGTGGCTCCTGGTGACTGATCCCAAAATGGCGGCATTATCGTCCTATCACCGGCTGAACCCAGTGCAGTAAACGGGTAAGACCTAACCAATAGATCCCCGATCCCTCAGGATAATGCAACAGCCCCCTGTAAGTGAAACTGCAACTGCTTCCACGAGCCACCTCAATAATCGTGAGTCGGCGATCTAAGGGCTTTGGCGCCTGACCCTAATATGGCCGCACAAACCTTCACCTTCATGACTGCCATGCAAAGCCTGTATCAGCCCATTGCCATTCAATGGCCGCCTAGGAGTCACCCTCAGTCTTATGCTCCGGAGAGTCAACGACCAGCCCTAGAGAAATAGCACAAATCTCCCTACTACTCGCACTTTACCCTCAAAGGACGGCTCTGGAAACTCAAGCCCACCCTTCTTTATAGAGTGCCTGCCCCGTCCCACCTAATCACTTTGCCATCCGCCACGTCAGCCTACTCCAACCCCGCATCTGCGAACCACTTAAAACCGCACGGCCCGAACTCCTTCTCGATCAGTTTCCCCCTAACCTCTCACCCAAAGCGAAAAAAAACTTTAAAGAAAAACTGATCAGACAACATTCTGAATCACTATTCGCAGACATCTATCACTGCGCCTCCAAAGGACAAGTAAAAATGGATCTCATCTTCCACAATGAAAGACACGAAATATGGAACTCCATCCTCAGATCGCAACTCAATATCTCCAAAATGACTAACATAGCTGCAAACTGACTTTCTCAGCCCCTAACTGCACTAGGCAAAATAGGAACACCACTGCAACCATCTACTCCAATGGCACAGTCCTGATACAAGCCAACAATGACAATCTAGAATCCTTTGACGCCCTCTTCCCATTTCTCCGGATTTCCCCTCCCACGCACTCCTCCCCTGCCCGCCCATCCTCCTCTCCTTGAAGAACCTGACCCGCCAACAGAACTCACCCATCATTCCGGTGCACCCTAGTAATAACACCTGCCTCCCACCGTGAGACACCACCCGCAAAACTACCAGAAAGAACAAGATCCCTCTACCCCCTCACCTGACCCCGCCCTCCATCCCTTCCCAACCCACTTCGACCGACTTCAACACACAGCATGTGATTACCAACCCCCTCCCCAAACCCATATGCAATTTATCACCGATGCCCCAACACGGCTCCCGCCTACCCGCAGCCTCGGCCCGCTTCGAGACACTACCCCAGCTCTACCAGAGGGAGCAAGACCCCTCTACCCCCCTCCGGCAACCACCATCACCCAACCCGCACCCTCCATCCCTATGATGAGCAACTTAGCAACGTTAGGCTCTCACCCCAGGTTTAACTTACATGCCCAGAACACCCACACCGACATAGAGACTGGGCAGTGGCTCACCCTGCTTGTAAGCCAGATAACAACCATAATCCATGGTCTTAGTGAAATCCTTACCAACCTCGCCGCACTCCTAAAGTCTTACTGTGACCCATCTTTCCCCACTCGCTCTCAACAGAGGCTTTCCAAGGCTCCCCACCCGAAAGGGATCTCTACCCCCTCTCTAATCAGACACAGAGACCAAAAAGAACTAGAGATGAAACATCTGCGAGTGAAGCAGCAGCTCGCGCTTCTTCGTACGACAATCCTATTACTGCCACCCTCCAATCCAATATACAGGTGATCACCGTACTGGGAAGATACCAGGCCTTTCTGAAATCCCCTAGAACCCCGGTGACACCCATTATCATCCCCACCGCCCGAACTAAAAAACCCACAGCAGAGACATCCCCCAAAAACTGCATGCTCATAAACTGCAGATCAGCCGCCAAGCATGCCACAGAGCTAGCAGAATCTATCCTCACCCACGCCATAGACATTGCATTCATCACTGAGATATGGCTAAATGACTCCTCATTTCCACTCATGGATACTCTTGTCCCCCCTGGATTTGTAATCACCAACAATGATAGAAAATATCAAAGAGGTGGAGGCATAGCAATCATCCTCAAAAACAATATTTCCATGACGGAAATAGACTCCTTCAACTGCAACACCTTTGAGTGCCTAACTGCCAACATCAACACTAGCAACAATAAAATACTTATCTGCCACCTTATTTACCACTCCTAATCAGGTGTTTGTTAAGCATGACTACTCACTCATAAGGGTCTCAAGGCGCTGGGGGGTGGGGGGGTCACAGGTTCCAGTCCATCAAAGAGGGGGTATGTCGAAGAGCCAGGTTTTGAGGTTTCTTGTGAAGATGGGGTGCAATGTTATCTGTCTCAGGTGGAGTGGAAGGCCGTTCCAGGCTCTGGCTGTGCGGAAGGAGAAGGAGCAGCCTCCCTATCTGGTCTTTCTGGTGCGGGGGACAACAGCGTAGGAGAGCTGGACTGATCATAGGTTCCTTAAGGGTGCGTGGAATTTGAGTCAGCTGTTCAGGTATGCTGGTCCGGTGTCGAGGAGGATCTTGTGAGCGTGGGTTAGCATCTTGAAGGTGAATCTAGCTTTGATGGGGAGCCAGTGGAGTGTGCGCAGCTGCTGGGATATGTGGCATTGTCTTGGCAGGATCAGGACCAGTCTTGCAGTGGCGTTTTGGATGTTCTGTAGCTTACAGGTGAGGTTTTGGTTTATTCCAGCATAGCAACAACCTTACCCAACACTGCTTAGAGGAAACCCACAACAAAGGAGCAATCCTAGATGCCTTCATCGGCCAGCACGACACTGTCGTGATAGTCCGCACCCTGCTCGTGAACTGGTCCGACCACCATTTAATCCTTTTCCACCTTACTCAGCCGATCACACTAAAACCCCCACCTAAGACCCTCCGAAATGGACTAGAAACTTCACTCAGATTAACATGATTGACCTAGAGGGAAAGGTTAACTCTCTCCTCACTGCCTCCACGGATGAACTGTCTACAACAGAACTCACATCCCACTACAACACAAACATGACATCCATTCTAGATCAAGAAGCCCCCTTGAAACAAAAAAAAACAGGAATATCCCATCCAGATCTTGGTTCAACACGGACATTAACAATGAAAGCAGATAACTAGGAGCTACAGAAAGACTACGGAGGAGCAACTCCTCCCCAAGCCTACTCGAACAACTCAAAGCAGCCCAAAGGAAATACAAAAAACACATCAGCAGGGAAAAATCCACCTTCTTCTGCCCCACCCTGGACAATGCGAAAAACAGGCCCAACGAACCGTTCAAAATCATCAGGCAACAAACCTCCAAGCCCCTGGAATCCTCCCTACAGGCCTCCAAGGACTTGTGTGAAAACTTCGCCAACTTCTTCAAAGAAAAACTCACCAAGATTGAGCTCTCACTGGACATCAACGTCAACCCCGTCTGCAAAAGCCTGCCCCCAATGACAGTAGATAGCACGCTCAAGCACACCATAAAAACCTGTAAGTCCTTCAATCCCTTCCATGAAAATGAGATCCTCAAACTGATCTTCACCTCCAAACCAGCCTCTTATGTCCTTGACCCGATACCCACCCAACTGACCAAAAAACTGAAACTCTCCATAGCCCCGTTCTGGTGCAAGATCATAAATAGCTCCATGAGAACCGGCATCATACCTGAATGCCTCAAAGTTGGACAGCTTGGCACTTCGGGCTGGACTGTTCCCATGAGGCACAGGGTCCTACTGATTTGCATATGGCCATGTCTGAACTGGGGTGGTGGAGTGAGCTAAAGAATGATGATGGATTAAACCCAGATCAGTTGACTGGGGGCGAGTGTTTGATTTGCTCAAACGCTCTGTCCATCATCCCCTTTGGTAACTCAAAGTTGGCCAAGTCACGCCACTACTAAAACACCAGGTCTTGACTCCCAGGAACTGAATAACTTCAGACCCGTCTCCAATCTCCCCTTCCAATCCAAAATCCTTGAAAAATGTGTCTTCCAACAACTGACATGGATAGCATCAACCTTCCGACCCCCACCAATCAGGTTTCAGAAAAGGCTATAGCAACGAGACCGCGATCCTTAACATCACAGACGACATCCACAAATCCCTCGATACCGACCAATGTTGCCTCCTCATTCTCCTAGACCTATCGGCAGACTTTGACACAGTTGATCACCAACTTCTCATCAAGGCTTTGCAAGAAAGGGTAGGTGCTGATGAGGAGGTCCTACACTGGTTCTTCTCCTTCTTACACAGCTGCTCACAAAGGATAAAAAAAAAACTTTACCTCCGACCTACACCTTGTCAACAGGGGCGTCTCCCAAGGTTCAGTACTCTCACCTCAACTGTTCAACATATACATGGAACCCCCCACCACCCTCCTCAAAAAACATCTCAAGAACTCTGCAAAGAGTACCTTCGTCAACCTGCAGCTACTTAACAAAATAAAACCATTCATCCCAACCAACGACCTTGAATAAGCCACCCAATCACTGGTGCTATCCAGACTCGACTATGGGAATGCCACCCTCACTGGTACAACAAAATCTCACCTAGCTCACCCCAAAACAACTCTCAACGCAGCAGCTAGAATGGTCACTGGAATCAGGAAATACAACCTAATTTCACCAGCATTCAGTGAACTAAAATAGCTCCTTGTCGAATTGCGTGCCAGTTTCAGAACTGCCTGGCTCACACACTAAGCCCTGCATACGGGAAAACCTGAGTACTTGGCTGCGAAACTCAAGAGGGCTTGCAGACAAGGAACCTCAGGAGCTCCAGCACCCTACTACTCATCCCTACGAAAACACACAAACAAAAAACTGCTGCACGGTTCTCCGTCACTTTGTTCGGAATTGTCGAAAGAAACCAAAACAGATTTTGAAGGAAACTATCAGCACCATCAGTAACCGGAGTTAGACTGATGGATGCAGACTTGAATTCAACACCAAAAGATCATCATTTGGCAAATACATTGCAAGTATCTTACCCTCATCGTGTAATGTACATGTCATTAAAGTTCAGCGAGAAGCATTTAAGAAATATTTCTATGAAGGTGGATTCTGGGGCAACAGGGAATTTCTGTGACCTGAAGTTCGCAGAGAAACTCCCCCCACACAGGACATTTGATTGCAAGATTGAGTTGGAACCCGGTTCCAATTTGCCCTGTAGCAGAATATACACGTTAACGGAAAAAGAAAATCAACAAAAGATTATATCCAAAAATATTAGAAAAATCACCAGTGTCTTCTCCCCTTTTCTTTATACCCAAGAAGGAAGGCGAACTTGCATAGATTATAGGGCCATCAATCGAATCACAGTCAAGAATCGCTATCCCCTGCCATTGATCTCTGTTTTGAAGGAAGCTAAGGTGTACACGAAGTTAGATTTACAAGGGGCCATCAATCGAATCACAGTCAAGAATCGCTATCCCCTGCCATTGATCTCTGTTTTGTTTGGATAAAGTGAAAGAAGCTAAGGTGTACACGAAGTTGGATTTACGAGGGGCCTACCATCTAGTCCAAATTCAAGAAGGCAATGAGTGGAAGACGGCGTTTAGAACAAAATTTAGGCTTTTTGAATACCAAGTTATGCCCTATGGCCTCTGTAATGCCCCAGCAGCTTTCCAACATTTCATCAACAATGTGGTAAAAGACTATATAGATCAATGTACTATTGTCTATATTGATGAGATCTTAATCTATTCAAGATCAGAAGAAGAACATAAAGGACATGTGAAGAGTATTCTGCAAAAATGAAGAGAGAGTAGTTTATTTGTAAAACTTAAGAATTGTGCCTTCAATGGCTCCACTGTGGAATTTTTAGGATTTGTTTTGTTGTTTTGTTGGAATAACAATGGATCAGAAAAAGTTTTCAGCGATAACAGAATTGAAGTCGCCTAAATCGGAAAAAAAAGGTCCAAAGCTTCATAGGATTTGCACATTTCTATATGAGATTCATTCAGGATCTCTCTAAAAAAGTTAATTCCCCTTTTACACGTCTGCTTAGAAAAGGAACCACCTTTGAATGGTCAGAAGATGCAGAATTGACCTTCAACTCTCTAAAAAAGGATTTCACCACAGCCCCAGTTTTACTGCATGCAGACCCCGCGAAGCCCTTCTTTATAGATACTAACGCTTCAAATTTGGCTTCAGGAGGGGCATTGTCCCAAATGGCACAAGAGAACTGGGCAACTACATCCTGTGGTTTCCGATGTCGGAAATTGACCCCTGTGGAAATAAACTACACCCTCACAGAGAAGGAGTTGTTGGCAATAAAAGACGCCTTTAAGGAGTAGAAAAAAGTAAAGTTGTCTACAAGGGATTTATTTGATCACTATCTTTCACATTACTTGTTGAAACCTTAATCAGTGAGATTGTCATACATGAACTATCTTGCAAGTGTCCACAGGACAACAATTATGAATCTATTAAAGCAAAAGTAACACACGGAAGAACTTATTTTTATAGAAAACTAGCAGCCCGTCCAGACGTTGTCCAGGTATGAATTGCTGCCGGCCAGTAGTATATTGTTTTGTAGGATTTCATTTTGATAGCATTTCTTATCTGTGACAGGCCTGTGAAACGCTCCGATTCACAGTGCATTGCTGATGCACTTAAGAATGCGCGTTCAGTAGTGTGTGAACTCGAGTTTCCCTACTTTATTTTTCCTTGCAATATTATATATAGCGCGAATTCGACAACATGGCATGAGCACAATTTACATTACAGAAGAACACATTCATTTGTGATAGGCACGGGGAGAAAAAGCGATTTGCCTGGAATCACAGGATGTTGAGCTGATGCTGAGATTCGAACGTAGCTCCCCAGCTCTAAAGTTTGTAATTCTAGAACTTATGGCTGGAGGTGTGTCTAAAAGTGTATGTGGGTGCTGGCCATCAATGAGAGAGACCTGTGCATTTTTCAAATGGGTGGTGAGAAAATATGAGTATGTTGCTGGAGATGTGGGCCGCCGTGCCACCAATGTACTTACCGGGGAAGGGTAAACACCCATTGTTCCGCAACTTTCTTTCCGCAAACCATCACTCCGCCTACTTTCATTACGAAAGTACCATGACTCCGCAATGCCATTATAACGCATGTCATTGCATTTTATATGCTTTTATCACGCATACATTTACAACGAAATTCGTTGTAAATGCATGAATGGTAAAAACTTTTTTTTTATGTTTGGATAAGGTAAGTATGGGTATCGGGGTATATGCTTTGGGGTACTGAGGTATATGTTTTGGGGATTTTGGGTATTTTAAGGGTTCAGATATAGTTTTGGGTTATGGGGTAAAGGGGTAGTTTTAGGGTTTAGGGATAGGTATGGGTTTTGGGGTACAGGGGTATTTTTAGGGTTCACGGCTAGTTTTGGGTTTTGGGGTATAGGGGTATTTTTAGGGTTCAGGGGTAGGTTTGGGTTTTGGGGTACAGGGGTATTTTAAGGGTTCAGGGCTAGGTTTGGGTTTTGGAGTACAGGGGTATTTTTAGGGTTCAGGGCTAGGTTTGGGTTTTGGGGTACAGAGGTATTTTAGGGTTCAGGGCTAGGTTTGGGTTTTGGGGTACAGGGTTATTTTTAGGGTTCAGGGCTAGGTTTGGGTTTTGGGGTACAGGTGTATTTTTAGGGTTCAGGGGTAGTTTTGGGTTTTGGGGTACAGGGGTATTTTAAGGGTTCAGGGCTAGGTTTGGGTTTTGGGGTACAGGGGTATTTTAGGGTTCAAGGGTAGTTTTGGGTTTTGGGGTACAGTGGTATTTTTAGGGTTAAGTGTTAGGTTTGGGTTTTGGGCTACAGGGGTGTTTTTAGGGTTCAGGGGTAGGTTTGGGTTTTGAGGTACAGGGGTATTTATAGGAATCAGGGCTAGGTATGGGTTTTAGGTTACAGGGGTATATTTAGGCTTTAGGGATAGGTTTGGGTTTTGGGGTACAGGGTATATTTATAGGGTTAAGATGGGTTAGTGTTTAAGGGTGTTGGGGTATTTTAAGGAGTATGGGTGGGTTATGATTATGGGGTGCAGGGGTATTTAAAGGGAGCAGGGTTGGATTAGCACACAATATGAGACATGGCATGAAGGGCGGAACGTACCACATGCCACCAGCGTTTGTCATGCCCCCAGCACACGCCCTCAGCACAACGCAGACACGCCCACAAGGGACTACTTTGCTGGCACGTTCTTTTACCTTTTAGATGTATATGGTGGGCATCTGCATAGCCTATGTCCTTCTGCTGCAACTGCCCTTTCCAACGCTGTATTGGGTGTTGTGATTGATGCTGTGGTTCCTGAGATTACCCGCCTCAAAGGTTTGGGCTCTCTCTTTATTATATTAGTATGGATATATATATTCTGTATTTAATTGCTGGAATGCAAATTCAATAAAGGGGATACATAAACTCTTGAATCTAATGCAAAATGTCATGAAAGGATGTATAAATCAATTCAACAAAACAATTCATAACAGAACCACCACTCCTATAAATCAATTGAGAGCAACTAGAGAACATAAATCATTATAGCTCTTCCAAACATAGATTCCTTTGGAGATGGTGTGCAGGTTGACGTTTCGGTCTTTGTAGCTGTAGTCTCTAAGACCATCATCAGGACAGATATTTATTGCAAAAAAAGGGTGCCCCCTGTATGGATACAATATAACCAAGTTATTGATCCAAACCTTAGTATGCTGAACATATAACAGTTAAGCTCTTCAGAACATATTTCATCATAATACATATAAGACCTGTGTGTTGGGATTGCTAGCCCCATTGTTATACCAAACACATATCCAAACAAATCAACATTTCTCACAAATGCTATCATTACACCCAGAGTGTTATAAACAGGGTATTGTGAAACAAATTTAACACCATTACATGTATAGCAGCAATTGTCCTAAACATTTAGCAGTTTCTCAATTAGCTACCATCAACCACTGCATCAAAAGAAGAGCAACTTTACTTTCAGGATTATTGGGGTGGTCAAACCTATGAAATTTTGAAGGAAAATTGTTCTCAGAATCTGTCAAGAAACATATAGACAGGGGATATGTATTTGCCTATCTTGTAACAGTGGAGACTAAATAACCTCTGTGTTAATGTCATAATCCATGAATGGATTGCACAAGACCCTAAGAGGGAAATCCAAGGAAACTTACCATACCATGAAGGAGTCTTGTATTTACCCACACTTGAGTTGCCAAATAAGGCTTTGAGAGAATGTCATAATCATCAACTATCTGGACACAAAGGAATACAGAAAACTAAAGAGTTAGTGAAGCGTACATTCTGGTGGCCTAAAATGACTGAGGACATTCAACAGTATGTGAATACTTGTGAGTTGTGTGCTCAGGGAAAAACAGATAGCCACTCACAGATAGGTATGCTATAACCCTTACCCAATCCACCTCACCCTTTGCATACTGTCACCTTAGATTTGATAGTGGTTTTACTATCCAGCCAGGGCTTTGATACCATTCTGGTTTGTGTGGATGCTTACAGTAAAATGGTTCATGTTGTCCCTTTAAAAGGGGTGCCTACTGCTAAAAAATGCGGTACAAAAGGGGGTGGTGATGGACGGAGCATCCGAATCAATCAAACACTCACACCCAGTCAAAAGATCTGGGTTTAATCCATCACCATTCTTTAGCCCACTCTGCCACCCCAGTTCAGACATGGCTATATGCAAATTAGCCTGACCCTGTGCTTCATGGGAACAGTCCAGCCCGAACTGCCAAGCCATGTCTTCTCTGGACCGGAAACAAGCTTCCAAGGACCGGTTTCTGGCATTCCAGCCGTGTTCAGCCCGGCTTGCTTGAATCCAGTGGCAAAGTGAGCAAGGGAGTCACGTCTGAGCATACCCTGCCACACTTATGCGGCCAAAAGCGGTACAAAAGGGGGTGGTGATTGACGGAGCATCTGAATCAATCAAACAGTCACACCCAGTCAAAAGATCTGGGTTTAATCCATCACCGTTCTTTAGCCCACTCTGCCACCCCAGTTCAGACATGGCTATATGCAAATCAGTCTGACTCTGTGCCTCATGGGAACAGTCCAGCCCGAACTGCCAAGCCATGTCTTCCCTGGACCGGAAACAAGCTTCCGAGGACCGGTTTCTGGCATTCCAGCCGTCTTCAGCCCGGCTTGCTTGAATCCAGTGGCAAAGTGAGCAAGGGACTCACGTCTGAGCATACCCTGCCACACTTATGGCTTCCAAAAGCGGTACAAAAGGGGGTGGTGATGGATGGAGCCTCCAAATCAATCAAACACTCACACCCACTCAAAAGATCTGGGTTTAATCCATCACCGTTCTTTAGCCCACTCTGCCACCCCAGTTCAGACATGGCTATATGCAAATCAGTCTGACCCTGTGCCTCATGGGAACAGTCCAGCCCAAACTGCCAAGCCATGTCTTCTCTGGACCGTAAACAAGCTTCCGAGGACCGGTTTTTGGCATTCCAGCCATCTTCAGCCCGGCTTGCTTGAATCCAGTGGCAAAGTGAGCAAGGGTTGTGTGGCAGGGTATGCTCAGACGTGAGTCCCTTGCTCACTTTGCCACTGGATTCAAGCAAGCCGGGCTGAAGACGGCTGGAATGCCAGAAACCGGTCCTCGGAAGCTTGTTTCCGGTCCAGGGAAGACATGGCTTGGCAGTTCGGGCTGGACTGTTCCCATGAGGCACAGGGTCAGACTGATTTGCATATAGCCATGTCTGAACTGGGGTGGCAGAGTGGGCTAAAAAGCAGTGATGGATTAAACCCAGATCTTTTGACTGGGTGTGAGTGTTTGATTGACTCCGTCCATCACCACCCCCTTTTGTACTACTGCTAAAAAATGAGCACAGGAATTTAATCAACATATTGTCCAAGCTCATAGTATACCAAAGGTTTTGGTTTCCTATCAAGGTTCCTAATTTCTTTTCCATTTTTGGAGAGCCTTTCCTAAGAAATTACATATTGAGGCTAGGTACTCCACTAGTTACCACCCAGAAACAGATGGTTAAACTGAGAGAACCAATCAAGGAATAGAGCAATATTTGCGATTATATTTATTAGATCAGGAAGGTGATTGGCCAGAACATATTAGGGCAGCTGAATTTGTGTTTAATAATGCAAACAACACTTCCACCCAATACTCTCCCTTTTTTATGAATACAGGTAGACACCAAAACCTCTCAATGAGTTTCCAAGAAGCCACCATTCCAGCAGTCAAGGACTTAGTGCATCATATGGCTCAAATCCACAATTCTGCTATGGAGAATTTGACTAAAGCTAAAGAGAACTATAAACTCTATGCAGATAGGAAGAGAAGATAAGGACCAGATTTAAAAATTAGGGATGAGGTTTGGCTAAATGCAAAAAATATGGGACTCAAGGAGAACAGGAAATTGCAGCCAACATGTGTGGGGCCATACACAATAGAGAAGAGGTTAAATTCAGTCACATATAAATTAAAACTACCAAAAAGTCTTAAAATTCACCCGGTGTTTCATTTTCAATGCTTAAGAAAACAGCGGTACAACTGAGAAAAACATCACTCCCAGCACCACTACAGACTGAACAGGTAAATGATTTTGAAGTTAAGCAGATTTTAGACTCAAAGTTATTCCATGGTCAGATTTATTATTTGATAGATTGGAAAGGATACAGACCAGAAGAAAGATATTGGGAATTGCATTCTGATGTTCATGCACCTTGAATTTTGAAGGCTTTTCATAAGAAATTCCCTTATAAACCCAGATCCGAAGGATCTGCCTTGCGAAGGGGAACTGTCAGAACATGGCCCAAATCAAGTCACTGGAGTGAGACAGTTAATTCAGTGACCCTAACAACCCCTCTCCGCTCCAAGAGAATACAGATTTTTAGACAAGCATTGGGCAAATGTAAATCTAAGATGGCTGCCATGTAGCTAAACACAGAACAGGTTCTAGTGTTTAAAGCCAGGCAGGAGGTGTGGAATGTCCACGGGAGTCTCCTTTAAAATCTTGCACCGCACCAGAGATTCTTGAGGAGAAGGTCCTGTTTATTTAGACCTTGGCACAAAAGTTTAGTTAGGGTAGTGACAACGCATGTTATTGTGGTTTTAGTGCAATGCGATGGTAAGAAGCTTCTTGGATACGCAGCCTGTATCGAAAAATTCAAGTAAGATTTTCCTGATTCTGGAATTCATGTTAGAGGTATCATGAGTGTGCGTATTTGCTTCTATACAATTTTGTGAGACGGCACAATTAAAAAGTATTTGTTTAGTCAGTCTGCGCAGTGTTTCGTTCTTGTCAGGAATTCAGGAAAATAAGTTTGAGACTGCGCAACTCTAGTGTTAGATCCTGGAGTATGCGCAGAGTATCGTTTCCTGTGAGAAAGGTGAAAACAAGTGTTCATTGATTGCGCATGACTGAAGTATGGATTTCCCTTCAGCCAAATTTCAGATTTACCTCAGAGAAAATTCAAGTTAGAGTCCTTAGCTATTTAGCGCTGGTATTCAGGCGGACTCATATGTTTAGTCTTTGTGTTACCTTACAGTAAGATTTACGGAGATTAGAGGCTATCAAGGTATGATTTACTGCCAGGTACTTTTGTTCTGTTGAAGGCGATCAGATCTTGTTTTGGCAAATACATAAGTTTGAATAGCAGTTATTACTTCTCTCACACGCTATTGTTGCGTGTTTATCTAGGTTCCTGATCGATACTGTGACCTTATGCCCCTATTCGGCTATAAATCCATTTATTCCCTATATTGGCATAACCGTTCAAGTGCGATTTTCAGGAAAGTCATCTCTGCCTCACACGAACAGAGCCACATTCCAGCATAGTTCTCTCTGCCACTTCCTTTGCGACCAATTAGTGCAATGACAGAGCAGTAGTCACTATCTGATATTCCTAGATAACACTCCGAGTTCTTCAACAAGATAAAAACTCAGCAAACCTGGAAATCCCCGCTTGCTGTGTTTTGATTAGTAATGGAACTCTAATGAGCAACTGATAACTATCACTTCCGAGTGACATCTTTAATTGACGTCTTATGTCCAGCAAACTTGCGTCAAACCCGGCACCTGTCAGGTATAAATATTACCAACGTTGCCTTAAGCAATGCGAGCTACTGTTGCTGATGCCAGCTGCCTGCAAGACCCCGTGTTGGTAAATCTAGCACTCTGTCGCTGCAGCCTGCTGTTCCTGTGGTGGTGAAGCTGCTGATACCATTATCGCTGCTAAAGCGCGAACTATGGTGCAGTACGCTTAGGAGCTGAACAGCCGTCCTCTGCGAAGACATCCAGCAGATTCCAGCTGCCCGCGGACGCTGTCCCCCCTCCTTCCTCGACGCACTGAAGAGACCCGCTGCCTTTCTCCTGCAGAGAAATCCAGCCCCGGCGTTTCCGGTCTACCCTCGCGGGTGACTGGGATATCGAGAGTGACCCCTGAAGGAGATACCAATCCTCCATCATTCTATTCAGAGGTATGGTGTTGACTAAACCCTTAGACGAGAATTCTTGAAACAAACCTTGGCAAAACCAACTTAACTTAAAGCTACTTACTTACTCCCCTTCCACGTGTTAGGCTTAGGTCAGGCACACTGGGGTAGGCTTAGTTAGAAGCACCAGTTGAGTATGTTAGCCTAATGTATATATAACTGTATATATGTTTTATTACTTTTAAACCATTTTATGGCTAAGAAACCATATCAATGCTTTTACAGTTCTATTTTGCAATACTTATCTTACTGTACGTACTTTTTATAATAACAAGTCTTGCAATTGTGGCAATACATTTCTCTTGTACGAGAAGAAAGACTGTTCAATAAATGTTAACCCTTTATTGACAAACGCCCGTCTCTCTATTCTCTACATCTCGTGAAAGTAAACTGCACTAGACTGACTGAGTGAAATACATGTCTATTGTTTCACACGACCCTAGAGATTGACTCTTGATCTGAGGAGCAAAGTTGTCATGTTGCACGGTTGTTGGAAAGCTGAATCCCTTCTTGTCTGTGCCAAGGAAGCTGATCACTTCCTATGCAGAGAAGAAAGTTTCCAGTGACCTCTGAGCTAGTTGGTGACACAACCCAATTAAGTTTAGCATAGTCAGTGGAGGCCTGGAATATCCACAGTTCCACGTCGATACTACTGTTTATGTTATTCCAATGCGCAGGGCCTAGTGGGAAACTAGGAACTACACTACACTATCTCCAGCATTATCATTACACTTACCTGAGAGAGTAGACGCGCTGACATAGATTCTCTAGCCTTTCCTGATGAACGCTTCTAAAAAGGAAAGAAAAGAAACATTAATACAAGCTATAAATATATTGCATAAAGGTATTACATTATATCCAGCACTAAATAGAAAAGAAAACAAAAGCTCATTTTGATTAAACAAATAGAAGAGGAGCAATAGCCAAGTGAACAATGGGTATGTAAAAGAATATATGTATGTTTTAAAGAGAGTAACTGAAAAAGATGTTTAAGAGTCAGAAGTAAGTTTGCATGTTTTATTGAAGTCTCTGCCCTCGCTCAAGACCCAGAAGATAAGACTAGAAAGCAGAAAAGAGCAAGAAGAGTGGGAAATGAACAACTGAAGACTTGACAGTCTCTTCTCTGTCCTCTACCCCTTCCCCCCTTCCAGTTATCTTGGCGTACAAGTTTATCATTGGTGCCGGAGCAGTCAGAGAGGGGCATTGGGTTCAGGCGCCGTTCTGCTCCCGTGCAAATGTGGCAAGATTCCTGACACACACCAACCTTGACGGGTGACTAAAGAAATATATATAAGCGATAGCAAACAGAGGGATAGGAAGCAATGAAAAGTCTGGTCACTCTTATGTTTTGATCTCCATATTTATACTTTCACTTTTCTTTTCCAACCCGCTTCCCCTGAAAGGGGGGAGGAGAGAAATCTAATAAACTCGAGGCAGTAATGTTGCCAACCCAACTGTTGGGGACCTCCATCTATTTCTCACAAAGCATAAGCTCGGGTTTAGTCCCCTTTCCATCATTCCCGGGTGTGGTGAAGGGTACTATCCTTAACCTAACTGTCATATAACTACCACCACCTTCTTTTTTCTGAGCCTCCTGGGGACACCCTCCTAGAAGAAGACAAGAAAAGAAGAAGGAAATAAGTAACCTAAGGGGAAAAAGACCTAGACTCTTGTTGACAAACCCTATCTGTCCACCCCCAAATAATGTATGCCAAGATTAAGCAGCACATTAAGCCTCCACACATTTCTTTCTTCCCATCCCTCCAAAAAACAGACTTGGAGTCAGTTTTGGTAGGTTTTGACCACATAGACACCCAAACAAATACATATGTGCATAGCACAATTTCTGTTAGTCAAAGATCTGTATGTGCACAGATAATATTTCCTCTGTATTTAGCTTAACTATGCATAACTCATAAGTATCTTGATGTAGCAATGATAAATATAAGCCAAAAGCTTTTAAGAAAAGAATGTCATATTTTGCTGTTTCAAAAGTTAGACCAGTTTTTTGGACTATACCGTCTTGACTTTGATGAGAGCAAAGTTAAAGCAGGCTCATATATTACAGAGTACAATTGATTAAGATATTTGTGCTCCTCGTCTTGGTCTGTACCCAACTCCTCATAATCATGCATTCTCTAACAAACGGAAGCCTGAGAAAAGCACAGTAGCTAAGAAATGTACAAAAGTCACAATGGTAAGACAGCATCAGCAGAAAAAGGTGAAAGTGGATGACATAAAGGATTTGGTACAATCTCAATTGTCTAATTTATCTAGACTAAACTGCTACGTAACATAATTGTAAATGTTTTTAATTGTACTCCATTTCTTCACAAAATTCAGTAGAACACATACAAGCCACTTTATAGAACACTGCCAACTCTACTGAGGACAGTGCAAGCTAACGAAGTGTCTTAATATGCAAAAGGTATTTGTGACACTGTTGACTTGTGTACAGGCAGAACATAGTCTGCTTTAAACTCTCAAGAGGATGCACAGGAATTTCTTATGGTAGCTCCAGATATTCTAGAAAGTGCATGTATTCCAACTGATAGATTCTGTGGAATTAGCTATACCTGGGATAATAAATATGCGAGTTGCCTAAACTTTGTCAAAAATGAACATTGGGTTAGAGTGATATGTGTATTTGACTACACCAGGTTGCATCTTAGGTCATTTGATAGATTGTTGTAAAAAGCTGTGCAAACCAACTTATGCGGAAACTGTAGAACTTAAGTACTTTAAATTGTAGTTGTTAGGGATAGTAGAACATATGTTATCTTAAAACTTCAAAGATGTAAACCAAGTGGCAGTAAAGTAACTCTTTAACATCTTTCAATATTGTCAGACATCAATATATAGATAAACTTACACTACTGTTGACATCATTTGTCATGGAAGACAGGCCATTACATATGGTCATTATACACTGCATTTGAAAAATAGATCAGTTTAAACTGAATGTAATGACACTTGTCTACAATTTAAGGAGAGGTTGCCTTACTAAATTTAAAAAAACTTTTTTTTAATTTCTGGGACCAAAGCTCTAGAAAATATAATATGTAGTGTATTAGAGCTAGTTTAACATATATAAACGTTGTGAATATTTTACATGTATACAGTCATTCAGCCAGAGAAGGATGACAGCCAATACAGACCTGTCAATTATTTTGACAAAGAGGTGAGTTACTGTTTAATAATAATTTAGGGCAATAAATACAATTGGTTAAGATGTCTTCTCTTCTTGTTGAGTACTAATTGAGTAAAGATGCAAAGAAAATGATGCCCACTGTGACCAATAGTATCTGCTGTTTAGAATTGAAATGCTAACATACGCAGCTGTGGGAAAAATATGAGGAAAATGTTAAGGCATATGACAAAAATATTTTAGAACTGTGAGGGTTTACAAACCACTTTGACTCCTGAAAACTCTTTGTGCTTGATTTGGACTTTGGTCATGGGTTATTGTCCGTCGCAACAATGGAATGGTTTACTATAGCACCCTAACGTGTATCACATCCATAAAATTGAAAGATCTTGCTTGACACCTGTAAGAGATTGGAGGATTAGTTGACGGGGATGAGAACCCATCTCAAAAAATATTCACAATCCTTGTCAGGGTTAACAATAGAAGCCACTAAATAAACCTGTGCTTTACCCTCTGCCAGCTTGGAACAGAACAGTCAGTCTTAACTTAGAGGCAATGTGTAAAGTATTATGCTCTACTCAAACAGTAATAAAGTAAAAAAACAACACAAGAAAAATCCCAAACCAATTTAGAAACATTCGCGTAAATTTTAAATAATAAAATGATACCAACATGACAAAAATCCTATCAGCAGAACCAGAGTTATGAAGTTTTAAGGTGTATGGCAGACCACAATGGAGTGAAAGACGTATACAGGTTTGTCCCAGTGAAATGTTTTACCTTCAGACTTAGGAGCTCATTACGATGGCGGTCGGACCTCCACCGACAGGCCATCAGTTTCAGTCCGACAGCCTCTCGGTCCGACCACCAGAATGCAATACCGGCAGTCTGACCCACAGCGGTCAGGGAAGACCGCCATCTCCACCAGGATCAGTGATCCCAATGGGGCGGCATTGGTAATCATAATCGCAAATGGAGGGGGTGCCTAGGCAGGCCCGACTGTCGGGATTAAAATATCCCTTTCCAACAGCTTTTTCATGTCGTAAAGACTGCCATGAAAAGGCTGTCAGAAATGGATTTTGGGGGCCTCAAACAGGGTACCCCTCTTTTTTTAATTTCTGGGACCAAAGCTCTAGAAAATATAATATGTAGTGTATTAGAGCTAGTTTAACATATATAAACGTTGTGAATATTTTACATGTATACAGTCATTCAGCCAGAGAAGGATGACAGCCAATACAGACCTGTCAATTATTTTGACAAAGAGGTGAGTTACTGTTTAATAATAATTTAGGGCAATAAATACAATTGGTTAAGATGTCTTCTCTTCTTGTTGAGTACTAATTGAGTAAAGATGCAAAGAAAATGATGCCCACTGTGACCTATAGTATCTGCTGTTTAGAATTGAAATGCTAACATACGCAGCTGTGGGAAAAATATGAGGAAAATGTTAAGGCATATGACAAAAATATTTTAGAACTGTGAGGGTTTACAAACCACTTTGACTCCTGAAAACTCTTTGTGCTTGATTTGGACTTTGGTCATGGGTTATTGTCCGTCGCAACAATGGAATGGTTTACTATAGCACCCTAACGTGTATCACATCCATAAAATTGAGAGATCTTGCTTGACACCTGTAAGAGATTGGAGGATTAGTTGACGGGGATGAGAACCCATCTCAAAAAATATTCACAATCCTTGTCAGGGTTAACAATAGAAGCCACTAAATAAACCTGTGCTTTACCCTCTGCCAGCTTGGAACAGAACAGTCAGTCTTAACTTAGAGGCAATGTGTAAAGTATTATGCTCTACTCAAACAGTAATAAAGTAAAAAAACAACACAAGAAAAATCCCAAACCAATTTAGAAACATTCGCGTAAATTTTAAATAATAAAATGATACCAACATGACAAAAATCCTATCAGCAGAACCAGAGTTATGAAGTTTTAAGGTGTATGGCAGACCACAATGGAGTGAAAGACGTATACAGGTTTGTCCCAGTGAAATGTTTTACCTTCAGACTTAGGAGCTCATTACGATGGCGGTCGGACCTCCACCGACAGGCCATCAGTTTCAGTCCGACAGCCTCTCGGTCCGACCACCAGAATGCAATACCGGCAGTCTGACCCACAGCGGTCAGGGAAGACCGCCATCTCCACCAGGATCAGTGATCCCAATGGGGCGGCATTGGTAATCATAATCGCAAATGGAGGGGGTGCCTAGGCAGGCCCGACTGTCGGGATTAAAATATCCCTTTCCAACAGCTTTTTCATGTCGTAAAGACTGCCATGAAAAGGCTGTCAGAAATGGATTTTGGGGGCCTCAAACAGGGTACCCCTCTTTCGTAGGCCACTTTAAAGTGGCCTAGGGGGCACATGCAGTGCTCCCACGCACCTCCATGCACCATGTGCTGTTCACAACATGGTGCATGGCACACTGTGCATTTAAGTGCAGAAGGTGCTCCTTTACACAGAGGTTTGTGCTGTGGCCCTTTTCTGGTGCCGCAGGACAAACCACCGTGCAAAGGAACATTTTCTGACCGCCATCTTAATGCAGCCGTTGGACCGCCGCCTGCTTGTTATCATGCTGAGAGGATTTGCATAAAATACTCAAGGGTGCTACACACTATCATTGTGCTGTTACAAACTTTTGTATCTAAAACAAAAAACTTGTGTACGAGTCATCAACTGTCACCTGCACAGTGTTAGTCCTGTACACAAACATTCATAACTTGATTAATACCTCTACACGCCTATGTACACCCTTACACCCATTAGCAGCATAGAGGCTGTACAAAATTAGGTAGAGAACAAGAATTATACTTACCTGCCCCTGGGCAGAGTATAAAAAAGTAATACACTAATTGGATAATTTCATCAGTAATGTCAACAATTATGTAATTTGAGATGCCATCAGTGATGTCATCAATGATGTCATAGAACATGTCATGAGTGATATAAAATGTGAGGTCATGAACAGTGCATGGCAGGGGCACAAGTTATAGTTTGCTCTGCTAAAATAACTGGTGCATTTCTGTATTGAAGAGTAACTCTGTGTGCAGATGACAGTTGACGACGTGTCCAGTATGTTCCACACAAGCTTTTTGACTCTGTAGAAAAAGTTTCTAACAAGGCAAAGATTATGCATAGTAGATATTAAGAATTATAAGTAGCCTTGATTTATTAGGCAGAATCTCTCAGAATGACAATATTTACATAACATAGAAGACTGTGTGCGCCAGGTACTAGCCTATTTACCTGTGCTTCTTTTGCTTTTGAAGATGTGCTATCTGTAAACATTTCATCACAGTATGAAGGCTGCAGGGAGTGTGATCTTTAGAAACGTCAGACCTTGGTTATCTTAAGCAAATAGTGACCTTTTTGGCAAGTGTTAGATAGAGTGTATGTACCCTGTCCCTAGTGGATTTTTTTAATTATCTGTGATATTTCCCATCAAAGTTTCACTGTCTGCAAACACATGGTACAGTGTAAACTCTCTCCATAGAGTAAACACTGTTGACAGTGACCACCTTTCTACTCATATCCACTTCATGTCTCACTGTAGGTTTAGGGACTGTGAAGGCTTTGAATCAGATAAAAGCTTGCCATAATAGGGCATTAATTTTGGAACAGATGTTGAGCATCTTGTGTAACTTGGCTTTCTCTGAACAGTTGTATACATATTGAACACTGTGTGCAATGAGGGTGTACCATATATGTGTGGTTGATTGTTCAAATGAACTAGTCTACCCGTGAAGTATACGGTATAGGGTCAATGTTGCACATAGCACATCCTTGCTACACCTAAGAGTGTTGTAATGATGGTTCGTATTATCCTGAGCTATTTTGTACTTACTTTCAGGCCTCTAATGCCCTACTAATTTATAGAGTAATGTATACAAAAGAAGATTTGATGATGCTATCATTGATGTCATCAATTATGTCATTTGAAATCCATGAGGCAACAGGCTGACTGATTTCTGCACCCCTCACCGTTTATACATTAGTGTTTGTGTATACCACATCAACCACCAAAGTGCATTCTATTACTCATATGCACTGTTTGCAAACTATCATAGACGCTCTCCATTCTTTAACCATAGAAATACTATATTGACTTGTATGCAGTCACAAATGACTCATGACCCAAGCCTCAGTATCGGCTCAGAGGCCGGTCTGGAGGCCGGTCTGGCTCTCGATTGGGTTGCGTTTTCAAGCCTCTGCTTGGATTCCGACCGCGCCCCTTCCACACTGGGCGGACGCGTCCCAAGCCTCGTTTTGGCTGGACACGCCCACCCGGAGGAACGCGACGCGCAGCCCGACTGCTTTAATGCTCAGACACCGGCCCCCGCTCTCCATCGTCGGGGTCCGGCTCTGAGGCTGAACACAGGTTTTTCAGCGGGCTGAGAGCGTTGAGGGTGTGAGTGCACCCGGATTACAAGATCGCTGATCTGCAACGAAACCGAGCTAAGTGCTACCCGTGCAACGGGGACCTAACAGCTAACCTCTTTCTTTTACAGGATGTGCCAGGCACGCTCCAACCCCCCTCCCGAGACCCATGGTGCAAGTAGCGCCCATTTTTAAAGTGAGATATAAATCTTAATTACCATCTTAGGGGGTCACAGACCTTTGGTCCATTGATTCATAAGGAGTACATATATTGTGTTTTTAACCTTCCTTCCACTAATTGAGTTTTTAAAGACACCCTTATCACTTCACTTCCCAGAGTTACCGATATCATCCCCATAGGGTTACGTGGATGGTGTTAAAATTAGTGTTTACTTTGGGAACACTATTTATGCCACAATTTAAGGAGCACTACGACCAAACGCAATGATACATATTAATTAATTATGTTAAATGTCTGTTTGTGTTTGTTTGTGTACTTCGCTCCACAGGTGCTGGGACACTCCTGATTTTGGAGCATTTTTGGAATGAGCGTCCTGCTCTTCCATTTTTTCTAAAGCACTTTTTTCACGTTTTTTATTATAATTTTCACTTTCACGCCCCCAGGTCAGGGTGGACGATTAGAGAGTCCATACCGCCGGGGTATAGTCCTGATGAATGCCTTGGTAAATTGAAACCACCCATATGGCAGAAACATGTTGACTGACTGACTTAATGTATTTTCTGAATTTAACCAATCCTAAACCTTGGCAACTAAATTCAGACACATAATACTCTTTATCCGTGTCTTAGGGATCACTTATTAAACTTCTTTTTATTGATACCCTTTTAGACACTTTTAATTTCATTTACCCTCATAACACGCCCCTCTTCACACAACCAGCTCCGCAGTCTTTCTGGCGTCACAGCACACCAAAGAGGCACTCGGCCTCTTTGGTGGGGCCCCGTGATGAAGCATGACACTGACTAGGTCGGTGTGTGAGGGCCTTCCTATTCACCCAAAGTGAGTGTGTGATCCTTATCTATCTCGCTCCATCCTTGTGGCAGTTTTGAGACTGATTGAACCTCTCTTTTTTTGTTTACTTGCATCTAACCGGGGACTGAGAGAGTGTCCTTGATTCTCCCTACCTCTCCCATTGTTGTTTTATATATCAATGTCAAACAGGCACATCGGAGGTAGTGGGGGACTTCCTTCAGTTTTCCCACTAAGTCATGTACTACACACATGACCTGAGGCATACTAGGTCATGCATGGAACATTTAACATGGGAAGTTCATAAGCGCGATGAAAACGTACTTACTGATTTCATTCATGTGTATACTTAAACACCAAGGCCATATTTAGTATCTGGCGGATGTGATACTTCGTCACGAAAGCGCCAGATTTCCTGTCTGCCATATTGCAAGTCTATTATAGCCTTGGGAAAGAGACTGAGCAACAGAGAAAGCGACCATTTGTCCAAGGTTCTTCTGCTCGTAGGTCGAATGACTGTTTCGATGTGGTTGCTTTGAGGATTTTTCTGAATTAAGGAAGGATGAGTTTGGCTCCCAAACATCAATTTAAGGCTTTCCAAAGCTTTAATCATATTTTCAAGCCTGAATATAGGTTCTGTGATGATATATAACTTTGATCATCTCATGGCTTTCCCTGATGTATAATATGTTGTTCCGTTTTGACAATCTCTAATGGCTTTGGTCCAGTATTCGTCGTACTTTGTACACAGGGTTTTGGATTTAATCCATGCCTCAGACAATAGCCAGTGAAGAGATTTTAATACAGGTGATGTGAGATCATGTTTATTAAGGTTCACGCAAAGTCTTGCTACTTGATTCTGGACCTGCTGAAATCTACGGATAAGCTTTTTTGGAGGCCCAGCATTGACAACATTCAAATAATACAACTGAGCCATCCCCAGGAGACGTATCAGTTCTATCTAGTGTGTTGCATGTGTTATCTGAGCATGTAGAGTCGGAAGTTAGTGGTTTTAACACCATTAGCTACTTGTTGTTTGAGCAACATACTGGAGTAAAAAATAAGAGATTTTTCATTTATTAGTGGGTATCATAAATTGTTTCAATATTCAAGGTCAGCTGAAAGGGATGCTTTCTCATTGGTGTTAACTAGTAACACAATCTGTTTTGGAGGGATTTAGGTGTAGGAAGATTTTCCTCTTCTGAAATGCACATGGTAGCTGCCTTTTGTGCTCACATGCCAAACCATCCGGCTGTGTCAATTCTGACTTGAGAACTGCAGGAATGAAGAAATGATTGATCCACTGAAGTTCCAATTTCATGGTTCTAAGGCAGTATTTCAGCTATTTTTATCAGACTACTGCATTCAACAGTATCATATGCTGCTTTGACGGTGTCCATATTAGTTTAGATGCCTTCTTCCCTGATATAAGTCATCATTGTTTTTATACCTCTACCCCTCGTATAGAGAGAAGATATATTTAATCTGTAGCTTGGGGCAATCTGCAGTTCAGGAGAATTTATGCTCTGAGCTCCCATCTCTTCCACGTCTTGTAGTCAGAGTAATTCTAAATAGATGGCCCCTGCCAAATGATGAATTTTGTCCAGGATCTGCCTAGCCCCAATTTATCAGATATTGAAGTTGGAATACACGTTAGGGGACAATGGGAGCGCTCAGGGCTTCTGGAGCATCAGTTGGAGGTGGAAAGTTAGCAAGACCAGAGGCAGGGCTGTGTTGCAGAGTGACAAAAATGAAAAAGACTTACTTATCTTTGCAATGAGTCATCCTTAACACTACAATTTGGAGAATAGCAGCGCAGCACAGCTGACACACCCACAACTTTGATTCAGCTTCCAGACATTCAACCACTTCAAGTCATATCCGCTGTTTTCAAAGTCCTTTCTGACAATGAGTTTTGGGCGGATACAAGGTCTGAAACTGCTCATGTGCACCTCCCTTTGAAGGGTCATGACTAGCCCGCACCTCCTGTTGCTTGGTCACGTCACATGCAGTCAGTGTGTTGCAGACCACCATTTTAAGTTGAACATTCATAGCACAGGCAGCATCAGAACGTCATTATGCTGCATGCCGCCATTTTGCATTGGGGATGTCTCGGCATGAATGGATATACAGCATGCAGCGGTAGCAAGTTACCACACTGCGTGCCCACATATTGGCATAGGCAATCCTCACAGTTGGGGAAGATACTGATGGATACTTAATGTGATGCCCCCCCCCCCCTTTTACAGCTGGTTATACTGCTTATGAGCTCTCTGCCTCCTGAGATAGTCTCCATCCTATTAATATTATGGAGACGTGGTCTACACAGAGGAGGTGGTTCGGTGTCTCTACAGCTGTCCATCAATTATGACGAGTGTTCATTAATTACTATGAGTGATCGCCATAACCCAGGCGCCTCACTTTTGTCTGGGTAAAATTACACAAGGTGATATGTCCATTGTCAGTGTGTGCCTTCCAGGATTTTGTGCGTGTAGTTCTCACAGAATTTTCAAGTGGACTCATTTAATGTCCATTACCATTCAGGATTGCCTTAAAATTAGGTCCTCACCTTAATTTCTAACATTCTGTATTGCCATTTTATATCAAGGCATTAATACACTGTCCCATGGGACTTTTGTAAGCGTATTTCTGTACTATTAGTCATTGCTTTACCATATCTCCGGTTACAAATGCTTGGATTTTGTTTGCAAATGGAGCATAAAATAGCCACCTGTTTTCCATACTGAGCATGCAAAGTCAACTGTATTTTATGTAAATGTATGACTGTACACTACAGTAAACCCCTTCTTTGCCCCCTCTTCCTAATATTGGGTTTGTACACTGAGGATGAGTTGCCATTAGCTTCCCCAACAACACAGGTAAGCACTAAGAAATTGATACTTTAAAGTATTTGCGTAGACTCAATTGAAATTTTAATATGTATGTGTGGCACCTAAACTAAGGAGTGCATGTGGTAATGTGTAAATACTTCTTTGTCTTAAATACTTGTCTCTTTACAGGGATGACGTCGACCAGCAGATCCATATAATTGGTTTATTAACCTGCTAGCTGGCTGCATCCTTTTACTCCACCTACCAGATTTGGTTGTGGCAACATTTACTGCTTCACATATTTTCACTCTTCAGCTGATCCTGAAGAAAGCCACGTCACCTCTGAGGAGGGGATTTAGGCTTAAACATGTCGACCATTTGACCACTTAGAGACCATGACAGGTTGAATCTTGACTGTGGCCCATACACCTTTTTAATCCTGACCCCTGGATGTTCCATTACAATTTTTATCTTTAGCATACCAGGATGTCAATTTTAATTTCCCCCACACCTTCCTCACTTTCTCCCTCCAAGCCCGGCTCATCTGAAGGTTTTAGCATGCCTCTCAACTATTTAATCAAAACATCCCTTAGCTCTTCCCTCACAGTGTGGGAGTTGTAGTCCACACTGCGACTACGTTCCCAGTGAGAGGAGGTTCCTGATCATGAAGCATGCCACCTACAGGTGGGTGAGTGAATGTGTCCTTTAAAAAGGGACTCCCCTGCACTCCGTTGTTGCAATTTACACCCAGGGTGGCATGGTTGTGGTTTCATGTTAAGCACATTGCCATTTTGAAACAGGTATATTCAAATAATTCTGTAATTGTAATACAGATATACTTCCCCTGTATACATTGTGTGAACAGGAGGAAACAGAGTGTAGCTGCCAAATTTCACCAGCATTATTTGTTATAACTCTTACTGTTCACAGAAATGTACATTTAAAGTTCATATTAGTATTGAATTTCCAGCATGTGTGCTTCTAAGACATTTTTGTTACCTTCCCCTCAAGCATTTTTACCTGCACCAGGCGAACTGGTTATGAAATGGCCGGAGTGGAAAAAGTACTTTACAAATTATAGCTCTACACCAGAAGATGAAAATAAAGAATGGTGTACATTGTCAAGGAAATAAAATTCTGTTGCAGACATTTGCAACCAAATGGAGAAAAAAGTTAGGTCAACTTGGAAATTTGATGAGTGCAAGAATTCATTGGACGTTTTGGATGCCTATATTTGTCCGATTGTTTGTGTGGCCAGAGATTGTTATAATTTTTTTCAGAGGAAGAGAAACAAGAATTAGCCTGTTGAAGACCATGTTTCAACATTAAGGAAAATAGCCATAACGTGTACATTTGACAACTTGCATGATGACCTCATTAGAGATCAGATTATACTACACACAAACAATATGCACATTAAGAAAATTCTTGGGTGTATGGTGATTCTTCTTTGAAGGATGTAATTGCGTTTGTCAAAAAAGCAGAGTTGTCAAAGAGGTGCCCTCAAGCATCCAAAGTTAATCCCACAGACAGTGAGCAAGTCTGTTAAGTTGTAAAAATAAAGTACAACCATATAAAAGGATGAGAAAAGTACCTCAAATGTTTGCAAAACTCTCAAGAACAATAACAATGTTTCACATTTTAAGAACAGAGAATGTTACGGTTATGGTAGTACTTATCATCTTCCTCAACACAGAAAGTGTCCTGCTATAAAACAGAAATATTCGTACTGTGGGATGATGGATCACTTCACGAGGGTGTGTAGGAAGAAAATGTCTTCCACTAAAGTCAAATATGTACAGGAGGAGCAGTCTTATTCTGATTCTTCGGATGGGGGCATGAGACATGGTAACTCAGTGTTAAGTACTGATTGAAATGTGTTGGATGTTAACCAACATTGCAGAAACAAGCGTATCTAAGAAATAACTTTTGGGGGGATTATAGTAAATAATGTAGCTAGTTCAGGGCCATTGCCATTGTAGGAACGCAGTCACTTCCCACTGATATTCGTCCAGAGAGTTTTACAGGTGCACTAATTCCTATTAAAGGTTATTAACTTTTGAATTCTAAGGTAGATAGGCTACAGGGAAGTTTTATTTTTAAGAGAAGTATCTTTTGGTGTTGGGGTGGATCGACCAATGGGCTTTAGGAATTAAGCTTGATCTCAACAGTCTCAAGCAAGTGTTATGTTTTAGTCAAGATGAGTTCTTTGTAAATAAATTGAAGAGCGAATCATCGAAGGTATTCACAGGTGAAATGGGGGAACTTGAAGGGTTTTCTCACAAGATAGTACTCAGAAATAATGCAGTACCCATTTCGGACAAAGTGAGGAATATTCATTTTGCCGTAAGGGATGAAGTAGAAAGGTAATTGAATAAGTTGGAGGAGTCTAAAATAATTGAATAAGTGAAATCTGGATTGTAGACTTTGATAGCCTTTATAACTCCTTTTGGCAGTTATCATTTTTTCCGCATGCTGTTTGGTCTTGCCTCGCTGCAGCGTTATTCCAAAGTGCCATGTACAATATTTTTAAAGGCCTGGAGGGTACAGCATTCTTCCAAAATGATATTTTGGTGGTGGGTAAAACAAGGAAGAAGCATGATTGTAAGTTGCAAAACATGTGGAAGTTACTTAAAGAGAAGGGATTCACAGCAGGATTTTCCGAATGTAAATTTGCTCAAGAGTCTTTTACTTATCTAGGACATTTGGTTTGTGATAAAGGCATATTACCTAAACCCCCAAAACTAAAGAAGACATTAGCTCCTTCTAAGGACTTTCTGAATTTTATGCAGCAGTTTGGCCTAGTTTTGCAGAGAGAACTTATCATATTAGACAACTTTTAAAGAAAGACGTGTTTTGTATGGAAAGATGAAATGCAATTGGATGTAGACACAATAAAAGCAGATATAAGTAAACTATGCCTTTGAGTGGGTTTGACTCATCCCTTAGGGTTGTGATCACTGCTGAAGCCAGAAAGGCAGGTTTGGGTGTAGTACTTTCACAAGTTGAAGATGGTGGCAAGGAAGTCATACTAGCGTGTGCATCTAGATCGCTCAACATATCTGAGGACAATATTTCAGTGATTTAGAAAGAATGTTGGCGTGTGTGCGGTGTGAATTATTTCCGTTTGTGTGGGGATATGAGTTTACCTAAAGGACAGATCATAAACCTCTTCTAAATCTTCTCACTAGCAGAGGAGGACCAAAGCTATGCATTGCCAGGATGCCTTTGCATTTATTGATCTATAGTTATGTAGTGGAGTATTTTACCAGTATCAAAAATCGCATGGCAGTTTTTGAGCAGAGCTCCTTTGGCTTCTACTGATGATCAGGTGATTGTGTGGAATGAAGGTTGTGAAGTGAATGTCTCTGTGTCAAGTGCCATTTCTACTGAGGAATGGGATTCCGCTTCTAAAAATGGCAAACGTTTATGTAGCTCCAAGAGCAAAGTCTTGTCTTCGTGGGGGATGAAAGACATTTTAAGCCAAGAGCTGAGGAGTTTTTGGGAGCTCAGGCATGAATTGTCAGTCAATGATGCTGGATGTGTGTTGAGGGATTTTCATATTATCCCTCCTGATACTCAGAAGAAAAGAGTTCTTGACAGTAATCATGAGGGTGTACCTGTGGCTAAGCATTGATATGGAGGTGGAGAAATGTGTCTGCTCTAGTAGTGATTGTGTTAATATGGACACATCCACATTACATTCAGACGGTGTCCCATGCAGGCACCAGAAAATCCATGGGAAATTGTGTGTTTACATTATTTGGTTTCTATTTATGAAGTGGTTGGACATTATAAGTATGTAATTGGATTAGTGGATACATTTTCAAAAATGGCCTGAGATCAAGTCAGGAACTAAATTTGTTGCTGTTCCATTGTGCATTTTAAGGATGAAGTGTTCTTAAGAGAAGGAATACCAAATAAGTTATCATTGACGACAATTTGTTTCTAAAGGGGTGAGAGAATTTTAGAACAGAATGGGGTGAAACATAATTTCACTTTGTGTATTTCTGCCTACAGTGGATGTGTAGAATGATTCCACAGAGTTATTGTGGGTAATGTTCACATGTCAATCAAGAAGGGAGTGCCATGGACACTGGAGCTGTGGAAGCAGTTGTTGTCTTATGACACTACACCTACTGTAACATGATTTTCCCCTTTAAATATTTTGAGGGGGTATAGACCGTACACCAAGGACAATTTGTTTTGGATGTCCAACCAAAGGCTTAGAGATTGGTCTCCAAATAGTGTTAGATCGAATATCAAAATTGCGCATGATGCTTACAAGCAATTCTGTTACCACAAACATGGGGTGTCCAATGTCAAGTTAAACGCTAGGAATCTGGCGAAAGTTAGGATTCCAGGAGATATGACAAAAGGGAGTGATAAATATAGTAATCCTTTAAAAGAGGAAGGTTAGAGGGGCGGAGGCATGGCTGTGTTGTACAGCAATATAAAACAAGCATTTGCAATGCAATAGGTCTCGCATTGGGAAACTTTGAGCTATTGGTCTTGTAAATGAATTTTTTTTTATTTACGTGTTGGTTTTGAAAATAGATAAATTAATAGCTTTGTCATTTACAATGCCAATAGTTATAACTTTTGCAAATGTGACACCTATAGCATTTGTAATGCAACATGTTTTGTATTTACAAGACTTAGATGTATTGATATTTCAAATAACAATGGCTTTTAATTTTTTTAAATAATTAATACTTATATAAAAGTCATTGTAATTTATAATGGCAATAGCTTAAACTTTTGTAAATAACTTTGGTGAAGATTATGTTCAGTGTATTTTATTGTGACGAAAATCCAAGAAAAGAAGTGAAATACTAACATCTTTTTGTGACATTTGTAATAAAGCTTGAAACATTGAGAGAACATATTTGAACCAGTTGTTGTTGAATGGTTGCACAGATTGATGCTGTGATGGCGCGGAGTGATGTTGTGGTGGCGACGAGTGATGCTGTGGCGTTCAGTGATGCGGTGGTAGCGCGTAGTGATGTTGTGGTGCCCCTTGAGTGATGCTGTGGTGGTGCTGAGTGGTGCTGTGGTGGTGCTGAGTGATGCTGTGGTGGTGCTGTGGTGGTGCTGAGTGGTGGTGTGGTGGTGCTGAGTGATGCTGTGGTGGTGCTGAGTGGTGCTATGGTGGTGCTCAGTGGTGCTGCTGAGTGATGCTGTGGTGGTGCTGAGTCGTGCTGTGGTGGTGCTGAGTGATGCTGTGGTGGTGCTGAGTGGTGCTGTGGTGGTGCTGAGTGATAATGTGGTGATGCTGAGTGATAATGTGGTGGCTCTGAGTGGTGCTGCGGTGGTGCTGAGTGTTGCTGTGGTGGTGCTGAGTGAGAATGTGGTGGTGCTGAGTGGTGCTGTGGTGGTGCTGAGCGATGCTGTCGTGGTGCTGAGTGATGCTTTGGTGGTGCTGAGTGGTGCTTTGGTGGTGCTGAGTGGTGCTGTGGTGGTGCTGAGTGATAATGGGGTGGTGCTGAGTGATAATGTGGTGGTGCTGAGTTGTGCTGTGGTGGTGCTGAGTGATGCTGTGGTGGTACTGAGTGATGCTGAGGTGGTGCTGAGTGATAATGTGGTTGTGCATAGTGAAAATGTGGTGGTGCTGAGTGGTGCTGTGGTGGTGCTGAGTGGTGCTGTGGTGGTGCTGAGTGGTGCTTTGGTGGTGATGAGTGATGCTGGGGTGGCGCTGAGTGATGCTGTGGTGGTGCTGAGTGGTGCTGTGGTGGTGCTGAGTGATAATTTGGTGGTGCTGAGTGGTGCTGTGGTGGTGCTGAGTGGTGCTGTGGTGGTGCTGAGTGATAATGTGGTGGTGCTGAGTGATAAAGTGGTGGTGCTGAGTGATGCTGTGGTGATGCTGAGTGTTTCTGTGGTGGTGCTGAGTGGTGCTATGGTGGGGCTGAGTGGTGCTGTGGTGGTGCTGAGTGATGATTTGGTGGTGCTGAGTGGTGCTGTGGTGGTGCTGAGTTGTGGTGCTGAGTGGTGCTGTGGTGGTGCTGACTGGTGCTGTGGTGGTGCTGAGTGGTGCTGTGGTGGTGCTGAGTGATGCTGTGGTGTTGCTGAGTGGTGCTGTGGTGGTGGCCCTGAGTGATGCGGTGGTGGTGCTGAGTGGTGCTGTGTTGGTGCTGAGTGATGCTGTGGTGTTGCTGAGTGGTGCTGTGGTGGTGCTGAGTGATGCTTTGGTCGTGCTGAGTGGTGCTGTGGTGATGCTGAGTGGTGGTGCTGAGTGGTGCTGGGGTGGTGCTGAGTGGTGCTGTGGTGGTGCTGAGTGGTGCTGTGGTGGTGCTGAGTGATGCTGTGGTGTTGCTGAGTTGTGCTGTGGTGCTGGTGCTAAGTGATGCGGTGGTGGTGCTGAGTGGTGCTGTGGTGGTACTGAGTGATGCTGTGGTGGTGCTGAGTAGTGCTGTGGTGGTCCTGAGTGATAATGTGGTGGTGCTGAGTGATAATGTGGTGGTGCTGAGTGGTACTGTGGTGGTGCTGAGTGGTGCTGTGGTGGTGCTCCGTGATGCTGTGGTGATGCTGAGTGGTGCTGTGGTACATCTGAGTGATAATGTAGTGGTGCTGAGTAATAATGTGGTGGTGCTGAGCGGTGCTGTGGTGGTGCTGAGTGATGCTGTGGTGGTGCTGAGTGGTGCTGTGGTGGTGCTGAGTGGTGCTTTGGTGGTGATGAGTGATGCTGGGGTGGCGCTGAGTGATGCTGTGGTGGTGCTGAGTGGTGCTGTGGTGGTGCTGAGTGATAATGTGGTGGTGCTGAGTGGTGCTGTGGTGCTGCTGAGTAGTGCTGTGGTGGTGCTGAGTGATAATGTGGTGGTGCTGAGTGATAAAGTGGTGGTGCTGAGTGATGCTGTGGTGGTGCTGAGTGTTGCTGTGGTGGTGCTGAGTGGTGCTGTGGTGGTGCTGAGTGGTGCTATGGGGGTGCTGAGTGATGCTGTGGTGGTGCTGAGTGGTGATGTGGTGGTGCTGATTGATAATGTGGTGGTGCTGAGTGATGATGTGGTGGTGCTGAGTGGTGCTGTGGTGGTGCTGAGTGGTGCTTCGGTGGTGCTGAGTGGTGCTGTGGTGGTGCTGAGTAGTTGTGCTGAGTGGTGCTATGGTGGTGCTGAGTGGTGCTGTGGTGGTGCTGAGTGATGATTTGGTGGTGCTGAGTGGTGCTGTGGTGGTGCTGAGTGGTGGTGCTGAGTGGTGCTGTGGTGGTGCTGACTGGTGCTGTGGTGGTGCTGAGTGGTGCTGTGGTGGTGCTGAGTGATGCTGTGGTGTTGCTGAGTGGTGCTGTGGTGGTGGTCCTGAGTGATGCGGTGGTGGTGCTGAGTGGTACTGTGGTAGTGCTGAGTGATGCTGTGGTGTTACTGAGTGGTGCTGTGGTGGTGCTGAGTGATGCTTTGGTCGTGCTGAGTGGTGCTGTGGTGGTGCTGAGTGGTGGTGCTGAGTGGTGCTGGGGTGGTGCTGAGTGGTGCTGTGGTGGTGCTGAGTGATAATGTGGTGGTGCTGAGTGATAATGTGGTGGTTCTGAGTGGTGCTGCGGTGGTGCTGAGTGGTGCTGTGGTGGTGCTGAGTGAGAATGTGGTGGTGCTGAGTGGTGCTGTGGTGGTGCTGAGTGATGCTGTGGTGGTGCTGAGTGATGCTTTGGTGGTGCTGAGTTGTGCTTTGGTGGTGCTGAGTGGTGCTGTGGTGGTGCTGAGTGATAATGGGGTGGTGCTGAGTGATAATGTGGTGGTGCTGAGTTGTGCTGTGGTGGTGCTGAGTGATGCTGTGGTGGTGCTGAGTGTTCCTTTGGTGGTGCTGAGTGGTGCTGTGGTGGTACTGAGTGATGCTGTGGTGGTGCTGAGTGATAATGTGGTTGTGCAGAGTGATAATGTGGTGGTGCTGAGTGGTGCTGTGGTGGTGCTGAGTGGTGCTGTGGCAGTGCTGAGTGGTGCTTTGGTGGTGATGAGTGATGCTGGGGTGGCGCTGAGTGATGCTGTGGGGGTGCTGAGTGGTGCTGTGGTGGTGCTGAGTGATAATTTGGTGGTGCTGAGTGGTGCTGTGGTGGTGCCGAGTCGTGCTGTGGTGGTGCTGAGTGATAATGTGGTGGTGCTGAGTGATAAAGTGGTGGTGCTGAGTGATGCTGTGGTGGTGCTGAGTGTTGCTGGGGTGGTGCTGAGTGGTGCTGTTGTGGTGCTGAGTGGTGCTGTGGGGGTGCTGAGTGATGCTGTGGTGGTGCTGAGTGGTGATGTGGTGGTGCTGAGTGATAATGTGGTGGCGCTGAGTGATGATGTGGTGGTACTGAGTGGTGCTGTGGTGGTGCTGTGGTGGTGCTGAGTGATGCTTTGGTGGTGCTGAGTGGTGCTGTGGTGGTGCTGAGTAGTGGTGCTTAGTGGTGCTGTGGTGGTGCTGAGTGGTGCTGCTGTGGTGCTGAGTGATGATTTGGTGGTGCTGAGTGGTGCTGTGGTGGTGCTGAGTGGTGGTGCTGAGTGGTGCTGTGGTGGTGCTGACTGGTGCTGTGGTGGTGCTGAGTGGTGCTGTGGTGGTGCTGAGTGATGCTGTGGTGTTGCTGAGTGGTGCTGTGGTGGTGGTCCTGAGTGATGCGGTGGTGGTGCTGAGTGGTGCTGTGGTGCTGCTGAGTGATGCTGTGGTGGTGCTGAGTGGTGCTGTGGTGGTGCTGAGTGATGCTTTGGTCGTGCTGAGTGGTGCTGTGGTGGTGCTGAGTGGTGGTGCTGGGGTGGTGCTGAGTGGTGCTGTGGTGGTGCTGAGTGGTGCTGTGGTGGTGCTGAGTGATGCTGTGGTGGTGCTGAGTGGTGCTGTGGTGCTGGTGCTAAGTGATGCGGTGGTGGTGCTGAGTGGTGCTGTGGTGGTACTGAGTGATGCTGTGGTGGTGCTGAGTAGTGCTGTGGTGGTCCTGAGTGATAATGTGGTGGTGCTGAGTGATAATGTGGTGGTGCTGGGTGGTGCTGTGGTGGTGCTCCGTGATGCTGTGGTGATGCTGAGTGGTGCTGTGGTGGAGCTGAGTGATAATGTAGTGGTGCTGAGTAATAATGTGGTGGTGCTGAGCGGTGCTGTGGTGGTGCTGAGTGATGCTGTGGTAGTGCTGAGTGGTGCTGTGGTGGTGCTGAGTGATAATGTGGTGGTGCTGAGTGATAATGTGGTGGTGCTGAGTGGTGCTGTGGTGGTGCTGAGTGGTGCTGTGGTGGTGCTGAGTGGTGCTGTGGTGGTGCTGAGTGATGCTGGTGTGGCGCTGAGTGATAATGTGGTAGTGCTGAGTGGTGCTGTGGTGGTGCTGAGTGGTGCTGTGGTGATGGTGAGTGGTGCTGTGGTGATGCTGAGTGATGCTGTGGTGGTGCTGAGTGATAATGTGGTTGTGCAGAGTGATAATGTGGTGGTGCTGAGTGGTGCTGTAGTGGTGCTGAGTGGTGCTGTGGTGGTGCTGAGTGGTGCTTTGGTAGTGATGAGTGATGCTGGGGTGGCGCTGAGTGATGCTGTGGTGGTACTGAGTGGTGCTGTGGTGGTGCTGAGTGATGCTTTGGTGGTGCTGAGTGGTGCTGTGGTGGTGCTGAGTGGTGCTGTGCTGGTGCTGAGTGGTGCTGTTGTGTTGCTCAGTGGTGCTGTGGTGGTGCTGAGTTATGCTGTGGTGTTGCTGAGTGGTGCTGTGGTGGTGGTGCTGAGTGATGCGGTGGTGGTGCTGAGTGGTGCTGTTGTGCTTCTGAGTGATGCTGTGGTATTGCTGAGTGGTGCTGTGGGGGTGCTGAGTGATGCTTTGGTCATGCTGAGTGGTGCTGTGGTGGCGCTGAGTGGTGGTGCTGAGTGGTGCTGTGGTGGTGCTGAGTGGTGCTGTGGTGGTGCTGAGTGATGCTGTGGTGTTGCTGAGTGGTGCTGTGGTGGTGGTGCTAAGTGATGCAGTGGTGGTGCTGAGTGGTGCTGTGGTGGTGCTGAGTGGTGCTGCTGAGTGGTGCTGTGGTGGTACTGAGTGATGCTGTGGTGGTGCTGAGTAGTGCTCTGGTGGTCCTGAGTAATAATGTGGTGGTGCTGAGTGATAATGTGGTGGTGCTGAGTGATAATGTGGTGGTGCTGAGTGGTACTGTGGTGGTGCTCAGTGGTGCTGTGGTGGTGCTCAGTGATGCTGTGGTGGTGCTGAGTGGTGCTGTGGTGGTGCTGAGTGATAATGTGGTGGTGCTGAGTAATAATGTGGTGGTGCAGAGCGGTGCTGTGGTGGTGCTGAGTGATGCTGTGGTGGTGCTGAGTGGTGCTGTGGTGGTGCTGAGTGATGCTTTGGTCGTGCTGAGTGGTGCTGTGGTGGTGCTGAGTGGTGGTGCTGAGTGGTGCTGGGGTGGTGCTGAGTGGTGCTGTGGTGGTGCTGAGTGATAATGTGGTGGTGCTGAGTGATAATGTGGTGGTTCTGAGTGGTGCTGCGGTGGTGCTGAGTGGTGCTGTGGTGGTGCTGAGTGATAATGTGGTTGTGCAGAGTGATAATGTGGTGGTGCTGAGTGGTGCTGTGGTGGTGCTGAGTGGTGCTGTGGCGGTGCTGAGTGGTGCTTTGGTGGTGATGAGTGGTGGTGCTGAGTGGTGCTGGGGTGGTGCTGAGTGGTGCTGTGGTGGTGCTGAGTGATAATGTGGTGGTGCTGAGTGATAATGTGGTGGTTCTGAGTGGTGCTGCGGTGGTGCTGAGTGGTGCTGTGGTGGTGCTGAGTGAGAATGTGGTGGTGCTGAGTGGTGCTGTGGTGGTGCTGAGTGATGCTGTGGTGGTGCTGAGTGATGCTTTGGTGGTGCTGAGTGGTGCTTTGGTGGTGCTGAGTGGTGCTGTGGTGGTGCTGAGTGATAATGGGGTGGTGCTGAGTGATAATGTGGTGGTGCTGAGTTGTGCTGTGGTGGTGCTGAGTGATGCTGTGGTGGTGCTGAGTGTTCCTTTGGTGGTGCTGAGTGGTGCTGTGGTGGTACTGAGTGATGCTGTGGTGGTGCTGAGTGATAATGTGGTTGTGCAGAGTGATAATGTGGTGGTGCTGAGTGGTGCTGTGGTGGTGCTGAGTGGTGCTGTGGCGGTGCTGAGTGGTGCTTTGGTGGTGATGAGTGATGCTGGGGTGGCGCTGAGTGATGCTGTGGGGGTGCTGAGTGGTGCTGTGGTGGTGCTGAGTGATAATTTGGTGGTGCTGAGTGGTGCTGTGGTGGTGCCGAGTGGTGCTGTGGTGGTGCTGAGTGATAATGTGGTGGTGCTGAGTGATAAAGTGGTGGTGCTGAGTGATGCTGTGGTGGTGCTGAGTGTTGCTGTGGTGGTGCTGAGTGGTGCTGTGGTGGTGCTGAGTGGTGCTGTGGGGGTGCTGAGTGATGCTGTGGTGGTGCTGAGTGGTGATGTGGTGGTGCTGAGTGATAATGTGGTGGCGCTGAGTGATGATGTGGTGGTACTGAGTGGTGCTGTGGTGGTGCTGTGGTGGTGCTGAGTGATGCTTTGGTGGCGCTGAGTGGTGCTGTGGTGGTGCTGAGTAGTGGTGCTTAGTGGTGCTGTGGTGGTGCTGAGTGGTGCTGTGGTGGTGCTGAGTGATGATTTGGTGGTGCTGAGTGGTGCTGTGGTGGTGCTGAGTGGTGGTGCTGAGTGGTGCTGTGGTGGTGCTGACTGGTGCTGTGGTGGTGCTGAGTGGTGCTGTGGTGGTGCTGAGTGATGCTGTGGTGTTGCTGAGTGGTGCTGTGGTGGTGGTCCTGAGTGATGCGGTGGTGGTGCTGAGTGGTGCTGTGGTGGTGCTGAGTGGTGCTGTGGTGGTGCTGAGTGATGCTTTGGTCGTGCTGAGTGGTGCTGTGGTGGTGCTGAGTGGTGGTGCTGGGGTGGTGCTGAGTGGTGCTGTGGTGGTGCTGAGTGGTGCTGTGGTGGTGCTGAGTGATGCTGTGGTGGTGCTGAGTGGTGCTGTGGTGCTGGTGCTAAGTGATGCGGTGGTGGTGCTGAGTGGTGCTGTGGTGGTACTGAGTGATGCTGTGGTGGTGCTGAGTAGTGCTGTGGTGGTCCTGAGTGATACTGTGGTGGTGCTGAGTGATAATGTGGTGGTGCTGAGTGGTGCTGTGGTGGTGCTCCGTGATGCTGTGGTGATGCTGAGTGGTGCTGTGGTGGATCTGAGTGATAATGTAGTGGTGCTGAGTAATAATGTGGTGGTGCTGAGCGGTGCTGTGGTGGTGCTGAGTGATGCTGTGGTAGTGCTGAGTGGTGCTGTGGTGGTGCTGAGTGATAATGTGGTGGTGCTGAGTGATAATGTGGTAGTGCTGAGTGGTGCTGTGGTGGTGCTGAGTGGTGCTGTGGTGGTGCTGAGTGGTGCTGTGGTGGTGCTGAGTGATGCTGGTGTGGCGCTGAGTGATAATGTGGTGGTGCTGAGTGGTGCTGTGGTGGTGCTGAGTGGTGCTGTGGTGATGGTGAGTGGTGCTGTGGTGATGCTGAGTGATGCTGTGGTGGTGCTGAGTGATAATGTGGTTGTGCAGAGTGATAATGTGGTGGTGCTGAGTGGTGCTGTAGTGGTGCTGAGTGGTGCTGTGGTGGTGCTGAGTGGTGCTTTGGTAGTGATGAGTGATGCTGGGGTGGCGCTGAGTGATGCTGTGGTGGTACTGAGTGGTGCTGTGGTGGTGCTGAGTGATGCTTTGGTGGTGCTGAGTGGTGCTGTGGTGGTGCTGAGTGGTGCTGTGGTGGTGCTGAGTGGTGCTGTTGTGTTGCTCAGTGGTGCTGTGGTGGTGCTGAGTTATGCTGTGGTGTTGCTGAGTGGTGCTGTGGTGGTGGTGCTGAGTGATGCGGTGGTGGTGCTGAGTGGTGCTGTGGTGCTTCTGAGTGATGCTGTGGTATTGCTGAGTGGTGCTGTGGGGGTGCTGAGTGATGCTTTGGTCATGCTGAGTGGTGCTGTGGTGGCGCTGAGTGGTGGTGCTGAGTGGTGCTGTGGTGGTGCTGAGTGGTGCTGTGGTGGTGCTGAGTGATGCTGTGGTGTTGCTGAGTGGTGCTAAGTGATGCAGTGGTGGTGCTGAGTGGTGCTGTGGTGGTGCTGAGTGGTGCTGCTGAGTGGTGCTGTGGTGGTACTGAGTGATGCTGTGGTGGTGCTGAGTAGTGCTCTGGTGGTCCTGAGTAATAATGTGGTGGTGCTGAGTGATAATGTGGTGGTGCTGAGTGATAATGTGGTGGTGCTGAGTGGTACTGTGGTGGTGCTCAGTGGTGCTCTGGTGGTGCTCAGTGATGCTGTGGTGGTGCTGAGTGGTGCTGTGGTGGTGCTGAGTGATAATGTGGTGGTGCTGAGTAATAATGTGGTGGTGCAGAGCGGTGCTGTGGTGGTGCTGAGTGATGCTGTGGTGGTGCTGAGTGGTGCTGTGGTGGTGCTGAGTGATAATGTGGTGGTGCTGAGTGGTGCTGTGGTGGTGCTGAGTGGTGCTGTGGTGGTGCTGAGTGATGCTGTGGTGGTGCTGAGTGGTGCTGTGGTGGTGCTGAGTGATAATGTGGTGGTGCTGAGTGATAATGTGGTGGTGCTGAGTGGTGCTGTGCTGGTGCTGAGTGGTGCTGTTGTGATGCTGAGTGGTGCTGTGGTGGTGCTGAGTGGTGCTGTGGTGGTGGTGAGTGATAATGTGGTGGTGCTGAGTGATGCTGTGGTGGTGCTGAGTGTTGCTGTGGTGGTGCTGAGTGATAATGTGGTGGTGCTGAGTGGTGCTGTGGTGGTGCTGAGTGATAATATGGTGGTGCTGAGTGGTGCTGTGGTGGTGCTGAGTGGTGCTGTGGTGGTGCTGAGTGATAATGGGGTGGTGGTGAGTGATGCTGTGGTGGTGCTGAGTGTTGCTGTGGTGGTGCTGAGTGGTGCTGTTGTGGTGCTGAGTGACACTTTTTTCTAAACAGTCACTTTATTATTGTTTTGTCGATTTTAGATCGGCCTTTGATTTAGTAAATAGGTCCCTCCTATGGAAAAAACTCGAGGGCTACGGAATCCCAGGCTCACTACTGACTCTTATTAAGCTACTATACTCTGATAATTGGGTCAAGGTGAGGATAGGGGATGGTCGAGCTTTGACCAAGAAAATACTGGTGACTCGCGGCCTTAAGCAGGGATGCGTGCTTGCACCTTTACTTTTTAATTTATTTGTGGCTGATCTTACTAACTCATTAAACGAGGTAAACTCACATTCACCTAGGTTAGCCGGAAAACAAATGTCTAACTTGCTCTACGCTGATGACGTGGTGCTGCTTAACCACACAAAAGTGGGACTGCAAAGACTGATTGACCGCACACTTAAATATGCGAAGGATAACCAAATGATAATAAATGAGACTAAAACAAAAATAAAGGTTGTGACAGGAAGAAAAAGACAAAAGATGAAATGGTTGTTGGGACAAACAAAACTAGAGCAAGTGGAGAGTTAGCGATATCTCGGAGTCCTTTTCAATGAGACCAGAAGTTTTGTACCACAAAGGGAAGATATTGTAAGGAAGGCGAACAGCTTGATTGCAGCATTTAGAACCCTACAAAAGAATCTATCTGCACTGTCATATGGGCCACTGTTAAAAATCATAGCTGCCAAACTATTACCATCTTTAACATACGGTGCTGAAGTGCTAAATGGGAAGGATGCTGTTCTTATCAACAATGCTGTGGCAAAAACCTATAAAATATTATTCACCTTACCACGTAATGCCTCACAAGCGCAAATAAGGATGGAATTTGGAATGAACAATCAGCTGTATGCCCGGCAAGGCCAAATAATAAAAGTTTGGAATAGAGTAAAAAATGATCAGGACAATCAATTGTCTATAGCTTTGTGGAGAGAGGTGAAAGATAACCAGAAACTGCAAGAATGGAAATACCTAAACAACGCAAAAGAAGAATTTGGAATATCAGCAATCTGGGAAAACACAATAACGCAGGAAAACTTCAAAAAAACAATCAATAAGCTGGTTACTCACCTATCATGCTAAAGGACAAAGCTCTATTAGTAAAACGCAAGCACTCATGGCCGATCATAAACTGCTACAAAAAAAAACAAGCCCAACCTTATCTTTATACTGCATGGTCAGTCCAAAGCAAGCGAACATTTATAAAAGCACGCTTTTGTCTATGGCCAGGGTTGTGTCATCTTCCGCCCTGGAAGTCAAACGAGGGTCATACATTATGTAGACTTTGCAAGGGGGGAAAAGAAGACATTGTGCACTTGGTATGTCTGTGCCCTGCCATAGACTCAGAAAGGAGATTAATCCTTAGGAGGTTGTTTAATGCACGAGAAATAACAACCTGTAGACAAGCAATAATGGCGTGCTTAAGTCCGAACGACCTACCAACGAATGCTGCTTTTGTAAAAAATTTAAATGTGATTGCCAAAGGTCTTAAGGAAAATTTTATCTAGTTATTACTTTTAATTACATTTACTATTTGCACGATGTTTTAAATGTGTATTGATGCTGATATTTTTTTCTAAGGTCACATTTTTGTAAGATTTTAATTAATCAAACAAATAAACTTAAACTGAAACAGAAAAAAAAAACCTGAAACTGAAACTGGTGGTGCTGAGTGTTGCTGTGGTGGTGCTGAGTGGTGCTGTTGTGGTGCTGAGTGGTGCTGAGTGGTGATGTGGTGGTGCTGAGTGATAATGTGGTGGTGCTGAGTGATAATGTGGTGGTGCTGAGTGATAATGTGGTGGTGCTGAGTAAATGTAAATGTAAATGTAAATGTGCAGGAATTTATATAGCGCAAATCACCGAGCGGTTTCTAAGCGCTTGCTTAGGGAACCCGTCCTGGTATTCCCCTGTGAGATAACCCCGGCAGGGTATCCGCAAGGTGAAAGCCAGGCATCTCGCCGCGAGGGGCCGTTGTGGAGATTAAGCAAGCTATTGCCCAGAGTCGCAGAGTGTGAACCCATGAATCGAGTAGGCACCGGAGCGAGAATTATCAAGTCCATGGACATTTTTTAGGACTCAAGACCCCGCCGAACCCTGGTCCCGGGCTGACCTCTGCTTCCAGGTCTGCCTCCTCTAACCAGTGAGCCACACTTCTCCACGCTGAGTGGTGCTGCGGTGGTGCTGAGTGGTGCTGTGAATGTGCTGAGTGATGTTGTGGTGGTGCTGAGTGGTGCTGTGCTGGTGCTGAGTGATAATGTGGTGGTGCTGAGTGATGCTGTGGTGGTGCTGAGTGGTGCTGTGGTGGTGCTGAGTGATAATGTGGTGGTGCTGAGTGATAATGTGGTGGTGTTGAGTGGTGCTGTGGTGGTGCTGAGTGGTGCTGTGGTGGTGCTGAGTGGTGCTGTGGTGGTGCTGAGTGATGCTGGGGTGGCGCTGAGTGATGCTATGGTGGTGCTGAGTGGTGCTGTGGTGGTGATGAGTGATAATGTGGTGGTGCTGAGTGGTGCTGTGGTGGTGCTGAGTGGTGCTGTGGTGGTGCTGAGTGATAATGTGGGGTGCTGAGTGGTGCTGTGGTGGTGCTGAGTGGTGCTGTGGTGGTGCTGAGTGGTGCTGTGCTGGTGCTGAGTGATAATGTGGTGGTGCTGAGTGGTGCTGTGGTGGTGCTGAGTGGTGCTGTGCTGGTGCTGAGTGATAATGTGGTGGTGCTGAGTTGTGCTGTGGTGGTGCTGAGTGGTGCTGTTGTGGTGCTGAGTGATAATGTGGTGGTGCTGAGTGATAATGTGATGGTGCTGTGGTGGTGCTGAGTGAGGCTGTGGTGGCACTGAGTGGTGCTGTGGCGGTGCTGAGTGATGCTGTTGCGGTGCTGAGTGATGCTGTGGTGGTGCTGAGTGGTGCTGTGGTGGTGCTGAGTGATAATGTGGTTGTGCTGAGTGGTTCTGTGGTGGTGCTGAGTGGTGCTGTGGTTGTGCTGAGTGATAATGTGGTGGTGCTGAGTGGTGCTGTGGTGGTGCTGAGGGGTGCTGTTGTGATGCTGAGTGGTGCTGTGGTGGTGCTGAGTGGTGCTGTGTTGGTGCTGAGTGATGCTGGGGTGGTGCTGAGTGATGCTGTGGTAGTGCTGAGTGGTGCTGTGGTGGTGCTGAGTGATAATGTGGTGGTGCTGAGTGGTGCTGTGGTGGTGCTGAGGGGTGCTGCTGTGGTGCTGAGTGATAATGTGGTGGTGGTGAGTGATAATGTGGTGGTGCTGAGTAATGCTGTGGTGTTGCTGAGTGTTGCTGTGGTGGTGCTGGGTGGTGCTGTTGTGGTGCTGAGTGGTGCTGAGTGGTGATGTGGTGGCGCTGAGTGATAATGTGGTGGTGCTGACTGATAATGTGGTGGCTCTGAGTGGTGCTGCGGTGGTGCTGAGTGGTGCTGTGGTGGTGCTGAGTGATGTTGTGGTGGTGCTGAGTGGTGCTGTGCTGTTGCTGAGTGATAATGTGGTGGTGCTGAGTGATGCTGTGGTGGTGCTGTGGTGGTGCTGAGTGATAATGTGGTGGTGTTGAGTGATAATGTGGTGGTGCTGAGTGGTGCTGTGGTGGGGTTGAGTGGTGCTGTGGTGATGCTGAGTGATGCTGGGGTGGCGCTGAGTGATGCTGTGGTGGTGCTGAGTGGTGCTGTGGTGGTGATGAGTGATAATGTGGTGGTGCTGAGTGGTGTTGTGGTGGTGCTGAGTGGTGCTGAGTGGTGCTGTGGTGGTGCTGAGTTATAATGTGGTGGTGCTGAGTGGTGCTGTGGTGGTGCTGAGTGGTGCTGTGGTGGTGCTGAGTGGTGCTGTGCTGGTGCTGAGTGATAATGTGGTGGTGATGAGTTGTGCTGTGGTGGTGCTGAGTGGTGCTGTGGTGGTGCTGAGTGATAATGTGGTGGTGCTGAGTGGTGGTGCTGAGTGGTGCTGTGGGGGTGCTGAGTGATGCTGGGGTGGCACTGAGTGATGCTGTTGTGGTTCTGAGTGGTGCTGTGGTTGTACTGAGTGATAATGTGGTGGTGCTGTGTGGTTCTGTGGTGGTGCTGAGTGGTGCTATGGTGGTGCTGAGTGATAATGTGGTGGTGCTGAGTGGTGCTGTGGTGGTGCTGATTGGTGCTGTGTGGTGCTAAGTGATGCTGTGGTGGTGCTGAATGGTGCTGTGGTAGTGCTGAGTGGTGCTGTGGTGTTGCTGAGTGATGCTGTGGTGGTGCTGAGTGATAGTGTGGTGGTGCTGAGTGGTGCTGAGTGGTGCTGTGGTGGTGCTGAGTGGTGCTGTGGTGGTGCTGGGTGAGGCTGTGGTGGCACTGAGTGGTGCTGTGGCGGTGCTGAGTGATGCTGTGGTGGTGCTGAGTGATGCTGTGGTGGTGCTGAGTGGTGCTGTGGTGGTGCTGAGTGATAATGTGGTGGTGCTGAGTGATTTTGTGGTGGTGCTGAGTGATGTTGTGGTGGTGCTGAGTGATGATGGGTGGCGCTGTGTGATGGTGTGGTGGTGCTGAGTGGTGCTGTGGTGGTGCTGAGTGATGCTGTGATGCCTAGCAGAAGATGGCTGGGAATAAAAGAGATGCCGCAGGCTGGTAAGAGAGGTGTCAAAATAGCCTGGTTACGGTAGTATAAGTGCGTGAAATATAGTCAATGGAGGGCTGGTCTCACGCAAATATCACACATATTTTCTGCACACAAATAATGCAACATTTCTTTCACACATGTATTAAATTAACCACACATTTCAGCAGAGCTAAATTATCACACATTGCATGCGCACATGAACTGTACAATGTTTGTGTCCAACACAGACCTATAATAGCAGCGTACGAGGCTTACTATGGAGGTGCAAAGCAAACAAACAACCGCCTGTAATATTAGCTCTCCAGGCGCAGATAATGGCATTGAAACCGAGTGGCATAAACACATTTGAGCAGAGCTAAATTATTATAGGTTATAAGCGCATATGAACAGCTGTACGATGTTTATGTCCAACACTGGCCTATAATAGCAGCGTACGAGACCTTCCAACGTTCACAAACCCAACATAATGATCGTAACGTCTGCCAGTGTGTATGTGTGACATGTGCACATGAACAGCTGTATGGTGTTTGTGTCCAACACGGGCGTACAATGGCAGGGTACGAGGCAGCTGTACAATGTTTGTGTCCAACACACGCCTACAATAGCAGCATTTGAGGCTTACTAAAAGGTAGAAAGCAAACAAAAACAAGCATTGGCGCCACGCGGCTGTAAAACTGATGCCGTGCGTCAATAAAAAAGCAAGCTCTTGGCATTGCTGTGGGGGGGCCGGGCGGAAGCGCGTTGGCGGGGGAGCAGCAGCTTTTGATGTGCGAGCGAGTGGGAAGGAACACCACATGGGGTGTGATTGAGAAGTGAGGCTAAGCGCGTGCTGGGGAAGCGTCGCGCTTGAGTACCTCACATGCTTTGGGGACAATCCTCGCTGGTTTCAAGAGTTTGTTTTGCCTACTATACTCTCGCAGAACAACGCATGTGCGTTGGTTCAGCGAGACCCAAAAATAAGACTTACTTATGTATTTGCTGGAAATCGTCCTTCGCACTACAGTAAAAGTAGCTCCTTACTTTTGGGGAAGACGACAATTGAAAAAAATACATTTCTTGCAGTGCCAACATGTTGTGTATGGTTGAATTGAGTGATATCCATTCTGGCTTGAAATACAAATCCCTACTCGCAATATGTGCTGGTATTTGAATCAGAAATAAAGGTTGCATGTTTTCATACTTAGCTTACATTTCCATTTCAGTCTGTTACGTCATACAGGTCCAATAAACTAGATAATACGTCTATCCATGTTATTCCACTGATTCATCATCGCTAATAATAGCTCACAATTTGTGCCATTAATTTGATGCACTTAAAATACAGATGTCAAATATCAGACTAGATCTTGTGGCAAATGAATGGTTATTTTTCAACATTGGGATTGGTGTTTACAAACTCCTCTCACTTTACAGTCAAAGAAAGAAAAATAAAGTGAATTATGTGACAATCTTGCTTGGGTATAGGAAGTGTGAATAGAAAGGTGGTAGAATGACGATTTTTGTAACACAACAAAATGTAAATGCATGTGAATGGAATTGACACATTTAGCATCTAGAAAAGCAAAAATGATTTGAATAGGATAAAAGCAAATCAAGACACTTTACTTGGTGATGCACAAATGATAGATATTCACTGACACCCGAATTCCAAACATTATCATTTGTGTGCAATATAGTTTTGTCAGTAAAATTGTATGTCTGCGTAAATGTAGTGCCAATTACAATGGAAAATGTGCTGTCTGTAAGTGCACTGTGGCACGATGCTTTAGTTACATTAAAAAAAATCCCGCCTCATGACCATTAAAGCTGGGTGGGCTGTGAAAGTTTGTCATTCAAAACATTGAGTTGTGGTTCTGAAAAGTTTGGGTAACACTGCTCTATGGTTTAAATGGGTAAAAATACCACAAAAAGCATAATTAACATCTCATCCCTACAATAATTTTTGTACTTCGTCTTTCCCACTAGAAAATGTCCATATGTCCATATGTCCATATGTTTGATCCGTTCTTTTTCCTGTAGGGACACAAGGTTGCCCAACTTTATTAAAAATGAGGACAACATGATTGCATTTCAGTGTTTTACTGAGGTATGAGAAATAATTCATTCTAAGCTATTTAATTTATTGCTGATACAATGTCCTTGGTGCTGTAGTTCATTTGTTGCTATGACTTTTATATGATGATTCATAAAACATCATTTCATCACTCTATTGTTATAGTTGTTTATGAAATTGTTGACAGTAGTGCTGTCTGAGCCCATAGTCTGTAAAGCTGGTGTAGCCCGAGGGCTACAGGTACCAAGAAGTAGCTCGAGTGATGAGAGTGTGCAATCTGTCCAAACTGAAGCATAGCTCTACTATTTAGAATCTGAGATAGTGAGATCTTTGACACATTTAATGTTCCCATCTCACCGCTTGAAAGTAGTTTGTCAGCCATAATATGCAACTGAGAATTTATTTGGAAAAGGGAGGATGGTGAAAGGAAAAGAAGGGAAGAAAGATGTTATATAGATACTATACTCCAGAGACTCTGTCAAATTGCATACCCACGATATTTTAATTGTTTATCAATCCAACAGCTCAGTTTTTATGCACACTTTTAAGGACATTGTGGTAAAAATGCACCTATTTCCACAATGTTTTCAAAGTTCCTTTGGGGTGAAGTGAAAAGCCCATGTTTGCTTGGCACACCACGAATGTATTGTAATATTCCATGATTGCCTCTACAGAGCAGCCTGCAAAACATAGGGCTCTTCGGGCACTTTATTTGAAAAGTGTGGCTCATTTTTGATGATAGACTTAAGTGTATTTGTTGTGTATAACGCTCCTATGTGATAGGATGGTTTACCAAAACAAATTTCATTACACTCCACCAAGGCAGCAAAATCGAATAAATACATCCAGCACGTGCCAAGCGCATAAGCATCCTCATTGTGATGTATGATGCAAATTGTCTCATGGAATAAATTTGTACAATTTTCTGTGAGGAGTCAGAAGCTTCACATTGGCTCAAAAAGAAATAATAAATTATATTCTCTAGCATACACTGCAAAATGAATTGTTTCTAAGCACTCCCGAACCAAGAGATGAACTGAACCACAGGGATCTAAAGTGTTTTGCCCAGGATCATACAGTTTAAGTGGGAAAGCTGTACATTAAGCTATATTGCCTGGTTCAAATGTATGTATTTGCAGATGAACTGCGGCCCAGATTTACAAATAAATCACGCTGTTCAGCAAGTGAAGTTGCTGCACTGCATTACGTTGCAAAATGAGAGAGCAGAACAGCGCCATATCTACTAAGATGTAGCAATTTTCTACTCTCCCTGAGCTAGCGCACACCAAGCTGCCATGTACTAAGGTATATACCCTTGCACCAAGGCTGTCTGCATTGTGGTCAGCATAGATTTGTACAGGAAGGGGTCCCTAACGGCACAGAACTATGCTAAAAGTTACTTATCTCTTTGTACGTATGCTGCCAAATGCAGCACAGATGCAAAGAGGAAAAAAACAAGCCAAAATAAAAATATTTCTCCTCGTTATGCTAGCCTTAGCGACAATCACCGTCGGCATGACTCGTGGGTGGTGGGGCAGGTGAGGGATTGGAGCGCGGGAGGAATTTAAAAATAAAAAAAAACTTACCTTACCGGGTCCTGCGCCGCCGCCACTCCTGGCTGGGTCCCACATTTTCCTGCTGCCTGCTTCCTGAACAGGAAGCCGGCAGCCTCCCTCCCCTCCCCAACCCAATCACAATGCTGCAATGGCAGTGTTGTGATTGGTGGGGACAGCGCCCATAGGAAGGCCATTTTCTGTATGTAGGCTGCATATTGCAGAGTGTGCATGACTGGTTTGGTTGGAACCAGAGGGCTGACCAAACAGCCAAGGGCCCACAGCATTGGGCAAGCCACTCCTCCCTGACCCGCCCAGCCGCCCTCCCCCCCAACCAGGCATACCCTTCTGCTTTCTTGCGGCGCTAGAAGCAGAAACATAAAATGGTATTTAAAAGACCATTTTATGTTTCTGCTTCTCGAACTGCGAGATAGCAGGAGGGCAACCCTCCTCCGCCCTAATGGAGGAGCCGCCCCTGCTTAGGAGGCATCATTTTTCAATGCAAATCCATATCTACAAGTGTTTGTAGATATGAATTTGCATCAAATCCTTAGGTGGATTTACAGGAACGCCCATTGCACCAGCTATGGAGCGCCTGCTTGATATAAGGTAACACAAGGCGTCAAATTAAACTGCATTTTGTTACTATTGGTTACAAACCAAAACAAACTGTCATTTGCTTTGGCTTGTAACTATCAACCTGAATTTTGCATCAGGTCTGCATGAAAAAGAGTAACGCAAATCTTTGTAAATCTGGACCGTCCTCTCTACTCGGGTAACTTAAAATAAACCTCTCTAATGTTAACTTAGAGAGATTAACATTTCAATTAACGACTAAAATCTTTTTGGAAATTTACAGAATAGTAGCTAGAGAGGGAGGATCTGCTAATTTTTATTTGCAGTTATTGACTTTACCATTCAAATGGTAAATCCAGAACGGTGAATGAGGATTTAAAAAATGTAGCCATATTTCAGCAGCATATGTAACTGAACGTGGAGTCTCCTCTATTGCGTCACTGAGAAAAACAATGTGTCGTGGGTGGATTCTTAGATGACCCTCAGCCGCTAGTAATTAATCAAATCAACATTTTAACTCATCATTTTTTGTTCATCGAACAGCAAAAGATGGGAACTGAGCGCATGCAGCTCAATATTCACCCCACCCCAAAAGGGACAGTCCAGTCTGAACTGCTAAGCCGTATACCTTCTGTATGGTAACACACAAAACACCATTCATGTTCAGCCTTCTTAGGTGTCATCAGGGATGTGTGACTTGAGTACTATGGCACAGCAAACTATAGGACCCATGTGTGGATACTCCATCTATAGGCTATTCACTGACAAAAACAAAAACTAATATATGTAATGCTTGAATTAATCCAGCTATAGGTAGTTATCCTGGTCCATTTCTTTGAAATATTCATAGAGTGGGCTTTTGCTCACAGGAGTTGTATCCTCTTACCACATGCCATTGGCTGTTTTGTCTATCACTTCGCTCTCTATAGCATGTTGGCATTGCATTAAAAGAGGAACTCTTTAATCTGAAAAATACACTCAATCTTCTCACATTGAATTATGTATCTATACATGCATTGTATACAGAAGTATTTTTTTACTGCTTTTGGCATTTTTATTTTTTGTCAGTACTTGAGTGTAAGCCTGATGTTTAGTTAGCCACCTAATTGCTTTTTTTGTTTTCCTACAGGTCTGTTTCTGTTGGCATCTTTACCAGAACCATTATCACTAACACCATTACCACTACAAACACCATCATTGCAATATTCATTACTACTACCATTTCAACTACCATTACCCTCACTGTTACTACTGAAGTTACCAACACAATGACTGCTACCAACAATACCACTACAAACAAAATCGTTATTGTAATCTCCATCATTACCACACCTACTATTATATTACCACCATTACCATCACCTAGATCATCACCATTACAAACACTGCCACCATAGCCATTGTTACCACCATCACATTTACCAATACCATTATCCCAACGCTATTATCACTACCACAACTACTATTACGACCACCATTACTACTAAAGCCTATAGGTCAGACTTTAATAAGCTAACACTTACAAGTAGAGGCAACAAAAAGTAGGGCTTTAATAATCTAACACCTACAAGTAAAGGTAAGAACAAATGCTATTTGCATGAGTTGGCTCATTAAATCCACAGCTATTGCCTTTGGCTATACTAATGATATATCTCACTGTGCCACCTCAAACAAAGAACAGGCGTATGCAAAACAGTTTTGGCAACAACCCAATACAACTGTCCATTCTGAACTACTAAGCCATAACCTGTGCACAGGAAAAGATGCAACCCATCTTGTGACAAGAGACATGCGTAGAAACTTAAGCCATTCCAGACTTGTATGGGAACACAAGCAACAGCAAACAGGTTTGAATGAATGAATGAGTTCATTTATAAAGCGCACAGCTACTCAACCAGAGTGTCCCGGCGCTAATTGCCCCATCTATCTTGAGAACACCTCTAGATGCAGAAAATAACAGGTTTTAAGCAGAATCTTAAACGGATAGGTCAGTTACAGAATAACATTATTTAGGTTATTCTGAATCATGGTATTGACTGTTGGCACATTTTGTCCCATTGTTTTTTAAAGCATCTGTGCCGTTAGAGATAGAGACCACCAATATGCAGACAAGCCTTTGACCTGTCCAGAAAGAGACACCCCAGCTAAAACTAATTTATGCTGTGCTGTCTCTCTTGGGAGTCTTTTGGGACCTAGACTGATTTTCATCTCCATTCTTTTCTTTCCTACTAAGTAAGAGTAAATATGAACATTCCTGTTAAACTCTGTGGCTGGCATTCCTGCCATGTTTATTTCTGTTCACAAAGTTCTCCTTCTTTACCTTTTAGCCATATTTTGAGGGTCTCCTAATCACTGTGCATCCCCCAAACTACAGATTAGTGCTCCCAAAGCTCACCTTAGGGGAGCCATAAGAGGGGGGAATCTCTATTGGGTCCCCCTCAGATTAAGCCCTGGTTGACTACAATGTTTTATAGTTTTAGGGGCATGCAGAAGTATACAGGGAAGCACCCTCCTGCCCCCTGAGTCTAACTTGAAATCTGATGCTAGTTTATTCATTTATTGAATACAATGTTCTCAAACCTTGTGCACACCCATTGTTGTGTAACTGTTGGAACTGGCCCTTCTTGCAGGGTCATCCCCAAACTTTTTGCTTCTTCCTCCCTCATTTTTCCTGACCTGTGGCTGTTGGCAATAGGACTCTGCACACTTTACCACTGCTGATCAGTGCTAAAGTGCATATGCTCTCTGTGTAAATTGTTATTGTGAATGGATATACATGATTGGCATATTTCTATTACCAAGAAGTCCCTAATAAAGTGCACTGAGTGTGCCAGGGCTGGTGATGACAAATGCTACTAGTGGGCCTGCAGCACTGATTGTGCCACCCACAGGAGTAGCCCCAAAATGGTGTCTCAGGCCTGCCACAGCAGTGCCTGTGTGCAGTCTGTGAACTGCCATGTCCTCCTGGTCAGTGTCCCCACTGACCAGGCCTAAAACTTCCCTTTTTGTGCACATTGGTCACCCCTATGGAAGGCCCAAGGTACCCCCTTGAGCAGGGTGCAGTGTATGTGAAAGGTAGAGCATGTACTTGTGCGAGTGACATGCTCTGGTAGTGAATTACAGCCATTTTCGTTTTTCACTGCTGCAAGGCTATCTTGCTCCATAGGCTAACATGGGGGATGCTGGCTACAGTGGCTACCAGCATTTATCCACATAGGAACAAGATAGGACATAAGAGTCTAGTATCCCTGAACTCAGAATTTAATAACACATCTTTTAGGAAAGGTTGTTTTTAAATCCTGTGTTTGAGAACAGCACTTTTAGAAAGTTGCTGTTCTCTTGTCTGACCCTTCTGTGTGCCTTGGCCTGTTTGTGTATTGACTGTCTGGTTTGAGAGTGACAGGGGCTGGGGATTCCCCAGGAGGCTGGCTGAGTCTGCGCTAGGCTGAATGACTGCATTTGTAACTTGAGTGGTGGGAGGAGAAAGCACCTGGGCCTGAATAGGGCAGTGCCTGCCTTCCACAATGCTGGCTCCACCTCCTGCTGGGCGGCTGACGACCCTGCCCCTCACTCTGAAAGGAAAGGAGAAACCAGGAAAACCAAGTGCTCAAGAAACACCCAGAAGTGGTTCAGACCGGGCTCAGGGCCCACTTACACAAAGAGAACAAAGACTTGTAGGAGTATAAGTACAGAACCCCTGACAACAGAAAATTAGATCATCCTGGAATCAAGAAGGAACCTCTGCCAAGGAGAAAGCTGAAACTGAAGAAGGAAGATTGTCCAGCTGTTGCTCTGCTGGATTGCCCTGCTGTTGCTTTGCTGTCAAGGAGAGGGGAAGGACTTTGCTGTGCTGTGTCCCCTTGCTTGAAGGAATCTCCAAGGGCCTGAGAAGAGCTGGCTCCCTGTTTTGAACTCCCAGGAACAAAAGGACTTCACCCTCAGCTTCCCCTGACCTCTACTGAGAGAGTTCTGTCCTTCCTGGAGTGCGTGGCCATGTGTGGTGCCTCTGGAAGTTGTACCTGTGCTGGGAAGCTGGAAACCAAGATTTGAGAGACTTTGCTACAGAAAATTATCGCATCGCTCGCTGCGGTGCGACAGTGCGAGGAAATTCCCGCCTCTACGAAGGTCGAGATTGGTGCAGCGCCTGTTGCCGCTGTTAGAGCCGTCGCATCCTTCGTTTGCGGGACGCACCCGATCGGTGCGGGAAGCCGAACATCGCTGCGAGTGTCGTCGCAGAGCCTGTCGTCGCTGGGTGGGATCGCCGCACCGCCTGCTTGCGGACCGCATCATGTCGCTGCGAGAGTCAACGCCGAAGCCATCGCATCGAGGAGCTGCGAGAGAGAGATCGCCGCTGGATCGCGCATCGTCGCCCCGGAGATCGTCGCAGCCCCTACGAGATCGACGCATCGTGCCTTTGCCAGAACAAACTTCCTACGGAACCTACGCACCGGAATCCAAACAAGTGGCCTTCCTCCCCTTACAGACCGGATTCATCGCAGCACGCCCACTGCTGCAGCGGGGCTATCGCAAACGCCTCCCCAGGGTCTCAGGAGCAACACATCGCTTGTTTTCCACCGCAGCAGCTTCTGCTTTTGTAACTTTGTCGCAACTAAAGGTACTGTGTCTGAAACGTGACGCAACTGTGAACTTTTCACGCAACTGTGGATTATTTTTATCGCAACCTAAAGAATTTTATCGCAACCTTAAGAACTCTTTTGAAACCATATTCTTGAACTGTGTATGTTGGATTTTTGTCGTTTTGGTCTTGCGTAGTTTAGATTAAATACCTTTATTTTTCTAAATTGTTGTGGAGTCGGTTTGTGGTGTTTTCACTGTGTTACTGTTAGTGTTGGTACAAATACTTTACACATTGCCTTCTGATTAGCCTTGACTGCTCGTGCCAAGCTACCTAGAGGGCGAGCAAGGGTTATCCCAGAGGGTTTCCTCCTTACCCTGACTAGAAGCCAGGGTCTCTATTTAGACAGTGATACCTACCTCTGCCAACTAGAGACCCCCATTTCTAACAGTAACCATTCATAAACCGTTTGAGTGAGTGAAGTAAAATAAATGGTTGTGCAAACATTATTGGTACACAATACATTGGGGTTATCCTTAAATGAATAGGCACATTTAGTGAGAATGACATGCAAGTTGAGAGATAAATTCTGCCCAGAAAAGTAAATCCCATCTCTCTTTATTTCACCCCATCTGGAGGTACTTGTGGAGCAAATCCATGAGCACAACTAGTGCTTTACATAGGCAGGTAATGTAAGGCACCTCTTTAATTTGAGAGGGTGAGTACCAATAAATACTGGTGCAAAGCCTTTAAGAGGAGAGTACCAGTACTTCTCAGAAGCAAGGTGATAGTCTGGCTTGGTGAGTAATAGTACCCAAACTTCTATATTTCAATTTAAAGCTCTGAGAGGCTCTGCACATCGGCAATGGCTCCTGTTAGGCCAGACATTTCTCTAAGGAGGAAATATTTCACACAGCTTATTTCAATCGACCGTTAAAATTACAACAATACAATAAACTGTGGTTGCTAGGTGTGTGGCCAAGATGGTGTCTCGGTAAAACGCACATTCGGAGCTCTCCGCTCCCATCGGACCTTCTGCAGCCATCCCGGCGGCGTGAGGGTGCTGATCCTGGCGGAGAGCCTTTAGGGAGCAGTGCTGTCATGCAGAGAGGGTGCAGCGGCAGCACCAATGCTTTGGTGCAATGCTATTTAGCAGCAGCAGCAGCAGGAATACCCTGAGAGGCGGCCGTGTGCCCAGAGGGGCCCGCGACGATCCCGACGGGGAGGACATGTGCCTGAACTCACGTGGAGGTCCCCAGTGTGCTCTAGGGGGCCACCACAGCCCATCTCCTGGAGCTGTGCTCCCACCGTGGAACTGACCCAAGCCTGCTTGATGCTGCATGTGAGGACCCGGGCCGTGGCAGTCAAGTTCAGCCCGGGTGCCATTGGGAGGAGAAGGCCCTATACCTGAGGCCTTGTTGAAGGAGGAGCCACCGTGCCTGCGGCCTACAGGGCGCCCTGCGATTCCCACACCTCCTGTTGTGCCCCCTCCCTGAGGGGCCGCTGAGGAGCCTTAGGGTGCCTCCTTGATGGCCCCCGCCGACTGGAGTGTTGTGAATGTATCTAGGACCCTAATTAAATATTCCTGATTCATGCCCTTATGTGGTTATGATAAATCATGTCCTTATGAAGGCATAAGAATCTTACCCATATTTAGTCATAGCCCACGCAGCCCAAATATGGCAAGGCTGGATCCCTAGAGACCACAACGAGTTCTTTCGGCACACCAAACCTTCAGCAACCTGGGAATTCCCCATGTCTTTGTTTTGATTTTCATAGAACTCCAGCGAGCACTAAAGGAACAGTCAGTTCTTAGTGACATCTTTTATTGACGTCTTATGTCCAACCTTACTTCAAACACGGCACCTTCCAGGTATAAATATACCAACACTTGCCTTAAGCAACACACGGTGGTGTGGAGCAGAGCAGCTATCTACTTATCCGAAGCCCAGCTGATCCGAGAGCCGAAGGAAGCCGTCCCTCCCCTTTGACACACCGGGAAAGAAGCTGCCTTTTCTCACGCCGAGAAATCCAGCTTCGGTGTTTCCAGTCACCCTCGCGGGTTACTGGGAGATCGAGTCCGGAGAAACGAGATACAAGACCTCCTTCATTCTGTAACCAAGGTACAGAGCTGATTCAAACCTTAGAGAGAATTCTTGATTCAGATTCTTGGCAAAAAACCCAACTTAACTTACAACTGCAACTTACTTACTCTTTCCCACGTATTAGGCTTAGGTCAGGTACACCAGGGTAGGCGTATCTTAGAAGCATCAGTTGAGTTCGTTAGTCAATGTTTTTATGTATGTAAATATTTTATCCGTTTTAAAGTATCATATGGCTAAGAAACCATATCAATGCTTTTACAGTATTATTCCATAATACTCCTTTTACTGTACGCACTTTACTTCATGATAAGTATTGCAATTGTGGCAATTCATTTCTCTTGCATAAGAAAGAAGACTGCTCAATAAAATAACACCTTTTATTGAAAACGCCCATCTCTCTATTTCTCTGCACCCTGGTGAAATTAAGCATGCACGATTGACTGATTGAAATAGCTGTCTATTGTTTTCACACCACTCTGGAGATATACTCCTTATTCTGGGGGAGCAAAGTTGTCATGTTGTATGGTTGTCAGAAGCTAATCCCTTCTTGTCTAAATCAGGGAAGTTAACCCCTCCGTATTCATTCGAGAAAGTTTCTAGTGACCTCTGAGCTAGCTGGCAAAACTAATTAAGTCTAACATAGTCAGTAGAGACCTAGATGACCTCAGTCCTACGTCTACACAGCTGTTTATGTTATTCCAATGCGCAGAGCCTATTGGGAATATAGGAACTACACTACTGGAGTTGGTTTTGCCCTGGAGGACATTGGTGAAAGGAGTGCAACCGAGGACCGGGTGGACCCGATATGCCCCGAGAACCGGCCTGAACACCTACAAGGCCAGGGAGGTGAGTGTGCACAGCTTGAACATTTGGCCAGACTTTCCAAAGCATTGGCCTGGCAGGGGAGACAACCTGGGCTCCATCCTATCGAGGTCGGCCCCTCCTGCCCGGACGGGGCCCTTGGATTAGTTCTGCGCACTCCCTGGTGGCCCAGTTGGGTGGTGATCGGCTTCACTTTGTGGGTAATTGACTGAAAAGCCCCGAAGGATGCGAAGCCCGCCCAACAGATCCAAGCATGCTGTTCCCTGTAGGCACTGGTGCCTCCAGTCGGGGACCCTGTGAGACCCCCGACATGCCATCCTTACCACGGAGATACCTGAGGCCTCAGTTGCTGCTGCCAGTACCCACTGTCAACGGTGGAGTACCTGGCATTTATGAGTGCAACCCCGGTCACCCCAGCTGTGAAGGTGGAGCCATCGCGATAGCGCTGTGAAGCAAGGACCCCAGCAGTGGGCTATAGTGATCCATCAAGCTGTTGCCGTGGTGTCTGTCGCAGGGTGGCCAGGGAGGACTTGAGTGGGAGGACGAGCGGCTGTGGCCCTCCTGCCTGATGATCTTCCCCACCGCTCTTTCATGGGCCCCCCACCAGCGGACCTCTGTGCACACTGCTTTCATCCCAGCAGTGGGCCCAACGTCCGTAGAAGCCATGGCAGCCCCCAAAGGCAGGAAAAACAGGTCAGTAAAAGAGCTCCTACTCAAGTCCACTCAACCACCAGAGCACCAGACGAGCCTGGGTTGCGCAGACAAAACTGAGGGGAGCGAGGGCCCGGAGGTCCCGGTCAGCCGTGAATTATTAGAGTCCCTCTTTTTTTTCCCTCCAAGATGATCTGGCTACCCTGAAGCGTGACCTTTAGGCGGACCTGCAGGGTCTGCGTCAAGGTGTGCACTAGGGGGGAGAGCGAGTTCACATGCTGGGGGAGCATGAAGCTGGAAGGTACAAAGAAATTGAGACCCTCCAACAAGAAGTCCTCCGGTTGCAGGAGCAGAACCTGGACTAACAGGCCCATACAGAGAACTTAGAAAACAGGTCCTGGTGGAATAACATCCACATCCGAGGTATGGTGCACATGGAGGGCAAAGGCTACAGTGAGGCCTTCGTGGTAGGCCTGTTTCTCTCCATGTTAGGGAAATCCTAGGAGTTCCGGTCAAGCTGGACCGCACTCACAAGTTGGGCCCTCGCAGAGCAGCCCCTGCACCCCCGGCGGGCATCCTAACCTGCGTCCACGATAACCAACTGAAGGAGAGGATTCTCCGTGAGTCTCTGCGAAATCCAGATTTCATGTACCAGTGACAGAAACCCACCTTATTCCAGAACTTAGCAGCCTCCACGCTGCTCAAGCGCAAGTCTTTTGGGCCGATCACGCTCCACCTATGGGACTCTGGCATAAAATACTCATGGGGCACCCATTCAGGCTGATTTTCTTCTACAAGGGGGAGCTGCCGCAAATTTGTTCACTTCCGGCGGCCTATAAACTCTTAAGCATTGATGAACACGCACCAGACCAATCTAGCCAGTACTAGCATCCCCAAAGACGCCGGAGCGGTCACGGCTGGACCACCATTAAGCCCCATAGCTCTACAGCATGCCCTGACCCGGACACTATGGCCAAGGAGCGGCAAGCAGTTCTGTAAACTCTCACAGGGGCATCTTCAGAATGAGGCATTACCACCATTGCTTGCATTTTGGTACTTAGAGAGCGCATCCTCACTTCTAGCCGATGAAGTTGAAAAACGTATGCAGGCCTAACAGGTGGGAGTGGGGAGCTACGGACCACAAGTACCCTTCTCTCTTTTCGCTAAGAGCAGCACACTCTGGACATTGACTCCGATCTTTCGCATCACCTTATGTTTCTGTTCTTTATGGGGTTTTGTTTTTTTCGATGTTGGGGTCTCCTCCCCTGCTGAGTTTTCCACGCGTGTGCACAGGACAGCAACCCATACATGCTATTAGCGACTTCTCTGCGCTACCTCGGCTCGTGGATACTAATGGCTCGGCTGGCATTTAGACACTTGCAGTGCATGGCGTCACTCCCCATTTAGTGTAGATGAGTGTTAAGATCCTGACACTAAACATAAAAGGGCTCAACAACCAAGTTAAACTTAGGGCTATCCTGTCTTATTTGGAAAACTCTGGGGCCCATATTTGTTTACTGCAGGACACCCATCTGCTGCCCAGCGATACTTATAGAATGTACTCTAAGGCTGTCCTGCAACAGTACAACTCTTCCCTCCCTACCTAAAAGGCTGAGGTAGCCATCCTGGTCACGCATACGTTTCCTGGGAGGGTAGGCGCCAAGGCATCGGAGATTAAAGGGAGGCTCTTGGTGCACTCAGTGACCATAGAGGGGGACAAGCAAAATACTAAATGTTCCTCCTATAACAATAACATTATTGGTGGTTCATCCAAACTATGTTTATAGTTGTCCCGCAGACTTAAAACTTCAAAACATATATTATTTATTCATATTTTATTGATATAAAAAGAGACAAAATCACAAATAATGACATTTAAAATGATTATTTTCTTTTCTCCAACCTTTTCTAACAGGCAGTAGGCAGAGGCCCATAATTAGAAGACAAAATTTGATAAGAGACACTACACATGACACAAATAACCAACACTCTCAAGGCACCAATTAACTCAAGCACAAAAACAATACGTAATACAATAGTACAATGAAATAACAATACAAAGAAGACTAAACAGAAGTAACAAAATGCCGGCCCACGTTTAGGAACACTAAAGCACATACAAGGTTCCTTCTTCAGGGCAAAAACATACTTTCAAAATTGTGTTGCCATCTGCATACAGTGGTTCGACCACTGGATATGTGTTGTAACGGCTCACAGAAAGATAAATCTGCGGGTACAACAAGGCAAGGTTTAAACACTGTCGAACATTTAAAAGCTCTCACAAAAACAGGAGCCAAGGGGGAAACAGAGACAGGCCGCCCCCCACTCAAAAGTCTCTATTACAATAATGGCCCGCTCCTCATTAGCTCAAAGGCTGAACAAGTGGAAAAAAAGGTTTATTCTTGTGGTAGAGAAATTATTTGGCTTCTATCCACAGTTTTACACAAAGTTGTGATGTTCAATCTGGCAATGTTGCCAGCATGTGTGTGTGTATGTACGTGTCACCACCTTACTACATGTGTGTCCTCCCATCCAAGCGTGAAAAAAAGGGGGAGGGGAGGTTGACAGTGTCTCACGGAAGCAACACCAAGGAGAGGATTATATCAGACTGGTACTCGCCTGATTCCTCACTTCTCATCATCGACTACTGTCAACCTTTCAAAGAAAATTGGGAGAAAAATCAACATAAAGAAAGTGCATATAGGTCCAACAACCATTTACACAAGCTGCCCAGCTTGTGTAAATTCAGTTTGTGTAAAAAACAGAACCTCGGTCTATTATTAAGGGCAAAATTACCATGAGATGAAGCATGCCCAGGGATATCAAAATGGTCCCGAAATGGTGAACTGATAATCCACCCTGACCTCGTGATGTAGAAAACTTTAGAGGTCCGTAATGTGGAAGAGAGTGGTGGAGGGAAGGTAAAATAATACCCATGAGCACCTTGCACCATAATATTAATGAGAGAGATGAAGCAGACAAAAGAATTATAGGACATAATTCATACTTACATGGTTGATTGATATAGAGCACTCCCAATCCGATATATTTGAATTGAAAGAAATCACAGAGGCTATAAGGAGCAGTACCCGCGGGTTGGGCATTTCGCTTCTGGGAGTATAGCTCTGAAAAGTAATGAGCAAGATGGAAATGAAATAAGCCGGAGTGCCCTAAGATGACGCCACCATGATAGCAATAAATCTTATACTCCAAAAGAGTGTATCCTAAAACAAAATATATGGCGCAAAGCAAGACATACTTGATAAGACGTCCGTAAGTGATGCGACTGCGCGATAACAATAAAATAAATAAAAACGCTAAACATTCACATGAGTCACAATAGAAGGGGGTAAATGAGAATGGATAGAAATATATAGATTCTGCATAGGCGCTTACCTAAATCGTACTCTGGAGATGCACGTGGGGCAGTACAAGGCCCCTGCCACTAAAGTTAGCGTGCTCAGAGCAGGGGAAACACATATGGCAAATCGAATGAAGGTGGGCGGGACTAACGTGCGCGCTGGACCGGAAAAACATCAATACTGCTGCAAACGTACGCTGAACTCCCATATAAAGAACTCGGCAAAAGGAGCACTCTTCAAACTCCAGCATCTCAAAATAGTCAAACCTTTTATCCCAGCCAAAGACTTCAAATTAGTTACCCAATCTCTTGTCCTGTCAAAAATTGACTACGGAAATGCTCTTCTCTCTGGAACACACAAAATCCACCTTGCCCCCATCAAATCAATCCTCAACCTTGTGGTCAGACTTACAACTAACTGTAAATGTTTTGACCATATCCCACCTGCCCTCAAAAACTTCAAATGGCTCCCCAATGAAGGCAGATCCTCGTATAAAATTGCCTGCATTACGCACAAAGCCCTCCATCAAAAGACTCCACTCTACCTCACAACCAAACTCAACAAAGCGGGCTGCGCCCGAATGTTGAGAAGCACCAACTCCCATCTCCTCATACCCCTTCTTCTGAAAAAAAATGCCTCCCAATCCAGCTTCTTCTCTGGCAAGGCCCCCAACATTTGGAACGCCCTCCCCAAAGACCTTCGATGTAACCCCTCATACGTCAGCTTCAAAAGAGACCTTAAAATACACCTTCTCACTAAATACTGGGGGACTTAATTGCTCACTCTCCGCACTGATTACTTTCCTCCTCCTGCCCTATACACCTCCTCCTCCCTCTCACAGCTTCACACCCCTCTCTTGACCTCCTCCACACCCCTCTCACTACCCTTACCTAGCCCATTGTTCCCAATCCACCACTCTGCATCCTACCCAACTCCCCCCGCTCTACTATTTTTGCCTCTTATATTGTAAAAGTGTTATTATCTAACAATATATTTGTTCTTTTAATATTGGGTCTAAGTATGCTCTCCTCCCTCTCTCACTACGTGCTCTAAACTTTTCATTTTACTCTCTTAGACCACCTTGTATAATTTGTTTCCTCTCAGGACAATTGTTGCTCTTTCCTTGTTTTTTTACCATGCAATATGTAAAGCGCTCAGTTACCCTCGGATGGAGCTAGCTCTATCTAAAAACATCAAAATAAATAAATAAATAACGATTATGGATTTAAAAGCTAACCCGGGCACCATATTGAGGTCCTAGCTTATGATGCCAGTCATTATAATATGCGTATATGGGAGCACACCTATTCTGAAAATAATAAGCCTCGAAGGGAAGTGCACTCTTTTGGAGTATATGATCTATTGCTATAATGGTGGTGTCACCTTAGGGCGAGGTCAGAGTGGATTATCAGTTCACCATTTCGGGACCATTTTGATATATCCCTGGGCATGCTTCAACTCATGGTCATTTTGCCCTTAATAATAGACCGAGGTTCTGTTTTTTTCTCTTCCTGGGCAGCCTGTGTAATTTCAGTATAGTGATGGTGACACTTGTGTTACTGAAGCATTCTTAACACAGGGTTATTGTTTATAAATATGTGCATACTTTTTCATTTTACCTACATTTGATGGTACTCACAAAATATTTTGTCAAGCTCTGACTGGTTTGTTGCTTTTAAATGTTTTACAGTGTTTAAACCTTGCCTTGTTGTTCCCGCAGATTTAGCTTTCTGTGAGCCATTACAACACATATCCGGTGGTTGCTCGACTGCATACAGAAGGCCCCACAATTTTGAAAGTATGTTTTCGCCCTGAAGAAGGAACCTTGTATGTGCTTTAGTGCTCCGAAACGCGTCAGTGTTTTGTTACTTCTGTTTTGTCTTTTTTGTACTGTTATTTCATTGTACCATTGTATTACGTATTGTTTTTGTGCTTGAGTTATTTGGTGCCGTGAGAGTGTTGGTTATTTGTTTCATGTGTAGTGTTCCTTATCAATTTTGTCTTCTAATTATGGGCCTCTGCCTACTGCCTGTTAGCAAATGTTTGAGAAAAGAAAATAATCATTTTAAAAGGCATTATTTGTGATTTTGGCTCTTTTTATATCAATGAAATATGAATAAATAATATGTTTTGATGTTTTAAGTCTGCGGGACAACTATAAACATAGTTTGGATGAACCATCAATAATTTTATTGTTATAGGAGGAAGATTTTGTATTTTGCTTGAGTTTATTTCCCTGCTCTCTTCCTCCCCATTGAGACTTCAGGGACCCTCTGTCGCTTATTTGTTGTAACCATAGAGGGGGACACCTTAACTCTGGCCACCATATACTCCCCTAACGAGGGACAAGAGATTTATTTACACAAGGCAATAGGCAACTTAGCCTCCACACCCGATCAGCAAATCCTTATTGGGGGTGGCTTGAACATTGTGTTCGATGGCCAACTTGATCGTTCTGCACAGAGGCAGGGACTGACGGTGCTCTTTCTGACACACACCGACAATGGCTGCATGACCTGAGACTAGGGGATCTGTGGCGTCACATTCACCCTCACACACTCGATTACCCTTTTTATTCACACACCTGTGGGACTGATGTCCGACTGGACTACTTCCAAATGACCCGCTCTCTCCTTCAGGTAGTGCAGACCGCAGACATTGAGCCCCAAGTACTTTCGGATAATGCGGCCCTGACCATGACTTTGCTGTTCCCCCTACCTCTAGACCGTCATACTGCTGGAGACTCAGGGTTACACTTCTTCATCGCCCGAAGTCGTCAGCCACCTCACAAAGACACTAGAAGACCTTTTAGCTATAAATGACACCCAAGATACCTCAATTGTTTTCCTTTGGGAAGCCCTCAAATTAGTGGCTCAGGTGACATCATGGCTACATCGACTGCTGATAACAGGGTGTGCGTAGAGAAGATGGATGAAATTTCCAAGCAAGCACTTGAATTAGAAGGGATCCATAAAAGGATGGGCCCCTCAAATCTGGAGAATACTAAAAGCCGCCAGGGCGCAACTAGCCAGTCTTGATTTAGACAGGGCAGAATATGCTGCACTTAGTCTGAAGCACGCATTTTAGACTGGAGGGACAAAGTCGATAGTTTATTGGCCCATAAACTGCGCGTGCAACGAGAGGCAGCGACAGTCCAACTCATTCTAACTGATGACAGCATTAAGAACACGCAGGTGAGGCTATAGCAAACACTTTCTGATATTTTTATGCAAAGTTGTACACCGCACAATCCTTGCCTGTCCAGAACCCATCCAGCTATTGTCAAGGCATAACACACTCCAAGCTGACGGCTGACCAGGAAGCGGCCCTAGATAGCCCCATCAGAATCGAAGAAGTTATTTCGGCCATAGCTCAACTTAAACTCCTTAAATCCCCAGCCCAGATGGATTTACTGGTCTTTTTTACAAAACCTTTTGCTCACTTATAGCCCCAATATTGACATGACTTTTCAATGCCATTGACTACACTAGTGGGCTGCCACCCACAATGCTCCTGGCATCAGTGGCAGTCTTGCCCAAGCCCGGCAAAGACACTTGATTCTGTGCTTCTTACAGACCGATATCTCTCTTGAACATCGACTTTAAGATCTTCACAGGGATTCTTGCAGATAGATTGGGGTCTATGATGCCAGGATTATTAGACCCGGACCAAGCCAGATAGGTCGTGACAAGGCAGTGTTGCGATAAATCTAGAAGGCTACTACAACTCTTGGACAAGTCCCACCGACAGTCGGAGGAGCGCGTCTTCTTGTCAATAGATGCCGAGAAGGCGTTTGACAGGGTCCACTAGCCCTTCCTGGAGACTGATTTAGAGAGGTTTGGGTTTGGATGCCGCTTCCGCCAATGGGTCTTTAGCGGCTACAGCCACCCTTCAGCCACAGTAGATGTTTCACTTCTGCCCCCTTTAATATCACCAGGGGAATCCATCAGGGCTGCCCGCTCTCCCCCTCATTGTTCGCTCTACACATGGAGCCATTGGCTCAACAGATCTGGGAGAATCAGCGGATACAGGGGATCCTTTTTGGGGAAGAACGACATACCATTAGCCTTTACGCAGATGATGTTGTCGCCATGCTGGAGTCTCCTCAAACCTCAGTTCAGGCGTTTTTGGCCGAATTAGAGGCATTTGCAGCAGCTTTTGGATTCAAGGTCAATGAGGCTAAATCCCAAGCATTGGCTTCTCCCTGAAGCAGACCACTATTACAGTTCTGATCCAGGTATGCCCTATTGGATCAAAAGGTTATGCCCTACCTGGGAATTACGTTGTCTTGGTCCACCGCTGAGACAACGTCCCTGAACTGCTCTCGGCTACTGCAACAGACAAGTTAGGAGCTCAAACGTTGGTGGCGGTTTAATCTCTCACGGCTGGGTAGAGTAGCAGAACCCAAGATGAGTATACTCCCCAAAGTCCTATACCTCTTCCAAACCCTTCTGGTAGAACCCCCCATGGGTATTATAAAGCAGCTACAATCCGAATTCAACGCCTTTGTATGGGCGGACAAGTGGCAAAGACCTGGGTTTTAGACCCCATGTAGGGGGGGTTGGTGATCCCTAATCTTGACTGCTATTATAAAGCGACAAAGTTGCAGACTCTATTAGAATGGCTCAACCGGAATCTGAGAAGAGCTTGCTCTTCATGGTGCGTGTGGTAGCAAACAATGCTAGGTTCCATGTCTTCGCAAGGCCTCCAGGACCTCCGGGCTGTATGGCTCCCCTGTGGCTAGCGCTACACTGAAAGCCTGGGATGCTACAGCTCTCTGCAGTGGTCTGACAACTTTCCCTTCGCCCCTCACTCCTATTACGGAAAATCCGGACTTCTCCCGGGGCCTTGATTGGGAGGCATTTTTCCAGTGGTATACAGCTGGGCATAGGTCTATAGGGCATTTTTTTACTCTTGACAGCCCCCGATCCTTTGAGGATTTCAAGTCTGACTTTTGCATACCCGAAATGGAATGCTACTATTATTTGCAAATATGACACTGGGTCCTGCAACCCCAAATCCGCCTAGGAGAGGAAAGGTTCCTCACTCTGTATGATGCCTGGTTGCTCTCGAAGCAATCCACAAAGTGACTTATCACAGAACTCTACCACATCCTGCGTCCCCCAGAACAGGTGGTTAAGTCAGCGGCCCAAAGACGGTGGGATGCTGAGCTCGACTGGACCTTGACCCCTAAAGAATGGACTGATGTTTATTATAGAGCCCGACACTCAGCGCACAATACATCTAGCATGGAAACAGCCACTAAAATCATGACATATTGGTATTTTACGCCCTCCCGACTTCACAAGAGCAACTCTGACCGTTCAACTACTTGCTGGAGAGGGTGCGACGCTGAAGGCACACTCTTCCACCTGTTGTGGGAGTGCCCTACTTTCACCACCTAAAGGTCACAGGTGCTGGACGAGATTGATAGTCACTTCAACACTACGCTATTACGCTTTCCTGCATATGTGGTCCTGGGAGTGTCCAATAGGCTTACCTTTCCCGCCAAGCCCCGCAAGGGCAATCAAACTAGGTATAGGGTTAGGGGCGGCTCTACAGAATATATTATCACACTAGGGCACAGACAGAACACCGACAGTGCAGGGATGGTTACATCGCTTGTGGTACGTTCTTGGCATGAAACACATCTCTTTTTTACTTCAAGGTGACGGTGCTTCTTTTGCTGCTGTGTGGCGGCCCTTTGTCTCTCTGCTATGCATTGAATTCAGGGAGCTGTCTTGCCCAAGATATTTACGGCTACTCTGCCTTCCTGAGTTGGGCCACAGTGTAGACTACATGTCACTATTTAGCCAAGAGTGCTTGGTCTGCTTTTAATTTTTCTGTCCAGACATGTTAAATGGGGGAGGAGACCGGAAGTTGGAGGAGAGGGTAGGGACAGGGAGGGTGGTAGGGAAGTTCCTTTTGATGTTCTTTTGATGCTCTGTGAAGCGACATGACATCTATCGGCCTATGACCTAGGCCTCATTTTTCACTGCATTTGTTTGTTGATAACTCAATAAAAAGATTTTAAACTAAACTGTGGTTGACAGTTTGCACCGGATTGAGTGCCCAGCTTTGGAAGCTGCCCAACAGTTCACTGATCATCTCTTGGACTTGAACCTCTGAGGACCCTGAGGGTGAAGCCGGTTTTCTGCTCTTCTCTCCTGACTAGTGCTAAGGCTGTAGGCCTCATGAAGCTCTGCTTGTCTGCCCAGGTGAGTTTGAGTTTGAGTTTAAAATATTTCTTAAGCGCACGTACACCGAGCGGTTTCATGGCGCTGATTGTACTGAACCCCTGAGGCTTCAGAGACGGGAGGAAGGAAAGGGGGGGATTAGGAGGGAAAAGCCTGAGTAAAAAGAAAAGTTTTTAAAGCCTTGCGAAAAAGTGAGTATTGAGGGCAAGATCTCAGGTGAGCCGGGAGGGAGTTCCAAAAAGTGGGGGCGAGTGTGGAAAATTTGGATCCACCCCACTTTTTGCGATTGAAACGGGGGACTAGGAGGAGTTGTTGGGTAGAGGAACGTAACTCCCTGAGGGGGACATAGAGATGAATTTCGGAAGTGATAAAGGCAGGGGCTGATCCAGCCCGAGCGTTAAAGATGATACATCCTAGTTTGAACTGAGCACGTTCACGGATGGGGAGCCAGTGTAGAGTCTTAAGAAGAGGAGTGACATGGTGGGACTTGGGTAGGTTAAAGACCAGTCGGTCCGCCTGGTTTTGTACTAATTGAAGGCGTCTCAAACTGTACGTGGGCATGCCACAATAAAGGGCATTGCCGTAGTCCAGGCGGGATATCACCATGGCAAGAACTATAAGTTTGAGAGCTGGATAAGAGAAAAATCGGGAGACTTTACGGATGGTACGAAGGGAGTGGAAAGATGAGGACACCACCGAGCTGACCTGGGAGTGAAGTGAGAGTTGGTGATCTAGTTTGAATCTGAGGGTTTTTACAGAGGAAGAGGGGGTGGGTGGAGAGCCCAATGAAGGAGGCCAGAAGGAGGGGGTCCAGGGACTGGAGCAACCACCTGTCAGCACCAACTCGGTTTTATCGGGGTTGAGCTTCAGGTGGTTGTGGTTCATCCATTCCCGGATAAAAGTCACAGTAGATTGAAAATTGGAAATAGACTGAGGGGAAGAAGATAGGGAGAAGATCAGCTGGAGGTCATCCGCGTAATTAAAGACAGAGACCTCCAGCTGTTGGAGGGCAAAGATGAGGGGGGCGATGTACAGGTTAAATAATAACGGGGACAAAGAGGAGCCCTGGGGGACCCCGCATTTGACCGCCTGGAAGTCTGCTGCAAAATCTCCCCGGTGCAGAGCTTGGGAGCGGCCGCTCAGAAAGGAGGACAGCCAGACCAGGGCAACGCCTCCGATACCCGCCGCCTTGACACGGGATAATAAGATGGAATGATCGACCGTGTCAAAGGCGGCGGAGAGATCGAGGAGAACCAGGGCATGGGGATGATTGTTGTCCATACCCTCTCTCAGGGTGTCCAGAACCGAAAGAACCACGGACTCGGTTGAGTGCGATGGACGGAACCCTGCCTGCCTAGGGGCCAATATCTTATTCTCCTCCAAGAATGTGCTGAGCGTCTTGGTTACATGGCGCTCTAGGACTTTCGCCAGAAATGGAAGGAGGGAGATGGGACGGTAGTTGACAAGTGTGGTGGGGTCCGCTCCGGGTTTTTTTAGGACGGGTAAGATGACGGCTGTTTTGAGGGAGGGAATTACAGTGCCTTGAGATAGCGAACTGTTCAGAAGGGTGAGAGGGGGTGAAGTGCAGACCGAGTAGATCTGTTTCAGAATGGGTGCAGGGCAAGGATCAAGGGAAGAGCCGGACTTGATCATCGGTAGAATGGAAAGAAAGGAATCTTCTGTAAGAGGTGGAAATGAGTCAAGACGAGGTGGGTTGGGGGGACATTGGGGAATTACAAAGGAGGGGGAGGGCGGAGGAATATTGGCTTTAATGATGGAGATTTTGTCAAGAAAAAAAGTGTTAAGGGAACTGCAGAGGTGCTGGGAGGGGGAAGGTTTCAAGGAAGCCGTTATCAGAGTAAGCAAGATCGTGCACGATGGTGAAAATTTCTTTAGACTGATTCTCTGCGGCTAAAATTTTAGAAGAAAAATAAGTTTTCTTGGTTGCTAGGATGGATTTTTTGTACTGGGCCAGGAGAGAGATATACTGTTTCCTTAGGGTTGGGCAGTAGGCTTGCCTCCATGAGCGTTCCGCTCGCCGGAGATTGAGTTTTAGATCTTTAAGATCCTGATTGAACCAGCGGTTGGCTTCATTAGTGCGTTTTGAGGATGCACGCCTGAGGGGGGCTACTGAGTCACAGCCCGAGCAGAGCCAGGAATTGATGGAGTCTGCTTGCTCAAGGGAAGAGAGCCCATGGAGGTCTGGGCAGGAATCAGAGAGAGAGGTGGCCAGGGAGGTCACATCTACACGGTTCCAGGAGCGTGCCCAGATGTTTTTGGGGAGGGGGGGCTTACAGGATGAGCGAATAGGTAGTAAAAAAGAGAAAAGAAAATGGTCAGACCAGGTGCAAGGGGAAATAGTCAAGGACGAGACTGGGCAGCTGAGGGACCAGATTTGGTCTAAGATGTGGCCCTTACAGTGGGTAGGGTAGTGCACGGCTGGCAAGAAGTCAAGAGAACGGAGGGACTCAGAAAATTCCTTCGATGTTGAACATTCGGCCGGATCTGAGGGCCAGAAGTTGAAATCTCCTAATATGAGAATAGCTGAGTTGTTAACTGCTAGGGTAGCTACCAGGTCAAGAAAAGTCGGGAGAAAGAGTTGGGGAGAAGAGGGAGGACGATACAGCAGCACACAAGTGAGCGGGGTGCTGAAGGAAAGTGAGCGGGCGACCAAGTAGTCTGAGAATCCAATTGGGGAGTAAGTTAGGGATTGGAAGACAATGTCTTTACGAGCAATGAGGGCAACGCCTCCACCTTACTTGCCAGGGGGGGGCGGTCGGCGCGAAGTGCGTAATAAGAAGCCGGAAGAGTGGCTAACAGGGATGGAAGAGAGTTCTCGCAGAACCAAGTTTCCGTAAGAAACAGTAAGTCGGGTTTGTGCGAGTCCAGTAATGTGAAGAGTTCGTGATAATGCTTAACGGCTGACCTGGTGTTAAGGTGCTACTTCTGGCATTACCTGCGTGAAAACAACCAACCAGTTCTGCATCATAATGAGAGCCTGTGACAGCTCTACCCCTCATCATAAGACAAAGAATGGCTGCTGAAAAATCAACCTCAGTGATAAATGATATTCATGAACATCTTCTAGCCCCTCCTACCCCATACCAGTGATAGAGACAGGTTGCCTGAGAGATAGACTGCTGTCAGTGTAAGCACGGCAGTGGCCATTCAGCATGGTAAGCACAACCCACTCAGCTCGCTAATCTGCCTTTTAATCATACCAATGTGTTCCAGTGGATAGGACTGGGAGCGGTGACATCCCGATACAGACTATGGTATTCACTAGCTGACCCATTGCTAAGGCATTTGAGATCAAGTTCAATATTCAGCACTGAAACATTCTAGCAAGAATCACCAGTTATAGTTTTGAATGCTTTATATAAGTAATTAATAGGCAAAATACATAAACTCTGACATCCAAAGATTTAGCTGCAAGGCATACAAACCATACGTTTAAAGAACTTACAGCTAGATTCATCAAAGTGAAATCGGCTCGCAAAGGGCCAGATTCTGAGACTCTGGCCCTTTGCGAGCGCAATGTTTGCATTTGGGATTCATCATCCCAAATGCAAAAATCGTAATTATAGAATTCGCAAATTTGCGAGGAATTGCATTTAAGGAATCTCTATTTGAGATTCCTTAAATGCAGTTCATGAAACATTAAAAAATTGCGAATTCACAATTTTGGGCCGCTATTTACCGCAAAGTCAAACCTCGTGGTAAATAGCGGAAACTTAGAAAAATGCACTTAAGTGCATTTTTCTAAGTTGTATGTTACACACACACATGTCCTTGGGACATATGTGTGCGTAACACCAGCATCCAATATCATTTCAGGGGTGCAACAGGGTGTCCTTTGGACACCCCTGCACCCTTGAAATCGCAAACTCAACATGCGAATCGCTAATAGCGATTCGCACATTGATAAGTCTTCCCATTCATTCCTATGGGCTTTTATGGTTCTCACAATAAGCACCAAGCACCAAGCAAGAAGAAATATTACACTACAGAATACATTTGCGGATTATCTCATTGTAGTATTACATTAGTTTTAGCCTTTCTCACAGTTTATTCAAGCCTGTTAACTGATACATTGTACAAGCAATAGCCTGAGAGTCTTGGGGTGGCCTTGATAGGGAACGGTGTAGTGAAGGTTGCTGGGAACATTCTCTAATTGTTAGAGAAACCTTACCATTCTTTATTTAGAACAAGAAACAACAAAGCAAGTAATCATGTGGTGTATTACGACCATGAATCAAGATGGAGGACAATAATCATAGCTTATGTTAGCTTATGTTAGCACAAGCTCAGTTTCAAATGCATTTAACAGAAAGAAGGGGAAAAAGTGCTCACAATCACCCTCTTATAATTTTTAAATCATCACTCTAGATTTGTAATACAATAATGCATTCGTCAATTTTCCCTTTTTCTCTTTGGTCTCTTCCAGAGATGTTATAAAGATCTCTCTGCACTCTTCAACCTTTAAATCAAGTCTCTTCCTTTTAGTTCCTCTTGTTGCTGACAGCTTCTTAAACCCACAGTCCATATTTCTGCTTGATGAAATTCCTTACAAAAAATATATTTTTATTGTAATTTACCAATTCTTAGTACATTATAGAAAACACAATAAGACCACCATTTTCACCCCAATAAAATGTCCACCCCCCACCCACCCCGCTACACAGTTAGATACCAAAAATAATTTTAATCACAGTTGCCATACCATATATCAAAGCGAAATTAATCAGATTCATACAATTGAAACCAAAAGGGATAGAAAGAGAAAAAACAAAGTCAATATAAGCCAATCCGCTAGAGACAAGCAAAGTGTCAAGGTGCTTATATAAACACAAGCTTAAGGTGCATCACGCCTAACCTTGACCGCTCCAGACATCCACCCAGTCTAGTAACGGACCCCACCTCCTCAATCTCTTCCTTTTGTTACGAATCCCCTTCCTTAGGAAAATTGTCTTCTGTAAGTTACAAATGGCCAGTACCCTGGCTAGCCACTACTGGAACACTGGTGGATTACTTTGTAACCAAGCTGAAGTGATACATATACAAAAAAATAGCCAGGACGATAAAGATCAGCTTTCTGACTCTTGCTGGTCTCTCATATTCAGACACTCCCAAGAGTATCACTACAGGGGATAGATTTACCTGAATATTCAGTTGACTTAACAATAATTCAGTTATCTGAGACTTAATAGTGGATAAGGATAGACAAGTAGCAACGATATGCACAATATCAGCACCACTAAGATGACATCTAGGACAACAAGTGCCTTTGCCATCCCCCCATTTGATAATCCTACTAGGGGTATAGTATAAATTAAAACATGTTTTGTAATATTGAACATGTAATTAAGCTGATCTAAGTGATGTCTGAGAAAGAGCAAAGGATTACCGGAAGCAGGCGTCTGAGATGGTCAGTTGTTCTTGCTATCTCTGCGAATGCTTATCTATATAGTCCCTCATGTATTTATTGAGGAAGGAATAGATAAACACTATTGAGGGTTTATGTTCAGCTACCAAGGCATCCACCAAATTACACTGCTGAAACCCTATTGTCCCTCCTGTCTTACAAAAAAGAAAATCCCTTACTTGTAAAAATGTAAAAAAATCTTTATAACTGAGACCAAATTCTTCTCTAATTTCTTGAAATGATTTTATCCCTCTGCCGTTGAAAAACAGGTCCACCTTGTTTAATCCTATGTTAAACCACTGTGTTCTGAAAAGATTCCTGGGAGAATTAGATTATACTTCAGAGGGGTGTAGTAATTAAGTCGGCCTAGACCCATCAGTTTGCGGACTGTTGACCAGATATCAAAGGCGGTCCGCAAGGTCTTAAAACAAACACGCTTGAAATAGCTTATTTCAAATTGCCTCCATACATTCCCCCACTCCCCTTCTCCTATCAATAACTCAAATGGATAGGGAAAGTAAACAGCACCTGCAGGCCACTGCGTTTTCTCTTGTAATATAGGGCCAAGATTCTGAAGCACCGTAGCCAAGTGATACAGCTTTAGGTTAGGTAGCCCCCAAGCTCCAAAAACTTTAGGGATCGTCAAGAATTTCATGGCCTGCCTGGGTTTGGAATAGGCTCACACAAATCGGGAAATTATATCAGTTCATTTTTTTAACCATAAATTACTTATTCCTAACAGAATGGCCTAAAAAAAATAAAGAATCTTCGGGAAAAAATCATTTAAATGACATTGCATTGTCCTGCCGGGGATAAATGCAAGTTATTTAGCCTCTGCAGATCTTTTTTAGATTTTTCCATCAAAGGCTCAATATTTCCCCAACAATACACATCAGGCGTGATAGCAACTTAAGTATGTCGCAATTGTAGCCATGTGTGAATCCTGCCGAGATAGAATGCTATTTACCAAAATTACGATTTTATCCCAATTTAGCAAGTAACCCGAGATATATCCGAATTCCCCTGCTTCTTTCTCAATATCCACCATTGCAGTAGCAGGCTCGGCGTAACTACAGCGTTGTCGTCAGCTCACGCAGGCGTTTTAGTATCCCACCCGTTATATGTCACCGGGAAGATCTTTTCATTAGCTTCTAGTCTGCAAATAAATGGGTCAATATAAAGGGAAAACAGCAATGGGGAACAGGGACAGCCTTGCCTCGTCCCTCCTAGAATTGAGAATGACTCTGAGAGTTCACCAGCCACAAACACCCTGGCCTCAGGTTTATAATAAAGTGACTTGAGTGCTTGCCTAAATTAGGGCCCTATATTTATACGCTCGACCAGTTTCCACAGGATACCCAATCAAAAGCCTTCTCGGCATCTAACAAAATTAAGGCCATAAGGTCTCCTGTTACCTGGGCGGCGTCGAACAACATTATTACCCGCCTAATGTGGACTGCATTGCTTTTCCCAGTGTTAGATCTGGGGGTCTCTAGTTGGTAATGGTATTCACCTTTGTCCATAGTCAGGATAAGGGGATTACACTCCTTATTAACCCCTGCTCACCCCCTTGGTAGCTTGGCACGAGCAGACAGGCTTATCTCAGTGGCAGTGTGTTAAGCATTTGTGAATATACACAGTAATACAGTGAAAACACTACAGATGGACACAACACAGGTTTTATAAAAATAAGTATTCTTTATATAGACTTAAACACAAGACCACAAACGACAAAAAACCACAATACAACACTTAAGATTGCTTTAAAAACGATAAAAGTTAGTTCAAGTTGTTGATAAATGCGTCAAAGTTCTCAACACAGTACCTGGATGCGTAACGCAAAGTAAACAAAGGGCTAACAAAAGGGGAGATGCGTCGGTTCCGTGATCCAGGGGAAATGATGCGTCGTGCCTCAATGCTTGCACAGAGTAGGGGATGCGTTGTGATCCTTACCGGTGCGGGGTTAATGCATAGATTCTCGGCCTGCGGTCTAATTGCGATGCACAAGATGGTGTCTTGATGCGATGCGATGATCGGGTTGCGATGCGAGAAGATGGCCCCTTTGATGCAACAATGAGATGAAGCTGCGATGATGATGCATAGGCGCCCTGACAGCCTTGCAACAACTCTATACTTCAGAGGCGTGACAGGCCCTGCAACACGCTTCTCCGGTGATGCGATGGCGCCTCTCTCGGTGATGCGACAACAGGAAGTTTCGATGAACACACGCTTCTAGGGAGAAGTGGCGAAGGCTTGCTTCACCAGCGATGCCACGATTTCAGATGAGGCGGCGGCATGCTTTCTCTCGATGCATTGCTGTTCCAACTCCCAGCGACACGCAAATGTCTGTAGATAGAATTCCCAGCAAGGAAATTTACAGGGGGAGCTGGGGTTGAAGTCTTTTGTCCCTGAGACTTCAGCAGGAGGCAAGCACAGTTCAAGCCCTTGGAGAATATTCTGTAGATCAGGGGTCTCCAACCGTTTGTGTAGTCCGAGCTACTTCTGGCCAGTTAAAATTGTCGTGAGCTACTGAACCCGAATCAATTTGTGCATTTTTTCCGAGAGACCCCCCACGCCCAGTTTCATTGACTTTAAGCCTAATTTCATCAGAGCCCATACCGTGGTTTGAACAAAATACTCAAGACAGGCCTGATTTATGTTACACTGATTTAAGTAGTATGTTTGACCTTGTAAATCATGTAGAATTGAGTGATGCATTTAAGTGTAGAACTCTGACATTTATTTCCTCTACTCACATACCCAGAAAATGACATAGGTGGGTGAAAGGATGCATGTGGTGAAAGGATTTGTGGGTGAGAGGATGGGAAAAAGGGGGGATTAGTAAAAGGTTGAGTGATGGATGGATGGATGAATGGATGGAATGTAAAAAACGGAATGATGGATGAAAGAATGAATAGATGGCAGAATGTAAAGGTGAAATTGTGGATATCAGCGGGTGACTGGAAGAGTAAAAGGATGAATGGATAGATGCTTGGACGAAATACACAAGAGAGTGATTCTGGCTTTAACTATTGATGCAGGGTTGTAACTATCAAGGTAGCAGGTAGAAAATTAAAGCACCCCCCGCATTGACCCATATTTCTGATGGCCCAAGCAAGGGAAGCACGTCCGCCCGACCCTCTCCAGAAGCGCTCCCATGGCTAGAGCTAGACGAGCTACTCCCGGGGTCTCCACGAGCTACCGGTAGCTTGCGATCGACCGGTTGGAGACCCCGGCTGTAGATGATGAAAGTCCTTAAAAAGTTCCTTCTCCTTTCCTTGGCAATGAAGCAACCACTGCTGGCCAATCCAGCAAACAGCACACTGGCAGAGGTGCAGTCAAACTCCTGCAGCTTCCTTGGTTCTTTTCCTTGGCAAAAGGTTTCTTGTTCCAGAAGTGATCTAATTTCTTGGGATCAGGGTCCCAATATTTATACCCCAAAATCCTTTGTTCTCTGAAGGCAGAGAGGCCTCTGCCTACTCCAAACCATTACCTGAGCACTTTGTTTACATGACACCTTCCTTCCTTTCACTGTGCAGGATAAAGACATCAGGCGCCACACAGGAGGTGGAGCCAGCACAGGGGAGGGAAGACACAGCTCTGGAGCACTTTGTTAACATGATTCCTTCTCTCCTTTCACAGTGCATGGCAGAGACATCAGACAAGCAACAGGAGGTGAAGCCAGCATTGTAGAGGGAAGGCCCAGCCCTATTCAAGTCCAGGTGCAACTCCTCCCTCCCATCTAGATGCAGATCTCTCTATTCACCAATGGGCTGCCCCAGTCTGTCTCCTGGAATCCCCCAGCATTGTCACACACAAACCCAGACAAGGAATACACAACCTAGCAGAGGCAGGCCTGGACAGCTAGGCAAGAACATACCTACTTTCTAAAAGTGGTATTTTCAAACATAGAATATTAAAACCAACTTTACTAAAAAGATGTATTTTGTTATTCTGAGTTCAGGCATACTAATTTCGAATTTCTACCATGTTCCCTGAGTCAGTTAGGATTATAAGGATGTAATAATCTAACTGTCCATTCTAGCCTATGGAGAACAGGTAGCCTTGCAATAGCGAAAAACTAAAATGGCTGTAGTTCACTATTAGGACATGCTACACACACCAGAGCATGTCCCACCTTATACTTCGAACAAACGAGATACTTGGACCATGTGGCTGCCTGTTTGCTAAGGATGTTGAAGTAACGTTCGTGCTAGGAAGCGAAAGGCGTTGGCACGTTGTCGTATACCCACCGGTGAATATTGGTGGTTTTGGCGGTTCGATATCCCTAAGAGAATATAGGATATCGATTAAGGGTCCGGGCACATCGTATTCCATCTTTAGGCGGATATTATACCGCAGCATCGGGAGATGTCTTCCCCGTATTTTCATGTAGAAATTTTAACAACGGAACGCGAGTAAATTATTTTTAAAGGCAAACATTGTACTCTGAAGAATTACGTATGAGTGGAACACTATTTGACCGATTTCTGTTCCGGCTGTATTGAATGCCTTTTTACCTACACATAGACAAAATTACGCTGTTGCATGAAGACATGGTTATGTCCGTGAATGGTCTTGAAAAATTGAAAATAAGATAGTGCTGAGGCACCAATTGGTTAAACATGTGAATCTTATCACAATACCTCATTTAAGATTTTTAGGGCTGGTAATACATTTTCCTGAAGAAGGTGACGATATCTATGTGGTTCACCGAAACGCGTCGATGCTTAAGAAGAAACACATTATAACTTGAGAGAAAACAGTTCTGACACAAAGCTTAATTGTGCTCATCAATTTCTTGTGTCTCCTTTTTTACCAATAGGAACCCATATTTTCCTTATATTTCTGTCCCGTTACAATGTATTATGTATGATTCTTTAACTATATGTAATTTTAATGTATTCTGATATGTTTTTCTGATATGGACCATATTGGTCTCTTTTTAATGTCTGCGGTATTTAATAAATTTGTGATATGTATTCAATATATTTAGGATTGCTGCATTGCCTTTTCTGATTACTACATATATACCTAGCATATTTTGACTCGTAAGTTGATGTGAGTAGTTTTACTCAATTTTATGTACCCATGGGGACTTGTATTTTTTGAGATCCACCTTATACTTACAATGCACCCTGCCCTTGGGCCTACCATAGGGGTGTCTAATATAAAGCAAAGGGAAGGTTTGGGGACTGGCAAGTGGGTGCACTTGCCAAGTCGACAAGGCAGTACTAGACTGCACACAGGCCTTGCAATGGCAGGCCTGAGACACACTTAACAAGCTGCTTCTGTGGGTGGCACAAACAGTGCTGCAAGCCCACCAGCAGCATCTGATTTACATGCCCTGGGCACACATGGTGCACTGTACTAGGGGCTGACAGGTAAATCAAATAACCCAATAATGGAATCACCAATTAGTACATCAATTTAACATAGGGAGCACTTGAACTGTGGCACTGAATAGCAGTGGCACAGTGCCCAAGGCATATAATCAGCAAAAACATATCAAAACAGAGGAGGCAATCTGTCAAAAAGGGAAGGGCGACTCACGCCAATGATGCCAGGTCTAACACCCAGGTATAAATCCATGTTGCTGTCCGCTTACTACTTTACTAATAACAGGGGACAAACGAGAGGCTAAGATTTTAGAATATATTTTAGGGTCCCCAATTAATAAGCGTAATCGGCCTATATGACCCGAGCTCCCTAACAGATTTGTTTTTTGGGGGGGAAACTACTATCTTCGCTTGAGACCAAGAAGGAGGGGATTTATTACCTTCATAAATTTGTTTAAACAGTCTCACAAGACAGTCCCTAAGCTCCGATGCAAATATTCTATAGAATTCCATTGGAATGCCGTCTTCACTAGCGGCCTTTCAGGTCACCTATGAGGAGATAGCAGTAAGAATATCTTCCAATGGGGGGAATCCCTTCCAACCCTACCTGATCATCTTCATCACATTTCATGGTTACACATAGACCTAAATAATTAGAGATGCCATCCTGATCTCCCATACCGGTTTCCAGATACAATTTCTGTTAGAATATTTTAAATGCAGATCTTATCCCCACTGGATCAGAAGTATTGCCCAGATTTGGGTCCCTGATCTCCCTGACTTCATTCTGGCAGTTCTTTTGCCTGGTCCTTATAACTTGATTGTGCTGCTATTTTATTTATCGCAATATCATTTATAGCTGCTTTAGCCATCATGACTCCTATCTGTGCTTCCTTACAGTTGCTCCCCTGTTGTATAGCAGTTATTAATGTCTCTTCTTTCAGGGCTAGTAGGGCATATCATTCTCGCATCTTTTGCTTCTCCTTCCTTACCCTGGTTAGCGAGAACAGGATAGTTTCCCACCCGAATCCCAGCTTTTAATGTGTCCCAAACTATTTCTAGGGAAGTGCTACCAAGATTCCCACCAAGGAACATTGCAATACAGGTTTTCATATGGGTTACATGTTCGTTGTTTACCAGTAATGCTTGCAGAAAATGCTCCATTGGCTATCACTTCTACAGGGCACAAGCTCCTTTATTACTAAGACCAGAGGGTTGTGGCCAGACAGACCCTGGGGAAGAGTTCAATATCACAGTCTTGAAATATAGCATATGAGACAAAAAAAAGTCAATATGAGCTTGTGATGGATGGGGTGAGCTGAAGAAGGTGAAGCCATGTTCGGTTGGCTTCCTGCTCGGCCAAACATCTATCAGGGCATGGTCTTTACACATCTTTTAAGAGACCAGAATACCCCGGGATTCCTGCTGTAGTATTTGTATTGATCTTCACACAACCACCTCTTGGCCAAATTGATGTTTAAGTCGCCACATAGAATAATGGGAGCTGGCCAAGACACCAGTTCATTATTCAACCAGTCATATAACCCAGCATCATATAAAATTGGCCCGTTTAAAGAACATAATGTAAAAGTGCACACATTAGTCCGAAATTCCAGATTAACCCTTCTCCCCGACTGTCAGTACGAATATGTGAGAAAAACTGAACCAAATCCCTTTCAGCCAAAACTGCCACCCCACAAGTCTGTATGTTTGACGTGTGACTGCAACTAGTTTAAAACCTAAAGTGTCCAATAAAGACAGCTGTGCTCCCGTGATGTAGGTCACTTGAAGGCATACTATATCTGGCTCTAAAGCTTGAAATTCTAAGGTTTCCCTGGCTCTCTTTTTTCTAAAATTGAGGCCGCAGATATTCACTGTGGCGATTCTTAGTTTACACCTTGGCCCAGTCTCCTAAAATTCCTTCTTACACATCTCGCCCTTAACATCTTGCCCCTGACCACCAAAGAAAAATATCTTCCTATCCAAGGCAACGCTATCTCTTTCTGTATTTCCTTGTGCCCAAATATCCTCCTGTGCAGCGGCCTTCCCATCCACGAACCCTCCCTCCTACAGACCCCTCCCTCCTCCCCGACCACATAAGCAATCAGCCCAAAAGCCTGAATGATAGCGCCTATGCAAGAGTGCATCACCGATCGCTCCTGACCCGTGCCTCCCTGTGTGTGAAAAAGCAAAGAGAAAAGAACAACACAAAAAACTTAGACTGAGTATTCCACTCCAACCAGATTCAATGAGGACTAGATTATCCTTAAAGCCCCAGAATGAGTACTATCTATCCGGTAGTACCACCAATCATTTAATCCGGGAACATGGAGCTGGTATACCTAGCGACGTTACTGAGCTACATTTTATCTACATTTCCTCCACATTTTTCTTTCAGATACTCCTGCGAACTAATTTCCCAGGTGAAACTTTGTGTTTGCCCTTTGTAAGTCACTTTTAAGCGGGCAGGATTTAGGAGACAGACTCCTGCTCTGCGCTGTTGGAAAGGGTTAAACAGCTGTCGCAACCACTACCACCTCTCTACCGTGCATGGGGAAAATCAGGTCTTACAAAGAACTAAACAACTCCAAACACCTTCTTTGCATTAGAATGAGCTTGATCATACATTTCTTGCAGCAACAGAAAGTTCCCAAAATATACCAAGATCGCCCTAGGTCTTTCGACATCATTGGATCGAGACTTCTTCATCATTAGCAGGAACCTGTGGGCATATTGAATCTCTGCTCTCCAGTCCCAATTCGTTTTCTCAGGAAAGGCGCTCTTGAAGAGAGATATAATATAGGTACGTACATCAGGGCCTTCTACAGTACAAAGATCTGCAAATCAGCCTCGACCCTGTGCCTCATGGGAACATTCCAGCCCGAACTACCAAGCCATGTCTTTCCTAGACCGGAAGATCTTTGTACTGTGGTGAATGTAAGACATTGTTCTGCATTCTGTCCATCAACTGTGTTTTTTGCAATTTTCACCCCGAGTGGGCTGGGTATGCTCAGACGTGAGTCCCAGGCTCTCCACATCATTGGAGTCAAGCTATCCAGGCTGAAGAAGGCTGATAGCCAGAAACCGGTCCTTGGATGCTTGATTCCGGTCTAGGAAAGACATGGCTTGGTAGTTCGGGCTGGACTGTTCCCATGAGGCACAGGGTCAAGGCTGGTTTGCATATAGCCATTGTCTGACCTATGGTGGTGTGGAGTGCAAAAAAACAATGGATTTAGACCCAGATCTTTGTACTCGGGTGAATGTAAGACATTGTTCTGCATTCTGTCCATCAACTGTGTTTTTTGAAATTTTCACCCCGAGTGGGCTGGGTATGCTCAGACGTGAGTCCCAGGCTCTCCACATCACTGGAGTCAAGCTATCCAGGCTGAAGAAGGCTGATAGCCAGAAACCGGTCATTGGATGCTTGATTCCGGTCTAGGAAAGACATGGCTTGGTAGTTTGGGCTGGACTGTTCCCATGAGGCACAGGGTCAAGGCTGGTTTGCATATAGCCATTGTCTGACCTAGGGTGGTGTGGAGTGCAAAAAAACGATGGATTTAGGCCCAGATCTTTGTACTGGGGTGAATGTAAGACATTGTTCTGCATTCTGTCCATCAACTGTATTTTTCCCATAATGCCTTTGTCAGATCTTTCAGGTTCCCCCCAGAAAACACCAGCCGTGATGCAGAGTAGTCCCAGTGAAGATTGCCCAGGGAACCATCCCCATTACTGCCTTTAGAGACTTCTCCACTTGGTTGCCCTTTCTTGTCCCTCTTCTTCTTCTCTGAGCTTCTCTCCCTGACCGCTTATGTTGGGTTGCGTAAGTAGATTCTTCTGCTGCATCACTGGAGGAAGATTCCAAAACTGGATCATCGGTTAGGGAGGATGATGATTCTCCAATATTCAAAAGGTCTGACTCATCCGTCAATGAATAAAACTTGTCTCTGACCTCAGGAGACTTAGCTATGCATGGAGATAGCTCATTTACCACCCTCTTCAGATATTGCGCTAGATCCGCTGGAAACACAGTCCTATTTTCAGTGTGAGCCATTTGCTGACCAATGTTTGCAAATTGGGTCAGGCTTCGCACTTCCTTATGCCCCCCGCTTGCTTGCTTCTGCTTGCAACTGTCTTGGTCCTGGCCCTGATTATTGATCACCTTATTGGGGCCACCTCCTCTAGTATCTTCACGGGTCGCCATGATAGGAGCTACATTCGGCTTCCTTACACTAGTTAAATGGTTAGTTTGGGAACCATCAATAAGGATTACTATCTCACACTGAACAGAACTGAGGCTACCCGCAACCCCCATGTCCAATTGATCACCAAGGGAGGACGCATCCACCTTTCCCTCTGCTCCTTCCTCTGTCTGCCTGCTGGTTAAAGCTCCCCCTTGCCCCTTGCTTGGCTACTGGTCCACTGCTGTTGCCTTGCCACTACCAGAAAACAGGGGAGAAATTAAGGATTGGCCATGTGCCCCATGTGTCCCAGTCTTCCCCAGCCAGGTCCTGGTGCCTCTCTCCAAGCAACTCAATTTGAGCCCTCCTCTGTCCACGGCCCCTTCTTGATTTCCACCCCTCACCCACTTACCAGCATCCTGGGAGGAGTAGGAGGAAGGAAGTCCCCCGGCAATCCTGTTTGCAGGCCGGTTTTCCATGATCCACAGCCTGGCGTCTTGATTTGTTTAGACGTGCTGTTGGCTCCACTGCAACACTGTAGCAGGGAGTGTTGGGACCGAGAGAACAGCGTCAGGAGACACGCAGCATCAGAAGAGCATCCAGCCGGCGTCCGCGGTCCCCGCTTCACCCGGTTCCCGGTGCACAGCGCCCAATCTTCAGGAAAAGGTACGGTCCGGATATCATATTTCGGCAGAAAGGTTCTTTTCCTTAGGGTACTGGCTTCTGGGGAGCATCACAGCAGGAGCAACCTGGTCCGCATCCTACACAGGCGCCATCTTGCTCCTTTGTAATTTAAAACAAATTGAAAACACATGCAATGGCAAGTATTATAACCAAGAGAGGAGTTAAAAGCTATTTTCATCCACCTACACTACCAAACCACTCCCCTATCTTCGCAAAACCTCTTCCAATAGACCCAAATATAGAACATAATCCTTCCCTGTTGCCTGACTCTTCCAGCTCAGTTAGCTCATGCATTATGTTCGTAATGTTAGTAATGTAGCTGTCAAGCTGCATTTCTATGCATGGGATATAAGCACAGCATTAACAAGCATGAATGATTTTGCAACTTCAGTCCTACTTTGCAAGAACCAAATCCAATGCAAGGCTATTTTGCATAATCATAGCTCTCATAGCATGCAATTCCCTATTTATGATGGTCAGCACTCCTGCAGTGTTTGTAGCAAATTGATCTACTAATGTCGACATATTTCTAATCTTAACATATTTTAATTCCTCTCCTACAGAAGGTATAAGTGATCCAAAGATATCACTAAGGATCTGTTTAAAACCACTCTTACTTCTCTTGATGTATCTATCAAGAGGGAAAAGCAGCTTGTTAGTGTAATAGATCTTAAGGAAATCTAGAGCTGCATAGCAACTACCTAGCCAGTTGTGTGGCAACTGGAAATGAGCTGACTTACCACACACATAATAGATGTCCTTGATACTTACCGCTAATTCAACAAATGTTCTGCCATTAATTAAATATTTATGCTCGCATCCGCTCCATCCCAAATCCTCAACTGTCTCAATTTCTCTCTTGTTTCTTTACCACACACAAGGAACCCTTCTTGGTAATATCAATACTCAGTTTTGGAGGTGCTTCTTTTAGAATCTCCTTGCCTTTCCCAATAACATGTCCTGCACTCATCTTCTTTTCTCACTTCTCTTAGTCTATTCTTAATCTTTTGCTCAGTTCATCTACAAATACCCTTTTGTCTTTACTAATTCTACAGGTTACATCATGCATGCTTTGGTTAGTAATGTCCTGATGAGAACTCCTAACCGATTCGGAGTTCGAAACGCGTAGACCGCTAGTTTACACACCATATGATCTCAAAGATTGGCAATTTTTTGTTTAAACATTACAAACACAGCAAACTATTGTTTATTATTATTATTATTATTATATAAAATTTATACCGCGCTCAGTTACCCGGGGGCATTATGGTGCAATAATTGTTTCTTGTAAATGATTGATAATTTTGTTCTATGAGTATGAATTGTCCTTTGAGTATGATCGTGACTGGGTGAATGTTGAATGTCTGGATTGGTTGAGAATCAATGTATGCTTTCTAATGTATTTGAATTGTACTTTTACTTATTGATTGTATATAATGTTTTGATTGCAGGGATGTATAAATTTGTATAAAGTGTATAAAATAATTGACATATGCATTCAAAGTGAATAAAACTAAAGAATGATTCATTCAGACTGAACAATTAGTCTCAGAACCCACTCTCTTTTGAATCCATTGTGCTGTGAAAAATAATAGGACATAAGGACAAACAGTATTGGCAATTGTTTTGTTTGTTAATGGTCAGTGGCTTGGCCTTACTGTTGGGAGCCCATACCCATGTGGTGTTTTTTTGGTTAGTAATGCTCATGTTAGTTACAGGGGTAAAGAACATCATCATATACTCATGCTGATCTCTTGACTTAAAACCCTTGTAAGAAATAAACATGTTTGGTAGCCAGATCTGTGACTGGGGGTGAGTGTCTGAAAAGTTTTAGCGCTCCGTCCTTCATCTCCTTGTGTTGGCTTTGTCTGCCCTAAGTTGGCAGGGTATGCCCAGACCTGGGTCCCTTGCTCACTTTGCAACTGGATTCAAGCTAGCCTGGCTGATGAGGGGTGTTACACCGAAACCGGTCCTATGATGCTTGAAGACCTGGCTTGGCAGTTTGGACTGGGCTGTTCCCATGAGGCACAGGGTCAAGACTGATTTGCATATAGCTGGGTCTGAACTGGGGTGGTGAAGTGAGCTAAATAACGATGATGTATTCAACCCAGATTGTTTACTGGGGTGAGTGTCTGAAACATTTCCGTGCACCGTCCATTATCTAATTGTGTTTGCTTTGGTAGTCCACAGCTACATAACAGCATCATTCACTAGTTGCACGTCTTCTAACAGTTTATCATAATAGGAATAGAACAATTTAATGGACTGTAATAATAATAATAATTTATTTTGCTTGATTAATTAAAATCTTTGCAAATACATGTCAGAAAGATTCATTGTGCACAGATATATACCTCTAAACAACTATAAAAAGCTGCATAATATCAAAAGGGTCAACAATTGCATATTACTAATGTGTACAATCAGCCGTTTTAAAAAAAAGATTCTCATAAACTTTTACATCTCATTTAGTACTAGCAGCCGTGTCTACTACAACTTCTCAAGTAGATGGCACAACTTAACCCAGGTCCATTGTCCAAGATAGAGGCTTGGTAATTAAAATGCAAGTACAACTAATACAAGTTAGGGAATTGATGCACTTAAACAGAACAGTAAAATGAGTATGACAGGGGTAAATGAAAATATGCTGCCACCTCAGCCACAGAGGCGGGGAGGTAAGAACATAGATAATAATTTTCTACCTCCATAACCTTCACATATAGGGCCAACATTTGAAAATGCACATTAAAACCATACACACTCTCCTGCTGTGGGAAGTGTGAATCCTTACTCTTGTGAACTGGTATATTGACAACAAACTTCATAGTTGAGTCTACCAAAGTATGAGGGATATCCCTTCCCAACAGATATACATCCAACAGCCATCCAATCATAGAAACAGAAATAGCAACTGCAAAGGCTACAAGCAAGAATTAACAGCGTTGCTGCACCATATTAACCGTGTTTCTTGAGTTAACGCTCTGGCGCTAATTAAGTAGGGGTTTTCAATTTCACCCTTGGGAAAACGTGCCAAAGGCAAGCCCGTATGCGCCCCGTCCATGCCCGGCGCTGGAAATGCTGCCGGTGGATCTGTAAGTACTATCACTAGACAGACTTCCACCAGAGATAGGTTACGGGAACTGCGCATAGATGTGAGCTGGTGCTCCCCCTTGCCCTCTTACAGTATATCTCAGGGAACGTTGTGTTCTCACTGCAGTTGGGAGCCAATCTTGTCCTCTGAAACAATAGGTAATCCATCGACTCAGGCTCCTCCAGGGTTACCTAATGTAAATAGGGCCAGGACTGAATTTAAATTGCTTGGCTTGCTTCTTAATACTAGATCTATGCATAAGCACGCCCTCAATATCTTTGAATTGCTGGAAGATGTTAGCCCGGATTTCTTATTTTTAACGTGGCTATGTGACTCATCCAACCCTGCAATTGCCACAGCCATTCCTAAGGGCTACTAAATGGTCAGGAAAGATCACCCGAGCAGCAGGGGAGGAGGCATAGCCATTATTTTTAAGAGCATCGATCCCTGCGTGCTTCTTCACTCAGAAGATGTTGCCGGGGTTTAATCCTTAGGGGTCCATCTGGTAATATCTCCCCACCAATTCTTGACCGGCTTACTTGTGTATAGACCACCAGGCCCCGTTGGGCTGTTAAACGAAGCTATTAGTATTTCTGGGGCCCCCATTGTGCTTAAACACAAACACTGTCTAATATTAGAGGACTTTAATGTCCATATGGATAAAATTAACAATCCTGACGCTACTAGCTTAGCTGAGGCGCTGAATATTTTCAACCTGAATCCTTGCTTTCTGACTCCGACCTCATTAAAAGGGCCATATTTTAGGCCAGGTCTTTTCCACATGGGATTTAGATGTTTCTCCCCCTCGACCACTGGTATGGTCAGACCATTTCCTTTTGGAGTTTAGAGTCCACCGTGAGACTGCACACTCTAATATCCAGAGTAAGCCCCGTGTGGGCAGTTTTAAACCTTATCATTGTATCACACGGGAAGTGGTGACGGTGGCGCTTGACTCCCACCCACTCATCTTGATTGGTAATGTAGAAGATGATGTCACTGTCTTGGACAACTGGCTTCTGCTTCGTGCAGCAGAGCTTGCCCCTCCCTCTTCTCGTCCTGCTTTGACATCTGGAGTCTCTGCTCCGTGGTTTATGCCTGCTATTAAAGAAGGCAGGAGGACCTGCAAAAGACTTGAGAGAGCGTGGAGGAAAAACATTGAGAGCAAGGAGAAAACTGCTTATAAACAAGCACTGAAACTGCATCACAAACTTATCCTCAAAGAGAAGAAATGCTTTTTCTCATCAAGAATAGAAGCTGTCTGGAATACTAATAAAGATATTTTTAAAATAGTAAAGGAATTCTCATTCCCTAATGCTGTGACTAGGACTTTTTCCCCCTCAGCACTTTGGGTGGATCAGATGGCCTTACTCTTTGCCAACAAAATTAGAAAGATCCAGGACACTTTCCTTAGCTCCCAATGGGCTAACTTTCGGGATAAAATCCCCTCCCACCTTGATCCTCAGGCGAGCTGCCCTCTTTTCACAGAGTTTCCCCCTTTATCATTGACAACTTCATTAGGAATCTTGAAGAACCTGAAATCAGGTGCTCCTTTTGACCCATGCCCTGCTTCTACATTGGCAGCAATAGCTTCCTCCTTTAATCCCTATGTGAACCAGATTCTGAATACCTTCCTGCAACAGGGGCTGGTTCCTGACAAGTGTAAGAAAGCACACATTCTTCCCTTTCTGAAAAGCCCAATATGGATCCAGAGCTTCCCTTTAACTATAGGCCTATATCCCTTTTGCCTTTTTTTTCCAAAGTACTGTAAAAATATGTTAACTCGGTCACCTCTGCATTTCTTGAGACTAATGACATTTTACATCAAAGCCAATTTGGGTTTTGCTCTAACTTTAGCACCAAAACGGCACTTCTGGAAATTTTAGAATCCATTAAGAACGTCCTGGATAAAGGTGGTAAGGCTATGCTGATACTGTTAAGATCTTTCAGCAGCCTTTGATACCGTCCCTCACAGCCGTCTCCTGAAGAGACTCCAGGAGACTGGTTTTAGAGGGACGGTTCTCAAATGGTTTGCCTCTTTTCTATCAGATTCAGAAAAGGGGGTGGTGATGAACTCACATCTGAGTATACCCTTCCACGCTTATGGTGGACAAAAATGATCCAGAAAAGGGGGTGGTGATGAACAGAGTGTCTGAATTAAGCAGACCACTCTTACCCAGTCCAAGGATCAGGGCTTGATCCATCACCGTTTTTTAGCTCACTGCACCATCCCAGCTCAGAACTTGCCTATATGCAAATTAGTCTGACCCTGGCCCAATGCATCATGGGAACAGGGCAGACCAAACTACCAAGCCAATTCTTATACTGGGAAGGAAACAAGCTACCGGGGACCGGTTTCTGGCATTTCAGCCGTCTTCGGCCCGGCTTGCTTGAATCCTGATGGTGCAATGAGCTAGGGACTCACATCTGAGTATACCCTTCCACGCTTATGGTGGACAAAAATAATTAAAAAAAGGGGGTGGTGATGAACAGAGTGTCTGAATTAAGCAGACCACTCTTACCCAGTCCAAAGATCAGGGCTTGATCCATCACCGTTTTTTAGCTCACTGCACCATCCCAGCTCAGAACTTTGCATATAGCCAGGTTCTGAACTGGGATGGTGCAGTGAGATAAATAACGGTGATGGATCAAGCCCTGATCTTTGGACTGGGTAAGAGTGGTCTGCTTAATTCAGACACTCTGTTCATCACCACCCCCCTTTTTCTGAATCGTTTTTGGCCACTATAGGTGTGGCAGGGTATACTCAGACATGAGTCCCTTTCTCACTGCACCATCAGGATTCAAGCAAGCCGGGCCGAAGACGGCTGAAATGCCAGAAACCGGTCCCCGGTAGCTTGTCTCCTTTCTGGTGAAGAATTGGCTTGGTAGTTTAGTCTGCCCTGTTCCCATGATGAACTGGGCCAGGGACAGACTGATTTGCATATAGCCAGGTTCTGAACTGGGATGGTGCAGTGAGATAAATAACGGTGATGGATCAAGCCCTGATCTTTGGACTGGGTAAGAGTGGTCTGCTTAATTCAGACACTCTGTTCATCACCACCCCCTTTTTCTGAATCTTTTCTATCAGGGCATCAACAAACTGTTTGGGTTCCCCCTTTTTCCGCCTTAATCTCCCCTCCCTGGAGGTGGGTGTGCCTCAGGGCTCGGTGCTTAGTCCAATTTCATTCAATCTATACATGTCCCCATTGGCTAGTCTAGTTGAGTCACATGGAGTTAAAATAGTGTTGTATGCTGACAACACCCAACTCCTTTTTACATGCGACAAGGATTCAGAGTTCAAGGGGGAAGCAATTAAAGCCTGCCTGTCGGCGGTGTTCTCCAAGAGAGCTGAATGAACTTAAATGTAATTCCGATAAATCGGAAATCATCTTCTTTGGTTGCCCATCTAACAACTTATGGCAGAACTGGTGGCCTCAGGACATGCACCCTTATGCTAACCCGGTGTCCTCCGTAAAAAACCTTGGCGTAAGACTGGACAATTCTCTGAGTATGAAGCCACAGGTTCAGACCATGGCCGGTCAGTTTCTAAAATGCTCAAACAATTTCTTCCATTACTTTCGATCCCTCACAGGAAAATTGTAGTCCAGGCCTTGATTGGCTCCAGGCTGGACTACGTAAACATTCTCTATCTGGGTCTTCCAGAGTATCTGCTTACCCATCTTCAAGTAATGCAAAATGCTGCAGCCAGGGCCATTCTATCTCTTGGACATAGGACCCAGATATCTGTTCATTGGAATTATCTTCACTGGCTTCCGATCACAGTTTAAGGCCTTGGTGTTGACTTTTAAGGCCTTACATGGGTATGGTGCCCCTTACTTGAGGAAGAGAGTGCAATTTTATCATCCACAACACTCTCTTCACTCAGCCTCATAGGCGCGAGTCTGTATTCCAGTGGTGAAATACTCTCGTATTGGAGGCCGCTCCTTCCGGCTTAGAGCGGCAAAACTATGGAATGATTTGCCACTTGCCGTGAGACTTCTTCAGGATCTCCTTCCGTTCATAAAAGCCCTAAACATATGGCTGTTTCAGCAATAACATAACACTTGGCGCTCTGCACAGCTTCCCTTCCTGTCTAGTTCAGCCACACTCACTCGGCGCTTGGACCCTCAGTAGAGTAGCTGTGCGCTTTATAAAACCCTGGTTAACATAACATAATAGCTTAAATCAGAATCAAGGAAATCTAGGAATTTCTGATGGTGGTGGTTAGTCCTCTAGTATCTACCCTACCATCACTGCCCATATCCGAGAGCTAAAGGGTTTTGTTTTTGTGCAGTACCTGGAGGCCTGAGAAGCAACCATACTTTGACCATTACCCTAGCTCTCTAATTGTCCATTTAACATTAGTCAGTGACTTACACAATTGAGCTCTTTGTGTAACTTGTCATGGTCTCAGAGAGGTTTGTCAATGTCGGTCAGGCAATCATCAGATAAAAAATGTATTTAGGCAAGGTATGTCCAATCTGAGCCTGAATACTTTTGGTTGACCTTTCTCTCTCTTTTGGGTTGTACGAAAGTAGTCAAGGATTAGCTTTCATTCACAGCGTCAGTTTGATTAACTTTCTCTGGTTCTTCTACTCACTAACTTCCCTTATTGTCTCTGTTTTTTCTGGCTGTCAATAGTCTCTTTGGGTTCGGCCAGCCTTCTTCAGTCGAGCCTCGATTCTTATAGGTTCTTGAAATTTCTGGTTCTGATGAAGCTGATTCATTATCGGAGGTGGCACTTCCTTGTGCCATGCTACCATCTGGACTCCAAATATCTTCTTTCAAAATGCCCTGTACCACCATGCTTACGATGACAGGACTAATTCCTGAAATGGCTTCTGGGACCATTTTGGTAGGGTGGGTCTGGGAGAATACGGTGTAGGGTTGGAGGGTGATCTTTAGGGAGTTGGCACCTTTGAGCAATCCAGTTTCCCTCTCAGTGAAATTCCAGACATGCTTTCTGTTTCCCTCATATTAATTGGTTGATCCCCCTTGGTACTGACCTGATACAGTCTGCGACAGATTCCGGCGTTTGTAATTTAAGCTCTACATTGGCTGCTTGTGTCTTAATTCTGACTCTGTCCTGCGCGCAGTAGGTAGCTTACTGCTGCGTGAAGTTGAGTTTACAAAGATACCTTCCGAGCAGGTTTACAGGACTGGAATCACAAACCACAAAGTGGTATTACTCTCTGATGGCTCCTATTTTTATCAGAACAGGAGCAGTAATTTGGTTGGTACATTGCAGATTGGCGATGCCTACAACTTAGACTTCTTTTCCCGAGAGGGGTAGGTTAGGGACCTCAACTGTTCTAACTGTCGAACTAGTGGTTCCTGTGTCTATTAGGAAAGATGCAGGATACCCATTAAACTCTCTGTCCACATATGGTCCACTCTGGTATGTATTCAATATATTTAGGATTGCTGCATTGCCTTTTCTGATTACTACATATATACCTAGCATATTTTGACTCGTAAGTTGATGTGAGTAGTTTTACTCAATTTTATGTACCCATGGGGACTTGTATTTTTTGAGATCCACCTTATACTTACAATGCACCCTGCCCTTGGGCCTACCATAGGGGTGTCTAATATAAAGCAAAGGGAAGGTTTGGGGACTGGCAAGTGGGTGCACTTGCCAAGTCGACAAGGCAGTACTAGACTGCACACAGGCCTTGCAATGGCAGGCCTGAGACACACTTAACAAGCTGCTTCTGTGGGTGGCACAAACAGTGCTGCAAGCCCACCAGCAGCATCTGATTTACATGCCCTGGGCACACATGGTGCACTGTACTAGGGGCTGACAGGTAAATCAAATAACCCAATAATGGAATCACCAATTAGTACATCAATTTAACATAGGGAGCACTTGAACTGTGGCACTGAATAGCAGTGGCACAGTGCCCAAGGCATATAATCAGCAAAAACATATCAAAACAGAGGAGGCAATCTGTCAAAAAGGGAAGGGCGACTCACGCCAATGATGCCAGGTCTAACACCCAGGTATAAATCCATGTTGCTGTCCGCTTACTACTTTACTAATAACAGGGGACAAACGAGAGGCTAAGATTTTAGAATATATTTTAGGGTCCCCAATTAATAAGCGTAATCGGCCTATATGACCCGAGCTCCCTAACAGATTTGTTTTTTGGGGGGGAAACTACTATCTTCGCTTGAGACCAAGAAGGAGGGGATTTATTACCTTCATAAATTTGTTTAAACAGTCTCACAAGACAGTCCCTAAGCTCCGATGCAAATATTCTATAGAATTCCATTGGAATGCCGTCTTCACTAGCGGCCTTTCAGGTCACCTATGAGGAGATAGCAGTAAGAATATCTTCCAATGGGGGGAATCCCTTCCAACCCTACCTGATCATCTTCATCACATTTCATGGTTACACATAGACCTAAATAATTAGAGATGCCATCCTGATCTCCCATACCGGTTTCCAGATACAATTTCTGTTAGAATATTTTAAATGCAGATCTTATCCCCACTGGATCAGAAGTATTGCCCAGATTTGGGTCCCTGATCTCCCTGACTTCATTCTGGCAGTTCTTTTGCCTGGTCCTTATAACTTGATTGTGCTGCTATTTTATTTATCGCAATATCATTTATAGCTGCTTTAGCCATCATGACTCCTATCTGTGCTTCCTTACAGTTGCTCCCCTGTTGTATAGCAGTTATTAATGTCTCTTCTTTCAGGGCTAGTAGGGCATATCATTCTCGCATCTTTTGCTTCTCCTTCCTTACCCTGGTTAGCGAGAACAGGATAGTTTCCCACCCGAATCCCAGCTTTTAATGTGTCCCAAACTATTTCTAGGGAAGTGCTACCAAGATTCCCACCAAGGAACATTGCAATACAGGTTTTCATATGGGTTACATGTTCGTTGTTTACCAGTAATGCTTGCAGAAAATGCTCCATTGGCTATCACTTCTACAGGGCACAAGCTCCTTTATTACTAAGACCAGAGGGTTGTGGCCAGACAGACCCTGGGGAAGAGTTCAATATCACAGTCTTGAAATATAGCATATGAGACAAAAAAAAGTCAATATGAGCTTGTGATGGATGGGGTGAGCTGAAGAAGGTGAAGCCATGTTCGGTTGGCTTCCTGCTCGGCCAAACATCTATCAGGGCATGGTCTTTACACATCTTTTAAGAGACCAGAATACCCCGGGATTCCTGCTGTAGTATTTGTATTGATCTTCACACAACCACCTCTTGGCCAAATTGATGTTTAAGTCGCCACATAGAATAATGGGAGCTGGCCAAGACACCAGTTCATTATTCAACCAGTCATATAACCCAGCATCATATAAAATTGGCCCGTTTAAAGAACATAATGTAAAAGTGCACACATTAGTCCGAAATTCCAGATTAACCCTTCTCCCCGACTGTCAGTACGAATATGTGAGAAAAACTGAACCAAATCCCTTTCAGCCAAAACTGCCACCCCACAAGTCTGTATGTTTGACGTGTGACTGCAACTAGTTTAAAACCTAAAGTGTCCAATAAAGACAGCTGTGCTCCCGTGATGTAGGTCACTTGAAGGCATACTATATCTGGCTCTAAAGCTTGAAATTCTAAGGTTTCCCTGGCTCTCTTTTTTCTAAAATTGAGGCCGCAGATATTCACTGTGGCGATTCTTAGTTTACACCTTGGCCCAGTCTCCTAAAATTCCTTCTTACACATCTCGCCCTTAACATCTTGCCCCTGACCACCAAAGAAAAATATCTTCCTATCCAAGGCAACGCTATCTCTTTCTGTATTTCCTTGTGCCCAAATATCCTCCTGTGCAGCGGCCTTCCCATCCACGAACCCTCCCTCCTACAGACCCCTCCCTCCTCCCCGACCACATAAGCAATCAGCCCAAAAGCCTGAATGATAGCGCCTATGCAAGAGTGCATCACCGATCGCTCCTGACCCGTGCCTCCCTGTGTGTGAAAAAGCAAAGAGAAAAGAACAACACAAAAAACTTAGACTGAGTATTCCACTCCAACCAGATTCAATGAGGACTAGATTATCCTTAAAGCCCCAGAATGAGTACTATCTATCCGGTAGTACCACCAATCATTTAATCCGGGAACATGGAGCTGGTATACCTAGCGACGTTACTGAGCTACATTTTATCTACATTTCCTCCACATTTTTCTTTCAGATACTCCTGCGAACTAATTTCCCAGGTGAAACTTTGTGTTTGCCCTTTGTAAGTCACTTTTAAGCGGGCAGGATTTAGGAGACAGACTCCTGCTCTGCGCTGTTGGAAAGGGTTAAACAGCTGTCGCAACCACTACCACCTCTCTACCGTGCATGGGGAAAATCAGGTCTTACAAAGAACTAAACAACTCCAAACACCTTCTTTGCATTAGAATGAGCTTGATCATACATTTCTTGCAGCAACAGAAAGTTCCCAAAATATACCAAGATCGCCCTAGGTCTTTCGACATCATTGGATCGAGACTTCTTCATCATTAGCAGGAACCTGTGGGCATATTGAATCTCTGCTCTCCAGTCCCAATTCGTTTTCTCAGGAAAGGCGCTCTTGAAGAGAGATATAATATAGGTACGTACATCAGGGCCTTCTACAGTACAAAGATCTGCAAATCAGCCTCGACCCTGTGCCTCATGGGAACATTCCAGCCCGAACTACCAAGCCATGTCTTTCCTAGACCGGAAGATCTTTGTACTGTGGTGAATGTAAGACATTGTTCTGCATTCTGTCCATCAACTGTGTTTTTTGCAATTTTCACCCCGAGTGGGCTGGGTATGCTCAGACGTGAGTCCCAGGCTCTCCACATCATTGGAGTCAAGCTATCCAGGCTGAAGAAGGCTGATAGCCAGAAACCGGTCCTTGGATGCTTGATTCCGGTCTAGGAAAGACATGGCTTGGTAGTTCGGGCTGGACTGTTCCCATGAGGCACAGGGTCAAGGCTGGTTTGCATATAGCCATTGTCTGACCTATGGTGGTGTGGAGTGCAAAAAAACAATGGATTTAGACCCAGATCTTTGTACTCGGGTGAATGTAAGACATTGTTCTGCATTCTGTCCATCAACTGTGTTTTTTGAAATTTTCACCCCGAGTGGGCTGGGTATGCTCAGACGTGAGTCCCAGGCTCTCCACATCACTGGAGTCAAGCTATCCAGGCTGAAGAAGGCTGATAGCCAGAAACCGGTCATTGGATGCTTGATTCCGGTCTAGGAAAGACATGGCTTGGTAGTTTGGGCTGGACTGTTCCCATGAGGCACAGGGTCAAGGCTGGTTTGCATATAGCCATTGTCTGACCTAGGGTGGTGTGGAGTGCAAAAAAACGATGGATTTAGGCCCAGATCTTTGTACTGGGGTGAATGTAAGACATTGTTCTGCATTCTGTCCATCAACTGTATTTTTCCCATAATGCCTTTGTCAGATCTTTCAGGTTCCCCCCAGAAAACACCAGCCGTGATGCAGAGTAGTCCCAGTGAAGATTGCCCAGGGAACCATCCCCATTACTGCCTTTAGAGACTTCTCCACTTGGTTGCCCTTTCTTGTCCCTCTTCTTCTTCTCTGAGCTTCTCTCCCTGACCGCTTATGTTGGGTTGCGTAAGTAGATTCTTCTGCTGCATCACTGGAGGAAGATTCCAAAACTGGATCATCGGTTAGGGAGGATGATGATTCTCCAATATTCAAAAGGTCTGACTCATCCGTCAATGAATAAAACTTGTCTCTGACCTCAGGAGACTTAGCTATGCATGGAGATAGCTCATTTACCACCCTCTTCAGATATTGCGCTAGATCCGCTGGAAACACAGTCCTATTTTCAGTGTGAGCCATTTGCTGACCAATGTTTGCAAATTGGGTCAGGCTTCGCACTTCCTTATGCCCCCCGCTTGCTTGCTTCTGCTTGCAACTGTCTTGGTCCTGGCCCTGATTATTGATCACCTTATTGGGGCCACCTCCTCTAGTATCTTCACGGGTCGCCATGATAGGAGCTACATTCGGCTTCCTTACACTAGTTAAATGGTTAGTTTGGGAACCATCAATAAGGATTACTATCTCACACTGAACAGAACTGAGGCTACCCGCAACCCCCATGTCCAATTGATCACCAAGGGAGGACGCATCCACCTTTCCCTCTGCTCCTTCCTCTGTCTGCCTGCTGGTTAAAGCTCCCCCTTGCCCCTTGCTTGGCTACTGGTCCACTGCTGTTGCCTTGCCACTACCAGAAAACAGGGGAGAAATTAAGGATTGGCCATGTGCCCCATGTGTCCCAGTCTTCCCCAGCCAGGTCCTGGTGCCTCTCTCCAAGCAACTCAATTTGAGCCCTCCTCTGTCCACGGCCCCTTCTTGATTTCCACCCCTCACCCACTTACCAGCATCCTGGGAGGAGTAGGAGGAAGGAAGTCCCCCGGCAATCCTGTTTGCAGGCCGGTTTTCCATGATCCACAGCCTGGCGTCTTGATTTGTTTAGACGTGCTGTTGGCTCCACTGCAACACTGTAGCAGGGAGTGTTGGGACCGAGAGAACAGCGTCAGGAGACACGCAGCATCAGAAGAGCATCCAGCCGGCGTCCGCGGTCCCCGCTTCACCCGGTTCCCGGTGCACAGCGCCCAATCTTCAGGAAAAGGTACGGTCCGGATATCATATTTCGGCAGAAAGGTTCTTTTCCTTAGGGTACTGGCTTCTGGGGAGCATCACAGCAGGAGCAACCTGGTCCGCATCCTACACAGGCGCCATCTTGCTCCTTTGTAATTTAAAACAAATTGAAAACACATGCAATGGCAAGTATTATAACCAAGAGAGGAGTTAAAAGCTATTTTCATCCACCTACACTACCAAACCACTCCCCTATCTTCGCAAAACCTCTTCCAATAGACCCAAATATAGAACATAATCCTTCCCTGTTGCCTGACTCTTCCAGCTCAGTTAGCTCATGCATTATGTTCGTAATGTTAGTAATGTAGCTGTCAAGCTGCATTTCTATGCATGGGATATAAGCACAGCATTAACAAGCATGAATGATTTTGCAACTTCAGTCCTACTTTGCAAGAACCAAATCCAATGCAAGGCTATTTTGCATAATCATAGCTCTCATAGCATGCAATTCCCTATTTATGATGGTCAGCACTCCTGCAGTGTTTGTAGCAAATTGATCTACTAATGTCGACATATTTCTAATCTTAACATATTTTAATTCCTCTCCTACAGAAGGTATAAGTGATCCAAAGATATCACTAAGGATCTGTTTAAAACCACTCTTACTTCTCTTGATGTATCTATCAAGAGGGAAAAGCAGCTTGTTAGTGTAATAGATCTTAAGGAAATCTAGAGCTGCATAGCAACTACCTAGCCAGTTGTGTGGCAACTGGAAATGAGCTGACTTACCACACACATAATAGATGTCCTTGATACTTACCGCTAATTCAACAAATGTTCTGCCATTAATTAAATATTTATGCTCGCATCCGCTCCATCCCAAATCCTCAACTGTCTCAATTTCTCTCTTGTTTCTTTACCACACACAAGGAACCCTTCTTGGTAATATCAATACTCAGTTTTGGAGGTGCTTCTTTTAGAATCTCCTTGCCTTTCCCAATAACATGTCCTGCACTCATCTTCTTTTCTCACTTCTCTTAGTCTATTCTTAATCTTTTGCTCAGTTCATCTACAAATACCCTTTTGTCTTTACTAATTCTACAGGTTACATCATGCATGCTTTGGTTAGTAATGTCCTGATGAGAACTCCTAACCGATTCGGAGTTCGAAACGCGTAGACCGCTAGTTTACACACCATATGATCTCAAAGATTGGCAATTTTTTGTTTAAACATTACAAACACAGCAAACTATTGTTTATTATTATTATTATTATTATATAAAATTTATACCGCGCTCAGTTACCCGGGGGCATTATGGTGCAATAATTGTTTCTTGTAAATGATTGATAATTTTGTTCTATGAGTATGAATTGTCCTTTGAGTATGATCGTGACTGGGTGAATGTTGAATGTCTGGATTGGTTGAGAATCAATGTATGCTTTCTAATGTATTTGAATTGTACTTTTACTTATTGATTGTATATAATGTTTTGATTGCAGGGATGTATAAATTTGTATAAAGTGTATAAAATAATTGACATATGCATTCAAAGTGAATAAAACTAAAGAATGATTCATTCAGACTGAACAATTAGTCTCAGAACCCACTCTCTTTTGAATCCATTGTGCTGTGAAAAATAATAGGACATAAGGACAAACAGTATTGGCAATTGTTTTGTTTGTTAATGGTCAGTGGCTTGGCCTTACTGTTGGGAGCCCATACCCATGTGGTGTTTTTTTGGTTAGTAATGCTCATGTTAGTTACAGGGGTAAAGAACATCATCATATACTCATGCTGATCTCTTGACTTAAAACCCTTGTAAGAAATAAACATGTTTGGTAGCCAGATCTGTGACTGGGGGTGAGTGTCTGAAAAGTTTTAGCGCTCCGTCCTTCATCTCCTTGTGTTGGCTTTGTCTGCCCTAAGTTGGCAGGGTATGCCCAGACCTGGGTCCCTTGCTCACTTTGCAACTGGATTCAAGCTAGCCTGGCTGATGAGGGGTGTTACACCGAAACCGGTCCTATGATGCTTGAAGACCTGGCTTGGCAGTTTGGACTGGGCTGTTCCCATGAGGCACAGGGTCAAGACTGATTTGCATATAGCTGGGTCTGAACTGGGGTGGTGAAGTGAGCTAAATAACGATGATGTATTCAACCCAGATTGTTTACTGGGGTGAGTGTCTGAAACATTTCCGTGCACCGTCCATTATCTAATTGTGTTTGCTTTGGTAGTCCACAGCTACATAACAGCATCATTCACTAGTTGCACGTCTTCTAACAGTTTATCATAATAGGAATAGAACAATTTAATGGACTGTAATAATAATAATAATTTATTTTGCTTGATTAATTAAAATCTTTGCAAATACATGTCAGAAAGATTCATTGTGCACAGATATATACCTCTAAACAACTATAAAAAGCTGCATAATATCAAAAGGGTCAACAATTGCATATTACTAATGTGTACAATCAGCCGTTTTAAAAAAAAGATTCTCATAAACTTTTACATCTCATTTAGTACTAGCAGCCGTGTCTACTACAACTTCTCAAGTAGATGGCACAACTTAACCCAGGTCCATTGTCCAAGATAGAGGCTTGGTAATTAAAATGCAAGTACAACTAATACAAGTTAGGGAATTGATGCACTTAAACAGAACAGTAAAATGAGTATGACAGGGGTAAATGAAAATATGCTGCCACCTCAGCCACAGAGGCGGGGAGGTAAGAACATAGATAATAATTTTCTACCTCCATAACCTTCACATATAGGGCCAACATTTGAAAATGCACATTAAAACCATACACACTCTCCTGCTGTGGGAAGTGTGAATCCTTACTCTTGTGAACTGGTATATTGACAACAAACTTCATAGTTGAGTCTACCAAAGTATGAGGGATATCCCTTCCCAACAGATATACATCCAACAGCCATCCAATCATAGAAACAGAAATAGCAACTGCAAAGGCTACAAGCAAGAATTAACAGCGTTGCTGCACCATATTAACCGTGTTTCTTGAGTTAACGCTCTGGCGCTAATTAAGTAGGGGTTTTCAATTTCACCCTTGGGAAAACGTGCCAAAGGCAAGCCCGTATGCGCCCCGTCCATGCCCGGCGCTGGAAATGCTGCCGGTGGATCTGTAAGTACTATCACTAGACAGACTTCCACCAGAGATAGGTTACGGGAACTGCGCATAGATGTGAGCTGGTGCTCCCCCTTGCCCTCTTACAGTATATCTCAGGGAACGTTGTGTTCTCACTGCAGTTGGGAGCCAATCTTGTCCTCTGAAACAATAGGTAATCCATCGACTCAGGCTCCTCCAGGGTTACCTAATGTAAATAGGGCCAGGACTGAATTTAAATTGCTTGGCTTGCTTCTTAATACTAGATCTATGCATAAGCACGCCCTCAATATCTTTGAATTGCTGGAAGATGTTAGCCCGGATTTCTTATTTTTAACGTGGCTATGTGACTCATCCAACCCTGCAATTGCCACAGCCATTCCTAAGGGCTACTAAATGGTCAGGAAAGATCACCCGAGCAGCAGGGGAGGAGGCATAGCCATTATTTTTAAGAGCATCGATCCCTGCGTGCTTCTTCACTCAGAAGATGTTGCCGGGGTTTAATCCTTAGGGGTCCATCTGGTAATATCTCCCCACCAATTCTTGACCGGCTTACTTGTGTATAGACCACCAGGCCCCGTTGGGCTGTTAAACGAAGCTATTAGTATTTCTGGGGCCCCCATTGTGCTTAAACACAAACACTGTCTAATATTAGAGGACTTTAATGTCCATATGGATAAAATTAACAATCCTGACGCTACTAGCTTAGCTGAGGCGCTGAATATTTTCAACCTGAATCCTTGCTTTCTGACTCCGACCTCATTAAAAGGGCCATATTTTAGGCCAGGTCTTTTCCACATGGGATTTAGATGTTTCTCCCCCTCGACCACTGGTATGGTCAGACCATTTCCTTTTGGAGTTTAGAGTCCACCGTGAGACTGCACACTCTAATATCCAGAGTAAGCCCCGTGTGGGCAGTTTTAAACCTTATCATTGTATCACACGGGAAGTGGTGACGGTGGCGCTTGACTCCCACCCACTCATCTTGATTGGTAATGTAGAAGATGATGTCACTGTCTTGGACAACTGGCTTCTGCTTCGTGCAGCAGAGCTTGCCCCTCCCTCTTCTCGTCCTGCTTTGACATCTGGAGTCTCTGCTCCGTGGTTTATGCCTGCTATTAAAGAAGGCAGGAGGACCTGCAAAAGACTTGAGAGAGCGTGGAGGAAAAACATTGAGAGCAAGGAGAAAACTGCTTATAAACAAGCACTGAAACTGCATCACAAACTTATCCTCAAAGAGAAGAAATGCTTTTTCTCATCAAGAATAGAAGCTGTCTGGAATACTAATAAAGATATTTTTAAAATAGTAAAGGAATTCTCATTCCCTAATGCTGTGACTAGGACTTTTTCCCCCTCAGCACTTTGGGTGGATCAGATGGCCTTACTCTTTGCCAACAAAATTAGAAAGATCCAGGACACTTTCCTTAGCTCCCAATGGGCTAACTTTCGGGATAAAATCCCCTCCCACCTTGATCCTCAGGCGAGCTGCCCTCTTTTCACAGAGTTTCCCCCTTTATCATTGACAACTTCATTAGGAATCTTGAAGAACCTGAAATCAGGTGCTCCTTTTGACCCATGCCCTGCTTCTACATTGGCAGCAATAGCTTCCTCCTTTAATCCCTATGTGAACCAGATTCTGAATACCTTCCTGCAACAGGGGCTGGTTCCTGACAAGTGTAAGAAAGCACACATTCTTCCCTTTCTGAAAAGCCCAATATGGATCCAGAGCTTCCCTTTAACTATAGGCCTATATCCCTTTTGCCTTTTTTTTCCAAAGTACTGTAAAAATATGTTAACTCGGTCACCTCTGCATTTCTTGAGACTAATGACATTTTACATCAAAGCCAATTTGGGTTTTGCTCTAACTTTAGCACCAAAACGGCACTTCTGGAAATTTTAGAATCCATTAAGAACGTCCTGGATAAAGGTGGTAAGGCTATGCTGATACTGTTAAGATCTTTCAGCAGCCTTTGATACCGTCCCTCACAGCCGTCTCCTGAAGAGACTCCAGGAGACTGGTTTTAGAGGGACGGTTCTCAAATGGTTTGCCTCTTTTCTATCAGATTCAGAAAAGGGGGTGGTGATGAACTCACATCTGAGTATACCCTTCCACGCTTATGGTGGACAAAAATGATCCAGAAAAGGGGGTGGTGATGAACAGAGTGTCTGAATTAAGCAGACCACTCTTACCCAGTCCAAGGATCAGGGCTTGATCCATCACCGTTTTTTAGCTCACTGCACCATCCCAGCTCAGAACTTGCCTATATGCAAATTAGTCTGACCCTGGCCCAATGCATCATGGGAACAGGGCAGACCAAACTACCAAGCCAATTCTTATACTGGGAAGGAAACAAGCTACCGGGGACCGGTTTCTGGCATTTCAGCCGTCTTCGGCCCGGCTTGCTTGAATCCTGATGGTGCAATGAGCTAGGGACTCACATCTGAGTATACCCTTCCACGCTTATGGTGGACAAAAATAATTAAAAAAAGGGGGTGGTGATGAACAGAGTGTCTGAATTAAGCAGACCACTCTTACCCAGTCCAAAGATCAGGGCTTGATCCATCACCGTTTTTTAGCTCACTGCACCATCCCAGCTCAGAACTTTGCATATAGCCAGGTTCTGAACTGGGATGGTGCAGTGAGATAAATAACGGTGATGGATCAAGCCCTGATCTTTGGACTGGGTAAGAGTGGTCTGCTTAATTCAGACACTCTGTTCATCACCACCCCCCTTTTTCTGAATCGTTTTTGGCCACTATAGGTGTGGCAGGGTATACTCAGACATGAGTCCCTTTCTCACTGCACCATCAGGATTCAAGCAAGCCGGGCCGAAGACGGCTGAAATGCCAGAAACCGGTCCCCGGTAGCTTGTCTCCTTTCTGGTGAAGAATTGGCTTGGTAGTTTAGTCTGCCCTGTTCCCATGATGAACTGGGCCAGGGACAGACTGATTTGCATATAGCCAGGTTCTGAACTGGGATGGTGCAGTGAGATAAATAACGGTGATGGATCAAGCCCTGATCTTTGGACTGGGTAAGAGTGGTCTGCTTAATTCAGACACTCTGTTCATCACCACCCCCTTTTTCTGAATCTTTTCTATCAGGGCATCAACAAACTGTTTGGGTTCCCCCTTTTTCCGCCTTAATCTCCCCTCCCTGGAGGTGGGTGTGCCTCAGGGCTCGGTGCTTAGTCCAATTTCATTCAATCTATACATGTCCCCATTGGCTAGTCTAGTTGAGTCACATGGAGTTAAAATAGTGTTGTATGCTGACAACACCCAACTCCTTTTTACATGCGACAAGGATTCAGAGTTCAAGGGGGAAGCAATTAAAGCCTGCCTGTCGGCGGTGTTCTCCAAGAGAGCTGAATGAACTTAAATGTAATTCCGATAAATCGGAAATCATCTTCTTTGGTTGCCCATCTAACAACTTATGGCAGAACTGGTGGCCTCAGGACATGCACCCTTATGCTAACCCGGTGTCCTCCGTAAAAAACCTTGGCGTAAGACTGGACAATTCTCTGAGTATGAAGCCACAGGTTCAGACCATGGCCGGTCAGTTTCTAAAATGCTCAAACAATTTCTTCCATTACTTTCGATCCCTCACAGGAAAATTGTAGTCCAGGCCTTGATTGGCTCCAGGCTGGACTACGTAAACATTCTCTATCTGGGTCTTCCAGAGTATCTGCTTACCCATCTTCAAGTAATGCAAAATGCTGCAGCCAGGGCCATTCTATCTCTTGGACATAGGACCCAGATATCTGTTCATTGGAATTATCTTCACTGGCTTCCGATCACAGTTTAAGGCCTTGGTGTTGACTTTTAAGGCCTTACATGGGTATGGTGCCCCTTACTTGAGGAAGAGAGTGCAATTTTATCATCCACAACACTCTCTTCACTCAGCCTCATAGGCGCGAGTCTGTATTCCAGTGGTGAAATACTCTCGTATTGGAGGCCGCTCCTTCCGGCTTAGAGCGGCAAAACTATGGAATGATTTGCCACTTGCCGTGAGACTTCTTCAGGATCTCCTTCCGTTCATAAAAGCCCTAAACATATGGCTGTTTCAGCAATAACATAACACTTGGCGCTCTGCACAGCTTCCCTTCCTGTCTAGTTCAGCCACACTCACTCGGCGCTTGGACCCTCAGTAGAGTAGCTGTGCGCTTTATAAAACCCTGGTTAACATAACATAATAGCTTAAATCAGAATCAAGGAAATCTAGGAATTTCTGATGGTGGTGGTTAGTCCTCTAGTATCTACCCTACCATCACTGCCCATATCCGAGAGCTAAAGGGTTTTGTTTTTGTGCAGTACCTGGAGGCCTGAGAAGCAACCATACTTTGACCATTACCCTAGCTCTCTAATTGTCCATTTAACATTAGTCAGTGACTTACACAATTGAGCTCTTTGTGTAACTTGTCATGGTCTCAGAGAGGTTTGTCAATGTCGGTCAGGCAATCATCAGATAAAAAATGTATTTAGGCAAGGTATGTCCAATCTGAGCCTGAATACTTTTGGTTGACCTTTCTCTCTCTTTTGGGTTGTACGAAAGTAGTCAAGGATTAGCTTTCATTCACAGCGTCAGTTTGATTAACTTTCTCTGGTTCTTCTACTCACTAACTTCCCTTATTGTCTCTGTTTTTTCTGGCTGTCAATAGTCTCTTTGGGTTCGGCCAGCCTTCTTCAGTCGAGCCTCGATTCTTATAGGTTCTTGAAATTTCTGGTTCTGATGAAGCTGATTCATTATCGGAGGTGGCACTTCCTTGTGCCATGCTACCATCTGGACTCCAAATATCTTCTTTCAAAATGCCCTGTACCACCATGCTTACGATGACAGGACTAATTCCTGAAATGGCTTCTGGGACCATTTTGGTAGGGTGGGTCTGGGAGAATACGGTGTAGGGTTGGAGGGTGATCTTTAGGGAGTTGGCACCTTTGAGCAATCCAGTTTCCCTCTCAGTGAAATTCCAGACATGCTTTCTGTTTCCCTCATATTAATTGGTTGATCCCCCTTGGTACTGACCTGATACAGTCTGCGACAGATTCCGGCGTTTGTAATTTAAGCTCTACATTGGCTGCTTGTGTCTTAATTCTGACTCTGTCCTGCGCGCAGTAGGTAGCTTACTGCTGCGTGAAGTTGAGTTTACAAAGATACCTTCCGAGCAGGTTTACAGGACTGGAATCACAAACCACAAAGTGGTATTACTCTCTGATGGCTCCTATTTTTATCAGAACAGGAGCAGTAATTTGGTTGGTACATTGCAGATTGGCGATGCCTACAACTTAGACTTCTTTTCCCGAGAGGGGTAGGTTAGGGACCTCAACTGTTCTAACTGTCGAACTAGTGGTTCCTGTGTCTATTAGGAAAGATGCAGGATACCCATTAAACTCTCTGTCCACATATGGTCCACTCTGGTCCACTTCCAGGACTGCACCAAGTAAGCACTACTTCTCCCCCCTCGGGCCATCATTGGTCCTGATCAAAGTCTGTGGAAGTCTCAAACATCATAGGGACTGGGCCCTTTTGAGACATCATCAGGTTGTGGAGTACTTTGTTGGAAATGTGGAATCTCTCCCTGCATCGCATTGGGCTAAGGAGATTCCCTGGCATGCCAGGCTTTGGGATCTTCAAGGCTGATACAGGGGATCTAGGTATAAGTGGGAGTTTTCCCTGCCCCACAAGAATCGCAGCTTGGGCATCAGTGATGACTCAGTCTGAGTTTTAACAACACTCTGCTTCCAATGCTGATCTTGGGTCTCAGTCCCTGCACAACAGAGCAAGAAACTCTCCCATCTTATCTCAAAGCAGATTGTTCATTCTGCTGTGCTCCTGTACACCTACATTAGCCTCTCAAAGTAGGTGTGCATCAACTCTTTCTGCTCTTGAGAGGTTCAGAAAATCTTGTTCCAATTCATTTCTTTCTGGGGGACCTTCATCTTCAGATGTTTTATGACTTCTTCATATTTAGTTCTGGCTATGGGTGAAGGTGCAATTGTTTCTGCCGCCCAAGTGCGTACTTGTGTTGGCCAATTAACTGCCCTCTTACATTCTGCCCACAAGTCCTTTGGGACTGGCACCTCAAACAACACATCCAAATCTTCCCATGTGACCTTTAAAATGCTCACAATCTGTTCCATCGCTGTATACCACCTATCAGGATATGCTCTAAGTTTTGGAAGAAAGTTTGTAAAGTAAAAAAGATCTGACTGTGACCATGGGAGTTACGACAACATACCAACTGTAACAGTGACAAACTCATCTACATGACTTCATGCCCCTGTGGCCTTCGGTATGTAGGGTCGAGTACCAGGAAGATCAGGGCTCCGCATCACTGAGCACTAGAGTATTATCAGGTGTAAACAGAATTCTACTAAGTTGAGAGGACATTATGTAGAGATTTAATGCATGGCAGACAATCTTTTTTGAACTGTACTAGATAAACCCACCATACCAGTCAATGTTCAAGATGTGGGACCTGTTTTCATAACTGTAGAAAGACTGAATAAATGATGGACCCTACCTGAGATAAGCACCTGACTACTCTCCCCCCATGAGCTATCCTTGCCCTTAAGTTTTAATTAAAGGGGTTGTGTGCACACTGAATGGCACCCATCAACACCGTGCCTATTCCCTAGGGAATTACAATGCAAAATTTACAACAGCAAAGGTGCACCACAAAAAATGAATCAGTTGGTATAAACGATATTTAAGTAACCATAAGAAGAAAGTTCCTCAGAAATATTTAGAGTTCTTCTTTCAATCTTTATTTTTCAATTCAGTATAAAAGCACAAACAGCCGACGCGTTTCGTCCCAACATGGGACTTCTTCAGGGCTGTCGGTAAAAAAAAGACATACACATACAATCAATCTTAATGTACAAAACAATTTTTTCTGACTTACAGTTAAAATAACATTTAACATTTATAAGAACCTCTTTAAAAGAAACATAAGACATTTCTGACAAGAACATGAAGCTCCTACATGATTTGGAACTGGGGCTTTTGGTCCTTTATCAATCGTTTTTGTGGCAAAATGCCGGATGGCCTAAGTTTATCTACATTATTTACATTCCTAGTGTTGATCGGAGATTCAGGATGACTTGTAAATCTCTACAATAATCCAAATTGGAGTATGATAACATGCATCACAAGTTTATATCATCGGAACATCTTCATACATCTTGCAGCTTGCTTCATGGGGTGGCAACCCTGTATGCCCAGCCTGCAGCCCATGTGATTGACCGTGAATAAAGTGGCAAGTGGAGTGCAGAACAGAGAGGCCAAAATGAAATTAATAGGTTGGTTTCTATATATAAGGGGAAATGTGCAAATGAAAACCAGCCAGCCCAAGTGAAGAGATGAACCCAAAAGTTGAAAAGTATTATCAAGAGAAAGTATGTAGTGCATATGGGGACCAAGCAAGGTAAGTCACTACATTTCAACTGCAGCAATTGTCCCATAGTCAAAGCACTATTACCTTATGAATTGGTTGGACGTCGCATGTGTAAGTAAACTTGTGAAGCAGCGTGGTCCTGGGGCAACCTTCCGGGCTTGTGTGATCCTGTTCTCTATTGGATTACTCCGAGGCTGAGTATTTAAAATTTGATTTCTAGGCTGGAGTGCAAAAAGGTGGATGACATGAATTATAGACCTCACCATATAGTGTCAGCGTATTAGACAACCAACCAATAGGCAAGAGATTATTATTAGCTTGATTATAATAGCCCTGTGGTGGATAAATCACTCCCTGTCACTTTATCTGTTCAAAGAAAACAAATTCAACTTACTATAAGCTTTCCTAGGTTAACAGATGAAGCAGTATCTGTAGAATATGTGGGTGGTGTAGAGGATCATGTCACCTCGCTTATACAGGGAACTCAGTTCGTTTGCTGAGGGAAGAGAGGATAAATGAGCACAAGGAGACAAGAGTAACAACTATTCTGGGAAGTTGTTACTCTTGTCTCCTTGTGCTCATTTATCCTCTCTTCCCTCAGCAAACGAACTGAGTATATATATATAATAATAATCTCTTGCCTATTGGTTGGTTGTCTAATACGCTGACACTATATGGTGAGGTCTATAATTCATGTCATCCACCTTTTTGCACTCCAGCCTAGAAATCAAATTTTAAATACTCAGCCTCGGAGTAATCCAATAGAGAACAGGATCACACAAGCCCGGAAGGTTGCCCCAGGACCACGCTGCTTCACAAGTTTACTTACACATGCGACGTCCAACCAATTCATAAGGTAATAGTGCTTTGACTATGGGACAATTGCTGCAGTTGAAATGTAGTGACTTACCTTGCTTGGTCCCCATATGCACTACATACTTTCTCTTGATAATACTTTTCAACTTTTGGGTTCATCTCTTCACTTGGGCTGGCTGGTTTTCATTTGCACATTTCCCCTTATATATAGAAACCAACCTATTAATTTCATTTTGGCCTCTCTGTTCTGCACTCCACTTGCCACTTTATTCACGGTCAATCACATGGGCTGCAGGCTGGGCATACAGGGTTGCCACCCCATGAAGCAAGCTGCAAGATGTATGAAGATGTTCCGATGATATAAACTTGTGATGCATGTTATCATACTCCAATTTGGATTATTGTAGAGATTTACAAGTCATCCTGAATCTCCGATCAACACTAGGAATGTAAATAATGTAGATAAACTTAGGCCATCCGGCATTTTGCCACAAAAACGATTGATAAAGGACCAAAAGCCCCAGTTCCAAATCATGTAGGAGCTTCATGTTCTTGTCAGAAATGTCTTATGTTTCTTTTAAAGAGGTTCTTATAAATGTTAAATGTTATTTTAACTGTAAGTCAGAAAAAATTGTTTTGTACATTAAGATTGATTGTATGTGTATGTCTTTTTTTTACCGACAGCCCTGAAGAAGTCCCATGTTGGGACGAAACGCGTCGGCTGTTTGTGCTTTTATACTGAATTGAAAAATAAAGATTGAAAGAAGAACTCTAAATATTTCTGAGGAACTTTCTTCTTATGGTTACTTAAATATCGTTTATACCAACTGATTCATTTTTTGTGGTGCACCTTTGCTGTTGTAAATTTTGTTTTCATAACTGTGTAGAGCTTTAAAAACTGCTTTACCTGCTGCCCAGTACAACTGGAAAATTGATGATATTATACAGTTACCATCTTTTGTGACACTTCAGTATATTGTGTTTAGTATGTTTTGCACTTTTCATTTATTTGACTTGTTTATATTGTGAATATGTTTGAGATAAAGGAAGGGTCACTGGAATTCGGCGATTCTGAGAGTGTGGTGTTTTCCACATAATTATAATTCACTGAATTTGGCACCATATGCAGCATAATTTGCAGATTTTAGCAAAAGAACAGTATCTACCTCAAACCTATCTGATGTTACTAACAAGGCAGTGACACTTGCTGCAGCACTTTGAAAGGCGCTTTGCCAAGTTTGACTGGTCACCTCTCAATTGCTTATTTCTGTATTTGGGCGTTAAATTGGCACTTATGAGGAAAACCTTTTTCCACAAAGTGTTAACGTGTAAAAATATGAAAATCATTAAGTCATACTATCATAAAATGCATTATAGTGCATAGTTTGCCTTTTCTTGTTGCTTAATTTAGTCAAGCCTGCCGCATAATTTGGTCCTACTTGTTGCATAATTCCAGTTGCCCTGTATATAGGAAGTATTATTAAAGTGTTGTGCACTCACCAGCTTGGCGGGACATTCATATTTTATTGTTGCTTCGTTAAAGGTGTTGCATGAAACTAGACTCACACTGCAGCCCCTCCCTTGAGTTAAGCCTCGGACTACTCAACCATGTCTACCTAGAGTCCTAGATGCTTAACTGACCACCTACATTCTGTTGCAGCTGGATGTCCTCATTTAGATACTAGTAGGTGGCCCGTGACCCACCAAGGCCATGGCCACTGTTGAGCTGATCAATAGTTGCCCTCCAAATGTAGAAATCTCCACCTTTTAGACAGGGATCTTAGGCCTTCAGTGGAGAAGGTGTCATGTTCTATGCACTCATGCTGTAAAGTATTTTGATCTACAAGAACAAGGCCCTAAAATGGTAGGTTGTTTATGCAGATTAAAATAGCAATGGACCTCATGTGTAGGAAGCTTCTCGAAATGTGTGGGGGCCATCCCAGGCTTTAGTCTTTGTATTCTGGGCCTTGATTTTCTCATAGAATCAACGGGCCTACAAATCCCAGAATACAAAGTTAAAAAAAACTATGCTGGATGAGCTACATATGTATGGATCTGGAAGACTTGAGAGCTCAGCACTCAGAGTTGATGCAACGCCACTTTGCAAGGCCTCATAGATATGGAGTAAGACAAAGAAGAGCAAGTCGCTGCCTTGCCTTACTTTGCATCAAGGAGGCGTTCTATCAGTCGTGGCTGGCAGCACTAGGTAGTGGTGAGGCAGGCAAACAGGTGGTGGGTGGATGACTGCACACATTAACCAAATAAAAGAAATAAATAGGCACTTATTTTATTAAAGGTCCTCTTCGCTCTGATCTGGTTTCTTCTCAGCTGCCAGTGAGGGACCCTCAACAACTCCCTTAACCAATCCTGGCACTGCTCTCATACTGTTAACCAGCATGAGAGCAACGCCAGGATTGGAGAGAGCGGCCTTTCTTGGCACTCCTGAGGGCACTGGAAGTTTGGGCTTGGTCTAACCCAGCTGTCTTAAGACAACTGGGTTAAAGGGGTCAAACTGTGCATCTCTGGTCGGCCGTCGCAAGATACCCGGCTACAGGGACATATGCACTTTGAACTGCCCAGGCAGCACATCCTACTCCCTGCTGCTGTTACTCAGCAGGCCCGCCCCATCCTGGTGCTCAGTTCGGGACGGGTGGATGAAAATAAAATGGTGATAAATTAAATAATTACAATTTTTTTCATATCTGGGGCTTTTGTGTGGGCATTGTGGTTAGTGGGGCGACGCTCCTCTGCTCAAACGGGGAGTCGCCCCTGTGTTCCATGGGTGTTACAGTGGGTTTTCCCATGCAACACCAATGGATTTTGACACTGCCCCAGATTTACTTAATCACAAAAACCTGGGGTAGCGTCAAAACCTTACGCTTTCCCAGAGCAGGCGCAATAAGATAAAATATTTGTATTTCTCCTTGTTTTTCCTCTTTCCATGTGTTCCATTCTGCAGCACACATAGAAAGGGGAAAACACCTCTTGGGATTGCTTATGTGCCGGCATTGAAGGCACCCTTCGTGGTGCAAGGGTTCCTACATTGGCACTAGGCAGCAAATTGTGCGGGAGTACAGGGTGAAAGGACAGAAATGCGCCGAATTTCATAAATATGGTGCATTCCTGCACTTTAACATTGGCGTAGTGCAGCGCAGCAAGAAGACTTGCGGAGCTGCCCTACGCAAATTGCTGATAAAGGGGGCCCAGTGTTTTTAAATGAACTAGTTACGCAGCACAAAGTAGTTGTCTTCTATTTTAATGTTACTGTGTTACTTTCCTATCATTCTTGAGATACATCTGTTTTACAATAAGTACTGTACCTTTAAATGACAGCACTTCAGGTTAGTTTAAAATAAATAGTTGACAGCATTGTGAGCATATAGTCCACTGAAGCTACAATTATTTTTTCTTTATTCCTTGTTTCGTTTTTTATTTTTTACTAAAATCTTAACCCTTGGAGAGACGTATAAAAAGACGAGTTTTTTTCGAATCTCAAGATTTCTGTTCGAATTCATTCTCTCGTCTTTTTCTCTCGATTGTCATTCAAAGTGATTTATTCCTTCAAATCGGCTCTCATTTCAACCAGGATTTGCAAGCAACCTTCTCTGGCACAAAGTGACTCACACATATCATAAGATCACTCACTGAAGCTGCTCTCTCAGCCGAAGAAGTCTTGTTACAGTAATACATTCCCTGAGTATGTATAAGTAAATTATTAGTGTCCTCTTATCGTTTAATTTGTTCAAATGATACTAGATTTCAAAATTGCAAATTTGGGCCTAGAAAAAAATTAGAACGTACTTGCTGTGGTTGGAGAACTTCAGTGTGTATGTAACCCCCACAATGACGCCAGGTCTGTGTTTTATGTTCTTACAAAACTACTGACGTTGTGGTAGGTTCCCTTAGGAAGCAGCCCCCACAACACACAGATGCAAACACTGTCTTATACGGCTGTTTCCGAACAAATGAGAAGACACAGGAAGTGACACGTCCCAGCTTCACAATCTCGTCTGATCCAAGCAGGGTGGAATGAAACGCTGCTCCACTTTCTGCTCTTCGGAGAGGCTGAGAACTAGCAGCAGGGGGAGGGATCTGGAACAGCTAATGGGCAGGGGAGCGAATGTTGCTTCAGCCTAGGAATGTTGTTCACTGCAGGGCCGGAAAGGACAGCCAGCCAGAAAATAGACCCTGTGCTTTCTCGGCTCGTGGTCTCTCGCATCTGAACGCTCTGATGTAATCGAGTCCCCCCACACATATTTTTGTACTGCCTGGCGGTGCAGAGCCCTGTTTCTGAGCGGAAAACTATGGCAGTGGGGTGCTGCTATTTGAATCTCACTCTGGGCTGCAGGGAAATAAAATGAGGCGAGCTGTGCTGAATGCAAACTGTGGCCTGGAATCCTGGTGGCAAACGAGCGAGGAACCTCACAGAGCCAAGTAGAACTGTACAACAGAATCAGGGAAGAAAATGCTCATCTTGAAAGTGTTGTGGGTACTTGGCGATATTGTCTCCCCTCGTTCTTCTTTTCAGGTATCTTTCCAAGTGTCGCAGCGTAGAGGGGCGTTCAAATATTGACTAATGGCCGGATGTACAAACGGTTGCAAACAAACAATCCGATTCGCTAAAACGTGTTTTGCTAGGTACTATTGGTATTTTTAGAAATCACTGTTTAGAAGGGGCCCTTCCCAATAGAGATTCAGTACGAGATGTGCAATGTTTTGTGACTGATATCCAGCCGCCAAACACTTGTAAAAATAGAGAGTCTGGAGTTCGAGTGGTAGGCCATTCGCAAATGGTTCAGGGGAACACCCTGAAACAAACTTTTCACACAAAAAAATTCTTTTTAAACGTAATACCATTTATTTTAAAGAAATTATGCTGCATTAAAAAAGTTGACTTTATTGAATGGAGAGCAGAGGAGACATTGTGGTCTGCTGGCCCCAGCAGACCACCACATCTGGGATGGCAACCAATCAAATTGAGTCACAATGTGCAAACTACTCATAAATATTGATGAGGACGGTCAGATTTTGCCTCACTCCAATTCCTTATTTGTGAATCGACTCATCTGTACATAGGTTGGTTCTGAAAATAATTTAGTGGTGCAAAAAGTCAGTATACAAATGGCAACCGCTTGTTGCTGTTGGACCTGGCAGGATCCCTACTTGGATAGGGTGCAAGCAACTACCAACTAGAGACCCCCATTTCTAACAGTTGCAACCACATTTTTAGCACTTTTGTCCCCTAGTCACGGACTTGACATATGGGGTTTTTACTTGAATGTAATGTCACACAGCTGGAGATGTGCACTTTTTATGGAAGCTTTCATATTAGAGAATGTGCTATGTTACTGTATTGATGTTTGCACAGTACTTATTACCATTATCATGGCACTGTATCACTGGGAGTGCATTGGAGAGTTTGCTGAATGTTTAGGAATGCCCAGCTTACTCTCTGATAAATCCTCATTACCCTTAGTCCATCTCATCATTGTCACAGTCATTACAAAATGAGGTAATCTCACTCCTTCACAGGAAAAACAAGCTTTGGCAAAGTTGATAGGTTTCACCTATGTGAAGCTTTGCCAATGTCTTTTAGCAATGTTGTTCAGTAGAGTAGATTAGAGTGGTGTACAGTGGCACAGAGTGGAGTGGCATAGAGTGGAGTAGAGTGGCTTGGAGTGTTGTGGCTTTCAGTGGAGTGGCGTAGAGTATAGTGGCACAGAGTAGGGTGGAGTGATGTAGAGTAGAGTGGCTTTGAGTAGAGTGTAGTGGACTGGCGCAGAGTAGAGTGGCATAGAGTAGAGTGGACTGGCATAGAGTAGAGTGGCATAGAGTATAGTGGTGTGGAGTGCAGTGGTATAGAGTGGATTGGCATAGGGTTGAGTAAAGTGGTGAGGATTGGGGTAGGCTAGAGTAGAGTGGCATGGCATAGAGTGGTGTGGAGTAGCGCAGAGTGGTGTGGAGTAGTGTAGAGTGGTGTAGCGTAGAGTTGCATAGAGTGGTATTGTGTGCAGTGGAGTGGAGCACCACTGTGTGGAGAGGAGTGGAGTGGCATCATGTAGAGTAGAGTGGCATAGAGTGGAGTGGCACAAAGTGATGTGGAGTAGAGTGGAGTGGCATAGAGTGCAGTACGTATAAGAGTAGAAAGAGTAGAAGTGGCAAAGAGTGGTGCAGAGTAGAGTGGAGTATATTGCACTGGGGTAGAATGCAGTAAAGCATAGTGGTGCAGAGAAGAGATGAGTGGTGTAGAGTGAAGTGGCATAGAGTACAGTGGCATAGGATAGAGTGGTGCAAGGTGGAGTCGGGTAGTGCAAAGCAGAGTGGCATAGATTGCAGTGGTGTAGAGTGCAGTTGCGTAGATTGCAGTGGTGCAATGTAGAGTAGAGTGTAGTTGCCTAGACTGCAGTAGTGCACAGTAGATTAAAGTGGCCTAAAATGAAGTGCATAGAGTGCAGTGGTGCAGAGTAGAATAGAGTCATGTAGAGTGCATAGGTGCAGAGTGCAGTGGCAAAGTGTACGGTTCCATAAATTAGATTGCTGTAAAGTGCAGTGGTGTAGAATGGCATAAAGTGTAGTGGTGTAGAGAAGAGATGGTGCTGAGTATAGCAGAGGGGTGTGGAGTGCAGCATAATAGAGTAGCATGGTATGGCGTAAAGTGCAGTGGCATAGAGTGCAGTGGTATAAAGCAAAGTGGTGCAGAGTAGAGTGTAATAGAATGCAGTATCCTAAAGTGCAGTTGCATAAAGTGCAGTGGCTTGGTGTGGTGCAGTGTAGAGTGACGTGAAGTACAGTGGTGTAGAGTGCAGTGGCACAGAGTGCCGTGGCCTAGAGTAGAGTGCAGTAGTGTAGAGTAGAGTGCAGTGGCAAAGAGTATAGTGCTGCAGAATAAAGTGGCATAGAGTGCAGTGGCATAGGGTGCAATGGCATAGAGTGCTGTCGTGTAGTGTGGTACAGAGCAGAGTGGCATAGTGTGCATTTGCATAGACTGCAGTGGTATAAGTGAAGTGGCGTAGATTAGAGTGGCCTAACGTGCAGTGACGTTGAGTGGTGCAGAGTAGAGTGCAGTGGCGTTGACTGCGATGGCATAGTGTAGATTTGTGTAGAGTGCAGTGGAGTAGAGTACAGGCTAGGGAGTGGGAGGGAAAATAAGCAACATGGAAGGGGATGGGTGGAGAAATAGAGCTACATGGACAGGGTTATGGGAGATGGACAGAAAACACAAAAACTAATTTGCAGAGCATGAACACAAAGAAAAAAGCAGCTCCTAAAACGGGAGAAGTGGATAGACACAAGTACTTGGTCATTTTACAGGGGAGGAACAAACACAAGAAGAGAACATGATGCCACCATGCCATGAGAAACAGGGATGAAGGAAAGGAGAGAGCCGCTGAATCGAACAAATGGTAAACTATGGACGGGTTATAAGCCCACTGTGTGTAAACAACATATCTCACAGACAATAACGCATGCGCTGCCTAGGTGAAAACAAATAAAGGAGGATCTTTCAATGAGAGCCCCATCCACCCAACTTTGGTGCCATAAAGGTGGCTGACAATCCTGACTGGCTTCTTCTGTAAGTGTCCAAGCGCTTGTCAAGGGACAGAAAGCAGGGTTCTCTATTGACTGTGATTTGGACATGATGAACAAAGGATAATGAAGGTTATCATTAAGTAACTGGGAAATTATCCCTGCGTCCCTTGTCCCAGTCATTACAAAATAAGTTGTACCAAAGCTGAAGTCCTTTGATCAACTAGCAACAGTAAAAAAACTGTCTTAAGTATGCAACACTATAAGATTTTAATGCATATCAAAAGACCAAATAGAAGTGCATGATACACCAAATTACTTTGCAGACTTCATAACACATGCCCGAAACTCAAATGCAAATTAGAGACATTATTTAGAAGGTAATGTTTCATAAAAGTATGTTATGAGGACCAAATAGCCGCCCTACAAATCGCGTAGATTGATACACCCTGAAATTCTGCCCAGGTAGTGGCCATCAGCCTTGGGGATCTCCCTCGAACCTGTAGATCTACCGGGCTGTCTTGCAAAGCAGGGAGGATGATAGATGTAATCAAGCTACTGTGAGTCACTGCAGACATCTTCTTCACCCTTTATTACAATGGGAAAGTCACAAACAAGTAATCCATTTTCCTGTATTGCTGAGATTTGGCAAAATAAATCGAAAGAGCCCTTTTAACATCCAGTGTGGTCAACATTTGTTCTTCTGCGTTACAGGAACAAGGGTAAAAGGAGGGGAAAATAATTTCTTGAGATCTATGAAATACAGAATTAAGTTTAGCTACAAACATAGGATCAGGTTTTAAAATGACTCCATCTCTAATAGATCGAATAAATGGAGGACAACACTTTTAAGTTCCCAATTCATCAAGTTTATGAGGTGATAGTTACCAAGAAAAGAGCCTTAAAAGATAGATCTTTTAACACTGCAGTATCCAAAGGTTCAAAAGGATGAGACTGTAAAGTCCACATAATTGAAGGAACTAAAAGTCATTATAGGGAACGATTGCAATTTAAGAGTCAAGACAGAAAGTTTTAAGTGAAAACCATCCAGAAGAAAGTTCAAAATTGGGGAAACTTCACAAACAGTTGATGATAGATCATACAAAGAACACCAAGTGTACCAAAAGACTTCCAGGGCTTTGAGTAAGATTTTAATGTGAACGTTCTTCTATAGTTCTTAATTACCTACAATAAAGAAGAGGATAGACCCTTTGCTAGGAGATTGGACATCTCAACCACCAAACCGACAAAGTAAGTTGGAGTAGAAAGAACAGAGCAGCTGGCTTAAGAGATGAAAGAGACTTCAGAAGTACCCAAGGAGAAAAAAGTGCCAGAGTCTTCAGCAGAGGAAACCTTGACCTCTGATGCCGGTAAGGAACCTCCTGGAATATGAGGAGAACCTTTTGTATCAACTGGAAGGATGGGAAGGCTTATAAAACTTGATTCAGCCCTGCTGCAAAACCTGGGAACACTGCACTGACCTGGTTGCCGCCACCGTGAACCAGAGCCCTTCCGCAAGCCTTGCCGCTACCGCCAGGTCTACAGTACCCGGCAGCATTCGCGGCGCGCACGCCGCCACCGCGTCCAACAAGCACCAGGAGGTGATTTTAAGGAACACAGGGCTCTGATGGAGCGGGAGCCCTGTTGCAAAACCTGGGGACACTGCACTGACCTGGTTGTCGCCACCGCGAGCCAGAGCCCTTCCGCAAGCCTTGCCACTACAGCCAGGACTACAGTACCCGGCAGCATTCGCGGCGCGCACGCTGCCACCGTGTCCAACAAGTGCTAGGAGGCCTTTTTTAGGAACACAGGGCTCCGGTGGAGCGGGAGCCCTGCTGCAAAACCTGGGGACACTGCACTGACCTGATTGTCACCACCGCGAGCCAGAGCCCTTCCGCAAGCCTTGCCGCTACCGCCAGGACTACAGTACCCAGCAGCATTCATGGCGTGCACGCCGCCACCGCATCCAGCAAGCGCCAGAAGGCGTTTTTAAGGATCACAAGGCTCCCGCGTCGCGGGACGCGCGTGGGTGGCCCATCAGAGCCTGGCAGAGACTGGACAGGGCCACCCCTCTGACATTGGGACTTTGGCAGCTTTGTAGCTCTGTGGTAAGCTTGGAGTATTGTACTTTCTTGTATCCTGTGTGCACTTTTAAGCAACCGGTGAACTAGCAAGGCAGTTTCCCCTTATTCCTTATGGCGTAGAGAGGCCTTGATTCAAATATGAGTAAAAGTAAGGGCCCTGCTGCTACATTTGACGATTTTATTATTAGGGCAGAATCCTTACTAAATCATGAGGTCCAAATTGCTGAAAGGCACTTGTCTCTTGAACCGGCATACACTCAATTGCGTTCCCCCAGGCCCTCTGGCACCCCGCATTTATTTCCATTGGTATCTATAGAAACAGGCAACATTGAGGGGTCTTCGCCTAACTGCTCTATTGTCTCCCTACCTCCAGGGCAAAATGGTTCAAATAGCCCACCAAGCCCGACAAAGGGAACAAGATTAAGAAAGCAAAATATGAGACCGGGAAAAAAGGGTGATGATCAGAGAGTTAACAAAGAAGCCATCCCAGTTGTAAGGAAACCTAGGGCCTAGACTACAGGGTGGTCAGTACAAGGAGCAAAATCCAAACCCAGTACTGATGCATCAAGGGTATCTGTAAAAAGCGCTAGCACCCAGACCGAGGTTAATAACGATCAAAACTATCTTGATTTAAGGAATTCTTTTGGGGATTTCGAACAAATTGTAAAAAGATCTCTTGAGTCTGCAAAGGAGGCTATACCAACCAAGATAGTGGATTATATCCGTGAGACTCTGAAGTCTTTGAAAGGGAAGCTGGGTCGATTGCACGAAGCTATAGGACACCCGTAGAACAGCAGTAATTCCATCAGTTACATTGCCCAGGAGGGAGGGTCACAAAAAATACAGGATGATCCACTGTTAGTAACAGCGCAGGGTGGTGATAGGTTAACACTGGATGAATCGAATGAGTCTTTGAGGTCTAATGTGCCCATAAATTGTACCATGCCTTATTCTAAAAACATGAGCGATGATGGGGTGGTCTCAGCTGAAGGTGAGATACGGGCTGGTACTGAATAGCAATGGAACAAAACTGGTAATTCACATTGACAATCAGCTTATGATAGATCAGGTATTTAATCCGGGAAGGCAGTAATATACAGCCCAAAAGGAGCAGACCTATTACCAAATAATGATGTCCTAAAGTTACCCCCGCTTCATGTCCTTATGTGATAATCTTAGCAGGAGTACCGCAACTTAGGAGCAATCCGAACGAGGATTGGGTTATCCTAAGAAATAAGACAGCAGAATGGCTAGCAAAGTTTAAGCATTGCAACTTACTGAGAGCTGCAGATATTTTAATGCTGCATAGGGTGGGATGGGTGGGAAAATCAAGGAAGAACATTACGGGCGATTGTGTGGTGGTAAACTTTAGACCGCCTCAGATGGTTAGCGCCATCTTAGCTATTAAAGAGAAAGTTGCATTAGGGAATACTAGCATCTGTGTATTACCGTTGGGATATTTTTATAGACCAACGGAGAGAGGAAATGTAAATGGCACAGATCCCCTGGTCCCACTCTTCAACCTCTTTGAGGGACTGTCATCCTTAGAGGATTTAGATTGACATCCAAAGTTCTCACATTACAGATTGGATGCTCCTAGCGTATCCCAGATGAATGATTTCACGGCTTGGAAAATTACTACATGGGTATCGAAGGCAGAACTTCAACAATCTGACCAACTAATGGATGGGAACAATGGAACAATAAACATTGGGAAAGTATAAGGAACCCAGAACTTGCATATAGCCATGCTGACAAGAAGCCACAACTCCAATCTATCCAATAGAATTATTGGAAGAGAGCCATCGCCGATTAGGGAACTGTATAGGTCTCCGAAATTATGCCTGACATCATGGAACATAGCAGGTTTAAATAGGAACATGATCGATTTAGCTTGGAATTAATATATAGAGCACAGCGACATTACCCTCTTGCAGGAGACTTGGTCACTAGAAACACTGTATAGAGTTGGTTTTAAAACATTCAGTGTGGGGGGCAGCCCCTAAGTGAGAGGAAGACCTTTGGGGGGGCTTGGTGATAAGGATACGGATTTCCTTGGAAGTCAATATCATCCCACTAAATGTACCATCTCAAGATATATTAGGATTAAAATTAATCTCACGGGATGGTGACGTTTTATTCCTATTTAATATCTACAATAGACCAGGCCCTGCTCAACGGGAATCTCCAGTAATCAGCCAGCTCGAATCTTTTCTAGAGACATTAGGACATAAACCAAGTATTATAATTGGAGGCGACTTCAATTGTAATTTTGGACCTGTATTGGGGTTTGGAAATTTATTCGAGGACAAAGACATGGCATATAATAACCCTGCTATAGAAAGTAATACGGAGGTGAAGTGCTCCGTGTCTGTGGCCCAAGTATTAGAGCATATAATGGGGCATAGTCTGAGAGCATGCAATGTACGTTTGCCTTCCGACAGACCAAATGCACACACTTTATCCAGAGGCAGATCTCGAACTAGTATAAATTATATAATGGTGACACTAGGTTTCTGGAGTCACTTGGTTGACTTAAAAATGTATCCCAGAACGGAGAGTGACCATCGACCCTTGCGGTTGATGATATTGCCAAAGTTTTTCCTTTCCATTCTAAATGGAAATAAGGAAATTGGAACCATAGAAGATGAAATCATATTAAGTAACAATAACCGAGCTGTAAAATGTCCATACATCCTTGGGAACACTAAAGCCATGGATTAGTATCTACTCTATTTTTGCTGACACTATTACACCATTCCTAGAACAATCCACAGGTAAAATCCAGAGGATGGACCTGCATGCAGCACTGGTCAACGCGTTAAGTCCGGTGCTAAGTAAAATACCAAAACAGGGGAATGCAGGAACTACTCATATGAATACGTTTGGAAATCCCTGGTATAATAGGAATTGCCGGGTAGCTAAAACAGAGTTAATTCAGGCTGTCAAAAGTAATGGTATAGCTGCAATAAGGGCAAAAAGACACAATTACAAGTAGATCATGGAGAAAGCAAAGAAACTATGAGATGATGAGATTTCGACAGGTTTAATCTGTGCGGCTAAAACCAAGGATTAGGCAGCTTTTTGGAACCTTATAGCTAGAGGGAATAGGACAGGAAGGATGCAAAAAGACCTATTTCTCGATGAAAACACTTTTCTGGTCTCTATTCGGAAATTAATGGTGATGATTTTGTGGTAAGAAAAGATATGGAGGATATTGCCAAGGTAGCTAAATTGCCCTTCAGCCTAGAAGATACATTACTAGTATTGGATTTAATTAAATTAGGCAGAGCACCAGAACCAGATAAAATTCCTGGTGATCTTTTAAAACATGATATTGAAGTTTGGGGACCATATATTAATTGCCTTTGTAATGCAATAGCTGATATTGCACCAATACCAGACACATGGAAGGGGGCAGAAATAGTCACAATTTTTAAAAAGGGAAATCGGCATGATCTGGCAAATTATTGTCCCATTAGCTTGATTGATATCCCACAAAAAATCTATAAGCTAGGCATATTTTAAGTAGGCTAACTGCATGGATTGAAGAGGTTGATTTACTTTCAAAATACCAAGCTGGGTTCAGGAAAAAAACTATTACTATTGACCAAGTCTTTAGATTTATGTGTATATGCTGGAAATATGTCAATTTAAGGAAAGGTAGTTTTTACATTGCCTTCATTGATTCAAAGGCTGCGTTCGATTTGGTACCCAGGAACCTGTTATGGGTTCACCTGGGGGTGCCACTCAAACTCCTTGTCCAAATAATTAGGCTCCATGAAGGAAATTATGCTAAAGTAAGATGGGGGCCGAGGAGTGAACTCACCAAGGACATACCTGTAAGACGGGGAGTATGATAAGGGTGCGTACCGGCGCCCACTTTGTTCTCCCTGTTTGTAAATGACATCCCTCAATATTTGGAAGGTTGCAAAAAAGACTCACCTAAGTTGTGAGGCGAAGTAATACCAGCGTTACTTTTCGCTGATGACACTATCCTAATTTTGCAAACCCCAAGGGGACTCCAAAACTTGATGAATTCTTTTGAGTCATACTGCACCGAGAAGGGCCTTGAAATAAATACCAGTAAGACTAAATATATGTCTATTAATCCCCATAGATCTTTTAAAAAGACTTTAGAGCTAAACCACCAGAGATTAGAGCACGCACACAGTTTTAATATTTAGGCATCACATTAGACACGAAATTGACCTGGAAGCCACAACTGGAAAAAAATAGAATAATTCTGCTTCAAAACTCCACTCCTATCTTTAAAAAGCATGGGGGGAGTACCACAAAGGCAGTATATCCTGCCTTTGAGGTTTTTAAGTTGAAGACTCAATCAGCCGCTTTGCATTGAGCAGAAATATGGGGGCCTTAATGTAAACTGAACTTTGAAGTTAGAGAAAATAACTTCTTTCGGAAATGATTATCTCTACCGTGCAGGACACCTTTGATTCCAGTTGTTATGGATTTGAATTTTTATCAAACTGATAATCACGCTTTATTACGCCCCCTCTTATTCTGGGTAAAAATATGGTCAACATCTGAGCTTTTATATTATAAAAGAGGTCTTCAGGAGGTTATGAATACTGGACTATTTAAGGCAATTCCATGGTTCCAACATGTGTCAACTTGGTTGGAAAAGATAGGGTTACTCCATTTTTGGGAAGAGCCTTTAGAGTTGACCATGGCATGTAGGAAGCTAGTAAAATCATCTTTTTGGGCTTACCATAACGATAAATTGCTACATAACTCCAGTCTGGGCTCTTTAACATCAACTTTCCTCCTATTTAAAGATATAGCCCAATTTGAACCATTTTTAGATGAGGTTTGCCCCCAAATTGCGAAATCTTTGTATCTGAAATTTAGATATGGGGTTTTACAAACAAATGCCAACAAATCCAGATGGGGGTAGTAATCGTGATGATAAAGACTATGATAAATGCATGTTATGCACTAACAAAGTCAAGGAAGATGACCTTCACATATTATTCTTCTGCCCTCTATACGATATCCCGAGGAAAAAATGGATTAAACCTCTCTGCAACAATTTGAACATTAGACATTGCAGAGAGGCTGAGCGTATATTGAGGACAGACACCACACAATTGGTGGTTCTTGGTGTAAGCAGATTTCTATTTAATGTTAATACCATAAGAGCTAAAAATGGTCTGAAATTGTAATAGTCTAGTTGTACCTGTTTAGTAAATATTTTACTTATCTTGTACTTGCACTTTAAAAATTGTGATAACCCAGTGATAAAGTTTTCTCCTTTTAACACTTGGTGGAGATATCAAATAACTTGGATGTTAATTGTAAGGATGGCGACCAAAGAATTTTAAAAGGTTTTATTTTCTTCTACTTTTAGCGTTTGTAAAAAAACTTTTTATTGTATTTATGTCGCTATTTACGTTTCTTAAATTTTGTATTTAGAAAGGATCATGTAGTTGCGTCTCTATGCCCCACCATGTGCTAAAATCAACTGTTCAACAAAATGTAAGGGGAATGTTTTTTAACATGTGCTTTTATGGTCTAAAAGACCGAAATAACGTTTAAAATGATTCAGCTACTTCAGAAGGCTTTTTCCACTCCCCTGGCACCCTCCTCCAGAAACCTGGATCAGAGTCTGTGAGGCTTAGTAGGGTCCTTTGTTGTAAACATATCCAGATAAGGTTTCCTGAAATGTTTGCCTATCCTATGAAAAGTCATTATAGACAATGTGATCTTATGAGAAGATGGAAACTTCCTGCTGAGGCTGTCGGTTATCTTCATTGTCCATTCCCTTGATGTGGACAGCTGACAAATTGAACAAGTTATTTTCTGCCCAAGTGCGCTACTTTTAGATTCAGAGTCCTGGAATGAGTGCTCCCCTGATGATTTATATTAAAGACTGCAACCGTGTTTTCCATCTAGTGTAACACATTTTTCTGGAGCAGAGAATTTTGAAAATACTTCATGGCTTGGACGATTGCCATTAGCTCTCTGAAATTCTATGACCTGTGAACCAACAGAAATGACTATTTGAATGACAAGCTTTGTCCAGCCGTGTTGCTCCCCTCCCATCTGTTGTTAGAATCACAGGGTAATATATGTGAATGTTCACTTCCTGGAAAGATTCATGACATCCAACCACCAAAAAAGGCTGTGTCTGACCTCTGCTAACAGAGGAACTATCTTTCCCAACAAGTACACTAATGAAGATCAGTGACTGTTGACATGACGAAAAGACGAAGTCTCCGATGTGAGACTCTGTTTATGGCCTCACATATTACATTACTGATGATATTTAAGGCCTCTGGGGGCTGAAACGCGTCATGGCGGAATAGCACTGCACTGAATAAATCTACTTGCACCAAGGAAAACTGGTGTCCGTTCCGTTCCTGACTCAGTATTATGCGTTGTGAAGATTCGGTATCTGTGGATATATATTTATATATATATATATTCGCTGAAAAAAAACATAGCTTTTAGGCCCGTTATAGTTAGAAATTAGCATTTAAAAAACCTTAGAAATTCACTGAAAAAACTATAGGTTTCAGGGGTGTTAGAGTTAGCTAGACAATTCACTCGTACAAAACCATAGAAATTCCACTGTTATAGTTAGTTCAGCTAACTATAACCCCCGCAATGCACTGCTCATGATGTCACATATTACATTGTTCAAAGCATGGTCAGTGACATCACTGATGACATCACTGATGACATTTCAAATGACATCACTGATAACATCATCCAGTGTCCGTGTGTTTCTGTAAAGTTTAAATATGTTTTATATATATGCCAATGTGTATTGAAGAATCAGTGGGTGTATAAGTTCTGGATGAAGGATTGACGAGGTGTGTGACTGATTGTATAAGCCACTGATTAACCGTGTCTTACTGAATACAAGCATTAGTGACTAAACTCTGTGAATGTTTATTAGTGTGTCTGTTGTTCTGTAAGCTAGTACATGGGTTAGTCAGTAGCTACATGACAGTTTTATGGGTTATTGATTGTTTGCCTGAGTATTGGTAGCGGTGCCTGAGTGTGTGTGTGTGGGTGGGATGGAGGTGTGTGACTCTGTGCATAGATGTGTGACTAGTTGAATCACTGGGTTTATGGGTCAAGAGTGCATGTGTAAACAGCTCTATGACTGGGTGAGTGTTGGTATGTGTGTTTTCGTGAGTGAATGGAGATCTCAGTGGTACACAAAAGTAGCTATATATGTAGAAGGCAGTTTATGTGAGTGATGGTGTATATAAATAACTATATGTGACAGTGAGTGATTACAAGATTGGCTGTATGAATGAGTGTGTACTTGTATCACTGATTATATAAGAGAGTAAGGATGCACTACTATATGCATGAATTAGTGAGGTGGTGTGTGCATAACTCTGTAGGTGAGTAAAGGGGAGTGTCATTGATTCTTTACATTACTATCTAGGTCTGTGAGTAATTCCATGGATGAGTGGTGGTATGTGACTGTCTGAATAGGTGTATGACTGCATACGATAGTGTTGTATTGAGGAGTGACTGCATGTATGAGTGGTTGTATGGGTGAATGAGTGGATGTGTGTGTAGACCTAGGAATCAGTGAGTGGGTATTTAGTAACTGGTATTGGTGTGTCTATGGTTTCAAAACTGGTAGTCTGCATTTTAGAATGGATGTTTCAAATGTTATGTTAGGGTGTGAGGAGGTGCATCAGATTATCACGTAGATGATGTCATCAGTGATGTCATCAGTGATGTCACTGGCTATGCCATGAATGATGTAATATGTGACGTCATGAGCAGTGCATTTCCGGTGCGCGAGTTATAGTTAGTTGAACAAACTATAACGGGGGAATTTCTATGGTTTTGTACGAGTGAAATGTCCAGCTTGCTATAACACCCATCAAACCTATGGTTTTTTCAGTGAATTTCTAAGGTATTTTAAATGCTAATTTCCAATTATAACGGGCCTGAAACCTATGGTTTTTTCAGTGAATTTCAAAGGTTTTTTTAAATGCTAATTTCCAACTACAATATCCCTATAACTTATAATGTTTTTTATGTAAATTTTAAAAACATGTGTATACTTTATATAGTGAAAACTAACTTAACAGCAGTCTTATAAATATGGCTCCTGTTTTTTGGGGATTTATTTTTGGGACATTTCCGACTGTATTTATCCATATTTTTTGTAAATAATTGTATCTGTATTTACCCATATATAGTTTGGATTTTGTGAAAAAATAATCTGAAATGAGTATATTTCCACATTTATTTGTCTGATAAATATGCACTCATGGCTGAAGGACTGACCGTTTTTAGTCATGTATACACTCTTAGATGATAAACTTTACACAACCTTGATATTAAAATGTGCATGTTTTCTAATACGAGCAGATACAGTGATCTTTAAGGCTCTTTACTAAAAGTTTTTTATTGTTTTTACCCTGTTACTTTTAGAACAACAGACCTATTGGCCTGGTACTCATAATTGACAGCATTTAGAATCGCTCAAAAAATAACCCAATTTCTGTTTTTATGCACATTTTAAAATAAGTACAGTGAAGAAAATAAATACTTTTCTGTCTGTATTTATCTGTAAAAATCAGTAAAAACAGAAAACAAGGAGCCCTACTTATAATTTAACAATGTTTTCAACTTAATTAGCAGTAAATAACATATAAGTGTGGTAAAAGTATGACGCAGCACCTATAATACCAGACTTGGAACAACAGCGTTCACAGTTCAATTCCCGACTTGAGCAGCATCTTAGCCCACCACTATCTCACTGTGGGTAACACCTTGCTTAATCTTCCCAATGCCCCGAGCGCGGGCACACCTTTCCGGGGGTAGCTTTATGCTTTACAAATGCTAGAATTTTTTTAAATTTAACTGCATAGGGATGACAAATATTAGCACGTTTTTGTTTCTTCTATTATAAACGATATGTTTTTTATGTCTTCTATTTAGATGTTTTAATCATGAGAATGCAAATGACACAGTTTACTGGGTAACACTTTTTAAACTCTCCAACGTATGTAGATATTAAGGACCTTATACGTGTTATGATGGAAATCAAAACCTTTACAGCTTCAAGATTTGTAACTTTTCCCTACACGTGCACAAGTTAAACCGTTAAAATGTGAGCACGTGTAAACTGTAAAACGTGACATCTAAATGGGCGGAGCTGCATCTTCCTTCCATAGACTACTCAACAACAAAAAAATCATATAACCCACACCCGTTGTGCGATTAGTTTAGTTTTCACGAGTTATTTCTCCGTGCCCATTCTGTGATGCAGGTTCCCTTTTATAGCATTGGATTGTTGTTTTGCGTCAACAAAACATATTCCGGAGTTATAAGTTGTTTGATTATGGCATAGTAGATATTTATAAAACGTAGCTATTTGTCAATATTTAAACATTTATCTGTAGAAAAAAGTGTTATTCCATGTTTTTGCCTTTTTTTCTGTAACGTCATAAGCTTGTTTTCAGAAACTGACAGATTACAGCAAACATTGCTCCTTCTCTGGCTCCTTTGAGCTCATATACTGTGACTTTGTATATTATAATATTGACATTGTACTTGACCTCAGAGGTGGTGGTGACCCGTCAGCGCAAACCCTGAACATTAACAATGAAGGTCACCACCTTCCAGTTTTTAGTCTGTTTCCCCCTAGGGATCATATACTGTTATTATGTATATTATAATATGAACAGTCATGTTGATCTCAGAGGCGTTCATGACCCGTCGGCACAAAGAGTATAGTTATATAACCAACATCACCAGTTTCTGGTTTTTAGTCTGTTCCCCCCTTTTGATCGTATACTGTGAGTATGTATATTATAATTTTCACAGTCATAATGATCTCAGAGGAGTTATAACCCGTCGCCACGAAGATCAAAGTTTTCAACGTGTCTCTCTTCTACTGGACCAGGCCCGTCAAATTTGACTGGCGTCTCGCAGCAGAATCTGCCAATGGGGCGACAAGTCGAGCAAGAAGCTACACTAGCTCTGCCAGGGTGCTCTTCATCCGCAGGCCTTTCCAGAAGTGCTCAATGAGAGTGGGACGCCGATAACAGACCCCAGGGCCATGGAGGAGAGCTTTGCCCAAGGCCACTGTGGACAAGTTTATTGCAGATCTCCTGCCTAAAACTGTGTCCAATGACAACAGCTTGAGCTCCCCCTATCGGTGGAAGAACTGGGCAAAGCCCTAGGAGAGCTCAATATCGGGAAGGCCCCGGGACCCAATGGGTTCCCAGCTGAATTCCATTGTCGGTACAATCTCCAGCTGGCGTCTTACTATCGGACAGCGGTGGAGGAGGCCAGAAAAGTCGGTCGGCTTCCCCCAGACTGGCGAAATGCTGAGGTGGTGGTGTTTCATAAACCGGGTCGGCATCCAGAGCAGCATGCCTCCTATAGTCCTATTTCTCTCCTTAATGTTGAGGCAAAGGTTTTAGCTAAGGCTCTGGCCAACTGCCTCCTACCACATATCTCTGCGTTGGTTCACCTGGACCAGGCCGGGTTCATGCCCCAGAGAGCAACGCGGCACAACATACGACGGGCCCACATAGGCAGGGGTCCGATGGATGGGGGTGCTAGCAGTTCCTGTTGGCGGACATGGACAGGGCGTTTGACTTCCTGAACGGCCAATCTTTGATTCCCGTGGGTGTCCGCGTAAGCACTTCAAAATTTGGAAGCGTGGGCTGACTATAGGGGCCTGTGATTGGAGCCTCCGGTTGAAACAGATGATATCCTTGTGGACTGAGGGTAGGTACGGTTCTTTTCCCGACTCCAGCAGCATCTTAGCCCACCACTATCTCACTGTGGGTAACACCTTGCTTAATCTTCCCAATGCCCTGAGCGCCGGCACACCTTTTCGGGGGTAGCTTTATGCTTTACAAATGCTAGAATTTTTTTAAATTTAACTGCATAGTGATGACAAATATTAGCACGTTTTTGTTTCTTCTATTATAAACGATATGTTTTTTATGTCTTCTATTTAGATGTTTTAATCATGAGAATGCAAATGACACAGTTTATTGGGTAACACTTTTTAAACTCTCCAACGTATGTAGATATTAAGGACCTTATATGTGTTATGATGGAAATCAAAACCTTTACAGCTTCAAGATTTGTAACTTTTCCCTACATGTGCACAAGTTAAACCGTTAAAATGTGAGCACGTGTAAACTGTAAAACGTGACATCAAAATGGGCGGAGCCGCATCTTACTTCCATAGACTACTCAACAACAAAAAAATCATATAACCCACACCCGTTGTGCGATTAGTTTAGTTTTCGCGAGTTATTTCTCCGTGCCCATTCTGTGATGCAGGTTCCCTTTTATAGCATTGGATTGTTGTTTTGCGTCAACAAAACATATTCCGGAGTTATAAGTTGTTTGATTATGGCATAGTAGATATTTATAAAACGTAGCTATTTGTCAATATTTAAACATTTATCTGTAGAAAAAAGTGTTATTCCATGTTTTTGCCTTTTTTTCTGTAACGTCATAAGCTTGTTTTCAGAAACTGACAGATTACAGCAAACATTGCTCCTTCTCTGGCTCCTTTGAGCTCATATACTGTGACTTTGTATATTATAATATTAACATTGTACTTGACCTCAGAGGTGGTGGTGACCCGTCAGCGCAAACCCTGAACATTAACAATGAAGGTCACCACCTTCCAGTTTTTAGTCTGTTTTCCCCTAGGGATCATATACTGTTATTATGTATATTATAATCTGAACAGTCATGTTGATCTCAGAGGCTTTCATGACCCGTCGGCACAAAGAGTATAGTTATATAACCAACATCACCAGTTTCTGGTTTTTAGTCTGTTCCCCCCTTTTGATCGTATACTGTGAGTATGTATATTATAATTTTCACAGTCATAATGATCTCAGAGGAGTTATGACCCGTCGCCACGAAGATCAAAGTTTTCAACGTCTCTCTCTTCTACTGGACCAGGCCCGTCAAATTTGACTAGCGTCTCACAGCAGAATCTGCCAATGGGGCGACAAGTTGAGCAAGATGCTACACTAGCTCTGCCAGGGTGCTCTTCATCCGCAGGCCTTTCCAGAAGTGCTCAATGAGAGTGGGACGCCGATAACAGACCCCAGGGCCATGGAGGAGAGCTTTGCCCGAGGCCACTGTGGACAAGTTTATTGCAGATCTCCTGCCTAAAACTGTGTCCGATGACAACAGCTTGAGCTCCCCCTATCGGTGAAAGAACTGGGCAAAGCCCTAGGAGAGCTCAATATCTGGAAGGCCCCGGGACCCAATGGGTTCCCAGCTGAATTCCATTGTCGGTACAATCTCCAGCTGGCGTCTTACTATCGGGCAGCGGTGGAGGAGGCCAGAAAAGTCGGTCGGCTTCCCCCAGACTGGCGAAATGCTGAGGTGGTGGTGTTTCATAAACCGGGTCGGCATCCAGAGCAGCATGCCTCCTATAGTCCTATTTCTCTCCTTAATGTTGAGGCAAAGGTTTTAGCTAAGGCTCTGGCCAACTGCCTCCTACCACATATCTCTGCGTTGGTTCACCTGGACCAGGCCGGGTTCATGCCCCAGAGAGCAACGCGGCACAACATACGACGGGCCCACATAGGCAGGGGTCCGATGGATGGGGGTGCTAGCAGTTCCTGTTGGCGGACATGGACAGGGCGTTTGACTTCCTGAACGGCCAATCTTTGATTCCCGTGGGTGTCCGCGTAAGCACTTCAAAATTTGGAAGCGTGGGCTGACTATAGGGGCCTGTGATTGGAGCCTCCGGTTGAAACAGATGATATCCTTGTGGACTGAGGGTAGGTACGGTTCTTTTCCCGACTCCAGCAGCATCTTAGCCCACCACTATCTCACTGTGGGTAACACCTTGCTTAATCTTCCCAATGCCCTGAGCGCCGGCACACCTTTTCGGGGGTAGCTTTATGCTTTACAAATGCTAGAATTTTTTTAAATTTAACTGCATAGTGATGACAAATATTAGCACGTTTTTGTTTCTTCTATTATAAACGATATGTTTTTTATGTCTTCTATTTAGATGTTTTAATCATGAGAATGCAAATGACACAGTTTACTGGGTAACACTTTTTAAACTCTCCAACGTATGTAGATATTAAGGACCTTATATGTGTTATGATGGAAATCAAAACCTTTACAGCTTCAAGATTTGTAACTTTTCCCTACATGTGCACAAGTTAAACCGTTAAAATGTGAGCACGTGTAAACTGTAAAACGTGACATCAAAATGGGCGGAGCCGCATCTTACTTCCATAGACTACTCAACAACAAAAAAATCATATAACCCACACCCGTTGTGCGATTAGTTTAGTTTTCGCGAGTTATTTCTCCGTGCCCATTCTGTGATGCAGGTTCCCTTTTATAGCATTGGATTGTTGTTTTGCGTCAACAAAACATATTCCGGAGTTATAAGTTGTTTGATTATGGCATAGTAGATATTTATAAAACGTAGCTATTTGTCAATATTTAAACATTTATCTGTAGAAAAAAGTGTTATTCCATGTTTTTGCCTTTTTTTCTGTAACGTCATAAGCTTGTTTTCAGAAACTGACAGATTACAGCAAACATTGCTCCTTCTCTGGCTCCTTTGAGCTCATATACTGTGACTTTGTATATTATAATATTGACATTGTACTTGACCTCAGAGGTGGTGGTGACCCGTCAGCGCAAACCCTGAACATTAACAATGAAGGTCACCACCTTCCAGTTTTTAGTCTGTTTTCCCCTAGGGATCATATACTGTTATTATGTATATTATAATCTGAACAGTCATGTTGATCTCAGAGGCTTTCATGACCCGTCGGCACAAAGAGTATAGTTATATAACCAACATCACCAGTTTCTGGTTTTTAGTCTGTTCCCCCCTTTTGATCGTATACTGTGAGTATGTATATTATAATTTTCACAGTCATAATGATCTCAGAGGAGTTATGACCCGTCGCCACGAAGATCAAAGTTTTCAACGTCTCTCTCTTCTACTGGACCAGGCCCGTCAAATTTGACTAGCGTCTCACAGCAGAATCTGCCAATGGGGCGACAAGTTGAGCAAGATGCTACACTAGCTCTGCCAGGGTGCTCTTCATCCGCAGGCCTTTCCAGAAGTGCTCAATGAGAGTGGGACGCCGATAACAGACCCCAGGGCCATGGAGGAGAGCTTTGCCCGAGGCCACTGTGGACAAGTTTATTGCAGATCTCCTGCCTAAAACTGTGTCCGATGACAACAGCTTGAGCTCCCCCTATCGGTGAAAGAACTGGGCAAAGCCCTAGGAGAGCTCAATATCTGGAAGGCCCCGGGACCCAATGGGTTCCCAGCTGAATTCCATTGTCGGTACAATCTCCAGCTGGCGTCTTACTATCGGGCAGCGGTGGAGGAGGCCAGAAAAGTCGGTCGGCTTCCCCCAGACTGGCGAAATGCTGAGGTGGTGGTGTTTCATAAACCGGGTCGGCATCCAGAGCAGCATGCCTCCTATAGTCCTATTTCTCTCCTTAATGTTGAGGCAAAGGTTTTAGCTAAGGCTCTGGCCAACTGCCTCCTACCACATATCTCTGCGTTGGTTCACCTGGACCAGGCCGGGTTCATGCCCCAGAGAGCAACGCGGCACAACATACGACGGGCCCACATAGGCAGGGGTCCGATGGATGGGGGTGCTAGCAGTTCCTGTTGGCGGACATGGACAGGGCGTTTGACTTCCTGAGTTGGGTCTATCATTTTGCCCTCCTTCGTAGGCTTAATCTTGGTCCCCTGTTCCTGTCGTATGTGCGACTACTGTATACCGAATTGACAGCGTAAGTTTGGGTGGCAGGTGCGGTATTGTCTAGCTTCCCGATTCGCTGTGGCACCAGGCAGGGGTGCCCCTTGTCGCCTTATTTATTTGCCTTGGCTATGGAACCGATTGCGTCCTGGGTGCGTATTGATGCACAGTGGGAGGGGTTTAAGTGGGCTGCCGACCTCTCCGATAGGATCACATTATATGCGTATGATGTCCTTTTTTTCTTAACGGCGTTGGATAGGACGGACCGCGGATCCTGGAGATTATGCAAATATTTGAGGAGGCGTCTGGGCTGTACATGAACCCTGATAAGCTTACCCTATGGGTACTCGGGGCTCGGGATGGGGTGGGTCCATGGGCCTCGGCGCTACAGGTGGCGATGTGTGGCCTCAAATATCTGGGCGTTTTCCTCTCCGATGTGCCGGCTGTGTCCAGGGAGCGGAATGTGGTACTGGTCTGGGAGCTCCTACAGGCGGCTATCAAAATCTGGTCCCGTATGCCACTAACGATCTATGGCAGATCAGCGATCTTCAAGATGGTGGTGCTCCCCCGCCTGCTATACCAGTTGCAGAATCAGCAGTACCCGATCACACCCTGGTGGTTCCGGCTGGTGAATTTGGCACTGGGGCAGTTTCTTTGGGGGGAGGAACGGTGCGTGTCGCATGGCGTACATGCTTTCTCTCCACATACTGTGGGGGCCTCGCGACCTCAGATCTCCTTTCCTACTATCTGGCCTCACACCTGCTGGTCCTCAATGAGTGGTGGTATGGAGACAGGAGGGACCCGGCCTACGCTGTGGAGCGGTACATGATGGGGCAGTCCATTCTCCATACGATACTCTATTCAGCTGCATCGCGTGGTGCGCTGCCGCCTGCGACACAAGCAGTCTTTCAAATCCGGCGACAATCTCTGAAGCTTAAGGGGGGGATGGAACACACTGACAGAAGAAGCCCCTGGGGTTGCATAATGGGCGCCTGCAGGCCCAACAGGGCTTCCGGGGTTGGGACGCCATTGGCATCTCCACCCTGGGCGATGTTTTGTGCGATGACTCCCTCAAATCGGTCCACGATCTGCAAGTGAAATATCAAATGCCACAATCGCAATTCTTCCGGTACCTCCAGTTCAGGCACCGGCTTACTTCCAGCCTGGAGGGCTTCGATTCTCTCCCTGAGTTTAGCCCACTGGAGGCGAAAGTCTTTATGAGCGACCTGGAGACCAAGAAAATATAGCAAATATACCAAACCCTGGTCACTCATGGCGCGTCCTCACTGAAGAAACTACAGGGGCGTGGTAGGAGGATGTGGGGGCATTGGAGGAGGAAGACTGGAGAGAAGCCCTGGCTGCACCTCGGGGGCAGCCATTGCTATGCTTCTTCGCCTTATCCAATGTAAGTACCTTCACTGGGTCTACTTCACTCGAGCACGACTGTGGCCGGCGGGACTGATTGCCTCCCCGGTGTGTCTTAGATATGGTGTGACGGAGGGAACATTTCCGCATACAGTCTGGCAATGCCTGTCGCTGGACCAGTTTTGGAGAGGGATATTTGCCTACCTCTCTGAGGTTCTGGGATGGTCGCTGCCCCGTACCCCACAGATTGCCCTGTCACATGTGATGGAGGGGATTGGGGGTAATCTCTATAAAAGGCACCTATTACAGCTGGGTCTCACATTGGCAAAACAGGACATTGCTAGGATGTGGAAGGATGTGCGGGCACCCTCGGTGGCCGCATGGAAGAATGGCCTTGACTTCTGCATGGGGTTGGAGCGGACAATCTTTGAGTCCTGTGGGTGTCCGCGTAAGCACTTCAAAATTTGGAAGCGTGGGCTGACTATAGGGGCCTGTGATTGGAGCCTCCGGTTGAAACAGATGATATCCTTGTGGACTGAGGGTAGGTACGGTTCTTTGGGCCTGGAAGGGGGGGTCTGGGGTGTGTGTGTGTGTGCGGTTTTGTGTTTCTCTGTGGTGGTTGCGCTACTCAGGAGGTGTGGGGGGGTGATGTAGTTGGGGCAAGGGGGGATGTTAATCTGAATGATGCTTATCACCTTAGCTGCTTCGAACGTTCAGCACCCAGTGCTGAACGTTCGAATAAAGAGCGCTGGCCCGTCGGCCAACGGTCGTGCGCAGCACTGGGGAGGTAGCGCTCGCGACGACCGTTGGCTGACGGCAGCGCTTAAGGTGTTAATGTCCAATATGCTAGTTGTGTTGTTTTTCCAAAAAGTCAATTGCTGCCTGTAATTGTGTAACAAGATGCCGCAGTGGTCTCTGGGGTACAGAGCCCTGCACCTATTGTGCAGATTGACGAATAAAGTTTGTTTAAAAAAAAAACTTTTCGACGTCCCGGAGAAAAGAAGCTCAGAAAATATTTACAGCTCAAAAGTATTTCGTTATGGATCTTCTGTAACTTTATTTTCCTTTTCTTTTTGGTGTAACAATGGTGTAATTCGTTATATTGTAATAGACTATCCTATTGTTACAGAAGAGGAATTGGAGATTTGTTGGCGCCATCTGTAATACAGCTTACGTAACATTAGACGTACTTGATCAGATATTTTTTCAGTATTTTTACATAATTGGAGTATAAAAAAATAAAGCTTTCATACATACTTTGTTACTTTAAATATTTGATAAACCCTACATTAATGAATGTTATTTTCTAATTTCTATTCTTCTCAGTTGCGGTTCCTATTCACGTTCTTCCTATATAATATATAGGACCAGTACTGTATATTATAATAGTACTATCCTATATATTCTTAAATGAGTATGGCATTTGTTAGAGGAATAGTGTGCAAACTCTAAGCACTATGACAGAACGTTCCCAAATTCTACAAAATACATATTTGAAAAATGATTATGTATACATTTCTATCTAATATGAAGTCATTTGTGTTTAACTGTTTTTTACTTGTTCTTCTGACCTCAGATAATGTAGTGCAGGAGTGTTTGTTGTAGCACTTCTATTCTACTTTATCTAAAAGTAACTGATGCCCTCTTATATTATCAAGAATATCGGGCAACTCTTTTACAAACTATAGCAGAAAAAAGGAGGGTGTTGCCACGCTTAACTGATATTTTTTGAAATTCCATTTTTATGTGTCACCCCTTTGATATAAACAGCATCAGTTTCCGAAGAAAGTTTATTTGTAATTGCTAAATAAAAACTGTTTCAAACCTAGACTGAATTTTTTGCTGCACAACCACACCACATTATAAGTAAATAGTGCTCCTGGGAAGTATCCCACCCGCAAACTTGATAAAAAAACACAGCAAGACGCTGTTATTTTTCCGCTGTGATTTGTACACCCCACGGCAATTATATAAATGGTCCTTAAAACATATAAAAACAATTTTTACCTTCACAATCCCTGTCCACCACCTTGTCACCACTGTACAGAGTTAATAGTGTTCCTACCCTTCCCTCTGCTACTCCTTTGGAAGTGCGTGACAAAATCACTGACAACAGTGAACCGTTCCCACCCAATAAGGAGCAAACTTATGCTCGGAACACTTTAGCCAATAAAATGTCTATGTTGTTCTGCAGAGTAGGAGGGAATGGCTGCCAACACTTCAACTTTTAATGCTTCACAGCCAATGAACATTACGCTTCGGAAGGTCCCACTTGGAACACGTTACCCAATGAAATGTCTCTAATACTCCGCGGAGAGGAAAGGAATCGCTGACAACACTTCTACTTTCAATGGTTTACAGCCAATCAACATTAAGCTTGGGGAAAGTCATCCTTGGAACATATCAGCCAAACAGATGTCCCTCCTACTCCACAGAGCGGAAGTGAATGTCTGCCTAAACTTCTACTTTCAATAGTTCGCAACCAATCAACATTAAGCTGTGGAAGCTCCTCCTTAGAGCACGTCAGCCAGTCAGATGTCCCTCCTTCTCCGCCGAGGAGAAGGGAATACCCAGCAACACTTCTACTGTCAATAGTTTGCAACCAACCAACATTAAGCGCAGGAAGGTCCTCCTTACAACATGTGAGCCAATTAGATGTCCTTGCTACTCTGCAGAGGAGAAGTGAATGTTAGAAAACACTTCTACTTTCGATGGTTCGCACCCAATGAACGTTAAGCTTGTTTTTGGAACACCTCAGCCAATTAAACGTTAATTTTGTTCTGCGCACACATACAGAACACCCCCTTTCACATATTAATACATTTCCTGTAACAAAGTGACTCTTTCCGTAACAAAAGTGAATACTGCCTAATAAATAAACATTATTCCACATTATATTAAAGAAATGCCGCAATACGGCTCATTGTTGTTTTCCCGATATAATTTCCACAGCCTAATGCACCCCCTCCCAACATGAGTGAAGCCCCGGAACTGCGGGGGCTCAATATAATTTCCACAGCCTACTGCACCCCTCTCCCAACATGAGTGACGCCCGGGACTGCGGGGGCCCCAGCGAGCCCCAGCTATTATTTTTTAACAAATACCTAGGGACTTATTTCCGCAGCCCACTGAACTCCCCTCCCAACATAACTGAAGCTCCGGTACTGCGGAGGCCCCAGCGAGCCCCCGCTATTATATATTTTTTTTAACTGAAGCCACTTGACTGCGAGGGCCCCAACGAGCCCCCGCTATCATTTTTTTAACAAATACCCCCCAAGACCTAGCCCACCGAGGGGCCTCATTAAAATAAAACACGATCCCTGCGCAAATAGCGCCGATTTTCTTTTTTTTAAGGATTTTTTATTCCTGGGGGTCCTTCTGAGCAGGCCTAGGGGGTCAGGGTGTTTCTACCCTGCCTCCTTCTCTTTTTTTATACCTTTGTTTCTCCGTTTTAGGGTGACTCGCTTCTACCAAGCCACAAGATGGCTGCCAACACTTCCTGGTTTGGAGTGCTGGCAGCTAATCACAGTGAAGCTCGCTCACAGGACTTAGGCTCCACCCAGATATCAAAACTTTTATTTTTCAAATTTCCCAGCAACTGCTGAACATATTTAGACCATTTTTAAAAAGGTCACTGTCTGATCCAAGCACTACCTTTCTGCCAAATTTGGATTAATTCCATTCAGTAGTTTCGGTTGTAGCCTTGCACAAGGTTTCCTATGGGAAAATGATTTTTCCACTCTTTTTTTTTCAATTTCTCAAAAGCTGCTGGACGGATGTACACAATTTAAAAAAAAGCTGCTTTCTGAACCAAGCTCTACCTTTCCGCAACTTTGGGATAATTCCATTCAGCAGTTCGAGCTGTAGCTCGTTGCAAAATTCCTATGGAAATTAACATCGACAAAACGATTTTTGGAACCCCCTCTTTTTTCTCAATTTTTCTCATTAAATGTTGCAATTATGACACGCCTCTATCGTCATGGCCTTTGATAAATAGAAATCCTCGAAACGTGTCAGGCAAGACGTAAGGCTGTTTAATTTTTGCTGGCATGCTGAACTGTGTCCATACCTGGTAATAAAGGCTGGTAACCTTTCATCTCTGTTCGAGTGCTTCTCAAATGGGTTACAATTGTTTTTGTATCAATGGGCGGCGCCCCGGCCGCCGAGAATGCGCCACCCCAAGATAACAGGGGGGTCACAAGGACTTGATGCACCACCCTCAATGTGGAGCAGACTTGCAGGATTGAGGACTGGTTCACGTGCTGGCTCTCATAAAGAGCCTGAATTGAGCAAAAACAGTAATACTAATGCACTTAATAATTGATGGAATTGAGGGAACTACAATGCCCAGAAATCCCTGAACACTGTCTCATTGGGTCAGTCCCAAGGGGGGCGTGTCATAATTGCAACATTTAATGGGGGTGAGTGTCCACCAAAGCACGTACCTTCGCCATAGATAAAGAGAAATCCTCGAAACGCGTCAGGCAAGACATGAGGCTGTTTCATTTTTGCCAGCATGCTGAACTGTGTCCATACCTGGTAATAAATGCTGGTAACCTTTCATCTCTTTTAAATATTTAAACAATACTCGCTAATATATGTATTCACTAGGATACACTTAATAAGCCAGTTAACCAATCAATTTCTTTTTAAAAAAACATCCATTAAGACACTTATTTAAACATTTATTCTTCCATCGACCTTTACATATACATATATAAAACATATTTATTTTTCAGAAAGACACACATTCACTGGATGGTGTCATCAGTGATGTCATGAGTGATGTCACTGACCATGTCATGAGTGATGTAATATGTGACATCATCAGCAGTGCATTGCAGGCGCGCAAGTTATAGTGAGTCCAACTAACTATAACGTGGGAATTTCAATGGTTTTATGTCAGTAAAATTTCCAGCTAATTATAACTGGTGTCAAACCTATGGTTTTTTCAGTGATTTTAATAGGCTTTTTAAATGCTAATTCCTAACTATAACTGGTGTGAAACCTATGGTTTTTTCAGTGAATTTCATAGGTTTTTTAAATGCTAATTCCTAACTATAACTGGTGTGAAACCTTCGGTTTTTTCAGTGAATTTCAAAGGTTTTTTAATATCAAATTTCTATAGCTATGAAATGTAATATTTTTTATAATGAATCCTATAATGTATATTTATGTAATACTATTTTTTTAATGTATATTGTTCATAGTTTTTTTTTTCTTTTTTTTTTGCCCTGGAGCGCTCCCGGTGCGCGTCCCGGTGAGCGCACCGGAAAGCACAGTCTTCCGGCGCGCCCCAGGGCGCGTACCGGTGAGCGTCCTGTTAGCGCTATTGCCACAAATGAAAACATCATTGTGACGTATCGCGTAGCCCCGTCCGCGTGATACGCATGGCGTAAACGCACCCGGAAGCACTCGAGCGCATACGATCGCGCAACGTAAGCATCCGACGCGCTTATGCAACGTGCCCCGGGGCGCGCACGGGGGCGCGTAGCGTAAGCGCGTCGGGTCATGTGACCTAAAAATAACACTTTTTATTGGTGCAGGACAGTTTTGGTTTCCAAATGATGAAAACCCTGGACATGTGACCTGAAATTAACACTTTTCATTGGTTCAGGACAGTTTTTTTTCCTAATGATGAAAGCCCCCACCTTTTTTCCTCATTCTCACTTTGTAGTTTGAGTGAAGAAGACCTGTTGAAAGACCTCTCTGTATTTTTTGGGACTGAAAAATGGCTTCAGTAGCAGCAGCAGCAGGAGCATCCCAGCCACCACCATCACCACCACCACCAAGAGGACCACCACAACACCACAGTGGTGGAGATGAAGAAGAGGAGGAGGAGGAGGAGGAGGAGGAGGGAAGGAGGACATTCCTGCCAGAAGACAATAAACCATATAGGCCAAAGCAGCACATTGTATGGGAGTTTTTTTCCATCCCAAGTGGCCTCAAAAAGGTGAATGTGCCAAAGGTGACTTGCCAAATCTGTGGCACTGAACTTTCAAGGGGGAACCCTAACAAGAAATACTCATTTGGCAATAACACCATGATTCGGCACATGCAGCACAGGCAGCCCAACAACTATGCTGCGGCAGAGGTCCGAGAACTGGCCACAAACCCTCCCGAATCTTCACCCAGCACCTCCAAAAGAAAGCAACCCACTCCATCGGGACCAGAGACAAGGGAGATGATCCCAAACATACAACCACAGTTTGGGGAATACAAGATCACTTGTATATTTTGTGGTAAGACCATCACCTATGGTGAGCAAAGCATAAAGCTCATCAACCGTGCTGGTGACAACCACAATTGCCCCAAAAAACAATAATTTTTTCCTGATTTTTTTTTGCTCCAGTTGAGCCGTTTACAATTCCCTGTTTTTTGTTTCTCCCCATAAAAATAACAAAAAAAATATAAAATAGTTCATAAAAGCCAAAAAAAGTAAAAATGTTCAAAAAAACATACAAAAAATATAAAACAACAAAAAGAAGAAAAAAAACAGTTCTTTTTAGAACTACCTCCAATTTATAAAAAAAAGGCTAAATTTTTTTAAAACTCTGTCATTCTTTTTTCCCCATGGTACGCTCCCCGGTACGCTCCCCCGCGCAAATCGGATTTTTTTTTTTTTTTTTGTTGCGCAGGGCCCTTTTATAGCCCCCACATCAAACCTAGGGGGTCAGGGGCGGGGGGGTCTACTCTGCCCCCTCATGGTCATTTCCCCCTTTGTTTTTGCCACCTCTTGTGTCTCGATCCTACCGAGACACAAGATGGCGGCCGCTCCGGACTGTTTGGAATGTTGAAAGACACCCGAGAGCCAATCAGCTTTCCGTGCGAACTCGCGTAGCGCACTGGTTAGCGCCTCGATGCGCGTACCGGGGCGCGCTTATAGATATATATATTTTTTGGAACCTAAATTACTCAAAATCCACTGGAGCACATATCTTGAGACATAGCAAAGGCACATCGGGCTACCAGTCCCTACAATTTTGCCAAGTTTGGTGGAAATCCATTCAGCCGTTTGGGCTAAAAGTGAGGCTTTTTTTTCTCGGCCCCCGCTTGACGAATCCCCCCCAAACATTCAAGGAAGGACCGGAGCGCCGCGAGGCAAATTTGAGGAAATTTTCAGGCAGATTCCTCAACCGGCGCCAAAGTTATTCACAATAGAATGTTGCAATTTCCCTATTCAAAATAATCCTAACTATAACTACCTACTGGCGACCGCCAGTGGGTAATATATATATATATATATATATATATATATATATATATATATATATATATATATATATATATATATATATATATCCACACAAGTTCAAAAATGATGGCACTCCACTCGGGGGACTTTTTAACAGCGTTTATTTCTTAGCTGCGATGACCTACGCGTTTCGAACGTTTCGTTGTTGTTCACGGTAACATTTCAAACAGTGAGTCCCTTTTCACTTTTGCATTAAATACACATTTTACACGCAATGCATTATGGGCATTGTAGTTAAATTAACATCATTTAACTAAAATACAGTTCACAACCAATTACTGAATTGTGTTTCTTTGTGTATAGGTTGTATTGACATTAGTGCGTCATAATGTTATTTGTGTCATCATTTATCGGACTAAGTGCCTTTATAATTCCCTGCATATGGTGTTTATGTTGCCATATAGTGTATCAGTGAGAGTCATTTTTCCAGCTTGGTGTGGTATAGCGGTGAGGATTGCGCCCTATGTGCTCATTTGTGTCTACAGTGTTGTGCAGTGAATGAGTTCACTCTTGATAAGACAACTACTGTGATTTAGCAAATTGGGTGTTGTTCCATGTTTCTTGGGCTGAGTGCCCTGTCCACCGATACTAAATACCACTAGTGGCTGGAATTATGTTGCTGTGTGAGATTCAATTCAAGATTATTGACAGGGCAATTTTGTGCATCGAATTATACAAGCATCAGTCCAATCTATTACAGGTGTACATGAAGTTCCGCATCTGTATTGAGTCCCATCGGTTGTATAGTTTTAAATTTCATAAATAATTTTGACTCAAGTCTTCTTAATTGCAATTTCCTATCCCCTCCACGCTCATTGGGAGGTATTGCAGCCAGACCTGAGTATGTCATGTTTGTCCATGTATATCCAGGATGGTTTGTCATATGTTTTGCCATTGCATAGGCGAGGTCCTTTTTCTGTATTGCCCTTGTGTGCTCCAGGATGCGTTTTTTTAACGGGCATGTCGTGCTCCCAATATATCTCTTACCACACTGGCATTGGAGCAAATATACAACAAAAGAAGTTTCACACGTTATTTGTTGTTTTATTTCGAATTTTCTTCCGGAGGGTTCCAGCAGGTTTTTTAGATTTTTTCCAATTCTGCAGGCCTTACATACTAGGCATTTTGTAAAGCCTGTTTGTTTAGATCCTAGCCAAGTTTTATCTTTTCGCAATTCGGAATGGCTGTGCACAAGATGATCTGACAAATTAGGTGCTCTTTTGTATGTGACCGATGGTCTATCTCCTATCTCATTTCCAATGTCAATGTCTTTTTTTAGAATGTGCCAGTATTTTGTCATGATTTTTCTTATTTTGAAGCTCTGCTTTGTGTACCTGATTATCATTCTTGGTTGTTCCTCTGTTGTTGTTGTTTCAGTCTCATTTGTATTTGATGTCATTTCATAGTTTGAGTTTTTTCTCTTACCAAGTAAGGTTTTGTTGGATGAGGTTAGCATTTCATGTCTGTTTCTGTTTCTGGCTGCTATTTCCCCTCTTTTAATGTCAGTTCTTTTGTATCCTCTCTGTTGAAAACAAATTTTTGTATCTTCAAACTTGCGCTCCATTTCACTTTCTTCAGAACAGTTCCTCTTCATCCTTAGTAGTTCACCATAAGGGATACTTTTCTTCAAACTGGTAGGATGAAAACTCTGTCCATGTAGAAGACTGCTGGTTGCTGTTTTTTTACGATGGACAGTTGTCTCCAGTTTGTTGTCTTTAACATATACTCTGGTGTCCAGAAATTGAACTTCTCTTGGGCTGATGTTGTAGCTGAATTTTAGTCCCACTGTATTGGTTTTTAGAATCTCAAAGAAGTTTTTGAATTCTTGTTCAGTGCCTTTCCAGAGCAGAAAGAGGTTGTCTATGAAATGGAGCCATAACGCTACGTTGGCCATATGTTGGTGGTTTTCTTCTCCCCAAGCTGCACACCTCTCCCACCACCCCATCATGAGATTAGCGTAGCTTGGGGAGAAGGAAACTCCCATGGCAGTTCCACAGCGCTGTGCATATGTTTTTTTGTTGAAGATGAAGATATTATTGTACAGACAGAGTGTTATTATCTGTATGAGCATCTTCGAATGTTCATAAAGGTTGACTGATCTTTGTTGGAGGAAATATTGAATTGCCTTAAGACCAATTTCATGGTCGATGGAGGTATATAACGATACAACGTCGATCGTTACTAGAAAGTAGTTTGGTTGCCATTCGCTGTTAGATAAAATTCGCAAGAAGTCCCCTGTGTCTTTAATAAATGATGTTAGTGTGGGTACTATGGGAGCAATGAAGTTGTCCACATACACTGACACGTTCTCATACAGACTTCCGAGCTAGAAATTATTGGCCTCCCTGGTGGTTTGTTGAGTGTCTTATGTATTTCGGAAGAAAGTATATGGTTTGTACAGTTGGATTGTCTACCATCAGGTATCTGCTTTCCTGTTCGGTAATTAGGCCAGCCTTTTTCCAAATTTCTAGTTTGTTTCTCAGATCAGTTGTTAATTCTTTCGTCGGATTTCTCTCAAACATAGTGTATTTGGAGGTGTATTCTAGTTGTCTCATTGCCTCATTGATGTAGTCGTTTTTTTCTTGGATGACAATGTTTCCCCCTTTGTCGGCGGGTTTGATCTCGATGTTATTGTTTGATTTGAGAGATTGTATGGACAGTCGTTCCTTTTTAGTGAGATTTTCAATTCCATTGTGACTCACATTGGTCATCTTGTCAATCTCCCCCAATACTAGATCCTGATAGATATCTATCTTGTTTCCCAGGTACAGAGTTGGACAAAATTTGGATGGAGGCTTAAACATTGTTTTTGCAGGTTTGTTTGTAGTTACTGCCATTTCTTCTAGGATTTGAGTATTTCCAATTTGGGTACTGGTAGTCTCATTCGCCAATTCATGTGCAGTGCGAAGTTGTGGAATTTCCTGTATATGGAATTGCGCTTGGTTGTCTACATCTTTATCTCCTTGCAGGTTATCTGGAGGTTTGGGATATCTTTTAAAGTGTTTTTTTTAACTTCAGCTTTCTTATAAATTTGTACAGGTCAATTTTAGTATCGGTGGTTTCCCGGTGTATTTCTGGGCAGAAAGTTAATCCCTTGTTAAGTAGGTCGTTTTCACTTTTTGTTAGGGTGTATCTGGACAAGTTTATTACCAGATCAGGAGGTTTCTGGCTTTGTTAGGGTTCTTGTACACATATTACACGCAATGCATTATGGGCATTGTAGTTAAATTAACATCATTTAACTAAAATACAGTTCACAACCAATTACTGAATTGTGACACAAATAACATTATGACGCACTAATGTCAATACAACCTATACACAAAGAAACAGAATTCAGTAATTGGTTGTGAACTGTATTTTAGTTAAACGCGTAGGTCATCGCAGCTAAGAAATAAACGCTGTTGAAAAGTCCCCCGAGTGGAGTGCCATCATTTTTGAACTTGTGTGGATATTGTGACGGGATACTGCCTTGATCCCGTTGATGTTACCAGCTCTTGTGCGCTCCCCCTGCGCCGAGGCAAGTTGCAAAATTATGAAAACATACAGGGGAGAGCCCAACGCCATGTCCGCAGCATAGAAAACAAACGGATCATTGATTCAGCCGAGCGACGTGAGGGTGCGGGAGAGCGCATCTAAACACACCACGAGGAGGCGAAGAGCACAGAATCAAAGGCTGCGAGACGGAAAGACGAATGAAACATCGCTCCGCCTGACTGGTCGAGCGCCGACATGCTGGATCGAAGGACACTGACACGGCCGGGAGCCTCCCAGGTAAGACTCACTTGGGTGAAGGGAATAAGTCTATCCAAGAGGCGTTGTAGCGAGGTGGAAATCAGTACAGAGGTTACTGACAACCCCAGATGCATGTTTGAAACCCAGCAGAATTGAACTGGGTAAACCCACCTTACTCGGGGACAGACGCAGACTGCGAGTGTATGAGAATTATAAAAGAACTAACAATATTCCTCTGAATTTCGAATAAACGGTCCCTGACACTACAACAAGCAATATAAGAGCAAAGTGAGACTCTTTCTGCTGCTGATTTCTGTTGTACATCAATCAAAATCACAAAAAACAAGCACAAACAATCGAACAAATAAACATCAAGATGGAGGAGAGAAATGCAAAGCGGGCATCCAAAGCGGAGAGTATGTTTAAGAAACCCCCCACCGGCAGTAAACGTGGAGAGGCAGCAAATAAAAGCGCAACAGTGACACCCTCAAAAGCGAAACAATTATTTATTAAATTAGTAAAACTACAGCGCAAGGAAATATCGCGCTCATGGGAGATCATCACATTAGAGAAATATGTTGAATGACCAATGGTCCCAAAAGGTCTACGGATCTTCACGTTACCTAACCATCCAGACACGCGACCGGAAATGCTGGAAGAATGGGGCCAGATCAACATGGCATGTTCCAAAAACATGCTATTGATAATAATATATGCTCGCATTGAAGTAAGCGAATTACATATAGCCATCGCTGATATTGAAAAAGCAATATTAGATTTGCAAGAAGACCCCAATACTGTCAAGAAGATGAGAGCGGATATGGAAAAGAATTTGGACAAACATGAGGATGAAGTTCAAATAAGAAAAAAACGAAAGTTCAGAAGGCACGAAGATAATTATGAGTATGGCACAAATTTAACATTTGCCAAAAAATATGATGTTTACAAAAAACAGTGGAAACAACCCTCAACAGGAACAAATGATAACTCTGCCACAGAAGAGGAATCAGACTGGAGTGAAGGGGAACAACGTCAGCGACAACCAAGAGATCGCAGGTTTAATTTTTTAGACGAACTTCAAATGCTCCATATGGAGCAACTAGCACCAAAAGCAACATCACAAAGAGGAAGATTCAATCGGACCCGAGGAAGAGGGAGAGGATACTCTCAGTCAAAAAAACAGGGCGCAAAACCAGGAGAAGCAGAAAATCAAAGCGGAGGGTACAATCTGAGGAACAGAACAATAGTGAAAAAATTAGATCAAGGAACAAGAACCCTAACAAAAGCCAGAAATCTCCTGATCTGGTAATAAACTTGTCCAGATACACCCTAACAAAAAGTGAAAATGACCTACTTAACAAGGGATTAACTTTCTGCCCAGAAATACACCAGGAAACCACTGATACTAAAATCGACCTGTACAGATATATAAGAAAGCTGAAGTTAAAAAAACACTTCTAAAGAAGATATCCCAAACCTCCAGATAACCTGCAAGGAGATCAAAATGTAGACAACCAAGCGCAATTCCATATACAGGAAATTCCACAACTTCGCACTGCATATGAATTGGCGAATGAGACCACCAGTACCCAAATTGGAAATACTCAAATCCTAGAAGAAATGGCAGTAACTACAAACAAACCTGCAAAAACAATGCTTAAGCCTCCATCCAAATTTTGTCCAACTCTGTACCCGGGAAACAAGATAGATATCTATCAGGATCTAGTATTGGGGGAGATTGACAAGATGACCAATGTGAGTTACAATGGAATTGAAAATCTCACTAAAAAGGAACGACTGGCCATACAATCTCTCAAATCAAACAATAACATCAAGATCAAACCCACTGACAAAGGGGGAAACATTGTCATCCAAGAAAAAACAGACTACATCAATGAGGCAATGAGACAACTAGAAGACACCTCCAAATACACTATGCTTGAAAGAAATCCGACGAAAGAATTAACAACTGATCTGAGAAACAAACTAGAAATTTGGAAAAAGGCTGGCCTAATTACCGAACAGGAAAGAAGATACCTGATGGTAGACAATCCAACTGTACCAACCATATACTTTCTTCCGAAAGTACATAAGACACTCAACAAACCACCAGGGAGGCCAATAATTTCTAGCTGCGGAAGTCTGTATGAGAACATGTCAGTGTATGTGGACAACTTCATTGCTCCCATAGTACCCACACTAACATCATTTATTAAAGACACAGGGGACTTCTTGCTAATTTTATCTAACACCGAATGGCAACCAAACTACTTTCTAGTAACGATCGACGTTGTATCGTTATATACCTCCATCGACCATGAAATTGGTCTTAAGGCAATTCAATATTTCCTCCAACAAAGATCAGTAAACCTTTATGAACATTCGAAGATGCTCATACAGATGATAACACTCTGTCTGTACAATAATATCTTCATCTTCAACAAAAAAACATATGCACAGCGCTGTGGAACTGCCATGGGAGTTTCCTTCTCCCCAAGCTACGCTAATCTCATGAAGGGGTGGTGGGAGAGGTGTGTAGCTTGGGGAGAAGAAAACGACCAACATATGGCCAACGTAGAGTTATGGCTCCGTTTCATAGACGGCCTCTTTCTGCTCTTGAAAGGCACTGAACAAGAATTCAAAAACTTCTTTGAGATTCTAAACACCAATACAGTGGGACTAAAATTCACCTACAGCCCAAGAGAAATTGAATTTCTGGACACCAGAGTATATGTTAAAGACAACAAACTGGAGACAACTGTCCATCGTAAAAAAACAGCAACCAACAGTCTTCTACATGGACAGAGTTTTCATCCAACCAGTTTGAAGAAAAGTATCCCTTATGGTGAACTACTAAGGATAAAGAGGAACTGTTCCGAAGAAAGTGAAAAGGAGCGCACGTTTGAAGATACAAAAATTCGTTTTCAACAGAGAGGATACAAAAGAACTGACATTAAAAGAGGGGAAATAGCAGCCAGAAACAGAAACAGACATGAAATGCTAACCTCATCCAACAAAACCTTACTTGGTAAGAGAAAAAACTCAAACTATGAAATGACATCAAATACAAATGAGACTGAAACAACAACAACAGAGGAACAACCAAGAATGATAATCAGGTACACAAAGGAGAGCTTCAAAATAAGAAAAATCATGACAAAATACTGGCACATTCTAAAAAAAGACATTGACATTGGAAATGAGATAGGAGATAGACCATCGGTCACATAAAAAAAAGAGCACCTAATTTGTCAGATCATCTTGTGCACAGCCATTTCGAATTGCGAAAAGATAAAACTTGGCTAGGATCTAAACAAACAGGCTTTACAAAAAGCCTAGTATGTATGGCCTGCAGAATTGGAAAAAATCTAAAAAACCTGCTGGAACCCTCTGGAAGAAAATTCGAAATAAAACAACAAATAACGTGTGAAACTTCTTTTGTTGTATATTTACTCCAATGTCAGTGTGGTAAGAGATATATTGGGAGCACGACATGCCCGTTAAAAAAAACTCACCCTGGAGCACACAAGGGCAATGCAGAAAAAGGACCTCGCCTATGCAATGGCAAAACATATGACAAACCATCCTGGATATACATGGACAAACATGACATACTCAGGTCTGGCTGCAATACCTCCCAATGAGCGTGGAGGGGATAGGAAATTGCAATTAAGAAGACTTGAGTCAAAATTAATTATGAAATTTAAAACTATACAACCGATGGGACTCAATACAGATGCAGAACTTCATGTATACCTGTAATAGATTGGACTGATGCTTGTATAATTCGATGCTCAAAATTGACCTGTCAATAATCTTGAATTGAATCTCACACAGCAACATAATTCCAGCCACTAGTGGTATTTAGTAGCGGTGGACAGGGCACTCAGCCCAAGAAACATGGAACAACACCCAATTTGCTAAATCACAGTACTTGTCTTATCAAGAGTGAACTCATTCACTGCACAACACTGTAGACACAAATGAGCACATAGGGCGCAATCCTCACCGCTATACCACACCAAGCTGGAAAAATGACTCTCACTGATACACTATATGGCAACATAAACACCATATGCAGGGCATTATAAAGGCGCTTAGTCCGATAAATGATGGCACAAATAACATTATGACGCACTAATGTCAATACAACCTATACACAAAGAAACACAATTCAGTAATTGGTTGTGAACTGTATTTTAGTTAAATGATGTTAATTTAACTACAATGCCCATAATGCATTGCGTGTAAAATGTGTATTTAATGCAAAAGTGAAAAGGGACTCACTGTTTGAAATGTTACTGTGAACAAGAACGAAACGTTCGAAACGCGTAAGTCATCGCAGCTAGGTATATATAGTTATATATATATAGTTAGGATTTTTTCTCTATGGAACTTTTGAAAATTCTATGTCTAATAACTTTGGCGTTTGTGGACGGAATTGGCTGAAATGTTCAGGAAAATTGCACATTTTGTTTCTGAGCAGCTCCTGAAAATTTGGGGGGGTTCCGTCAAGGGGGGGCCGAGAAAAAAGGGGGGTCCCAAAACGCGTTTTTCCCATTTATTTTTCCATAGGGCCTTTGGCCTCACTTTTAGCTCGAACGGCTAAATGGATTTGCACGAAACTTGGCAAAATTGTAGGGACTGTTAGCCCGATGTGCCTTTGCTGGGTCTCAATATATGTGCTCCAGTGGATTTCGAGAAATTAACGTTTAAAAAAACAGATATATCTGTGACAGCGTCCCGGGTAGCGCTCCAGATCGCGTACTTTTCGCGTAACGGAGCTTTGCAAAGCGAAGCTGATTGGCTCTCCGGTGTCTGTCAACATTCTAAACAGTCCGGTGCGGCCGCCATCTTGTCTCTCGGTAGGATCGAGAGACAAAAGGAGGAGAAAAACGAAGGGGGAATTTAATGAAAGGGGGCAAGGTAGACCCCTCTTGACCCCCTAGGAATGATGTTGGGGTTATTAAAGGGTCCCATGGGGCAAATAAAAAAAATTTGATTTTTCGCGGTAGAAGCGCTTCTCGGTTCGCGAACCGGGTCGCAAACTGGTAGCGAAACGTAAATTCGCCATTTTGTGTTTCGATTTAATTAAATTACTAGATGGAGGAAAAGCAATGTGAGTATTGGGTATAAGGGGGTATGGGAGACGTATCCTGACCCCCTATGTTTTCTGAGGGTGGTTGAGGAGGCTCATATATGTTGATACTTGTCTTCCAGCGGTTGCGCGTGAGCGTTTTTTTTTTTTTTTTTTGCCGCTTGACTTCTGTTAACGTTCGATTCGAAGGAAATTAGGAAGTGTTGATCGCCATTTTGACACTGCGAGTAAATATATTGTTAAAAATAATTGTTATAAATTAATCCGTATTGATAAACATTGTCTGCGCCATCTTGCTTTTTTTCCAATGCCACACTTTTGTCGTGCACGGCAGCCATTTTAGATGCCTTGACCAGACCTACTCTCTGCACGCCGCCGATCCTCAGCATGGCTCCCCACCCTCGCAAGCATCTCCCCCACGCACTGGTCACCCCTGCTCTCTCTCTCATGCATGGGCCATAAACTTCCCCCCATCTGCGCTGCTCTTCCCTGAGTATCACACCCTGTGCCCGCCCGACACCTCCCTTTCACCCTATTCACTACCGCACCCTCTGACACTCCTCTTCCTCTGTGTCTGATTGTCCAGGCCGGTCCCAGGCTATCACCTAGCCCTGCGGATGTAGTTTATGGCCCCAACTGTAAAGAATCACCCCTGTTCAAAGGAGTTACAGTAGATCAAGGTCGCCACCTCATGAGATCCGTCACACCACACGCGTTCCTACTATCTGATAACGATCCTGTATTGTGATTGGGGAGGGGATTCTCACTGTAAGGGTGTGTGGGACCGAGCCTGAAGCGGAAGATTCCAGGGATGCCTTTTTGTACATCAAAGTCTTCACAATTATGTGTCACATTAAAAATATATAGCACTCCAACAAAGTAGTAGGATTATAACACTTTAATAACTTATAACTATATACAACGCTCCAACAAAGTAAACACGTTAAAAAAAACTTTTTAAACAACTATTTATATGACATTGCTTTAACCAGGATAGACAAAGAAATGACACAGTGATGTAAAAGTTTCTGAAAGAAATGCCAAGAACATCCCATGTGAAAGTGAATTTTATCTGGCAATTTTTTTCTTTTCCTTCTCATGAAAAGAAAGTTAATGCCAGGTTCGTTACCTGCCTCATCTGCAAAAAAAAAAACTCTCGAGAGGGACCGAAAAAAAATATAGCTATGGTAATCATACCATGCATCGGCACATGGAGAGGTGGTACCCTCCTAATTATTCTAAAGCACAACTTCGAGATTTGGTGGATAACCCCTGACCGGCAAAAACATCCATCAATGGCTTAGCAATAAGTGAGTCAGAGACAAGGGAAACGGTCCCAAATCTGCAAAAGAACTTTGGGCAGATGAGATTGACTTGTGTAGCATGTGGAAAATTAATTTCATGCGGAGAGATGAGTATTACTTTAATAATTAGATCATATGAAAATCATCAATGTCCAAAACGTCCTAGAAAGTAATTTTTGTCATTTTTGAGGAAGAGAGATAACCTACAGTGGTACGGGGTCGTTTTCGTTCGTACTAGGGGGGCCAGGTGACATTCCTTCGGGGTGGCTTAGGGGCATTTAAAACAACTTCCCTGATACAGGTAGCATATAAAGTAGAGGCTAAATACCAGGATCTTTATCGATTGCTTTATGCTGTACAAAAATGAAAAACACACAACAAACCTGGACCATTCATATTTTCAATGTTTCTGCGTACTATACTTTTTAACCCTTAACTAATTGAGCTGCTTCATTTCACCTACTTTAAAAAAAAAAAAAAAAATCGGAAACAGTGGCCTTTTATTCGAAACTTACCAATCTACGCGTTACAACTACATTTGCTTTTTCAAAAACCTTTAATAAAAATGTTGGTGCCCAAATATGGGCCTACAACCCCGTGACACGGGCACGGAGCAGGCTGGAACTGTAAATGGGGGGGGGGATTTATTTGTGGAAAACATAACAGAGAGTCAGTGGTCGTTGATTTCATAGTAAAAAGTGCGACAAGTGCAACAAAATCATATCGATAATTCATTGTGAGCAAGTACCAAAAGTGTCGACAATTCGAACCTTCAATAATAAATACAGTAATCAATGATGCATTAGAACTTGTAATCAGTACCCGTCTCATGTCAATTCATTGTTCGAACGTATAATCAATACCCATCCCGGATCAATTCATTGTCCGAACATATAATCAGTCTTATCCCATATCAATTCATGTGCTAAAAACTGCATACATATCTCATGATATCAAGGCTGAGCAATCGGGCACAACAAGGAGTTGAGAGTTTCATTTGTACCGGCGCCATTTTGGGTGAGGTCAGGAAGGTCCAAGTATAGTCAAAATGTCTCCACCAACTCGTGGTTGGACCGAGACCTCTTTCGGCAGTCCAAACGTTTTCGTAGAAGGGTAGCAGAGGGGACTGCCGACATGAACCATCAGTCAAAGTGGGGTGGGAGGCAACAATCTCTCCTACCGGGTCATACTGGTGTCCCACCGGAACTGATCAAGTTGGTAGTCTTGCAGGATTTTGGTCATTTCAAGACTGAGGCCGGCGCCGGCATGAGCGCGCCGACGTCCCGCGGCTACGTCGTGGTCGTTCCGTGGGTGATCATGGCAGTCATTCCCCATTGGGGGTCGGGGGCCCCCGTGGCTCTTATAGAATCTTCAAAGTTTAGGAGAACGTTTCTGGACGCAGGACTCATTTTCTAGTTGAACTCAGAAGCGCCGTTGCACCGCAACAGTGGACGAGACCCCCGCTGGGTGAGCGGAGCATCATTGCCTCGCAATAGTGGACGAGACCTTTTGTTGGGTTAGTGGAGCGTTGGGGGTGCTGAGGGGCCCCCACCTGTGGGGGTGGGAGAGGCTCGTCCAAGCCGCCTCTCCCTCCCAGCGCACCCCACGCCGACACCTGGCGTTGATATCCGTGATGTCCGGACCAGGCGATAAGAGGGGGGGGCAGAGGAAAGACATCCCCCCCCCAGTGGCCTGCAGGGCGCCGCTTCAGGCCCGAACTGGGAGCTCATATCAAGCACACGTGGGAAGCGGTTCAGCGAGCCCGTCTAGAAGAACACCCTCCGGCCTGGCGGACTGAAACTTCATGGACTCACGCCAGGAATTCAAGGTAGCGAGCACGTCGCCAAGTGTAGGAACACCTTTACAGTATTCAGCAAACGTGCCGTGCGGTAGACCAGTGTGCCTATCAACAACGAGTCCAGGATACAGGGTGCTGGCCGCCATTTTGTCAGCCCGGCGGGGCCACAGCACTCTCCGGTATTGATCCAGCCGCCAGCAGGGTTCAGGGAGAGCCAGCCCGGGACCACCAACGGCACCAACGATGAAGGGAGGCGGGCCACCAAAGCAGTGGAGGTAGTCAGCGCCTCCGGCCCATGGGCACAGACCACCGAGTGCAAGACATCCCCGCCCCAGTGTTGTTACAGCCATAATTGAAGAAAGAAGAAGATCCTGTCGGCCTCGGCTCCTCTCCTGGTGCACCTTACGTGACGACCCTTTTATTGGGTGAGTGGATCGTTGGGGGTGCAGCTGAGGGGCCCCCACCTGGGGTGGTGGGAGAGGCTCGTTCGCGCCGCCTCTCCCTCCCAGCGCACCCCACGCCGACACCTGGCGTTGATATCCGTGATGTCCGGACCAGGCGATAAGAGGGGGGGGGTCGGAGGCAGAGGCAAGACATCCCCCCCCTGGCCTGCAGGGCACCAGAAGAGAAAGGGAGGACCAGCACATTCCGGGCCGACCATCCCACGACTTCTCCCTGGATGATGGCGGCTAGTCGGGCCCCGCCCTGCACGTGTCGAGGCCTCATCTTCCGGATGGGCGTAACCGTGGACCTGTTGCACTTCGGGAGTTTCCGGAATGGGGGTAGGTATCTGCTGATTTGTATCTATTTCATGTTACCGTTATTGGGCATGGCGGGCGGTGGGACAGACATGCTTGGAGCAGTGGGAGGGTGGCGGAGCCTAGCTACCTCGTGGCTGCCGTAACGTCAAGCTTGGCTTCTCTCACCACTTCCATGTTTCTTATTTCTAGCGAAGTCAAAAACTCATCAGTGGCCTACTGATTTTGTTCGATTTCTTTCCCTTCTTTTTCAAGTGTGTTTCATTGTAAAGTTTCTGTTTAACAGGATACAGTGTTTACTTCGTATTTTACATATGTCTTTTTTATTAGGGTTACTCTCCGGTTGAGCCAGATGATGTACCTCTAATAAATGGTCCGGGTGGAACTAGTTTCTCAATCAGTGGGGAGTAGATGGGCATGACAGATTACAACGGGGGACAAAGGTCCGCATTACCCACCCTTCACTACTTGCAAAGACTAGACAGAATATTTCTATTCCACGTTATTTGCAAACAGAGAATACCTCGTTAGAACTATTCCTTGAACAATAAATGTCCAGCCAATCAATCAATCAGTGGGGAGAAAAACAGGCATGACGGATTACAACGGGGGACAAAAGTCCGCATTACCTATCCTTCACTATCTGCAAAGGGAGACAGAATATTCCTATTCTTCTCTGTTTGTAGACAGGGAATATCTCAAAGAGCAATAATCAATAAAAAATTAACAACTTTAAGGTAAATACTCACAATATGACTACTCAACGAAGTTAAAAAGTAACGGATATAGGTACTTGAGAGGTTTTCGGTGGCAGATAATCTACAATATACACTTGTACATATGAGTCTGATACAGGGCGGATCTCTGTATAACTATGGATAATTAGATATTAGGATGGCATACAAAGCTCCCAACCTTCTTACTTTTTCTCTTAAAGGGTTTCAAATTGGGGACAAATATTAGGCTGTGCTCTAGAGGTTGACGGTGTTGCTCCACTGGTACTCGGGCCTTCTCATGAAGCAGAAGGAGCCGCTCTCAATCTCCTTAACTCTTCCCTTGCAAAGTTGACCGGATTCTTAGTCTGCAACTGCTTCAGCATACTTGCAGTTCCACACAAGTCCTTTTTATTGGGGTCTCCTCTTGAAAGCAGTCTTGCGTATGCGGCAAGTAACTTTTCTTGCATTCACCTTTTTTAAGACTTGTGAAAATTAATTTCAAAACATTCAATAAATACGGTGTTACTATGCATTGTGTCAAATGCTTTATTAAAAATATGCAGAAAATGTTCCCTTTATTTGTTGTTAAGGTCTTTACAAGAGAATTTGAAAGGAGAAAGTAGGAGATGAATAACACATGTAGGACGTTATATCTCAAACTGCAAAAATTGATAAAGAGGGTGGACCAAAGTCTGCATGATGAATGCCAGTGGAAGCGTTTCAGGCACACTGCGAAGATTTTTAAAAATATAAATATTGTCAAGTTTTACTTTGACTTGTGATGTTTGATCTCATTTAGTCACTTCAATCTAATTTTAAACACTAATTTTCTTTTTGTTTTGCAGATTAACTACAATACTTATTTTGGACTCCATATTATATGTTGTTTATTATATTATTTTGTTACTTATAGTTCTAGTTATTTATTGTAGTGTTATCTTTTAGTTATAGTTCCGGTTATTGTTTTAATAAAAGTTAATTAAAAAAGTACATACGTCTGTTTTTTTGTGGGGGTAGCAGTCATCAATAGAAATGATATTTATAATTTGAAGTATAATGCTGAAGCTCATTCATTAGCAACATATTGTGGCGAAATTTTAACCTATGTGCTGACGTAAGTGTTCCATAAACTACTACTATGGTAACAGGCAAAATACTGTTTGGGGGTAGGGTATAATACGCAGGAATGCTGTAAAAATAAATGGGCAAGGGCTGTTTTGTTTTCCACTGTTGCAACATAAAGTGATCGATAAAAATCCGATAATCAGGCCTATCAGCGACTAAGACAGCAGGCCGAGTCTCTTTTGCTCAACGGCTAACTCATGGGACGAAGAAACGCCCTTTTTCACGAAATAGGAATATTTTACTTGCAGGCCAGTTGTTAATTTCCTGTGAAAATACATTAGCCTGGAACATTGTTAGTGATAAACTGTAAATGCATCTGGGTCCTTTGCTTAAAAAAAAAATATAAAATATATTTGTGAATTAGAATAAGAATATATGTTACAGCTATAGATATTTGCTATTAAAAAACCATTGAAATTCACTGAAAAAACCATAGGTTTTAGGCCATATATAGTTAGGGATTAGCATTTACAAAACCTTAATTTACTCGCACAAAACCATTGAAATTCGCATATATAGTTAGATGCAATAACTATATATCGCGCACCCGCAATCCACTGCTGATGATGTCACATATTACATCATTCATGACATGGTCAGTGACATCACTGATGACATCACTGATGACAACTCAAATGACATCACTGATGACAACTCAAATGACATCACTGACAACATCACTGATTACATCAATCATGTGATAATACGATCAACCTCTTCAGACTCTAATATAACCTTAGATACAGTCAGAGTAAACAGACACTCACAGACTGTCACTCATCCATGGAGTTACTCACACACCTAGTCAGTCATGCACTGAATCAATCACACCTCAATTTCATCAACTATACAGTTATACACACCTTACTTATTCAAACATATACTAACACATATTTACTCTCTTATACAATTCCTGATACAAGTTTTCAATGATCCATTCAGCCACTCACACATTCACTGGCTCTTATACACAGTAATTTATATATGTGAACTTTCACATGTACTGTGTTTTACATATGTACTTACTTTGACATGTAGCACTGAGATATCCATTCACTCACCAATACACTCGTACACAGTCAACCACCCATACAGCTGTTTCCACATGCAGTTTTGAACCCATAGATGTAGTGAATCAACTGTTCACACATGTATGCACAGAGTCACACACCTCCCAGCCACCCCCACACACACACTCACTCCCATACAAATACTTGGGCAACCAATCAATAACCCAAATAGTTACTCATATAGCTACTGATCAACACATGCAGCAGTTCATAGAACAACAGATATAATGATGCACAAATTAAGACAGTTTAGTCACTAACCCATGCACTCAGTGAGACACATTTAATCACTCTCTCATACAGTCAGTCATGCACCTACTAAATCCTTCATCCAGACACTTATACATCCACTCATTCTTCAATATGTAAGACATATTTTAACTTTACAGAAACATACAGTCACTGGATGATGTCATCAGTGATGTCATCAGTGATGTCACTGACCATGTCATGAATGATGTAATATGTGACATCATCAGCAGTGGATTGCGGGTGCGCGATATATAGTTATTGCATCTAACTATATATGCGAATTTCAATGGTTTTGTGCGAGTAAATTAAGGTTTTGTAAATGCTAATCCCTAACTATATATGGCCTAAAACCTATGGTTTTTTCAGTGAATATATATATATATATATATATATATATATATATATATATATATATATATATATATATATATATATATATTCACTGAAAAAAACATAGGTTTCACACTCGTTATAGTTAGGAATTAGCATTTAAAAAACCTTTGAAATTCACTGAGAAAACCATAGGTTTCACACCAGTTATAGTTAGCTGAACATTTTACTCACACAAAACCATTGAAATTCCCACGTTATAGTTAGTTGGACTCACTATAACTCGCGCGCCCACAATCCACTGCTGATGATATCACATATTACATCATTCATGACATGGTCAGTGACATCACTGATGACATCACTGATGACAACTCAAATGGCATCACTGATGACATCACTGATGACATCATCCAGTGTCAGTGTGTTCCTGTAAAGTTAAAATGTGTTTAACATATTGAAGAATGAGTGTATGTATGAGTGTCTGGATAATGGATTTAGTAGGTGCGTGACTGGCTGTATGAGTGGGAGATTAAATGTGTCTTACTGAATGCATGGGTTAGTGACTAAACTGTCTGAATGTGTGCATCATTATGTCTGTTGTTGTGCAAGCTGCTGCATGTGTTGATCAGTAGCTATATGAGTGGCTATATGGGTTAATGATTTGTTGCGCAATTATTTGTATGTGAGGCTGAGTGTGTGTGTGGGTGCCTGGGAGGTGTGTGACTCTGTGCATAGATGTGTGAGCAGTTGATTCACTTGGTATAAGGGTTCAAGAGTGCATGTGGAAAGAGCTGTATGGGCGGTTGACTGTGTGCATGGGTGTGTTGGTGAGTGAATGGATTTCTCAGTGCTACATATCTAAGTAAGTACATATATAAAAAACAGTGCATGTGAGAGTTGACATATAAAAATGACTATACATGAAAGCCTGTGATTGTGTAAGTGACTGTATGGATTAATGTGTAGTTCTATTAGTGATTATAAAAGAGAGTAAGTATGTGTTAATCTATGTTTGAATAAGTAAGATTTTGTGTGTATAACTGTATAGATGAGAAAATGGGAGTGTGATTGATTCTTTGCATGACTGACTAGGTGTCTGAGTAACTCCATGGATTAGTGACAGTGTGTGAGTGTCTGTATAGGTGTTTGAGTCCATAGAATAGTGTTATATTGATGACTGACTGTATGTATGAGTGATTGTATGTGTGAATGAGTGGATATGTATGTAGACTTAGGAATCAGTGAGTGCGTATGTTGTAACTGGTATTGGTGTGTCAATGGTTTTTGGAATGGTAGTCTGTTTTTAACACTGGATGTATCAAAGGTTAGATTAGAGTGTGAGGAGGTGCATCGTATTGTCACATGAATGATGTCATCAGTAATGTCATCAGTGATGTCATTTGAGATGTCATCAGTGATGTCATCAGTGATGTCACTGACCATGTCATGAATGATGTAATATGTGATATCATCAGCAGTGGATTGCGGGCGCGTGAGTTATAGTGAGTCCAACTAACTAGAACGTGGGAATTTCAATGGTTTTGTGTGACTAAATGTTCAGCTGACTATATCTGGTGTGAAACCTATGGTTTTTTCAGTGAATTTCAAAGGTTTTTTAAATGCTAATTCCTAAGTGAAATATTGTTTTTTAATGATAGGTAATTATTATATCTATTAATTTTTTTATTTTTTTCTAATTATTTCCTAATTCTATATTTGTAAAAAACTATTTTTTACATGTTTTTCATATATATGTTTTTTTTATTATTTGTGCACCAGTGCGCTCACGGTACGCGTACCGGCGCACGCATCGGTACGCGCAGCGAAAGCGCCCTATCGCGATCGAAAAAAAAATAATTTATGTATTAAAAGTAAATAATAATATATAAAAGTACTATTTTTAATATGTAAGAACCGTATTTGAACTTTAAACGCATTCCTGAAAAACAAGCAAAATGTCACTGCTACGCGCCGCGTAAGCGCCCCCGGAAGCGCTCCAGGAAGTGCCCGAGTACATACCGCGTAAGCGCCCCGGAAGCGCTCCAGGAAGCGCCCACGTACGTGCCGCGTAAGCGCCCCGGAAGCGCTCTGGGGCTCGTAGCATAAGCGCGTCAAGCCATGTGACCTTAAAATAACACTTTTCATCGGTTCAGAACATTTTTTTTTCCAAATATTGAGAACCCCACCCATTTCTCTCACTATTGCTTTGTACTTGGAGAGAGCAAGAGGTGTTCTGTGCATTATCTCAAAGTTTTCTGATCTACAGCAATGGCTGCAAGGGAGTCATCCAGCAGTGATTCTGATGGTTTTTTGTCTGAGGACCCTCCTCAGCAAAAAAAAAAAAGACCACTTCATTTGGAAGTTTTTTTCCATCCCTGAAGGAAAAAAAAAGGTTAATGCTGCTAAGGTAACCTGCAAGATATGTGGCACTACTTTATCAAGAGGCAATCATATTAGGAAATATTATGATGGAAATGCCACTTTAATTCGGCATGTCCAGAGAAGACACCCAAATAACTTTGCCAGGGAGAGTGTCAGGGACCTGGCAGGGAATACAGCAAGAGATGGCGTCAGCACCTCCACTGGTGGAGCAACAGCTCCGGGAACACCACGTGGAAGAATGATCCCTAACGTGCAGCCGGTGTTTGCAGGCATAAAATTTCTATGCGTGGACTGTGATTAACTGCTCTGTTATGGGGAGCAGAGCGTTGAACTCATTGCTAGGAAGAGAGAGGAACACCGCTGCCCTCCCCATCCTTAATTTTTCACCTTTTTTTTTGCTCCTGTTGAGCAGTTTTGGAATCCCTGGTTTTGTTTTTCCCCTGAAAAAAATACAAAAAAAATATAAACTCGTTATAAAAATGTATAAAAAAATATTTTAAAAAAAAGTTCTTTTCAGAACTACCTCCAATTCTCAAAAAAGAGCTGTATTCTTTACATATTGTACAATTCTTTTTTCCAGAGAATATGTACTGAATAAATGAATGAATAAAATGAGTGAATGAAGGGGAGAAAGTGATAGAGGGATCAAGTGACAGAAAACGAGTGAGAGAAGGTGAGTTGTAAACAAGAGTGAGTTGAAGTGGAGAGAACGAAGGAGAGTGACAGGGAGTGACGGAAAGAAAGGAGTCAAGGTGAAAAAAGGGGATTGATATTGAGAGAAAGAGGGTGACGGACGATAAAGTAATGGGACTGAGAGTAAGGCAAGGGGAGTGAGGGAGAAGGAAGGTGGACTGATTGAGAGTGAGTTGATGACAGTCAGTGTTTGAAGATGAGTGAGGGTATTTGAAGGGAAGTGACAGTGAGGGGACAGAGGGAGTGAGGCTAAGAGAGAGGGAGTGAGGAAAGGGGAGTGAGGATATGAGAAGACAGAGGGAGTGAGAGAAGGAGTGAGTGAAGTGGAGTAAGGTGAGTGAGGGAAGGGCAATGAGTGAGGGAGCGAAGGAAGGGAACATAGGGGAACAGGACTGAAGCAGAGGTACTAAGAGAAGGTGACTGGGGGATAAAAGTAAGGGGAAGGGGAATGAAGGATGGATGGAGAATGAGGGGTAGTGAGGGAACCAGAGTAAGGGAACAGGAGTGAGGGAGGGTGAGAGAACGGCAGTGAGGATGAGTAAAGAGGGGTGATAGAGGGTGAATAAAGGCAAGTGAGAGTGAGACTAGGGGAGTGAGAGAGTGAGGAAACAGAGGGAGTGAAGGAAAGAGTGAGAGAAGGAGACTGAGAGAGGAACCAAAGAAAGGTAAGTAAGGGAGTGTGGGAGAGTTAAAGGGAGTGAGCATGAGGAAAGGGGACTGAGAGAGTGAGGGGACGGAAGGAGTGAGGCTAAGAGACACAGAGTGAGGGAAGGGGAGTGAGGATGTGAAAGGACAGACGGAGTAAGAGAAGGAGTGAGTGAAGTGGAGTAAGGTGAGTGAGGGAAGGGCAATGAGTGAGGGAGCGAAGAAAGGGAACAGAGGGGAACAGGACTGAAGCAGAGGTACTAAGAGAAGGTGACTGGGGGATGAAAGTAAGGGAAAGGGGAATAAAGGATAGAGAATGAAGGGTAGTGAGGGAACCAGAGTAAGGGAACAGCACTCTAAGCACTCAAAATTATTTTTTCACTCTAATTTTTTACCCTGTTTTTCCCCGTGGTGCGCTCAGGGTACGCGTACCGGTAAGCGCCCATGTGCGCGCACCCTGAGCTTACTCCGTGAAAAAATAAAAAAAATAAAAAACGTTTTTTTGCTCTTCGGAGTCAACCTAGGCCCCCCTGATATAACATAAGGGGGGCAGGGTGTCTCTACCCTGCCCCCTATCAATGTTTTCTACTTTTATTTTTCACCTCTTGTGTCTCTGTTCTTCAGAGTCACAAGATGGCGAACTATGCAGACCATTTAGAATGTTTACAGACACCCAAGAGCCAATTAGCTTTTGAAATTTAGAACCAATTAAAATGTTTCTTTGGTTTTGAATTTGTGTGTGATGAAGTTTCATTGGTTTTCTACATGAGTATACATGAAAAATGAGAGGGAAACACAGCCATTTTGTGATAGTACTCTTTGAGGTACATTTGTGAGGAATTTTTGGTGTTCTATTCCTGGTATGAAATTTACACAGTACTAACTCTTCTACTGCTTTCTAAAAGGCGAGTTGTTAATTTGTAAGGGGAACTTAATACTTGATAAAGCTAGTTTTATATCATCTATTACTAAAAACAATAAATTAAAGTGATTTTTTTCTGCAATTTACAGCAAGAAATTTGAAAAGAATATGGACCTGAATGAGGACACCGTTGATATTAATTTTGAGATTTCTGCGACTTTTGTTGAGGCGAGTTTTATTGAGGTCTTGAATGATCCTGTTGATAACACTATCCATGAAGAAGACCTTTTTTTGAGAGGAGATGGAATGGGGGACTTTAATGATGAGACTTTGGATGCAGAATTATTCGAATGTTTGGACTATATTGAGTTCCAGGACTCATGTATGGAGACTTCTGATGAGGAGATTCCTGATCAGTTAATGTTAGAAGTTCTTTTAAATTATGAAAATTCTGAAGAATAAATTTATATTTAGAAATTATAAATTGTTTGAGACATTTTTTATTATTCTATTTGTAATTTATGAGATAGTAGCGAAATGATTGTGGTATAAAGTGAGACCTATAGTATAGAGTGCAACATTTACTTCCCTTCTCCCAAAAAGATCGAAATGTAATACTTTAAAACTTGAAAAGGGAGCAGGGTAGAGTGCCCCTCACCCCCTAGACCTTCTCGAGAGGTCCCAAAAGGATCTGTTTCTGCTTTCCTGGGACTCTATGGTTTGATTTGAATATACCACAATAACTTGCATTACAACATACAAGATATCTACAGAGGAAACAATATACATTTCTCAGATGAAGAAAAGAGAGTTTTGCTCTTCAATTTTAGACTCTGCATCAGTACCTACTTATAGGTACTGAAATCACCCACATAACACAACAGCTCTTTTTAGAGCTACCCTACCTCTAAGCAATCCAAATTATTATTAAAAACTATTTTCTTTCACTGTTTTTCCCCGTGGTGCGCTCAGGGTGCGCGTACCAGAGAGTGTACCCGGGAACACACCCAGCGTTTACCCCGCGAAAATTTTAAAAAAATAAAAAACTTTTTTTGCCCTTAAGAATCCTTCTAGGCCCCCCTCGGAAAACCTAGGGGGTCAGGGGGTGTCTACTCTGCCCCCTTTTAATTATTTCCCCCTTTCTTTTTCACCTCTTGTGTCTCGATTCTACAGACTCTCCAGACTGTTTAAAATGTTGACAGACACCCGACAGCCAATCAGCTTTCCGCTCGCGCACTCCTGTGGCGCGCCGGGTGCGCTCCCCGGTACGCGTACCGGTGAGCGCCCCCAGCACGCCTATAGATATATATGTGTTTTTGAAGTTAATTTTCAAAAAAACCACTGGAGCAATTTCCACCAAATATAGCAAAGACACATATGGGTACCAGTCCCTACAATTTTGCCAAGTTTGGCGTAATTCCATTCAGCGGTTCGGGCTGTAGACTTGTCAGACCGTCCTATGGAAATTAACATGGGGAAAACACGTTTTGGGACCCCCCTTTTTTCTCAGCCCCCACTTCACGAATCCCCCCGAAACTTCCAGGGAAGGAGTGGAGCGGAGCTGGCCAAAATTTTGGAAAATTACACACAAATTCCTCAACCGGCGCCAGAGTTATTCCCAATAGAATGTTGCAGATTTCCTTTGGTAGCCAATCCTAACTATAACTACCTACTGGCGACCGCCAGTAGGTAATATATATATATATAATTGAATATTAAACATAAAAGTACACCGAGGTACTTGTACATAAAATCAAACGGACATTGTAAATATCATATATTTGCGTATTGACATTATGTGCCATATGTATTAATTTTCTATAAAAGATGCAGTAGTTGTATATCAAGCTCAAAAACTATACCAAAGTATTTGTACACACACTTTCTGTATCATGTACCACATGGTTTAAATATATATGAATGCAATCTTATTATTGGGTTAAAAATAGTTTGAATTTACTAGCCCAGTATTACGTTGGTTTTGTAGTTTTCATGCACGCAGTATGTTTTCACTTTTCATTATCTGTGTAGTTTTGACATCACATGACTGTAAGCACCAATGTATTTAAACGCACTCGTTTGAGCAGCTCAGGTATGTGAGCAAGGCTACTTGTTAGCCGAAACGCATCATCCTGACTGAGAGTATTTCGCACCTGGCAGAATAAAAAGTCACTGTAGCCAGCAGTGATCAAAGACATTTTCGTGGTCGAGTTTTTCTCCTTTGGGTGGTACTAGCACCAGAGTGGTAATTGGATATATATATATATATATACATATATATATATATATATATATATATATATATATATATATATATATATATATATATATATATATATATATATATATATATATATATATATATATATATATATATATATTCAATGAAAAAACCATTGGTTATAGAACATATATAGTTAGGAATTTGCATTTACAAAACCTTATTTTACTCGCATAAAACCATTGAAATTCCATATATAGTTAGATGCGCTAACTATATATCGCGCACCCGCAATCCACTGCTGATGATGTCACATATTACATCATTCATGACATGGTTAGTGACATCACTGATGACATCACTGATGACATCTCAAATGACAACACTGATGACATCACTGATGACAACATCCAGTGACTGTTTGTTTCTGTAAAGTTAAAATATGTCTTACATATTGAAGAATGAGTGGATCTATAAGTGTCTGGATGAAGGATTTAGTAGGTGCATGACTGACTGTATGAGTGAGTGATTAAATGTGTCTCACTGAATGCATGGGTTAGTGACTAAACTGTTTTAATTTGTGCATCATTATATCTGTTGTTCTACAAACTGCTGCATATGTTGATCAGTAGCTATATGAGTAACTGTATGGGTTATTCATTGGTTGTCCAAGTATTTGTATGGGAAACTGAGTGTGTGTGTATGGGTGACTGGGAGGTGTGTGACTCTGTACATAGATGTGTGAGTAGTTGATTCACTATATGTATGGGTTCAAAAGTGCATGTGGAAACAGCTGTATGGGCGGTTGACTGTGCATGAGTGTATTAGTGAGTGAATGGATATCTCAGTGCTACATGTCAAAGTAAGTACATATGTAAAACACAGTACATGTGAGAGTTGACATCTATAAATAACTGTGCATAAGAGCCAGTGAATGTGTGAGTGGCTGTATGGATCATTGTGAACATGTATCAGGGATTGTATAAGAGAGTAAAGTAAATATGTGTTAGTATATGTTTGAATAAGTAAGGTGTGTATAACTGTATAGTTGAGAAAATGGAGGTGTGATTGATTTTTTGCATAACTGACTAGGTGTGTGAGTAACTCCATGGATGAGTGACAGTCTGTGACTGTCTGTTTACACTGATTGTATCTAAGGTTATATTAGAGTCTGAAGAGGTTCATGGTATTATCACATGAATGATATCATCAGTGATGTGATCAGTCATGTCAAATGAGATGTTATCAGTGATTTTATCAGTGATGTCATTTGAGATGTCATCAGTGATGTCATCAGTGATGTCACTAACCATGTCATGAATGATGTAATATGTGACATCATCAGCAGTGGATTGCGGGTGCGCGATATATAGTTAGCGCATCTAACTATATATGGAATTTCAATGGTTTTATGCGAGTAAAATAAGGTTTTGTAAATGCAAATTCCTAACTATATATGTTCTATAACCAATGGTTTTTTCATTGAATTTTCAAGGTTTTGTAAATGCAAATTCCTAACTATATATGCACTATAACCTATGGTTTTTTCTGTGAATTTCAATGGTTTTTTAATAGCAAATATCAAAAGCTGTCAAATGTCAAGTACGTGATAGGTAAAAACGTTTTCGTGTTTATGCACGCTCATGTGCTTTGAACGCTTCCCCCCCCCACTCCCCTCTTTTCTCTTAGTAGTACTCTCTTTGCAGATAGTGAAGGGTAGTTAACGCAGACCTTTACCCCCGTTGTAATCCGTCGTACCTGCTTGTCTCTCCATTTGATTGATTGTTATCCAAGCATTTACTGTTTTAGAATTGGTTCTCTTTGGATCATTCTCTATTTACAAACAAGCACAAAGTCGCAATACTCTGTTTAGTCTTTGCAGATAGTGAAAAATTGTGTAAAAAAATAAAAGTAATCGTGCAAAATCAGTAGACCACTAATTGGATCTCTTTTTGACCTCGCTAAAATACAAACATTAGGAACAACCCTTCATGAGAAATACAAAAATAGTGAAATGAACTGAGCTCCACACCATGAGGGCTGCAAGACAGCTCGGCTCCGTCACCCACCCCGCCCAAAATAACGACAAACCCTATGCAAATATTATAAATATAGACAACACACCAGCAAAGAAACAGGGTAAAACATTTTATTAAATAACTTTTTACATAACTATTTTATACTTTTTGTTGCCCGATCCGGCTAGCTCAATCGATCGAGCATGAAACTCATGCACTGATAGCAAGCGTTGAGAGTTTGTAGAACGATGGCTTCAGATTTTCTACATACGGTGTAGTGGCGCGAACTGGGAGGGGGCGTTTGGATCCTGACCCTTCCCCAAATAAGATTTTCATACGTGAGTGTTCGTTCATGCTTTTGGTCCCTGAGTTGCTTCGATGTCACTGCCTTACACAAATGGCATAAGTTCTGGATGTTGAGTGCCATACTTCAGAGTTCTAAGCAGCGCTTGTAACACTGTCTAAACCTTATTTGCACCTGCTGCAGCTTCACTATTCAAAGTAAGTGGGGTCCGTTTGTGGACCTGACTGCATTGGAAAACAATGTGATACGGTGCCTCCCTAAACCGCTTGACGGAGGCCCCCGAGGGGCGGTGAGATGGCGCGGACTGGGAGGGGGCGCTTGGCTCCTGACCCCTCCCCAAGTCGTGTTGCCCTGGTGTGGCCTGAGATCGCCCCCAACATAGGCGGCCGGCTCCCGGGGTCAGGCGGAATTTTTTGCCTTTTGATGACTCTTCCATTCTGGACCTTGTCCCACAATCCGTTTGACCTGAAGACACGCTGTAGTGGGGCGCCCCTTTACCGTTTTAGTTGCCATTCCGCCCGCTTTTGGTACTCTGTGCCTCTTCCGCCATTCAGCTGTTTACCGCCCGCTCTTGCGACTACAGCGTCTCGCTCACCATGTAGTTGAGTTGCTCCCGCTCTTAAGATTTAACAGAACTTTTTGGACTGCTGAAAGCGGTTGTATTCCGACCGCTGGTTGGTGAAGACATTTTGACTATATTCTGGACCTGCGTTGTCGCGTAATGCGTCATATGACGCGCCGCGTTAGCGCACCCGGAAGTGCTCCGGTGCGCAAGGCGCAGCTTCCCGGAAACGATCCAGAGCGCGCCGCGCAGCGCGTAACGTAAGCATAACAGGTCATGTGACTTGTTAATAAAACTTTTCATTGGTTCATTTTACTTTTGTTTTCCTAATGATGTAAGACTAGGTCATGTGACCTAAAAATAACACTTTTCATTGGATTAAAACATTTTTTTTCCCAAACGATGAAAGCCCCACCTTGTTTCTGGATGTTTCAGACTGAAGCTGGCGTCACCATGAGAGCACCACCATCTCGTAGCTCCGTCGTGGCCATTCCGTAAGCATTCATGGCAGCCGCTCCCCACCGGAAGCCTGCGGGAGTAGAGGGCCCCCAAGACTTTTGTACAATCTTCAAGGCTGAGGGGACGCTTTCGAGAATGGGACCCAAGCCCTGGCAGACAAGCGTCCGAGTTCCAAGGTGTCCCAGGGCCATTTTACTGGACCAGGCCCAAATCCGAAGAGCCGGCCGCCATTTTAAGAGTCCTGTGGCAGCCGCCTATCGCTGCACCGCAAGAGTGGGAGCAACTCAACTACATGGTGAGCGAGACGCTGTAGCCGTAAGAGCGGGCGGTAAACAGCTGAATTGCGGAAAAGGCACAGTGTAGCAAAAGCGGGCGGAATGGCGACTGAAACGATAAAGGGGCGCCCCACTACAGCAGACGAGCCTCCGCCATGTGCTTCAAAACTGCATACGTATCTCGTGATATCAAGGTTGGGCAACCAGTACACAACAAGCAGTTACGAGTCCCATTTACACCGGCGCCATTTTGGGCGCGGCCGGGCAGGTCCAGGATCTAGTCAAACATAACAAATGAGGCTGACGTCTCTGAAGCAGTTGACGCACAGCAGGACATAGCAAATAAACATGAAGTCTCTAAAGCTGTTAACTCACTGCAGGACAAAACAAGTGAACCTGAAACCTCTGGAATAATTGTCGCTCAAAAGAACAACACACTAAACTCTGTAGAGCCTGAAGAAAGAAAAACAGAAGGGCACTGTAGTTTCAGACACACTTAACACTAATGACTTAACAAGGATATCGTCTGTTTATGAAGCAGTTATCATGTTCACAGAATTGACAAAGAAGTGTGCAGACACCAATGCTATTAAGAAACACAAGGAAATCCCTAACGCATCAGCATTCTCGGAAGAGGTTGACACAGATAACATCTTAAGGAACAAAGGAAGACAAAATAAGGATGAGGAAGTTATCACTTTAGTTTTTTCATCAGCTAGCGACAGCAAGAAACATATTGTAATGGAGATTAGAGAGGTTACGGATGGATGAATAAATTATCCAAAGAAATGGCGACTCCCCCCCTTTACCAGATTAGCTAAATCTTTGCGTAATTTGGACGTTAAAGTTATATTATTGTTGTTGTTGTTGTTATGGTTATAGTTCTGGCTAATTTTAGCAAAAAACACATTGTAATGGAGATTAGAGAGGCTACGAATGGGTGGCCCAGGATATCACCACTGTTCCCCATGTCATAAAACCTTAGGATGTTCAATAACTGAAACAGCTAATATGGGTTTACTTACAGGGGACATCTTTTGTTCTGTTTTGTAAAGTAAAACTATTGTGAACGCAAGTATTATACATAGTAAGTGTTTAATATAGCATTTGTCAGTCATTGGTTAAGCAGCTAGGACCTGTTCACTCTTGACACCCCAGGTGCTGTGTATGTTGCACTATAGTGCTGCATCGGGAATACGGACAACCCTATTGATGTTGATTTTTCATTATTGATTATTGTAAAGAAATGGCGACTCCCCCCTTTAGCAGATTAGCTAAATGTTTGCGTAATTTGGGCATAAAAGTTATATTATTGTTGTTGTTGTTGTTATCGTTATAGTTCTGGTTAATTTCCATTCAGAGTGTCCTACACAGCACCACTCTAGGTAAACACTACTTTATGTAAAACCTGGGACATAGCACTCATTGAAACTATAGTTGGTCCCCATGGGGTTTAAAGAAGGGATGGTTCTTCACCTGGGTGCCTTCCACAACTCAGCACGTTGTGCTGCCTTGGGACTATTCGCACAAAAGACAGCTTCTGACCATTGTTGTTTTTTTATCAAAAAATGTTTAAATATATTTACAGTTTTTGTTGCGTTCGTTATATTTAAAAGTTAATAAAGTTTTATAATCCAACTTTCTTGGAGTACTATATATTTTTTTTAAATCGGGTGAATGGGGCCTTGAATCGGGTTATTGTCATGTGTGGGCTTTGCAAGTGTACTGCTACAGGATCGGACATTTCAAACTCAAATGCACGTTCTTTTTCTTACCTTTCCGAAGCATGGAGCGCAATAGCAGGCAGAGAAAGGGTGATGCACGTGTTGAACACTGCCTGGCCTGGCAAGTTGCTGGCAGTGCCCCCCCGCCCGCTCCTGAAAGAGGGCACACACACACCGCCGCCCCGAGTACTTCACCAATCTTTAAAAGACCATGCGCTTGTTCATGAGGCTTAAATGGTTTATCACCCCTTCTAGAACCCCTACATCGACCCTCTGACGTTTCCTGGAAGAATTAGCACGTAACACAATACCAAGCCCTGTCAGCTGAAACCCCCGAGGAATCGTGGGGCATATTATCAAGGGGGTTTATTTCCGCTTTTTTGGCTTTAAAAGCGAAAAAAAGGAGATAAAATTATCTCCCTATTACCAAGCTGTCGCTAACACCAGTTAGTGACAGCTAAAAGGACATAGCGACCATCTTGGGCCCCGCTTTGCATGTCAGTGATATTTATCACTAATGACATGCAAAGTGGGCGTGCCAAGATGTTAGCGACTGGAAACAGTCCCTAACCATCGCTATCTCCTATTACCAACTTTTGGAGATATTCGCGCTAAGCGCGAACATCTCCAAAAGCTAACACCTGCCCTGAGCAGTTTTTAGCCATGTTATCCAATGGAAGGTGGATAACATGGCTAAGAGCATTTGCTGGATAATGCATGAATATCGCTGACTTTTCAGCGATATTCATGCATTGCGGCCGTTTTTTATCGCATTTGCGATAAACCTTGCTAATAGCAAGGTTTATCTGCGATAAAATTCGCCGATGTGCGGCGATAATTTTTGTCTCTAAACAAGTTAGAGACAAAAATTATCGCTAGTTGTTGGTAATATGCCCCCGGGTTTTTCCTTGCAGGAATCGGGAGGCGGAAGACTAGCACTGAAATCAGTAGTCTCACGCCTGAATCGGGAGGATTGGTATGTCTGGATTCTCTACAGCTGGGGCCATAAACTACATCCGCAGGGCTAGGTGATAGCCTGGGTCCGGCCTGGACAATCGGACACAGAGGAAGAGGAGTGTCAGAGGGTGCGGTAGTGAATAGGGTGAAAGGGAGGTGTCGGGCGGGCACAGGGTGTGATTCTCAGGGAAGAGCAGCGCAGATGGGGGGAAGTATATGGCCCATGCATGAGAGAGAGAGCGGGGGTGACCAGTGCGTGGGGGAGATGCTTGCGAGGGTGGGGAACCGTGCTGAGAATCGACGGCGTGCAGAGAGAGGGTCTGGTCAAGGCATCTAAAATGGCTGCCGTGCACGACAAAATTGTGGCATTGGACAAAAAGGCAAGATGGCGCAGACAATGTTTATCAATAAGGATTCATTGGGCCCGCTTTGCATGTCAGTGATATTTATCACTAATGACATGCAAAGTGGGCGTGCCAAGATGTTAGCGACTGGAAACAGTCCCTAACCATCGCTATCTCCTATTACCAACTTTTGGAGATATTCGCGCTAAGCGCGAATATCTCCAAAAGCTAACACCTGCCCTGAGCAGTTTTTAGCCATGTTATCCAATGGAAGGTGGATAACATGGCTAAGAGCATTTGCTGGATAATGCATGAATATCGCTGACTTTTCAGCGATATTCATGCATTGCGGCCGTTTTTTATCGCATTTGCGATAAACCTTGCTAATAGCAAGGTTTATCTGCGATAAAATTCGCCGATGTGCGGCGATAATTTTTGTCTCTAAACAAGTTAGAGACAAAAATTATCGCTAGTTGTTGGTAATATGCCCCCGGGTTTTTCCTTGCAGGAATCGGGAGGCGGAAGACTAGCACTGAAATCAGTAGTCTCACGCCTGAATCGGGAGGATTGGTATGTCTGGATTCTCTACAGCTGGGGCCATAAACTACATCCGCAGGGCTAGGTGATAGCCTGGGTCCGGCCTGGACAATCGGACACAGAGGAAGAGGAGTGTCAGAGGGTGCGGTAGTGAATAGGGTGAAAGGGAGGTGTCGGGCGGGCACAGGGTGTGATTCTCAGGGAAGAGCAGCGCAGATGGGGGGAAGTATATGGCCCATGCATGAGAGAGAGAGCGGGGGTGACCAGTGCGTGGGGGAGATGCTTGCGAGGGTGGGGAGCCGTGCTGAGAATCGACGGCGTGCAGAGAGTGGATCTGGTCAAGGCATCTAAAATGGCTGCCGTGCACGACAAAATTGTGGCATTGGACAAAAAGGCAAGATGGCGCAGACAATGTTTATCAATAAGGATTCATTTATAACAAAATATTTACTCGCAGTGACAAAATGGTGGTCAACACTTCCTGATTTCCATCGAATCGAACGTTAACAGACGTCATGCAGCAAAAAAAAAAAAAAAAGCTCACGCACAGCCGCTGGAACTGGAAAACATGTATCAACATATATGAGCCTCCTCAGCCACCCTCAGAAAACATAAGGGGTCAGGATACGTCTCCCGCACCCCCTTATACCTAGTAATTTAATTAAAACGAATCACAAAATGGCGAATTCCCGTTTCGCTACCAGTTTGCGGCCCAGTTCGCGGCCCGGGAAGCGCTTCTACCGTGAAAAATATATATTTTTTTATTTTCCCCACGGGACCCTTTAATAACCCCAACATCATTCCTAGGGGGTCAAGAGAGGTATACCTTGCCCCCTTTCATTAAATTCCCCCTTCGTTTTTCACCTCTTCTTCTCTCTCGATCCTACCGAGAGATAAGATGGCGGCCGCTCCGGACTGTTTAGAATGTTGACAGACACCGGAGAGCCAATCAGCTTTCTGCGCGCAAAGTTCCGTTTCGCGAAAAGTAAGCGGACCGGAGCGCAGCCCGGAGCGCTGTTACAGATATATATCTTGTTTTGAACGTTAATTTCTCAAAATCCACTGGAGCACATATATTGAGACCTAGCAAAGGCACATCGGGCTAACAGTCCCTACAATTTTGCCAAGTTTCGTGCAAATCCATTCAGCCGTTCGAGCTAAAAGTGAGGCCAAAGGCCCTATGGAAATTAACATGGGAAAAACGCGTTTTGGGACCCCCCTTTTTTCTCGGCCCCCCCTTGACGAAACCCCCCCAAATTTTCGGGGGCTGCTCAGAAACAAAATGTGCCATTTTCCTGAAAATGTCAGCCGATTCCGTCCACGAACGCCAAAGTTATTAGACATAGAATTTTCAAAAGTTCCATAGACAAATAATCCTAACTATATATACCTACTGGCGACAGCCAGTAGGTAATATATATATATATATATATATATATATATATATATATATATATATATATATATATATATATATATATATATATATATATATATATATATATATATATATATATATATATATTCACTGAAAAAACCATAGGTTATAGGCCATATATAGTTAGGAATTTGCATTTACAAAACCTTGAAAATTCACTGAAAAAACCATTGGTTATAGACCATATATAGTTAGGGATTAGCCTTTTCAAAACCTTATTTTACTCACACAAAACCATTGAAATTTCATATATAGTTAGTTCCACTAACTATATATCGCGCACCCGCAATCCACTGCTGATGATGTCACATATTACATCATTCATGACATGGTTAGTGACATCACTGATGACATCACTGATGACATCTCAAATGACATCACTGATGACATCACTGATGACAACATCCAGTGACTGTATGTTTCTGTAAAGTTAAAATATGACTTACATATTGAAGAATGAGTGGATGTATAAGTGTCTGGATGAAGGATTTAGTAGGTGCATGACTGACTGTATGAGTGAGTGATTAAATGTGTCTCACTGAGTGCATGGGTTAGTGACTAAACTGTTTTAATTTGTGCATCATTATATCTGTTGTTCTACAAACTGCTGCATATGTTGATCAGTAGCTATATGAGTAACTGTATGGGTTATTCATTGGTTGTCCAAGTATTTGTATGGGAAACTGAGTGTGTGTGTATGGGTGGCTGGGAGGTGTGTGACTCTGTACATAGATGTGTGAGTAGTTGATTCACTATATGTATGGGTTCAAAAGTGCATGTGGAAACAGCTGTATGGGCGGTTGACTGTGCATGAGTGTATTAGTGAGTGAATGGATATCTCAGTGCTACATGTCAAAGTAAGTACATATGTAAAACACAGTACATGTGAGAGTTGACATATATAAATAACTGTGCATAAGAGCCAGTGAATGTGTGAGTGGCTGTATGGATCATTGTGAACATGTATCAGGGATTGTATAAGAGAGTAAAGTAAATATGTGTTAGTATATGTTTGAATAAGTAAGGTGTGTATAACTGTATAGTTGAGAAAATGGAGGTGTGATTGATTTTTTGCATAACTGACTAGGTGTGTGAGTAACTCCATGGATGAGTGACAGTCTGTGACTGTCTGTTTACACTGATTGTATCTAAGGTTATATTAGAGTCTGAAGAGGTTCATGGTATTATCACATGAATGATATCATCAGTGATGTGATCAGTCATGTCAAATGAGATGTTATCAGTGATTTTATCAGTGATGTCATTTGAGATGTCATCAGTGATGTCATTTGAGATGTCATCAGTGATGTCATCAGTGATGTCACTAACCATGTCATGAATGATGTAATATGTGACATCATCAGCAGTGGATTGCGGGTGCGCGATATATAGTTAGTGGAACTAACTATATATGAAATTTCAATGGTTTTGTGTGAATAAAATAAGGTTTTGAAAAGGCTAATCCCTAACTATATATGGTCTATAACCAATGGTTTTTTCAGTGAATTTTCAAGGTTTTGTAAATGCAAATTCCTAACTATATATGGCCTATAACCTATGGTTTTTTCAGTGAATTTCATTGTTTTTTTAATAGCAGATATCAAAAGCTGTAAAATGTCAAGTACGTGATAGGTAAAAACTTTTTCGTGTTTATGCACGCTGATGTGCTTTGAACGCTGCCCCCCTCCCCTCTTTTCTCTTAGTAGTACTCTCTCTTTGCAGATAGTGAAGAGTAGTTAACGCAGGCCTTTACCCCCGTTGTAATCCGTCGTGCCTGCTTGTCTCTCCATTTGATTGATTGTTATCCAAGCATTTACTGTTTTACAATTGATTCTCTTTGGTTCATTCTCTATTTACAAACAAGCACAAAGTCGCAATACTCTGTTTAGTCTTTGCAGATAGTGAAAAATCGTGAAAAATCGTGTAAAAAAATAAAAGTAATCGAGCAAAATCAGTAGGCCACTAATTGGATCTCTTTTTGACCTCGCTAAAATAGAAACATTAGGAACAACCCTTCATGAGAAATACGAAAATAGTGAGATGAACTGAGCTCCACACCATGAGGGCTGCAAGACAGCTCGGCTCCGTCACCCACCCCGCCCAAAATAACGACAAACCCTATGCAAATATTAAAAATATAGACAACACACCAGCAAAGTAACAGGGTAAAACATTTTATTAAATAACTATTTACATTACGTTGGTTTATGAGATGATGTCAGTAGTGGACCGATGTGTGAATAGGTCGGAAGCAGCACAAGGCGCCAAGATCCGGATGGCAAGTCCTGGATGTTGGGTGCCATAGTTCAGAGTTCTGAGTTTGAGCCTTTTTCAATGCCTGTTTTTTGTTGTTTCCCCTCCATCCAAAACAAAAAAAAAATATAAAACTGTGCAAAAATACAAAAAAATCAAAAAATGTTTAGAAAAGCAGTGCTTGTAAGACTGTCTGAAGCTTATTTCTACCTACTGCAGCTTCACTATTCTCAAAATAAGTGAGGGTCGTTTGTGGACCTGACTGCATTTGAAAACAATGTTATATGGTACCTCCCTAAACCGCTTGACGGAGGCCCCCGAGGGGCGGTGTGATGGCACGGACTCGGAGAAGACGCTTGGCTCCGACCCCCTCCCCAAGTCTTATAGCACTGGTGTAGCCTGAGATCGCCCCCGACATAGGCGGCCGGCTCCCGGGGTCCGGCGGAACTTTTTGCCTTTTGATGACTCTTCTATTCTGGACTTTGTCCCACAATCCGTTTGACCTGAAGACACGCTGTAGTGGGGCGCCCCTTTACCGTTTTAGTTGCCATTCCGCCCGCTTTTGCTACACTGTGCCTCTTCCGCCATTCAGCTGTTTACCGCCCGCTCTTGCGACTACAGCGTCTCGCTCACCATGTAGTTGAGTTGCTCCCGCTCTTGCGGTGCAGCGATAGGCGACTGCCACAGGACTCTCAAAATGGCGGCCGACTCTTCGGTTTTGGGCCTGGTCCACTAAAATGGCCCTGGGACACCTTGGAACTCGGACGCTTCCCTGATAGGGCTTGGGTCCCATTCTCGAAAGCGTCCCCTCAGCCGTGAAGATTCTACAAAAGTCTTGGGGGCCCCCGACTCCCGCAGGCTTCTGGTGGGGAGCGGCTGCCATGTCTGCTCGTGGAATGGCCACGACGGAGCTACGAGATGGTAGTGCTCTCATGCTGACGCCAGCTTTAGTCTGAAAAAAACAGAAACACTGTAGACTACCAATTCGATCAGTTCCGGTAGCGCCCCAACATGACCCGGTAGAGAAGAACTTGCCCTCCCCTCTTTGACTGATGGTTCTTGTTGCCTGTCCCCTCTGTTGTCATTTAACAGATCTTTTTGGACTGCTGAAAGGGGTTGTGTTCCGAACACTGGTTGGTGGAGACATTTTGACTATATTCTTGACCTACGTTGTCGCGTAATGCGTTATATGGCACGCCGCGTTAGCGCACCCGGAAGTGATCCGGGGCACGGCGCGCAGCGCGTAACGTAAGCATAACAGGTCATGTGACTTGTTAATAAAACTTTTCATTGGTTCATTTTACTTTTGTTATTTTAATGATGAAAAGCTTGGTCATATGACCTAAAAATTACGCTTTTTATTGGTTTCGAACATTATATTTTTTTTAAACATATATGTTATAATATTCCAGGCTAATGTACTTTCCCGGAAAATTTACAACTGTCCTGCAAGTAAAATATATTCCTTTTTCGAGAAAAAGGGCGTTTCTTCGTTCCATGACGGAGCCGTTGAGTAAAAGAGACTCGGCCTGCTGTCTTAGTCGCCGATACGCCTGATTATCAGATTCTTATCGATCACTTTATGTTGCAGGAGTGGAAAACACAACTGCCCTTGACCATTTATCTTTACTGCGTTCCTACATATTATACCTTTTATCCGTCATGTAATTGGACTGCTTTATTTCACTTGCCTTTTACTGATTCGAAAACAGTGACTAAAAGTAAAAACTTTACCAATGTAAATACTACTACCATGTTTTGTTTAAAAAACCTTTATTGTGAAAATGTCAGTATACAAATACGGGCCTATAACCACGTGGGCCGGCCACGGAGCAAACTGAAATCGTATATGATGAGGAGACATTTACATTATAGAGGAACGTAACGAACGAGCCATTAGGTTGCAAGAACTAAGGTGTCTAACAGTTGCGGAATCGGTGGACGTACATTTTGTAATTAAAATACGACAGGGCCACTTACAAAAAAGTTATCTAGATATACATTTGCGTGCAAGTACCATGGGTGACGTTAATTCGAACTTTCAATAGTACAGTAATCAATAACACATCAGAACTTAATATCAATAGGGATGTCGAAATATTCAATCAATTCTCGTCCCCGCCCGCCATGAGCATCAAAACTGCATTCATATCCCGTGATATCAAGGTTGTTCAACCAGTACACAACAAGGAGTTACGAGTCCCATTTATACCGGCGCCATTTTGGGCGAGGCCGGGCAGGTCCAAGATATAGTCAAAATGTCTCCACCAACCATCGGCCAGACCAGAACCCCTTTCAGCCCTTTATGCTACAAGATGGTGTCTTCCATTCAGAAAATATTGTTGGCAGCATTTTGAAAGGAAAGATAAACAGCCGTTCTCCTAGTGAGTCTCACATTGTTACATTTAGGAAGAATGTTGAAGAGTAATATGTGGAAAATCTGAAGCCATTTTTCTACAAACTCTCAATCAGCCTTGGATGGAGAAAAAAAATCCTGAAGAATGTACAAACTGAAAACCAATTTTTGTCTGTATAGCATCAACAACAACGCTTGAGTCAGCTTTGTGTCAAGCCGCCATTTTCATTCAATCAATAGCGTCCCCCTGCACACATTCAGGGACCTGGTCGTGTCTTCAGGTGAAACGGATTGTGGGACAAGAAGCAGAAAGGAAAAGGAAAAAAGTTCCGCCGGACCTCGGGAGTCGGCCGCCTATGTCATGGGCGATCTTTGGCCACACCAGGGCAATAGTGAAGCTGCAGCTGAACACGCCGTCTTTCGGCGCAGCATTGTAGGATGGCCACACCAGTGCGGCAATTTGCTGGACACCACCTCGGGCAATAGTGAAGCTGCAGCAGGTGCAAATAAGCTTCAGATAGTCTTACAAGCACTGCTCAGAACTCTCAACTATGGCACTCAACATCCAGGACTTGCCATTCGGATCTTGGCGCCTTGTGCTGGTTCCGACCTATTCACACATCGGTCCACTACTGACATCACCACATAAGCCAACGGGGCACCCCATGCCGACTTTCGGCGCAGCATTGTAGGATGGCCACACCAGTGCGGCAACTTGCTGGACACAACCTCGGTGCCATCCGGATCTCGGCGCGTTCGAGTCACTGTACCACAAGAGTGACCGAAACTCAGCTGGACACGCCGTCTTTCGGCGCAGCATTGTAGGATGGCCACACCAGTACGGCAATTTGCTGGACACCACCTCGGTGCCATCCGGATCTCGGCGCGTTGTGCTGCCTTCGGCCTATTCGCACATCGGTCCGCTACTGACGCCCCCTCACGTGCCAACGGATTTTCTACGCTTTTTGTAGCCCTATGCCGCATAACAGGTCATGTGACTTGTTTATAAAACTTTTCATTGGTTCATTTTACTTTTGGTTTCCTAAAGATGGAAGGCTTGGTCATATGACCTAAAAATAACACTTTTCATTGGTTTAGAACATTTTTTTTCCCAAACGATGAAAGCCCCACCTTGTTTCTGGATGATTCAGACTGAAGCTGGCGTCAGCATGAGAGCACCACCATCTCGTGGCTCCGTCGTGGTCATTCCGCGAGCAATCATGGCAGCCGCTCCCCACCGGAAGCCTGCAGGAGTCGAGAGCCCCCAAGACTTTTGTAGAATCTTCACGGCTGAGGGGACGCTTTCGAGAATGGAGCCCAAGCCCTAGCAGGCAAGCGTCCGAGTTCCAAGGTGTCCCAGGGCCATTTTAGTGGACCAGGCCCAAAACCGAAGAGCCGGCCGCCATTTTAAGAGTCCTGTGGCAGCCGCCTATCGCTGCACTGCAAGAGTGGGAGCAACTCAACTACATGGTGAGCGAGACGCTGTAGCCGCAAGAGTGGGCGCAACTCAGCTGGATGGCCGCCACCTGGGGAGGCCCGTTCACGCCGCCTCCCCCACGCCCCCCCCCGGGCCGCCCCACGCCAATTTTCGGAGCAGCATTGTAGGATACCAAAACCAGTGCAGCAGTTTACTGGACATCACCTGGGTGCCATCCACATCTCAGCGCGTCTGCTGCCTTGGGACTATTCGCACAACAGACCGCTACTGACGAGGCCTCCCCCCGCACCACCCGGGACGCCCCACGCTGTTTTTCTGAGCTGCATTGTAGGATCCCAAAAACCAGTGCGGCACCCAGGTGACATCACCTGGGTGCCGTCCAGAACTCAGCACGTTGTGCTGCCTTGGGACTATTCGCACAAAAGACAGCTTCTGACCATTTTTGCTTTTTTTTGTCAAAAATGTTTAAATGTTTGTTACAGTTTTTGTTCCGTTCGTTATATTTAAAAGTTAATAAAGTTTTATAATCCTACTTTGTTGGAGTGCTATATATTTTTAAAAAATCGGGTGAATGGGGCCTTGAATCGGGTTATTGTCATGTGTGGGCTTTGCAAGTGTACTGCTACAGGATCGGACATTTCAAACTCAAATGCACATTCTTTTTCTTACCTTTCCGAAGCATGGAGCGCAATAGCAGGCAGAGAAAGGGTGATGCAAGTGTTGAACACTGCCTGGCCTGGCAAGTTGCTGGCAGTGCCCCCCCCCCCCGCCCGCTCCTGAAAGAGGACACACACACACCGCCGCCCCGAGTACTTCACAGATCTTTAAAAGACCATGCGCTTGTTCATGAGGCTTAAATGGTTTATCACCCCTTCTAGAACCCCTGCATCGACCCTCTGACGTTTCCTGGAAGAATTACCACGTAACACAATACCAAGCCTTGTCAGCTGAAACCCCCGAGGAATCGTGGGGCATATTATCAAGGGGGTTTATCTCCGCTTTTTTGGCTTTAAAAGCCAAGAAAGCGGAGATAAAATGATCTCCCTATTACCAAGCTGTCGCTAACACCAGTTAGTGACAGCTAAAAGGAGATAGCGACCATCTTGGGCCCCGCTTTGCATGTCAGTGATATTTATCACTAATGACATGCAAAGTGGGCGTGCCAAGATGTTAGCGACTGGAAACAGTCCCTAACATCGCTATCTCCTATTACCAACTTTTGGAGATATTCGCGCTAAGCGCGAATATCTCAAAAAGCTAACACCTGCCCTGAGCAGTTCTTAGCCATGTTATCCAATGGGAGGTGGATAACATGGCTAAGAGCATTTGCTCGATAATGCATGAATATCGCTGACTTTTCAGCGATATTCATGCATTGCGGCCGGTTTTTATCGCATTTGCGATAAACCTTGCTAATAGCAAGGTTTATCTGCGATAAAAATCGCCGATGTGCGGCGATAATTTTTGTCTCTAAACAAGTTAGAGACAAAAATTATCGCTAGTTGTTGGTAATATGCCCCCGGGTTTTTGCTTGCAGAAATCGGGAGGCGGGAGACTAGCACTGAAATCAGTAGTCTCACGCCTGAATCGGGAGGGTTGGCATGTCTGGATTCTCTACAGCTGGGGCCATAAACTACATCCGCAGGGCTAGGTGATAGCCTGGGACCGGCCTGGCATCTAAAATAGCTGCCGTGCACGACAAAATTGTGGCATTGGAAAAAAGGCAAGATGGCGCAGACAATGTTTATCAATAAGGATTCATTTATAACAAAATATTTTATCGCACTGACAAATTGGCGGTCAACACTTCCTGATTTCCATCGAATCGAACGTTAACAGACGTCACGCAGCAAAAAAAAAAAAAGCTCACGCACAGCCGCTGGAAGACATGTATCAACATATATGAGCCTCCTCAGCCACCCTCAGAAAACATAAGGGATTAGGATACGTCTCCCGCACCCCCTTATACCTAGTAATTTAATTAAAACGAAGCACAAAATGGCGAATTCCCGTTTCGCTACCAGTTTGCGGCCCAGTTCGCGGCCCGTGAAGCGCTTCTACCGTGAACATTTTTTTTTTTTTTATTTTCCCCACGGGACCCTTTAATAACCCCAACAACATTCCTAGGGGGTCAAGAGGGGTATACCTTGCCCCCTTTCATTAAATTCCCCCTTCGTTTTTTCACCTCTTCTTCTCTCTCGATCCTACCGAGAGATAAGATGGCGGCCGCTCAGGACTGTTTAGAATGTTGACAGACGCCGGAGAGCCAATCAGCTTCGCATCGCAAAGTTCCGTTTCGCGAAAAGTAAGCGGACCGGAGCGCAGCCCGGAGCGCTGTTACAGATATATATCTTGTTTTGAACGTTAATTTCTCAAAATCCACTGGAGCACATATATTGAGACCTAGCAAAGGCACATCGGGCTAACAGTCCCTACAATTTTGCCAAGTTTCGTGCAAATCCATTCAGCCGTTCGAGCTAAAAGTGAGGCCAAAGGCCCTATGGAAATTAACATGGGAAAAACGCGTTTTGGGACCCCCTTTTTTCTCGGCCCCCCCTTGATAAAACCCCCCCAAATTTTCAGGGGCTGCTCAGAAACAAAATGTGCCATTTTCCTGAAAATTTCAGCCGATTCCGTCCACAAACGCCAAAGTTATTAGACATAGAATTTTCAAAAGTCCCATAGACAAAAAATCCTAACTATATATACCTACTGGCGAGACGCCAGTAGGTAATATATGTATATATATATATATATTTATATATATGTATATATGTATATATATATATATATATATATATATATATATATATATATATATATATATATATATATATATATATACACATTTTTTGACTTGGCTATAACTTTGGAGTTATTTGAATGATTTGCAGGAAATTTTGCCCAAAAAGTGTCACGTGGGTATTATTAATTAGGAAAGCTTGGGGGTGACCCGTGCAGTGGAGACCGAGAATTTTGGGTGTGAAATGAGGTTGCGTTTGTAATGTTAATTCGCATGGAAACCTTTAGTCATCACTACAGCCTGACCGGCTGAACAACATTACAGCAAATTTGGCAGGGAGGTAGATGTATGTTCAAGGAAGAGCCTTTTGCTTATTTGGTGTAAATGCGTTCAGTAGTTGTTGAGAAATGTAAGTTGAAAATTATGGTGATATCGCTGGCCGCGGATATTTTGCTAAGGTTTCTCGAATAATCGCAAATGCACACACCAAGGGGAATCCCCTGATTGGCTGGGCGCAACCTAAATAGAAGGTTGCAGCCACCAGTTTATCTATCGGAAATGGTTCCCAGGGCTGAGAATCTGTGTAAAAGCCCACATAAGGGGTCGGTGAAGATACTCTGAGCCCATGGTTAAAAAATTGAGGTGTTAGTGACACAAGTTATGTGTCCAAAATTTATGGTTTTAATTGTGCAAGATATTCACGATGACACTGCAACAGCCTGTGTCCCTCCCTCCCTTGTACCATCACGGGGACATCGTGATCACTGGCATTCCAGCCGTCTTCAGCCCGGCTTGCTTGAATCCAGTGGAAAAGTGAGCAAGGGACTCACGTCTGAGCATACCCTGTCACACTTATGGTGGCCAAAAGCGGTACAAAAGGGGGTGGTGATAGACGGGGCATCTGAATCAATCAAACACTCACACCCAGTCAAAAGATCTGGGTTTAATCCATCACCATTCTTTAGCCCACTCTGCCACCCCAGTTCAGACATGGCTATATGCAAATCAGTCTGACCCTGTGCCTCATGGGAACAGTCCGGGCCAACTGCCAAGCCATGTCTTCCCTGGACTGGAAACAAGCTTCCGAGGACCGGTTTCTGGCATTCCAGCCGTCTTCAGCCCGGCTTGCTTGAATCCAGTGGCAAAGTGAGCAAGGGACTCATGTCTGAGCATACCCTGCCACACTTATGGCGGCCAAAAGCGGTACAAAAGGGGGTGGTGATGGGCGGAGCATCTGAATCAATCAAACACTCACACCCAGTCAAAAGATCCTGGTTTAATCCATCACTGTTCTTTAGCCCACTCTGCCACCCGAGTTCAGACATGGCTATATGCAAATCAGTCTGACCCTGTGCCTAATGGGAACAGGCCAGCCCAAACTGCAAAGCCATGTCTTCCCTGGACCGGAAACAAGCTTCCGAGGACCGGTTTCTGGCATTCCAGCCGCCTTCAGCCCGGCTTGCTTGAATCCAGTGGCAAAGTGAGCAAGGGACTCACGTCTGAGAATACCCTGCCACACTTATGGCGGCCAAAAGCAGTACAAAAGGGGGTGGTGGTGGACGGAGCATCTGAATCGATCAAACACTCACACCTAGTCACAAGATCTGGGTTTAATCCATCACCGTTCTTTAGCCCACTCTGCCACCCCAGTTCAGACATGGCTATATGCAAATCAGTCTGACCCTGTGCCTCATGGGAACAGTCCAGCCCGAACTGCCAAGTCATGTCTTCCCTGGACCGGGAACAAGCTTCCGAGGGTTTCTGGCAATCCAGCCGTCTTCAGCCCGGCTTGCTTGAATCCAGTGGCAAAGTGAGCAAGGGACTCATGTCTGAGCATACCCTGCCACACTTATGGCGGCCAAAAGCGGTACAAAAGGGGGTGGTGATGGGCGGAGCATCTGAATCAATCAAACACTCACACCCAGTCAAAAGATCCTGGTTTAATCCATCACTGTTCTTTAGCCCACTCTGCCACCCCAGTTCAGACATGGCTATATGCAAATCAGTCTGACCCTGTGCCTCATGGGAACAGGCCAGCCCAAACTGCAAAGCCATGTCTTCCCTGGACCGGAAACAAGCTTCCGAGGACCGGTTTCTGGCATTCCAGCCGCCTTCAGCCCGGCTTGCTTGAATCCAGTGGCAAAGTGAGCAAGGGACTCACGTCTGAGAATACCCTGCCACACTTATGGCGGCCAAAAGCAGTACAAAAGGGGGTGGTGGTGGACGGAGCATCTGAATCGATCAAACACTCACACCCAGTCACAAGATCTGGGTTTAATCCATCACCGTTCTTTAGCCCACTCTGCCACCCCAGTTCAGACATGGCTATATGCAAATCAGTCTGACCCTGTGCCTCATGGGAACAGTCCAGCCCGAACTGCCAAGTCATGTCTTCCCTGGACCGGGAACAAGCTTCCGAGGGTTTCTGGCAATCCAGCCGTCTTCAGCCCGGCTTGCTTGAATCCAGTGGCAAAGTGAGCAAGGGACTCATGTCTGAGCATACCCTGCCACACTTATGGCGGCCAAAAGCAGTACAAAAGGGGGTGGTGATGGACGGAGCATCTGAATCAATCAAACACTCACACCCAGTCAAAAGATCTGGGTTTAATCCATCACCATTCTTTAGCCCACTCTGCCACCCCAGTTCAGACATGGCTATATGCAAATCAGTCTGACCCTGTGCCTCATGGGAACAGTCCGGGCCAACTGCCAAGCCATGTCTTCCCTGGACTGGAAACAAGCTTCCGAGGACCGGTTTCTGGCATTACAGCCGTCTTCAGCCCGGCTTGCTTGAATCCAGTGGCAAAGTGAGCAAGGGACTCACGTCTGAGCAAACCCTGCCACACTTATGGCGGCCAAAAGCGGTACAAAAGGGGGTGGTGATGGGCGGAGCATCTGAATCAATCAAACACTCACACCCAGTCAAAAGATCCTGGTTTAATCCATCACTGTTCTTTAGCCCACTCTGCCACCCCAGTTCAGACATGGCTATATGCAAATCAGTCTGACCCTGTGCCTCATGGGAACAGGCCAGCCCAAACTGCAAAGCCATGTCTTCCCTGGACCGGAAACAAGCTTCCGAGGACCGGTTTCTGGCATTCCAGCTGCCTTCAGCCCGGCTTGCTTGAATCCAGTGGCAAAGTGAGCAAGGGACTCACGTCTGAGAATACCCTGCCACACTTATGGCGGCCAAAAGCAGTACAAAAGGGGGTGGTGGTGGACGGAGCATCTGAATCGATCAAACACTCACACCCAGTCACAAGATCTGGGTTTAATCCATCACCGTTCTTTAGCCCACTCTGCCCCCCCAGTTCAGACATGGCTATATGCAAATCAGTCTGACCCTGTGCCTCATGGGAACAGTCCAGCCCGAACTGCCAAGTCATGTCTTCCCTGGACCGGGAACAAGCTTCCGAGGGTTTCTGGCAATCCAGCCGTCTTCAGCCCGGCTTGCTTGAATCCAGTGGCAAAGTGAGCAAGGGACTCATGTCTGAGCATACCCTGCCACACTTATGGCGGCCAAAAGCGGTACAAAAGGGGGTGGTGATGGACGGAGCATCTGAATCAATCAAACACTCACACCCAGTCAAAAGATCTGGGTTTAATCCATCACCGTTCTTTAGCCCACTCTGCCACCCCAGTTCAGACATGGCTATATGCATATCAGTCTGACCCTGTGCCTCGTGGGAACAGTCTGGCCCAACTGCCAAGCCATGTCTTCCCTGGACTGGAAACAAGCTTCCCAGGACCGGTTTCTGGCATTCCAGCCGTCTTCAGCCCGGCTTGCTTGAATCCAGTGGCAAAGTGAGCAAGGGACTCACGTCTGAGCATACCCTGCCACACTTATGGCGGCCAAAAGCGGTACAAAAGGGGGTGGTGATGGGCGGAGCATCTGAATCAATCAAACACTCACACCCAGTCAAAAGATCCTGGTTTAATCCATCACCGTTCTTTAGCCCACTCTGCCACCCCAGTTCAGACATGGCAATATGCAAATCAGTCTGACCCTGTGCCTCATGGGAACAGGCCAGCCCAAACTGCAAAGCCATGTCTTCCCTGGACCGGAAACAAGCTTCCGAGGACCGGTTTCTGGCATTCCAGCCGCCTTCAGCCCGGCTTTCTTGAATCCAGTGGCAAAGTGAGCAAGGGACTCACATCTGAGAATACCCTGCCACACTTATGGCGGCCAAAAGCAGTACAAAAGGGGGTGGTGATGGACGGAGCATCTGAATCGATCAAACACTCACACCCAGTCACAAGATCTGGGTTTAATCCATCACCGTTCTTTAGCCCACTCTGCCACCCCAGTTCAGACATGGCTATATGCAAATCAGTCTGACCCTGTGCCTCATGGGAACAGTCCAGCCCGAACTGCCAAGCCATGTCTTCCCTGGACCGGGAACAAACTTCTGAGGACCGGTTTCTGGCATTCCAGCCATCTTCAGCCTGGCTTGCTTGAATCCAGTGGCAAAGTGAGCAAGGGACTCACTTTTGAGCATACCCTGCCACACTTATGGCGGCCAAAAGCGGTACAAAAGGGGGTGGTGATGGACGGAGCATCTGAATCAATCAAACACTCACACCCAGTCAAAAGATGTGGGTTTAATCCATCACCGTTCTTTAGCCCACTCTGCCACCCCAGTTCAGACATGGCTATATGCAAATCAGCCTGACCCTGTGCCTCATGGGAACAGTCCAGCCCGAACTGCCAAGCCATGTCTTCCCTGGACCGGAAACAAGCTTTCGAGTACCGGTTACTGGCATTCCAGCCATCTTCAGCCCGGCTTGCTTGAATCCAGTGGCAAAGTGAACAAGGGACTCACGTCTGAGCATACCCTGCCACACTTATGGTGGCCAAAAGCGGTACAAAAGGGGGTGGTGATAGACGGAGCATCTGAATCAATCAAACACTCACACTCAGTCAAAAGATCTGGGTTTAATCCATCACCGTTCTTTAGCCCACTCTGCCACCCCAGTTCAGACATGGCTACATGCAAATCAATCTGACCCTGTGCCTCATGGGAACAGTCCAGCCCGAACTGCCAAGCCATGTCTTCCCTGGACCGAAACAAGCTTCCGAGGACCGGTTTCTGGCATTCCAGCCGTCTTCAGCCCGGCTTGCTTGAATTCAGTGGCAAAGTGAGCAAGGGACTCACGTCTGAGCATACCCTGCCACACTTATGGCTGCCAAAAATGGTACAAAAGGGGGTGGTGATGGACGGAGCATCTGAATCAATCAAACACTCACACCCAGTCAAAAGATCTGGGTTTAATCCATCACAGTCCAGCCCGAACTGCCAAGCCATGTCTTCCCAGGACCGAAAACAAGCTTCCGAGGACAGGTTTCTGGCATTCCAGCCGTCTTCAGCCCGGCTTGCTTGAATCCAGTGGCAAAGTGAGCAAGGGACTCACGTCTGAGCATACCCTGCCACACTTATGGCGGCCAAAAGCGGTACAAAAGAGGGTGGTGATGGACGGAGCATCTGAATCAATCAAACACTCACACCCAGTCAAAAGATCTGGGTTTAATCCATCATCGTTCTTTAGCCCACTCTGCCACCCCAGTTCAGACATGGCTATATGCAAATCAGTCTGACCCTGTGCCTCATGGGAACAGTCCAGCCCGAACTGGCAAGCCATGTCTTCCCTGGACCGGAAACAAGCTTCCGAGGACCGGTTTCCGGCATTCCAGCCGTCTTCAGCCCGGCTTGCTTGAATCCAGTGGCAAAGTGAGCGAGGGACTCACGTCTGAGCATACCCTGCCACACTTATGGCGGCCAAAAGCGGTACAAAAGGGGGTGGTGATGGACGGAGCATCTGAATCAATCAAACCCTCACACCGAGTCAAAAGATCTGGGTTTAATCCATCACCGTTCTTTAGCCCACTGCCAACCCAGTTCAGACATGGCTATATGCAAATCAGTCTGACCCTGTGCCTCATGGGAACAGTCCGGCCCAACTGCCAAGCCATGTCTTCCCTTGACCCGAAACAAGCTTCCGAGGACCGGTTTCTGGCATTCCAGCCGTCTTCAGCCCGGCTTGCTTGAATGCAGTGGCAAAGTGAGCAAGGGACTCACGTCTGAGCATACCCTGCCACACTTATGGCGGCAAAAAGCGGTACAAAAGTGGGTGGTGATGGACGGAGCATCTGAATCAATCAAACACTCACACCCAGTCAAAAGATCCTGGTTTAATCCATCAACGTTCTTTAGCCCACTCAACCACCCCAGTTCAGACATGGCTATATGCAAATCAGTCTGACCCTGTGCCTCATGGGAACAGTCCAGCCCGAACTACCAAGCCATGTCTTCTCTGGACCGGAAACAAGCTTCCGAGGACCAGTTTCTGGCATTCCAGCCGTCTTTGGCCCAGCTTGCTTGAATCCAGTGGCAAAGTGAGCAAGGGACTCACGTCTGAGCATACCTTACTAAACTTATGGCGGCCAAAAGCGGTAGAAAAGGGGGTGGTGATGGACGGAGCATCTGAATCAATCAAACACTCACACCCAGTCAAAAGATCTGGGTTTAATCCATCACCGTTCTTTAGCCCACTCTGCCACCCCAGTTCAGACATGGCTATATGCAAATCAGCCTGACCCTGTGCCTCATGGGAACAGTCCAGCCCGAACTGCCAAGCCATGTCTTCCCTGGGCCGGAAACAAGCTTCCGAGTACCGGTTTCTGGCATTCCAGCCATCTTCAGCCCGGCTTGCTTGAATCCAGTGGCAAAGTGAACAAGGGACTCACGTCTGAGCATACCCTGCCACACTTATGGCGGCCAAAAGCGGTACAAAAGGGGGTGGTGATGGACGGAGCATCTGAATCAATCAAACACTCACACCCAGTCAAAAGATCTGGGTTTAATCCATCACCGTTCTTTAGCCCACTGCCAACCCAGTTCAGACATGGCTATATGAAAATCAGTCTGACCCTGTGCCTCATGGGAACAGTCCGGCCCAACTGCCAAGCCATGTCTTCCCTGGACCGGAAACAAGCTTCCGAGGACCGGTTTCTGGCATTCCGGCCATCTTCAGCCCGGCTTGCTTGAATCCAGTGGCAAAGTGAACAAGGGACTCACGTCTGAGCATACCCTGCCACACTTATGGCGGCCAAAAGCGGTACAAAAGTGGGTGGTGATGGACGGAGCATCTGAATCAATCAAACACTCACACCCAGTCAAAAGATCCTGGTTTAATCCATCAGCATTCTTTAGCCCACACTGCCACCCCAGTTCAGACATGGGTATATGCAAATCAGTCTGACCCTGTGCCTCATGGGAACAGTCCAGCCCGAACTGCCAAGCCATGTCTTCCCTGGACCGGAAACAAGCTTCCGAGGGCCGGTTTCTGGCATTCCAGTCGTCTTCATCCCGGCTTGCTTGAATCCAGTGGCAAAGTGAGCAAGGGACTCACGTCTGAGCATACCCTGCCACACTTATGGCGGCCAAAAGCGGTACAAAAGGGGGTGGTGATGGACGGAGCATCTGAATCAATCAAACACTCACACCCAGTCAAAAGATCTGGGTTTAATCCATCACCGTTCTTTAGCCCACTCTACCACCCCAGTTCAGACATGGCTATATGCAAATCAGTCTGACCCTGTGCCTCATGGGAACAGTCCAGCCCGAACTGCCAAGCCATGTCTTCCCTGGACCGGAAACAAGCTTCTGAGGACCGGTTTCTGGCATTCCAGCCGTCTTCGGCCCAGCTTGCTTAAATCCAGTGGCAAAGTGAGCAAGGGACTCACGTCTGAGCATACCCTGCCACATTTATGGCGGACAAAAGCAGTACAAAAGGGGGTGGTGATGGACGGAGCATCTGAATCAAGCGAACACTCACACCAAGTCAAAAGATCCTAGTTTATTCCATCACCGTTCTTTAGCCCACTCTGCCACCCAAGTTCAGACATGCCTATATGCAAAACAGTCTGACCCTGTGCCTCCTGGGAACAGTCCGGCCCCAACTACCAAGCCATGTCTTCCTAGGACCGGAAACAAGCTTCCGAGGACCGGTTTCTAGCATTCCAGCAGTCTTCAGCCTGGCTTGCTTGAATCCAGTGGCAAAGTGAGCAAGGGATTCACGTCTGAGCATACCCTGCCACACTTATGGCGGCCAAAAGCGGTACAAAAGGGGGTGGTGATGGACGGAGCCTCTGAATCAATCAAACACTCACACCCAGTCAAAAGATCTGGGTTTAATCCATCACCGTTCTTTAGCCCACTCTGCCACCCCAGTTCAGACATGGCTATATGCAAATAAGTCTGACCCTGTGCCTCATGGGAACAGTCCAGCCCGAACTGCCAAGCCATGTCTTCCCTGGACCGGAAACAAGCTTCCGAGGACCGGTTTCTGGCATTCCAGCCGTCTTCAGCCCGGCTTGCTTGAATCCAGTGGCAAAGTGAGCAAGGGACTCACGTCTGAGCATACCCTGTCACACTTATGGCAGCCAAAAGCGGTACAAAAGGGGGTGGTGGTGGACGGAGCATCTGAATCAATCAAACACTCACAACCAGTCAAAAGATCTGAGTTTAATCCATTACCAATCTTTAGCCTACTCTGCCACCCCAGTTCAGACATGGCTATATGCAAATCAGTCTGACCCTGTGCCTAATGGGAACAGTCCATCCCGAACTGCCAAGCCATGTCTTCCCTGGACCGAAAACAAGCTTCCGAGGACCGGTTTCTGGCATTCCTGCCGTCTTCAGCCCGGCTAGCTTGAACCCAGTGGCAAAGTGAGCAAGGGACTCACGTCTGAGCATATCCTGCCACACTTATGGCAGCCAAAAGCGGTACAAAAGGGGGTGGTGATGGACGGAGCATCTGAATCAATCAAACACTCACACCCAGTTAAAAGATATGGGTTTAATCCATCACCGTTCTTTAGCCCACTCTGCCACCCCAGTTCAGACATGGCTATATGCAAATCAGTCTGACCCTGTGCCTCATGGGAACAGTCCAGCCCGAACTGCCAAGCCATGTCTTCCCTGGACCGGAAACAAGCTTCCGAGGACCGGTTTCCGGCATTCCAGCCGTCTTCAGCCCGGCTTGCTTGAATCCAGTGGCAAAGTGAGCGAGGGACTCACGTCTGAGCATACCCTGCCACACTCTGTCCATCAACTGTGTTTTTTGCAATTTTCACCCCGAGTGGGCTGGTATGCTCGGACGTGAGTCCCAGGCTCTCCACATCACTGGAGTCAAGTTATCCAGGCTGAAGAAGGCTGATAGCCAGAAACCGGTCCTTGGATGCTTGATTCCGGTCTAGGAAAGACATGGCTTGGTAGTTCGGGCTGGACTGTTCCCATGAGGCACAGGGTCAAGGCTGATTTGGATATAGCCATTGTCTGACATAGGGTGGTGTGGAGTGCAAAAAAACGATGGATTTAGGCCCAGATCTTTGTACTGGGGTGAATGTAAGACATTATTCTGCATTCTGTTCATCAACTGTGTTTTTTGCGAATGTTGTTATAGACACAGCCCATGCGATGGTCTCTGAGAAATACAGAAACAGTTTTATTAACATGTTTCCTGGCTTTGTCCATCTGTGGACAGAATTGCTTTAACCAATTTCATTTCTGTCTTTGGCATATATTAGAGTACATAAAACTAGAGAGGTATTAGTGAGATTCCACACCGAATAATGAAAGAAATGATAGGCACCTTGTGATCACTAACAGGGTACCCATCAGTCACCACTCAGAACCGCCCTTCATCATTTGGGATTCCTGTTGACCATGTGATAGGTGCAGCAATGGTTCTTGATAGAGGCTGAGATGTAGATACCTCTTATGAACCTAGTGATGCCCTATATGGTTGGATTGTCACAGGCCATTCATTGGCTGGCAAAAAATGAGAGTGACTGATTTGCAGTGCAAGTGAAAGAAAGTGCTCAGTGAAACTAAAATTGGGTGAGGGAGCAGGAAAAATGCCTTTATTCTGTGATTTGCTCGCTCCTCCAATATTAAAAAGCCAGGACCTAAGTTGAAGCTACTGGCCTTCCCATCGGTTCAGAAGGAGGCGGCGAGGTACCGACGGAGAGAGCGGTGCTTCCCTCGTGTCCTGAGCCGTTGCCAGGCGAGGTGCAGCCTTCTACTTCGTCTATAATGTGACATACATTAACTGCGAAACAAGACGAGACCTAGGGATCCAGGTGATCTTTGTTCATGTCGCAAGTTGTTTTATATGTAGTCACTTTTTCTTTAGTATACACTTCACTATTTATCTTTGCAGTAGCTTCAACTTAGGTCCTGATGAATGCAACGGACTCTGTAGTCTCTAGATTTGCAGAAACATGTTGACCCCCATTACATCCTGGTATTGACCCCCATTACATCCTGGTAAATATTTGTTTAATTTACCTTTACTGCTTTTTAATATTGGAGGAGCGAGCAAATCACAGAATAAAGGTATTTTTCCTGCTCCCTCACCCAATTTTAGTTTCACTGAGCACTTTCTTTCACTTGCACTGCAAATCAGTCACTCTCATTTTTTGCCAGCCAATGAATGGCCTGTGACAATCCAACCATATAGGGCATCACTAGGTTCATAAGAGGTATCTACATCTCAGCCTCTATCAAGAACCATTGCTGCACCTATCACATGGTCAACAGGAATCCCAAATGATGAAGGGCGGTTCCGAGTGGTGACTGATGGGTACCCTGTTAGTGATCACAAGATGCCTATCATTTCTTTCATTATTCGGTGTGGAATCTCACTAATACCTCTCTAGTTTTATGTACCACATTTTCTTGTTCAGACCCGGTGACATTGGTTGTGTTTTTCAGATTACTCAGGGAATTTGTCACTGCATGGTCTTTAAACTCCCTGTGCCCCCCCCCCCTAACTTTAGTTTTTTCTATATATTAGAGTACACCAAGACAGTGTGAGGGAAAACCGATGTCAGTTTTACAAAGGTTTCTTTCATTAGTGGCAATGTGCCAAGGACATTGCCACTACAGTGCACAATCATGAGGTGAGGAGCTTGGGAATCCACAATAGAGTTAACCAAAGCCAGCAACTGATGAAGCGTTAACCCTCTCTGGGCAAATCAAGTAGTGTGCACATTTGGCAAACCCAATTCCCTGTCAATGCCACTCTTTTTTGCAGCCTCCTTAGCCCAATATATGTAGCTGTGGCCCAATATATATAGCTGTGGCCCATACTGTAAGCATTTTGAAACGAAGAAGCAATAGTCGGCAGGAGAAGGCTGAAGCTGAATGAGGCAGTTTTTCAAAGGGAAACAGTTAAAATGGAGGTGTTTCTTAACAAAATATATATATATATTTTATTGGAAGCTGTCAGCATTAAAGCACATATAATTAAGTAGTGTGTTGGATGGCTCAGAAAGAGGTCTTGACCCTGCTCACAGGCAGGTTGCTCCCCCCTCACCGCGCAGCACCACCTGTGTGTCCTCTGGCTCGCTGCTACAGCTGTAGGAAGTTCGAGTGAACTCTCTGCGTTCGTTCTGCCCCTCTCCCCTCAGCCTCATTGTAATTATTGCCTCTGTTCCAGTAGCGTGTTGATTCGTTTTCTGCCCTTAATTCTGGTTTTGCACTGTGACTTTTGTTTCTCGCCCCTTTTTTGCCTTCTGTTCCCCACTTAATTCTGGTTTTGCACTGTGACTTTTGTTTTTCTCCCCTTTTTTTGCCTTCTGTTCCTCGCTCTGCTGTTTTTCCTGCTGCTGCATCCGCTAAGTCCCTGCCCCCTGCTCGCTCACTCGCCGCCCCGCCTCCAAGCTGCTGTTCCCTTCCACCTTCCCTTATATGGTGGCCTCTGGCAAAGATAAGGCAAGCCTGTCTGCGCCCGGCCATGCCTAGACTGTGCCCAGCGCCAGAACCCCTTGTCCCCCGCGAACGCCACGACACCCATCTCCACTACGATGCCAGCACCCTCCTTGCACTCAACACAGGACGCCCACACACCTGCTGCCAGGCCACCCAGAAGTGAACCCAGAGGCCCTTCTCCTGCCAGAACTGCAGCTACACCAGCATCTGACCCGTCAACCCCCCACCTGGAAAGAATCCAACTAGCATTCTTCTCAACACCCGCTCCACCCGCAAACACGCCATCAAATTCTGGGACCTACTCAACTCAACCTCCCCAGACGTCGCCTTCCTGACAGAGACCTGGCTGAACCCCTCCTCGGCACACGACATTGCCATATCCATCCCAGACGGCTACAAGATCTCCCGCAAGGATCACACCAACAGAGTAGAAGGAATCGCCATCATCCACAGGAATCCTCTCAGAGTCTCGACCAACACCGACGACACCATCAGCACCGCCGAACACCTGAACTTCCAGATCCACACCAATCCCAACACCACCCTCAGAGGAACCCTCGTCTACAGACCCCCCCGGACCCCGACCACTGTTCAGCGACTCCACCACCGACTTCGTCAGCACACACGCCCTCGCCTCCATGGACTATTTCCTCCTCGGGGACCTGAACTTCCACCTCAAGAACAACAACGACACCAACTCCACCACCCTGATCAACCACCTCACCAACATGGGACTCAGACAGCTCGGCACAACGCCCACCCACTCTGCCAGCCACACGCCCGACCCCATCTTCTCCGCAAGCTCCCAAGTCTCCTTCAACCACACCACCGAACTCCACTGGACCCACCACCGCTGCATCCACTTCACCTTCCAGAAACCTGCCACGCACCACCGCACCCAACAGATCCCCTGCTGCTGCTGGAGCAAAGTCACCGAAGACCAGCTAACCACCACCCTCGCCCGGAGCCCACCCGCCGACCCCACCAACCCCGACACCGCCGCCCACAACCTCAGACAGTGGATCGACGACTGTGCCAACACCATCGCCCCTTTCAAAAAAACCTCCAACAGTGACCCCAGCAAGAAAGCCAGCTGGTTCATGGAAGACCTCCAGGCCTCCAAGTAACTGCCGAAAACTAGAGAAGAAATGGCATCGGGAATGAACCCCGGACAGCCACGCAGCCCACAAGAACGCCACCCACAGACACCATCACCTCATAAGAGCCGACAAAAGGGCCTCCTTCAAAGACCACCTAGACAACAACGCACACAACAGAAAAGCGCTCTTCAACATCATGAAGAAACTCTCCAACCCGAGCTCCAACACCAACGACATCCCACCCTCACAAGACCTGTGCGACTCCCTTGCCACCTTCTTCCATCGCAAAATCGCAGATATCCATGACAGCTTCAATGCCACGACCACCCTGACGACAACTGAGACCTCCACCCCCACGACCACCATCTGCACTGACCCCCTGCTCTCCTGGACCAACATAAGCAACAACGACACCATCAAAATCATGAAAACCATCCACTCCAGATCTCCTTCAGACCCATGCCCACACCACATCTTCAACAAAGCCAGCACCACCATTGCACCCCATCTCCGGAAAGCCATCAACATCTCCTTTGAGACAGCGATCTTCTCGGAGAGCTCAAAGCATGCCGAGATCAACGCCGTACTCAAAAAACCCAAGTCTGACCCCAAGGACCTCAAGAACGTCTGACCCATCTCCCTGCTCCCGTTCCCGGCAAAGGTCATCGAGAAGACCGTCAACAAACAACTGACCCGCTACCTCGAGGAAAACTGCATTCTAGACCCGTCCCAATCTGGGTTCCACAGCAACCACAGCACCAAGACTGCCCTCATTGCCGCCACCAATGACATCAGGGCCCTACTAAACAACGGGGGAACCGCAGCCCTCATACTCCTGTACCTTTCAGCCACCTTCGACACGGTCTGCCACCGCACCCTACACACACACCTCCATGATGCTGAGATCCAAGAGAAGGCTCTGGACTGGACCACCTCCTTCCTCTCCGGCAGAACCCAAGGCATCCACCTCCCCTTTTCCACTCCAAAGCCACCAAGATCATCTGCGGCGTACCCCAGGGCTCATCCCTCAGCCCAACACTGTTTAACATCTACATGGCACCACTCGCCCACGTCGCCCGACTGCATGACCTTAACATCATCTCCTACACCAATGACACCCAGCTGATCCTCTCCCTCACCAAGGACCCCACACCGCAAAAACCAACTTCCACAAAGGAATGAAGCCGTCAACCAGTGGATGAAGAACAGCTGACTGAAGGTAAACTCCGACAAGACGGAAGTCCTCATCCTCTGATCCACCCCCTCGGCCTGGGACGACTCCTGGTGGCTGACCACACTGGGAACAGCTCCAACACCCACCGACCATGCATGCAACCTAGGGTTCCTCCTCGACTCCACCCTCTCCATGACAAAGCAGGTCAACGCCGTCTCCTCCTCCTGCTTCAACACCCTCCGCATGCTCCACAAGATCTACAGGTGGATCCCCACTGAAACGAGAAGAACGATCAACCCAGGCCCTCGTCAGCAGCAGGTTGGACTACGGAAAAGCCCTCTATTCAGGAGCCTCGGCCAAACTCCTGAAAGGACTCCAACGCATTCAGAACGCCTCTGCTTGCCTGATCCTCGACATCCCTCACCGCAGCCACGTCTCACCCCACCTAAGAGACCTGCACTGGCTCCCCGTCAACAAGAGGATCACCTGTAATCTCTTCACCCACACACATAAGGCACTCCACAACACCGGACCTGCAAATCTCAACGAACGACTCAGCTTCTATACCTCCAACCACCAGCTTCGCTCCACCCACCTCGCCCTCGCCACAGTCGCCCGCATCCAAAGAGCGACCTCCGGTGGCAGATAGTTCTCTCACCTCACGGCCAAGACTTGGCACACCCTCCCCATCCCCCTTCGGCAGACGCAAGACCTGCTGACCTTCAGGAGACTCCTCAAGACCTCCCCCTCAGCGCCTTGAGACCCTCACGGGTAAGTAGTGCGCTTTACAAATGTTTTGATTGATTGATTGAATGATTGATTGGGTATTGTTTGAAAAAAGGAAGGTATTACAGACATGAAAATGCTTTTGAATCTGTGTAGTAAATAAACCACACCTGCTGTATCTTATTTAGAAGCAGCATGTTCCTTCTAGAATATGCTGTGAACCTTTGACCTAATGGTTCCACTGGGGTGCTCACTACACCGAGCTAAGAGTGTATTGGGAGGAAGGGTGTAAAACAGACAGAATTTTATTTTTTAAGTTGAGGAGTGATAACACAATGTAAGTACTATGTAATGAACTGTTGTGTAATATTTAAATTTCAGAAAAATGAAGCTAGATATAGGTTTGCACTCTTGTTTTGTTTGCGATTTCTCTGCGATCAATGTGAAAACATGGTGGCAGGAACCTTGTTTTGAAAGAGAGGGAAAGGGTTAACAGATGCTAACTATTCACAAGTGGAGATGCAGTAGTCTAAAAGGAAAGGTATGATTTCATTTGCTGTCTTTCTCATGATGGTAGAGTGGAAAGTTGAAGAGGTTCCCATTTTAGACTTGCTTTGTATGAGAGTGGTATACCATTTGTGTGCCTAGTTTTTTACAAATCTTAACAGTCTCAAAACTATGCAGAAAGAGCTAAAACAACAATATAATATACAAACTGAGTTCAGTTGTATGTATACAACTTTGTAATAATTGTACATTAGAAATGAAGATGGATATGGAAGTTTGATTATAACAAGTATTACAGTGATGAGAAAAAATATATGTGGTGAACTGTATCTATTAGAGGGTATGTGTTTAAGAGCTTAGTGGTGAATGGTTTGGGAAGTAAGAGAAAAATTATTTAGCACCTGTTTATTACATTGTGTATTTTATTGAAAAATAACAGTATAGTTTTGTGGAAAGTTGCAATAAGGAACTAAGAATGTCTAAACATCATGTGCAGAATAGATACATCAGTCATTGCATTCTGAGAGTTGTATTACTTTTAGTGACATTATTAAATAGGAATAGTGTAGTGAGAAATAAAAGATTAGAACATGTCTGCACGTATATGAATTAGAAAGAAGTAATCCTTGTTAGGTATGTTTTGGGAAGTGTTTGTCAATGTGGTCTTTAACTTATATTACAACTTTGCATATGCTTAGATGGTGAGATATGGTTTTTGTGCGTGCACTTAGTTATATATACAGTGGGACTTTTGAGTTGCAGAGAGGTATATATTTTGGGAAAGATGGCTTGAAGGTGACATCTATTAAGAAATTACATATATGTTTATAAGGTGATCTACGTTCAGCAAGGCTGATGACAATTTCATGTATATGGTGAGATCAGTGTTTGTCTTTAAACATGGTTTGCTTAAAATTGAGAAGAATGACTAGTGCAGAATGCCTCGAGAGTTCTTGTGCTAGCTTCATTTTGACTGTAACTTTTGTTTGAGAGATGCTGAATATATGTTTTAGAAGCAGAAGCATTTAACAAATGATGTAGGTATGCCATTCACAAAAGGTTTTGTGCTTTGACAAATTTTAAAATGTTGTTTTCCATTTTAGAAAGTTACTGATGTATGTGCACACGCAGTAACAAAGCAATGTACATTTCTAGAGGGCCATGTTTGCAAATATATATCAAGTGTCATACCTAGATTTCAATCACACATAGCTCAGAAGAAAAGCATGTATACAGTAAAACAAGTAGTTTGATACTGACAGAAAGCGATAACCAATGACTCTGAGATATAGTGACAACTGTTATTTATCTAACAGTAATTAATGTACTTTCTCAGTCAGTCAGGCAGTATTCAGGCATTCATGGAATCACCCAGCCACTACTAAGGCAGTCATCAAGTCAGTGATTCACTATCCATGGAGTTATTAATTATACAGACACTATACATGTACTCTTACAATCAGGCAGGCATAAACTATGTATTCATTGAAGTATGCGGGCACCACATATACATTTAACTAATCACCTAGGTACTATCCATTGACCTGTGCAATTAACAAAGCTTTAACTATGCATCATTATAACATTTGTGCAGAACCTATGCAGTCATCTAAACACCCACTTGCAACCAATTCAGTCATTAAAATACTGAGGCACACACCAGCGTTTCAAGGCTCCTCATGCCAATTCTGGAAGTCTGCCAATCTGGATATGTTTTATTTCTGATTGCCTAACTCTCCCTCAAACCATTTGTGGAGAAATAAAAATTGGGGCCCAAATCACTTGATCCACTTTACAGGTGAATGATGACACACTGCCTAATTTACCTAATTTTCCCACATGTTCTCCCACCAAATGTGGAGCAGGAAAGGGGGGTTCGCATTCTCAACTAGCTGGAGCTGCGTGGGTCGCATTTCAAAGGCGGGATCACTTTTGAAGCTTCCCGTCGTGGAAGGCCATCCTGTCCTGGGGGAGGTGTTAAGCACCTCCTCCAAGAGCAGGCTTTGGTCCTGGCCTCCGAGAGTGCTGCCCTTACCTCATGAGGTCAGGAACATGTCTGGTGGTGACAGGCTGGCTAAGACTAGTCAGAGACCACACCAGTGCTTGGTAGGTTTTCAGGCGGCCCTCTAAAGGGTCTCATGTGTGCATTTATTAATAAACCCACATATGGCATCAGTGAGGATTTATTAAGAAAAGATGTTTGGTACAGAACATCCTATGGTACAGTGAATCCATCCTGGAGCAAGGAAACTTGTGATTACAAGTATCCAACCCATGTACTCTTTATGGCTTACATGTGCACTTACAATATCCAAGAAGGGCTCAGTTATTGCTGGGTCATATCTGCTCATGCAGCTATGTCTACACATGGGACATAGTGTACCCTGCCTTAGGGTTGTAAGTCCTGCAGTAGAGGGGACTTACCTATACTTCATGCAGTGCATAGGGGCATGGCACAAAAGGATGTGTGCCATGTCAACTCTTCAGTTTTCTCTGCACCCAGACATGTAGTCTGAAATTGTGTTTGCATCCTTCTTTTTTGCACAGGCCCCACACATGCTTTCATCTGACGGCAATTCCAGATCAAAAGATCTCCAATAAAGAGCCCCCAGGCCCGTCAGGCATTGCAGTGCATGCCAAACGATGAGCGCCCTATGATGAAGCATAACACCCTACTAGGTGTGTGAGGGTATTAAGATCTGACCACTTGCTTCCCTGTGATCCAGAAGGGCAGTGTTGTGATTCCCCCACCCAGTGACTCCGTCACTGAGGAGGAATTACTCTTCCTTTATGGTTAGTTTACTGATCTTTAGGAAGAGCATGGGTGTAGGACTCAAACCAATGTTCAATACTTTATTCCACAAGTAAAAAAACGTTTTCACTAATGAACTTTACTGATGTTCCATACTTTTATTCATAATTTTCAAATATTCTTGAAATTCTCATGAATTCCGTTGTTATAATTCCATTATTATTATGTCATAATACCAGTGGTCGTGAACCAAACGTTTTTGTTATGCCCAATGCATTTCGGGGGCATATGCCCTTCTTCAGGGGATGTACACTGAAAAAATGTAGAGGAAACGAGATATCAGCACAATATGCTATTTAGCTGTTGTTTGCTGGTGATAAGGTGACCTTTTTAGGTTTATGTACATGCTCATGTGATGTCTATGGGTGATGTGTTGGTGCGTTTTGAAGCCCATCAAAAGTGGCACAAGAGAATAAACCAATAAACGTGAATCAATATCCTTAGATCCTGTTTTAGTCTTCCCTTGTGCGCTCCTTGGTTCTCTTTATTCATAGGTCTGAGATTAAATAGTCCAATAGTTTAGTGGTCTCAGGGCAATGATGTAACATTATTGTTCTGAGACTGCTAAACTATTGAATTTCCATGTGGTCTACCCTAGAACATGAGCCCTATGGGCATTCTTTAACCCCTTGCATGCTGATGACGGCCCCCATCCGTCATGCACTACGGCGCTCGTGTACTGCTGACGGCCGTCATAAACCCTCCCACTCGCGATTTTGCCGCAAGGCGCAGAATCGCGGCAGCATGCAAGGGGTTAAAGAACTGGTGACATTTGATAGACTGCTTAAAATCCTGTGTCTAGCAGTAGGAAAAGTGTGGCTCTATAGTCTGTATATAAAAGAGCTTTGGGATTTGACTCGAAATATAAAAATGAGTTTAACAACTGTCTGTATGAATTTATTTTGGTCGCATTTACGCAAAAGATGTATCATGCAGACTGAGTCAAATGGACTAATGGACTGTTTCTTAAATCACAAATGAAATCCTGTGTTTGTTTATCCAGTTTTGTCTGGGGGTACTTCAGCTTAACAACTTTACATATAAGTGGCCCTCTAAAGAATCTGGATCCAATCTCTGTCCAGTTTGTGACATGTGTGCTGAAACTGAAGATTGTTTCCTGTTTTTTTGCAAAGGCTATCTTAATATAAGGAAAATGTGGGTTGCTTCAGTATGTAGGTCCGTGAGGCCTAATCACAATCTTGTAATTTTACAAATGTTTTAAGAAGAGACAAGTGATAACATTTAATTTCTCTAGCCAGATTTTTACATTTCGCCTGGATCATAAGAAACGTTTTGCCATACAAAATAGTAATTGACATGGATCGGAAACATTGTGTATAGTGATCATAAGATGATTTTATTGATGTACTATTTGTTTTAACTGATGTACTAGATTGAATATTCATTGTATTTATTAAATGTATTTTTAAGGAAACTTTTTCCTAAAATAAACGAATATGATGATAATAACTGAATAGGTCTTTGCTTTAGTTATCCAATAATGTTTATGAAAATAAATCATTGGTAGTACAAATAAACAAAAAGATTTGACACTCTCAGAATTAAAGGCAATATTTTTACATAGGTGGGTTAAATATCCCTACAAAAAAAAGCAAATGATTTGTAGATTTTATTACATGAACCGTATATGATCCTATTTCAGGAAACGCATTTACCACTCAAGTTTTGCATTAAAGACTACATATTATTTATAAACTGGGCTCATCATTACCATTTCAGTTTTGCCACAACAGCCCACAGAGGGTTGGTGGTATTTTTTATTTTTTTTAAAGAAATTTAAGGATGCATAACTCCAAAACATATTGGGAGGTACATGGTTATGGGTTGACTGCACTATGGATGCTGTTTGTTTAGTCATTTTCAATTTAAATGACCTCATTAACGCCAATTCATTGTTTTATGAAAATGTGTTGCTTTCATTGGCCTCATTAAAAATCCTGATAATTATAGGGAGAGATTAAATTTTTTATTCAGAATATGAATCTAGATTCATCTAAGCCAAATCATAAATATAAAATACAACGTGCACAGCCCAAATATTTAAAACATTTGTTAGGGATGTTTATTTAAATTACCTTTGGAGAAGGAACAATGTCAGTAAAAAAGAATGTACCTGTTTTTCCTCAAAATATAAAACAGCTGCACGGTTATATTGTTTTTGCTATTCAAAGTGTTACAAAATATGAAATTGATCATTGTCTCGAATACACTTTCAGATCATGCAGCAAGAAAGTGAGGCAATTAGAAGGTTAGGTGTTTAATGAAATGTTTATGGATGATGAGATATGGGTAAAATACCCTGCTTTCCTGTAAAAGAGATTTATGATCATATGACCATAAAAAAAGAGAAAAGAAAATAGTAGTTGAGAATTTAGAATCAAATGTATAGCATACCTAAATGAAAGCAAATGAAAGAAATAACCTGGAATATACAAAAATGGCACAAAGCTAAACCAAATCTAAAAGATCATATTTATGAAGAAGAGAAGCTTAATGACAATACATAAATTCAGACAGTCTATGAAGAGAGTTAATTTTTCAGGAAAATATATGGATCTGGCCTAGCAAAAACTAAAATAGAATGAAGTTACAACACTTCGTCACCCATTGACAAAAAATAAACCCATTGATGTAAGGGAAATTGGGAATATAATGGATCCAGCAAAAGCTACATATTTAGTGAAACCATTTACAATTAAAGGAATAATGCATATGATTATAAAGTTACCTAATAGAAGACTCCTAAAAATGATATATTGCTGCATTCATTTTATTTAAAAAAATCTTAATTAACTCAATAAAGAGCCATGAGATGAAACATCTTCTTCTGGGTCATGACGTACATGCTCAGTTTAAGAGCTGCCCTTCATTCTCTGTCTAGCAAATTTGCAGGTTTCATGGGCTTTTAGTTTGCCTGTTTTGTGTGTGACTTTCAGTCCCTCACTCATGCTTTGTTTTTCCTGTTCAATGTTTAACGTCATCATGCATCTTACTCTTTGGATCTCTGAACTCTGACTTTTACTCTATTGACTGCTATGTGTAAATCCCTTGTTACTTCTTTACTAGTTTCATGATCTGAATTCTTACTAGTCTGGTCAGGCAGCCCCATTCCATATGTGAAGTGAAGTTTTTCAGTATTACATTTTACCTCTCTGATAATGATCTGTTCACCATACATATTCATGCCCTAATATCTTAGATTAAAGTCACTTCCTTCCTTTAAGAGTCTCCTTTTGTTAACTGGTCCAGTCAAAATGCTCATGGGGTTTCCTACCCTTCCTTTACCCCATGTTGCTGACAGGGAAATAACTCTAGTATCCCTGTTTTGTCTGCTCTTGTGTTGTTGAGTCTGAGGATCATAGCATACAGTGTCTATTGGGTTTTGCAGCTAACATTTCATGTTTTTGAGTTCTCAATGTGACAGGCACAGGATTTTGAACTTGAAGGATTGAAAACAAGTTATTAAAGGGCAGAGGGTCCTATTAAATATGATTTTGAAAGGGCTGTAGAGAAGATTTATTGGCAAGGAGCAACATATGTAATCAACTTCATACTTGTTCTATTGCCATACACTACTTTCCATTCACAGTATTTATGAAATTAAATTACACATTTTGGAAATGATTAGTATGAAGAATTTGGGAACTGAATGAAACAATTATGTTGAGGAAAGGCTTTCGGATTTGAGAAATTAAATTAAATACCATTCATCCCAAAGTCTTATATAACAGGAATGCCCATGGAGCATATTGCTAAAACTAAAACTTACAGTATCACCAATGTAAACTTCCTGTTTAGAGTTTTGCAAAATGACCAAATACTCTTTGGTTAGATTTTTAAACAGCATGAGCAGTGACCAAGCACTGTTGGACAACAATTATATCTGACTTTGGTCAGAGGTGAACAGCCCTTGTCTGTAGAATAGGTTTTCATTTAGCATAACACAAATGATTTGGTTATAGTGTTCAATGCTTATTCATTGTTATATACAGACTCTGCTGATGAGGGGTGGAAGTCGATTGAAATGCATAGAGACTTGGAAATACAGTTTGGTTTTCCTTTGAAATGTGTAGAATAATAATTTGATGACGCAGTAGCACAATGGAACGGAATGGGACTTTGAGATGCCTATTTTTGTAGTGATCTGGTTTGGGGTATGATTAAACCTTAGTGCTGTTTTAATCAATAATAATATTTATTTATTTTTTATTAAACTTTTTATTCGAATTTTCGACAGAGCAACATACAATGTATATCCTTGGGTGATGTGTGTATCACACACACCATACATATGCATAAACCAGGAGGATGTAATTGCTGCGACAAGCATCTCCGTACATGTTCAAGCAAATACTCTAAGAACGAAAGCACCCCAACTCCCCCCATCCCTCCCACATCCCCCAAACATCTACCAGGCGATAAGAGTACGTCTGAGCCCCTCTCCGAGGCGACTCTACTAGAACATGTGCTGCATAGCGGCCAGTTATAAACAGGTAGCATCATCATAACAATACTATAACACAGCGTTTGGGTCCAAGTGTCAAGTATTTCATGGTCAGTGATAGTTCAACACAAGTGGAGCAACGCGCCTCAGAGTACATCAGGATGCGCCAGCATGCTATGCCGTTATAGGGCTTCAAAAATCTTTAGGACAGGAGGCTTCAGGCAACTCCTCCTTATAGTGGAGAAGCGTGGCTCAATGGTTAGAGCGGCAGACCCTGATGCAAAGGTCTGGCCCGGGACCAGGGTTCAATTCCCGCCTCAGCGGCTCTTGGACTCAATCTCCCTGAACCTGATAATTCTTGCCTCTGTGCCTAGTCTAATCATGGGTCCCACTCTGTGACTCTGGGCAATAGCTTGCTTAATCGCCCCAGCAGCACTTGGATGCCTGGCTTCACCTTGGGGTGCCCAGGAGTGGACATCTTACAGGAAAGCCAGGAAGGGTTCCACAGCGGTATGAATACAGCGCTACGAGACCTCTGGGTAGAAGGCGCTATATAAATACAAACACATTTGCATTTACATTCAAATATACTTGCAGCTGGACCCTACAGTAGGCTAGGTCAGTAAGCCACAGTTTTATAGTAGGGGCAGACCTCGATCCCCATCTCTTCGCCACCAACGCTTTGCCATCAAAGTGGAAACCGCCACAAGGTGTCTGTTGGCAGGCCTCAAATGTTTCACATACCCTAAAAGACATAATTCGGGCATACAGACAACAAGCTCTAGCACCACCTCCGACAATATACGAGCCACTTCTATCCAGAATGCGAAAACTTTCCCACACAGCCAGGCCACATAATAGAAATCATCTTCGCCAGCGCCACATCGCACACACACCTTGCCGATTCCCTCAGACCATACCTATGGAGTTGCAGAGGCGAATAATATATTTGGTGCAGAAATTTGAAGTTAATGATCCTGAGATTGCAGTTGGCCGTAAGTCGTCCTGTGAGTTGACAACATGTCGACCATACCTTCATCCAGATCAGAATACTTATCGCGGCTTGCCAGCGTTGACGCGACTGGTGATCCTCAAACTCTTGCTCCCGCTGGGAAGCATAGTACAGCCTTGTAATAAGTCCCTCACGGCTCACCCCTGCTAGCATTGCCAGTAATGCTCGAAGAGTCGTAGGCTCCTCTGGAAAGTTCAGATATGCATCTAGTACGGCCTGCCTGACTCTAACATACATGAATCGAAACATAAAAGATCGATTAACTCTATTCTGGGCCTCTCCAAGGGTCTTGAAGCGGTCCCCCTTGTACAGGTCACCAATCCGGACTATACTCGCAGCCACAAGCTCCTTTAGTGCAGCGGACTCCAGAGCAGCCGAAATTCCCGGATGCAAAGCTATGGGCAAAAGAGGGGCAAATAAATATGGGAGCTGTACTCTAGCAGCCAGAGCTCTCCACGCCCCTGACGTACACTGTTGGGAGTTCATTAACAGCCGAGGCCCACCTGAGCCACCTGATAGAACCATAGCCTGCACTGGAATGGGAAGGACCGCGTCTGCTTCAATGGCTACATGCAGCTGGAATCACTGCGGAAAATGCCAGTAATGGGCAAAGTGCGCTTGTGCGCTGATGTAATACAAGGGAAGATCTGGAGCCTCAAAGCTGCCCAATCAAAAGGCTGCACTAGGAGATCCCATCGGCATCTTGATTGCTTACCCCCCCAGAAAAATGTGAGCAGCACCGTCTGTAACGTGTGGAATAAGGTCACATTCAGTTTCATTGGGATATTTTTAATTTAAGTACAACATCTTGGGCAGGAACACCATTTTCATGACAGCAATCCTATCTGCCAACGACAAGGGGAGACATGCCCACCGTTCTGCCTGCTCCGTTATGTGCATAATGGCGCACCCATAATTCTTAGGTGACCACCACAGCCGGATCCCTATGAATCAACACTCCTAGATACTTTACAGGCTCAGAAGTCCACAAGAGCAGGAAGTCCAGCTCAACCTCCCTCGTGCGCTCTGTTATTGGAAAGACCACGGATTTGGACCAATTAATGCCCAAACCGTAAAACCTCTCAAATTGGACATATTCCCTCAGTAACGGCGAGAGATAGACTTTTGGTTCCCGGACATAGAGTAGCAGGTCATCCGCATATAGCAAGACAATTAGTGGGCGCTGTCGAAACCGTAAAGCTGCGGCAGAATGTTTTTGTCAGAGCTTGCAAGCCAGGGGTTCTATTACCAAGGAGAAGAGTATGGGCGACAGGGGGCATCCCTACTGTGTGCCCCTTTCTATAGAAAATAAGGACGAGACCCTGCCATTGACTCGCACTCTAGCGACAGGCCCGCCATAAAGGACCCGGATCCCTTGTACAAAGAAGGGGGGAACCCCATTCTGCCTAGGACCGTAAACATATAGGACCAATGCACGAAATCAAACGCCTTTGCTGCGTCAAGTAACACAGCAATGGCTTGGAAGTCAGGTTCAAAGTAATGTAGCGTGGAGAATAATGTGCGTAGATTGTATGTGGTGGATCTTTCCATCATAAAACCAGACTGATCAGGTAAGACCAGCAAGGGCACCAGGGGTTGGAGTCTAGTGGCTATAATTTTTGCTAATATTTCGGTATTGATATTGATGATGGAGAGTGCCTGTACGATCTACACTGGTTGGGGGGCTTGTCAGGCTTCAGCAGGGTGACCAGTAAGGCCTCCCGAAGTGACCGTGGCAGAGTCTCGCTATCATAGGCCTCCGTGTAAACCTCCAGCAACCACAGAGCCAAGGCTGTCACAAATGTCTTATAAAATTCACTTGGCAGACCATCTGTCCCAGCAGCTTTGCAAGTAGGCAAAGCCATTATAGCATCCCACACGTCCTCCTCGCAAAACGGCTGCACCAAATATTCACAATGTGTTTTAGACAGCCAGCCACATCATCCAGGTAGTCATGCGTTTCTTCAGCTGAAGGAGATTCTCTGGCAGCATATAGATTCGTATAGAATTTCAACACTATATCACAGAGGTCTTCCGTCGAGTGACGGGACGTGCCAGTGTCGTCAATGAGCTCAATTATTAGCTCCTGACTTCGGGGCTCCCTCAGTTTCTGTGTGAGGGAGCGCCCTGGCCGCCCACCCTCCCCATAATACCAAGCTATCCTACTCCGAGAGCAATGCCGTAACTCCTGGTATACGGTGTCATTGTGTTCAGTGACAAGATCACGTATATGTGCCAGCTTATCTGCAGTTGGATCGTCATCAAAGGCACGCTCCAGGACATTGATGTCTGCAGCCAGCTTCCGTATCCGGCGCCTAATATCCCGCAGAACTCACGCCTGCGCCCCATGCATGCTCCTCTGATTGTGACCTTGAAGGCCTCCCATAGGACCCCAGCACTGTCTACCGTGCCCTCGTTATCCTTAAAATAATTCTCAATCAAGGACTGGACTCATTGCCAGAGTTTAGCCCGCTGGAAGCTAAGGTCTTTATGGGGGAATTAAAAAGCAAAAAGATATCTACTATCTACCAAACACTAGTTACACATTGCTCATCTTCCCTAGACGGCCTGAGGACTAAATCGGAGAGTGATGTGGGTGCATTTGAGGAGGAGGACTGGAGGGAAGCGCTTGAGGCCCCGAGAAGAGCGGCCATTGCGGTACGCCTGCAATTCATTCAGTTCAAGTATCTACATAGGGCTTATTATACAAGGGAACAATTGTGAAAGGCAGGCCTGATTGTGTCCCCTGATTGTTTGAGATGCGGCAGAGAGGTGGGCACCTTTATTCATACAGTATGGTCGTGTGCCGGGCTGCAGAGGTTTTGGTCCGGGGTGTGGAACTGCCTGTCGGAGGTGTTGGGCTGGGAGCTCCCCCGTTCGACGCAGTTGGGTCTTCTCCCTGTTATGGAACAGGTGGGGGGAAATATCTATTAACGACATCTGCTGCTGTTGGGCCTCACTGTGACCAAGAGAGACGTGGCTCGAGCCTGGAAGGACCCTAGGGCCCCCCCTGGTGCGAGTGTGGAAAAGGGGACTGGACTTTTACATGGGACTGGAGCGCCCGATCTTTGCAGCCAGGGGCTGCCCTCGGAAACATTATAAGATTTGGAAGAGATGGGCAGATTATAGAGGACAATGGCTGGAACCGCCAACACATAATGGATCTGAGGAGGGACATTTGGACGCTGATCCCGGGCCATGAAGGATACACACCGAATGCTTCTTGCTATATTTGTGTTTGTACACTACTTAGACACTGTGCAGGGGGCGGGAGGGGGGATCTAGGTAGGGGGAATGGGAGGGAGAGGGGAGGGGGGTTGTTGTTAATTTACCTTACCTTAAACTGTTGATTGAATTGCCTGAATGTGATTTTTACTCTAATGCTCACAGCTCCTCCGGTTCCCAGGCACTGTGCTTGTTATGCAATATTCAACAACATAATAAAATATTGTTCTGAAAAAAAAAAAAAATCTCAATCGCCTCTTCTATAGTTTGCCTGAATACTGGGTCCTTAAACTCCGACGGTTGGAGTCGCCAAGCAAACTGTGGTGCCCTATATTCCGGCAATGTCAATTCCATAAGTACAGGGGAGTGGTCGGAAAGTGTTCTGGCCACATGAGTAACACTCTTGACCCAGTGACCCACCTCCCCCGAAACCAACCAATAATCGATAAGTGACCATGAGCCATGCCCCGAGGTCACACACGTACTCTCGCAAGCTTCTGGGTGACGTAAACGCCACATGTCATGCACATGCCCAGCATCAATAAGACCCCACAACACATCCGATGCTCTCTTCTGTCTAATCTCACCAGAACCATGCCGATCCTTAATTGTGTCCAGATACACATTAAAATCTCCTCCCCGAATGATTTCAGCAGTAGGGAACAACAGGATCCTGCACCACACATCCGAAAAGAAGGCTGAGTCATCCACATTTGGTCCATAAATGTTTACCAAGTGCACGCTCTCACCTCCCACCACTGTCATCCGTTTCAGCTTTAATTTCCGTGAAGGGAACACCTTTCTTCACCAACGTGAGCACCCCTCTTGCATGCGAGGAATATGAGGAAGACGCTCGCACACCAGCCCAACAAGCCCCAATGTTCCGCACTGACACATCAGTCTAATGCGTTTCCTGAAGGAAAGCGACACTCACTCCCATTCGATCTAAGCCTGCAAACACCATCCTGATCTTCCGTGGCGAAATCAAGCCACGGACATTCCAAGTGGCAAACTTAATAGAACTACCCATTAACTGGTTGCAGGAATATCAAACCGCAATCCTTATATTCATAACAATGTGACCTCAAGCCGCAGCAAATACTGCACATCATATCTGTACACCTGGTAAAAAACAAAGAACACTCTCCCATCCCCAGTCCCAACCCTGCCCACCCACCACCCACTTCAGCAACCCAACCATGCCAAAGCCATCCCAAAACCCAACCTAGCCCTCCCCCCTACAACAACAAAGATCAAAATTTGGGGTACACCCATAGGAAGGGGGCACAGATGCGCAGGTCTCCCGCATAGCAGGAGTTGACCGAGCTTTCAATATGTAAACATCCCAGTTCTACTTGACAAACTATGTGCACACTAGCAGAGTACGATACCCCAATGGAAACAAGACCAGAGGCTAAAACAAGCTGATACCCCACGTAGGTAGCAGGTAGCAGGTAGCACAAAAATCAGAGAAAGGCAGTATAGTCAAGCCACCCAACTTGTGGTAAGGCAACGGGCAATCAGAACTTCTCCAGCATTTCCCCACATGTAAAGACCTTCTCTATAATAACAGAAATACTAGTAAGACTTGATCAATAGAATAGCATGGTACCATGGAAGCACATATAGAATCGAATATGAACAGGAAACCCCAGAATGAAGTCACAATACTCCCCAAAATGGAACCTTCAGTACTCAGCATCCTCCTGCCCCTCCCCCTCAGGAGGGGCAGGAGGATGCTGCATAATCCATTGCAGCCTTTGGGGAGGAAAAAATCTTGTTATTAGCTGCAGCGCCGATGCAGAGTCGGGCCGGATATAACATGGCGTATGGGACCTCCTCATTACGCAAAAACTGCTTCACAGTGCCAAACTCCCTCCTTGCGGTTTGGACAGTGACCGTGAAATCTGGGAAAAAAGCAAGTGTGTTCCCTTGATGTTCAATCTTCCCCTTCTCTCTTACCAGACGCAGAATGGTGTTCCTGTCCCTATAGTTCAAGACCCTAGCTATTATGGGACGTGGGGGAGCCCCAGGGACAGGGCAGCAGCCAATGAACGGTGGGCACGCTCCACAATGAACATATTAGACAACTGTTCTGTGCCAAAAAAGTCTGTGATGAGGCGCTCCATATAAGTCTCTATTCTGCCCACATTCGTGGACTCCGGCAGTCCCATAAGGCGGATGTTGTTGCGTCGGGACCGCGCCTCTAAGTCCTCGTTCTTCGCCTGTATGAGAGGACTTTTTCCATATTCAGTGCCTTATCTGTAACCGTGGACAGACCATCCTCCGGGGCGGAGACCCTTTGTTCCACTTCCCCTATGCGTGCGCTCTGTTTTTCAAGTTGAGAGGACATGTGATCAAGTCTGTGGTTGACAGCTGCCATAGCGCCTTCTATCAATTGTAAAGTCCGCTGCATGGCCACCAAAGTAGCCTCCAGCTTGGGGGACCCATCAGTCGCTCCGTCCGCCTCTGAGTCTGAAGCGTCCTTCTGTGGGGTCTTAGGCACCCTCCATAACTCAAAAGAGAGTTTAGATTGATTCTCATCAGTCCGACCCATGGTCGCAGGCCGCGACGCAGTAACCAACGCAGGGAGAAGGCTGGGACCAGCAGCCTCAAGTTTCAGGGTCCTCTCAGAATCGCACTACACCCCACCAGGCAAAGGGAGAGAGGGCAGTCCCACACATGGCCCCAGCAGTCGTACAGCTCCCGCAAATAACTCCTATCTGAAGCACAACCACAGCAGTCCCCTAAACACTCGAATACTCCCCCAAGCCAGTCCGCCAAACACTTCAATGGGGGTTCCAGGTCGTGTCTGGGTATATGGCAGATTGTTGGAGGCGACCCATGTCACCCAACATTAAGGGAGACCGCAGTCCAGGAAAGTCAGTATGGGGCCGAAAGCAACGCGGGCTCAGAACAAGGCAAGAACCACAGAGTAGGTGACAGGCCGCCAGATGGGAGGAGAACCTGCTTCCACTCAGGTTTGCGCAGCCCCACGCCTCGATGGCCTACCACCAATGCCTCCACAGGCAAAGCAAGCGCCCGACAAGGTGGATCTTACTAGGGCCAATAGCTCCAAAAGACAAGTAGGCCCGGGCCCCAGCAGGTACCACCACAGTCGCAGATGCCCTCTCAGTAAGTACACAGTGGCTCCCAGCACTCGGCGTCCAATGGGGGTCCCCACGGGACGCAGACCCTGCAGTATGCCGGCCTCCCCTCCGCTGCTGTCTTTAGCCCCGCACCAGACACAGTAAGCCAGGCACAGCCCCTGTCCCCGGCCCGATCCCACCTCTGCGGTCCGAGCCGGCAGACAGGCCAGCCCACTCACCGCATCTGGCGCAACGGCCACCATTATCTGGAAATGATGGGGCTGTTACTCCGCCGCCTCAGGTCCCCGCCGTCTGCCGCAGGCCTCGTCAATGACACCGCCCCCGCAGCTCACAGGTTTCTCCGCATGCCTCCCCCAGGTCGAGCAGGCTCCAAGCACGCCTCCCGCACCAGCCGCTGTGTGCACGCAGTTGTCTCCGCAGTCGCAGCACCCTCCTATACCTAGAGGGACCGCGCCGTCTATACGCAGATTTCAGGCAGCTCCACCGTACGGCGGCCTACAGGAGCCCAGTCAAGTCGCCACAAATCAACATCAAGGGCAGGTTATGGGCATCGCAAATTATCCCAGGCGGCACAGGAGCTGAGCTGTAGGGCACACCAGGTTTTTAAAAGCTTCAGGAGCACAGGATGCAGCAGATCTTGGTCGGATGTTTACTCAGTCATGCAGAGCCTCACAGCAGTGTGGCCATCTTGCTGTGCGCCCTCTAGCGCCCACCTGTTTTGATCAATAATTAATGTCCTTTCTTCTGCTAGATCAGTGCTTTATGCAGTAATCTACCTCTTAAATAAAACCCAATTGAGACCCATAACATTTTAAGTATGTTATTGAGCTGTCACTGGGATTCCAAAAATCTGGTAGTGCTTTCTCAGTTTATTGTTGTAATTAGACTGTAACAAATTACATTTATGTTCCATCTCACAAATATGGGATCATGAGATTCTTAACTATCTCCACAAATATAAGAGAGTCATAATATACAACCTGAACCAGTAGTTTCGAGTCAAACAGGGAGTTTAAAATTCCCTGCGATATCTTATCTGGTGAAAAAACTATGGACATATGATGTGTATGTTCTATTACGAGTGATTGAATATGTGCTACATTTCCTTCAGAATGGTGGAAATATGGTGTTTTTTTTGATTTTCGATGTCTCTGTTAGCTGCCAAATCCCTTTTCTCTGACCTATCTAGAACCAAGACTTATGTTAAATTAAAATCACATCCTACGTTTTTGCCTAGAACTTTCAGAAAGCATGATAAAAATAAACTCCTCTGGCAACTGAACGCAGAATCACAGCCAAACATCAAAGAATGTCCCTGAATCTAAAGTTTAGCTAATACAATTTATGCCTCCTTACCTGTTATGGTTTTGCCCACCATGCCGGTTAAAACTATGTGAATTAAAATCCCCTTTTTTTGTTGCTTTGTTCAGATAGCTATGAATTAGTTTACCCATCCACCTTGTTTAAGTTTCTCTATTCGCATTTTTTTAGTCAATGCAATGTTTTTTTTACCTTAAATATTAGAGCCCCTTTTCCTCTTAACAACATTATTTAATCCACACACTTCAACATATAGTAGAGGTGCATACACTATGACTTGCTTTGCTAACGGACTGTTGTGTCATTATAGTTCCAATTCATTACCCAATGCAATAGGTTAGGGTTATAGGAATATCAATACGGGCTGCCCAGAGAACTCACAAAACCCCTAGAACCTTAAGGCAAGGCACATCATTGAAGCCTTATGCGGAATTATTAATACTTGAAAGAAAGTCAAAACAAGGGTACCCATGGGGCTCACTAGTGCTGTATGATATATTTTTGTGATATGATTATAAATTTAAGCACATTCCTTGATTGCATACTTATCTAATTGTGTATACAACCCGTAAATCTAGATTAAAGATAAAAAAGCAGAAACTTTAATCACTAAGACAATCAGTAGATCTCAACAGCTCTGATTGAAGAATGATTTTACCATTGATACTGTGTCATGGAAAAAGCGACAACTTAGCAAAACTGTAAAGTAATGGGCACCCTCCAAGAGATCTGGAATCTTGAAAAATTAATTGAAGTAAATTTAGGACCTGATTACGAGTTTGGCTGTGTGGCAGCGGGCTGCCATGCCGGCGCCCTGCTGCCACACCACTAAAGACATACTGACACTGACCGCCAATTAGGAGTTTTCTCCTGGTCTGGCGGGCGGTGCTTTGGCAGTCCCAGGCGGGGAGCCTCAGAAAGGCATTATAATGGGAATGCCAAAGGAAGTCCCTGCTAAGTCCATGCCGTGCAGGGACTGGGTGTGCATGCAGACAGGGGATGTCCATGTCCCCCCACATACCTCCCCATGCCCTGTAGGGCCCCCTTAGTTTCCTCACTGCCACAGTTTTCATGGCAGGCTCACTGTCCTGAAAACTCTGTGAGGAAATTCATAATATGCTTGGCGGTGCAGCAACTGCAACACCAGCATATAATGGCCTCTGACCACTGCGCCACCACCACGGTATCAAGGAGCCAGGCAGTAGCAGTGGTCTTGTGGCAGTCCCTAGTCGTAATACGTTATAGTTGTAATATTGCGGGCAGACCTCCGATCTCCTAATCGAGCCCTTAGTACTCATACACAAAAACATGTGCACATGCTGTAAGGGTCAATTGGATTCTGCATTTAAAGTAAAAGTACACTTAGGTCCTGATTATGGGTACACAAAAGTGGGAATGATTGCACCCAAAGAAATTTGATACCCCAGGGTTGCAATTTATTTAGTGCAGTAATTACCTTCAAGTTTTTCCCTCTACAATGGGGTATTCTTTAGGATGTTGGTGCTTTCTGTACCAACATCTGCATGTTCCAGTATTTACCTTCAATTTTCCAATTGTACATATCATAGGTTTGACCATCCAGTATGTAACTAGGGAAAATTGGGCTAGGGCGGATCATAGTGCACCCAGTAATTACCAGCCAGTAATTACCAGATGTGGTAACTTTGCACAACTGATTATTGTGATCTCTGTGCAAACAGACATTTGCACAGGGATCAGAACTATCTGATTTACTTGTAATCAGGGTCTAGGAGTATAATATGAAAGCGCATTTTTGTGCATTAAGTGAAGTGAATTTCAAGGAAAAAATCTGATTGCCCTAGCAGATTGATGCAAAAACAACAGTTAATGCAGAACAATGTCATACATTCACCCCAGTACAGAGATCTGGGCCTAAATCCATCGTTTTTTTGCTCACCATGCTGTTCCAATTTGAAACCAGCCATATGCAAATCAGTCTTGACCCTGTGCTCCATGGGAACAGTCCAGCCCGCACTGCCAAACCAGGTCCTCCCTGGACTGGAAACAAGCATCCTAGGACCGGTTTCAGGCTTTCAGCCCTCATCAGCCAGGATAGCTTGATTCCAGTGGCATGGAGAGCACGGCACTCACGTCTGAACATACCCATCCCACTCGGGGTGACAAATGCAAAAACAGCAGTTGATGGACAGAATGAAGAACAATTTCATACCTGCACCCCAATACAGAGATCTGGGCCTAAATCCATTGTTGTTTTGCTCAACATGCCATTCCAGTTTGAACCCAGCCAAATGCAAATCAGTCTTGACCCTGTGCCCCATGGGAACAGTCCAGTCCGAACTGCCAAGCCAAATCCTCCCTGGACTGGAAGCAAGTATCCTAGGACTGGTTTCAGGCTTTCAGCCTTCATCAGCCAGGATAGCTTGATTCCAGTGGCATGGAGAGCATGGGACTCACGTCTGAGCATACCCGTCCCACTCGGGGTAACAAATGCAAAAACAACAGTTGATGGACAGAATGCAAAACAATGTCATACCTGCACCCCAGTACAGAGATCTGGGCCTAAATGTATTGTTTTTTTGCTCAACATGCCATTCCAGTTTGAACCCAGCCATATGCAAATCAGTCTTGACCCAGGGCCCCATGGGAACAGTCCAGACCGAACTGCCAAGCCAGGTCCTCCCTGGACTGGAAACAAGCATCCTAGGACTGGTTTCAGGCTTTCAGCCCTCATCAGCCAGGATAGCTTGATTCCAGTGGCATGGAGAGCACAGGACTCACGTCTGAGTATACCTGTCCCACTCGGGGTAACAAATGCAAAAACAATAGTTGATGGACAGAATGCAGAACAATGTCATACATTTTACAAAGTGGAGCAGTAGGAACGTGTGATATATGGTATAGGAGGTCATGAAAATCATTTTGGGCAGGGAAAAGGGTTAACAACTATATTATAGCTAATAGCCTACAAATGAACATAAAGAAAACTAAAATCATGACAATAGGTTACTCTAAACTTTGTTTGAAAGAACGAATAGCAAATGGCATAGCAATCTAATCTGTTAAAACGTATAAGTATTTAGGAATTACATTTGATGATAGATTTACATTTAAAAAACATTTTAATATTTTAAAAGCAAAGTGTACATCTCTTACATTTTCTTTTAGAACTCTGTGCAATAAACTATTTTGCCCCAGCCACGAGTACCTATTTAAAACCATGAAGGTAAGGTTGATTATTTCAGTGGCTTATGGTACAGTTATTTCCAGAGGTAAAGACTCAAAACTCCTGAACAGCCTGCAAAGTAAAATCTTTAAATATATTTTCAATATTCTGAAAAATATTGGCCATGCTAGTGTACAACTGGAATTTGGCTTGACAAGCCAATCCCTAGTAAGAAAATCAGCATTTTTAAAAAGTTTATATCTATTTATTTATTTATTTTAGTAGTTTTATATAGCGCTAGCCTGACCCGAGGGTATCAGAGCACTTTACACAATGAACATTGCAAAGATAACAAACTAGACAAGAGAAAGAGATAAAAAATAATGCATGGTGATGTTATGGGGTCAGTTTCGTAGTCGAGAAAACATCTGTTTCGTAGTCTCGCTGACATGATGGTGGAGCGGTAATTAAGAGCCTGTTACCTCACTCTGAGTGCTCCTATTGACTCCCTGGGACACGGTTGTGGAACAGGATTTTGAGTTGGCTTTTGAATTTTACAAAGGAGGGAATGGTTCTGATGTGGGGGGGAGTGGAGTTCCAGATTTTGGGTGCACTTCCGGCGAAGTAACGAGTCGCAGTTTTAATTTTTCGAGTTTTTGCAGGGATGAGAAGGAGAGAGTTTGAGCTCCTGAGGTTTCTGGCCTGACCGGCTATTTTGGGTTTGGCCGCCAGGTATTCGGGTTTGCCAGTATGTAGAGCTTTATGAGTGAGGCACACTACTCTGAAGCTGATCCTCATTTCAACTGGGAGCCACTTAAGTTCACTGAGTGCAGGAGAGATGTGATCAAATTTCTTGATTCCGGTGACCATTCTGGCTGCCGCATTCAGAGTTGTTTTGATGGGTGCTAGGTGTGACTTTGCAGTTCCTGAGAGGACTGTGTTCCCATAATCCAGCCTTGACAGTACCAGTGTTTGAGTGGCCTGTTTGAGATCACCAGGCGGAATGAAGGGTTTTATTTTGTTCAGGAGTTTAAGGTTAAGGAAGGCGCTCTTAGCCGAATTCTTGATGTGTCTGGTCATGTTTAGTTTCGGGTCTAGTGTGATGCCTAGTGATTTGACAGAGTCAGCTAGGGTGAGATTCCCGTTGAGCGCATCTACGGCTTTTAGCCATTCAGCAATTTGAGGTTTCTCCCCCTTGTTTGAAATGAGAAGTATCTCAGTTTTGTCGGGGTTTAGTTTAAGATGATTCGCAGATAGCCAGTGTTGGACATCATTCAGTACGACATTGAGTCTTTGAATGTCACTGAGGAAGGAAGTTTCCAGATATATCTGAGGGTCGTCTGCGTAAAGATGGAAGCGTATGTTGGCAGCTCTGAGTAGTTTGGTGAGGGGTTCCATGTAGATGTTAAAGAGCTGCGGGGAGAGCACTGAGCCTTGAGGGACTCCCTTGTTGATAGGGTGAGAGTCAGAAGCAAAGTTTTTGATTTTTATTTTTTGAGTGCGATTGTGTAGGAATGAGGAAAACCATTGGAGGACCGCTTCACCAAGACCTGCTCTTTCTTGGAGAGCCCTAATGAGGAGTTTGTGGTCTACTGTGTCAAATGCTGCAGATAGGTCAAGGAGAATGAGGAGGCAGCATTGATCAGAGTCTAGTGAGTGGTGGATATCGTCTGTGATGTTGAGGATCTCGGTTTCTGTGCTGCAGCCTTTTCTGAAGCCAGATTGGTGGGCGCCCAAGAGGTTGATGTTATCCAGGTGTTGGGCAATCTGTTGGAGTATGCACTTTTCTAGGATTTTGGAAAGAAAGGGAAGGTTATATACAGGTCTAAAGTTATTCAAATCCGTCATGTCAAGGCGAGGTTTTTTCAACAGGGGTGTGACGAGACCTACCTTAAGGCAGTCTGGAACGTCTCCATTTTCCATGGAGCTGTTTATTATTGTACACCAAAGCGGTGCTAGAGAGTGCTTCAGTTTTTTGGTTAGTAGGGGAGGAATGGGGTCAAGGACATGGGAAGGGGGTTTGGAAGTGGAGGTCAGTGTGATTATCTCATGTTCTTGGATGGGGCGGAAGCTTAGCCAAGAATTGGAGGAAGGGCAAGGAGTGACAACGACCGTCCCTGGCGTGGTGCTCTTGGTGGGTCGAGTATTAATTGTGTCAGGAGAGAGTTCAATCTTAGTGATCTTGTTGTTAAAGAATTTAGCGAAGTTGTCACAAAGTTTGTTGGATGCCGGAATTGAGGAGGTTTGTTGCCTAATTATGCTGTAGAGCTCCCTAGGTCTATTTTTTGGACTTTCCAGCGCAGAGCAAAACTCGGATTTGATTGTTGTATTCCCTGCAGGCTGTTTAAAGTTGAACGAGGAGAGAGGAGGTAGGGTTCTTCCTCCAGCTTCTTTCTATGGCTCTTAAGTTTCTCCTTTCGGCACTAGAGTCAGTGTTGAACCAAGACCTGGACGGAATGGCTCTACCTTTTTTCAACTGTCGGGGAGCGAGTTGGTCCAGCATAGTCTCCAGGTTAGAGTTGTACCGCGTAGTGTGTTCGGTAGTGGAGAGGTGGTCATTGGAGCAGGGCAGGAGCAAGCTTATCCTTTCTTCGAGGACTTCCATGGGATTCTGAGAGAGGTTTCTGACCCATTTGGGGGGTCTTGCAACAGTGGTTGAGAGAGAATTTGTTGGTTGATATGGAATAAGATCATGTGGTGGTCCAACCAGTCCACGGGGAGTACATGTTCGATCGAGATTGCGTCTCGTTTGGCTATGATGGCAACTAAGGTAGCTTCTTTGTAGTGTGTCTCCTCTGTGCAATGTAGGGTTAGATTATTGTCACAGAGAAGATTGGATAGCGTTTGAATTAGCAGTTCTAGGGCCATATTTAGGTAGCTAAATACCGGTCGGTAACGTCCGAAAATCAGTAAATTTCCCGTTACCGACAGGCATTTAGCCCTTTGCGATCTAGTAGGCTGGATTTAAGGATTCAGTAATTTACCGATTTCCCAATTTAAGGAATCGGTAAAATACCGAATCCTTAAATCCTATGTAGGGAGCACTCAAGTGAGTGCATTTTTGCTTTCACGATTCGTTATTTACCACCAACAACAAGTTGGTGGTAAATACTGAATACCTTTAAAAAAGCAATCTTTTGCTTTTTTAAAAGTGCCATATGGCAGACATACATGCCATGTATGTGCGCCACATGTGCACACATGCACATGTGTCAATGTGACACCCTGCCACCCTTGAATATGCTCCCCCTATTACAGATTCGGTAATAGTGAATGGCTTCCTATTCATTCCTATTGGCCTCCAGGCCCATAGGAATGAATGGGAAGGTATTCCTTATTACCAATTCGGTAAATACCGAATCGATAGTAACCAATATTACCGAATCGGTAAAATTTACACATTTTTTACCTACATTCTATTTACCCATTCTTAAATACCGAATCGGTAAAATTCAGTATTTAGGAATCGGTAAATAGCAATTACCTACATCTGGCCCTATATGTTTCATTCCATCGCAGGTTAAGGTCATCAAGAATTAAGGTGTTGGAGACTCCAAGAGCACAGTGAGCAATCAGGTCTGATAGTTGTTCCTCAAAAGCTGAGGTGTTGCCCGGTGGGTGATACAAAAGGTGACAGAGCAGTGTTCCATTATCTTTGGTCTTTATGTTTGCAGTAAGGCATTCAAAGGTGTTGTATTTGCACAACTCTATTTCCATGATGGAGATGTTGTCTTTATGGATAATGGCTACTCCACCCCCTCGTTGGTCTTTTCTGTTTTTGTTGATAATGGAAAAACCTGGGGGCACAAGCATGTCTAAGCATGGTGAGGAGATCTCATTGAGCCAGGTCTCCATTATGAACGCAATGTCAACGTCCTGCGAGAGAATGGCTTCTGCTAATTCGGTTGCATGCATGGATGCGGATCTGCAGTTGATGACCATGCATTTGGTGAAAAACTTTTTAGAGCTATGATTCAATTCCTTGCGTGCTCTGGGAAGGGAGGTGAGGAAAGGCGATCTGGAGAGTTTAGTGCACGGAGGGTCTCTCCGAGACCTGTGATCACTTAAGGGGAGTCAAAGGGGGGTTTCGTACGAGGAGGATAGATCGGCTGCTTCTTTGTCAGACATCGCGGCTTCGGTCCTCGTAGGTCTATAGGAGACGGGCTCGATGTAAGTATTTGGATGAATCTGAGCTCTAGTGCCGCGGGCTGTGTTTCTTAGAGTTTTCTGTGACAAGCCCTCCATCTCCTTTCTAGGGGGTCTCTGTACCTGTGTCACAGGGATTGCAACGGGCCTAGAGGGGCACTGGTGGTGGAGGGAGTTGGGTGGAGAAGGGTGACCTGGTGGGGTATTGTTGGGGCCTTCGGGCCTTGTCGAGGTTGGTGAGGATTTCGATCAGGCCCCTGGCAATGGTTTATAACTGGTTTTCTAGTGAAACAAGACACTGCGCCATGGTGTTGTGTGCAGGGGTGAGGTCATCAAGGGGCGGGGGGGGGGCCAGAGTAGTGACAGTCATGTTTATGCTGAGATGTCTATTGCTACTGGTGTAGAGCATGTTGTTTCCTTTTTGTACTCCAGGAGGAGGGTGCGTTGTGCCAAGGCGTGAAATTGACCTTTTAAGATCTGGGTGAGTTCTAGTGTTATTGGGGGACAAAGGCGGCCAAGTGGGTTCAAGGAAATGTGGAGGTTGGGTCAAATTAGGAGGTCAGGTTTGTCGTCCTTTCGAGAGTTGGCGGACATTCTCTATGGAGGTGCTGGAGTGGGGGTGTCTCTGAGGTGTCGAGAAGAGGAGGAGAGGAGGAGTGAGACGAGGCAGGGAGAGTTTGGACACCCTGGTGTGGACGGTTATCTGTTGGTAGGTGCTGGGCAGAGAAGGAACTAGGGATGCGTGGAAGAGCGGAGCGGAGTATGGGGAAGAGGGAGTCGAAAGCCTCTAGATTCTCGTTGTTTGCCTGAATCAGGACAGTACCGTTAGTGTAGAGGGTCACAGACATGCTCCCACCCCTTGGCGAACGGTTAGGGAACGAAGAAGTAAGTTTGTAGCTATGTGAGGTCGTTGTGGTTTTGGAGATATAGAGTTGTGATCTGAGGGAGGTGTTCCATTCCTCTGGTCTTTCAGTGTGAAAGATCAAGTCCATCTTAATCTGTCCTTTGGAGGGGCAGTGATAAGTGTCCGTAACTAGAATTTCTTTGTGTTGTCTGATCAGTTTCTGCTTGAAATTTTGTGTCGCTTTAGGAGAGAGGTTGGGGGGAAGCTAATTGTGAATGCGTTCATGCTGTGAGGTTTTAGGTGTGTCGATGGGGGTTGTGAGGAGTGGGATGACCTGTCCAGAGTCATTGTGGACATTTCTAAGAGAAGGGGCTGTGTATCAGAGATGGGGTCAAGGCCGTTTGAAGATGTTGGGCGATTGAACTGGGGGTGAGATAAGAATGGACTTCAAAGTTTGTGTCGGGGTGGGGAAGAGGGAAAGGGTGCTCCCTAACTAACCTACCGTGAAGATCAGGAGGTGATCACTGTGGTGACATGGGAGGCCATCGTGGAATAGGCGAAGTGAGTTGCATGCTGGAGAATGGGAGGCTGCGTAGAGGCAAGAAACTGCTGGAGTGATTCAATTTTAGGACAGGCATCGGTGGACTGGTGGAGCGAGGCTCCATTAGGGGCTTGCATGCTCATACCATTATAGAGGAGCGGTGCGGGATTCACACCGGTTTAAATTCTGTGGTCTTTGTCCTGGTAAAGACGCTCGTCAGGACGGAGGATTCTTGCAAAACTATGGGCATATGACGTGAGGCTGGACCGGGAGTGCTGCACTGAGTTCCTTTGCTTGCAGTCCTTGCAGATCAGCGAGGGACACTCACTGGGCATTATGCTACTTAATGGACGTTAGCGGCCATCTTAAAGTGAGGCAACTGGCATGTAGAACCGGTATCCAAGACAGCAGCTGCTAGAGGTCAATAATTAGACAGGGTTAGTGACCCAGGGGACCATGTGACCTGCCATGCAGTGTGCTTTCCCAGAACAGAGGGTGCCAGGATTAATTTGTGGTGTTTTTGTGTGTGCTGCTGTTGGGAGAGGATATCCTCTGATTCTTCCCTTGGTGCCATTTTAGGGTCAGGCACCAGGCTTTTCTCCTTCACTGGGCTGTCTCGCTGCAACCAACGGTCAAGAGTGGGCGATATGCCACTGCACCCATATACGCCAGTGTCCGAGTCTCAATTTGCTAGTATTCGCAGTTCAGGGGCGAGAATGCTCCCGTCGTTCTCCGCTGCTACTGGGCATCACTGCCCTGCCCGGGAGCTCAGCAGAGAAGTGTGCTCATTGTCCCCGGGCGTCCTTAGTACGGGGGGATCCTCTCACTCACCGCTGAGTCTTTGAAGATGAGGATTCCGCAAGACAAGGAGCTTGGCTGTGGCAGCTCTCTTGACCCCGCCACATGCTGTCTGCTGCCGCTGGTCTCGCCGACTGAAGGAGGCATAAGGGCAAGGCCCAGCACGGCAAGTGATCCGACAATGCAGATTCAGGGTATGACCCCGGTCCAGACGACAAGAAGCGGGTAGCAAGCACGTGGATTCCCCACAAGAGTGTGACAACTGCTGCTGGATTGCAGGATTAGGGCACCATAGTAGGGTCAAGCAGAACGAGGTAAGCCCTGGAGGAGAGACAACTACCCTCTGATGATTCAGAAAGCAAGAAAGGCACTCAGTCTGTGGAAGTCATCTAGTCTCTGGCTGGGATATGCAACTACACCCCTGCATAAGACCTGGAGAACTTTACTACTTTTCCAGCCACCCTGCCGCCATCTTAAAGTCAGGGGCTGATCTCCTAAGGCCGCCTCCCTAAGGCCCCTTGCTCCTGAGTTATTGGGGTAGACTGACCTGCACAAAGGATCAGATTGAACTGCCCATCCGCCGCCCACTACTGCCGCAGCAGGGAATCCGCCGTCCACAGATGCTCTGGTGCACCAAGCGGCCATCGCTCCTTTCCCCACCACAGTTACAGAGCCGGCAGTAGCGCGAACCTCGAGAAGCAGGTCCGGGGATCCTCGCAGAGACGCAGTGCCGGGATAATCGCAGCGCTAACCGCGGTGAGCCAAGATTCGCCTCTTTCGTTAGGGTAGAAAAGCGTACAGATTATCCGGAGGGCGCCGCTACGCCATCTTGAGTGCGGCCGCGGGGTCCTCTTGTTCTCTTGTTCCGAACCGTGCACCTTAGCAAAAATAATAATGACATATTATCATGTCAGTGTCTGGCAAAACTATTACACTGAAATACTTTCAATCTGCAGCCTTTTGGCCACTCAGATATAAATAAAACTTCCTTTAAGGAGATATTAAATCGCACAACTAATATACTATCATTTCTGATGGACAACGAAACTCTTGCAAGGAAACATTTTGCCTGTTTGGTTATCAATTCGTATAACAAATTATAGCCTCAGCCATATGTATTGACAAACCTTAAACCATTCTTTAAGTACCAATTGCTCAGGTTAAGATTTGGTAGATATCCAACAAAGGTTGAAACCCAAGCATGAATTCAAAAATGGTTAACTAACAGCTGCCGTCAATGTGGTGTTTCTGATGCTTTTGTTTCGCTTTGTTCGCCCTAAGTTGGCAGGGTATGCTCAGACGTGAGTCCCTTGCTTACTTGGCCACTGGATTTAAGATAGCCTGGCTGATGAGGATTATGAATCCGAAACCGGTCCCAGGATACTTGTTTCCGGTCCAGGGAAGACATGGCTTGGCAGTTTGGGCTGGACTATTCCCATGAGGCACAGGGTCAGACTGATTTGCATACGGCCATGTCTGAACTGGGGTGGCTGAGTGAGCTAAAGAATGGTGATGGATTAAACCCAGATCAGTTGTCTGGGGGTGAGTGTTTGATTTGCTCAAACGCTCCGTCCATCATCCCCTTGTGTTTCGCTTTGTTCGCCCTAAGTTGGCAGGGTATGCTCAGACGTGAGTCCCTTGCTCACTTGGCCACTGGATTCAAGATAGCCTGGCTGATGAGGATTATGAATCTGAAACCGGTCCCAGGATACTCGTTTCCGGTCCAGGGAAGACATGGCTTGGCAGTTCAGGCTGGACTGTTCCCATGAGGCACAGGGTCACACTGATTTGCAGATGTCTGAACTGGGGTGGCTGAGTAAGCTAAAGAATGGTGATGGAATAAACCCAGATCAGTTGACTGTGGGTGAGTGTTTGATTTGCTCAAACGCTCCGTCCATCATCCCCTTTTGTTGTGCTTCTGGTGAAACTCCATAACACATCGTGTGCATCTGGCCATGTTTATTAAAAGAACGACAAGTTCTGTTAAAACCTGCTTTTAATATGCAGGAGGTGAGAACCTGCCGACAAGCAGTTATATGCTGTCTCCCTGGTCAATCATCCTACTTAACCACCCAATTTATTACGTTTATTGCATGCTAAACCAAGGCGCAGAACCCCCCTTAATAAGGTACACCTGAAGGCTCCTTATTAATTTGCTATAATCATGGACACTATACAGCACGTATACACTTTACTGCCTAGAACTCGCCACTACACCAGACTAATATGCATAAGCGTATACAAGATATAGCAAGAATGCACTTCACTGCTTAGGACTCACCACTACAGCAGACTGTGGCAGTTTGCTTTATCATATTGTACAATCAGAAGTATTCTTAAAATCGTTAAAATGTCTTCTATATCATATTTTTATTGGTTTGATTGGATCTATGGGATGGATTTTAATGATGTGATCTTGGGGAATTATTTTTAATATACAATTTGAGATAATAACGCTATTCCTCTTGATGTTAATGTGTATACACTGTATTAATGTTCCCAGTATGGCATGTTACCATCAAAACATCATAGCATCTGTAGTAATGTTGGTTTGAGTTTTATGGACTTACAATGGTTACCAAAACAGCATTTCCCTTGTAAAATATTTGCATGGGTTAATGTGTGTTTGACTTCGATTTTCACATTTTTTTGATTTTAATTAATCAGACAAAACAAATCTTAGTATTAGGATTTGGCCGGACAGTACATCATATCCAGAAATGTTTGCTCCTTTGCATCATGGTATATTCGGTCCACAACTTGCTCTCCCCTCAGTGTTGACTGTAGTGTCACCACTACAGTTAACACTAAGGAGACCCTTTTCCCTGCCCAAACTGATTTTCATGACCTCTCCTACCATTTCTCGCACGTTCCTAATGTTCCTTTTTGTAAAAATTGCATTCTGGCCAATTGATTACACTTCATCTGGCCCAAGCCAGAGAGTATGGCCTGTGCCAGAGAGTACAGCCCAAGTGGGAGAGTACGCCCGTGTACGGAGATTACGGCCCAAGCCGGAGATTTCGGCCAGCATGCGGACGTAAAGATACGACTCTTAAACGACCTCTGAAAATACCAAAAGTCGTAAAGTTAGACTTTTGTCATAGATTGCCTTTGTGAAGCGGGCCCTTAGGGTTTGTCCTGACAACAAATATGAAATATATTCTCCCTCTTGCAGATAATGGACCTTGTCTGAGTGGCGGGCCATAAAAGCTCACCAGTTTATGTTAACTACTTAAATGAGCTAAATAATATAGGGCCTACTTACAAAGGCATTTCTGAGTATAGAAAGTAGTACTCCTGTAATACTCTTTTAGGTACTCTTACATGCCTTTTTTAATTCGGACACAAAACATCTAAAATGGGAATTAAATGTGAATATTTAGAGTATACTCATGCAGATAGTGCAAATAGATATGCAGAGCCTTCTTTGCACTTTTATTAATAGTGAGTTGGACATTTTGTGCTCGATTCACATTCGCAGGTAAGAGGACATAAAATAATATTCCTGTGGTATTACTTCTCATAATAATGAATGCTTTTGTGAAGTGGGCCCTATGTTTCAGTTGCTATTGAAAGGCAGTAAAATAAGCAACCAGCTAAGTGTACCAAGCTGAACAGTAAGGATTATGAACTATTGGTAAAAGCACTGTGAGCTTTTGAGGACATTTTAAGCCCTGAATTCAGAAGAAAGAGTAAATTGTTGTATATTGAATGGCAGACTCGATGAGGCAGTATGTTATGGATGTTCAATAAAAAGACCAAGAAGCACTGTTAACAGGCTGAGGCACTGCACTATTCCATTACAGGACCGGATGCTTCATATTATATACAAACCTGCCTTTGCTGATTTTTCAGCAGCCAAGAGCCATTCAGACATGAATTGCAAGTCGCTGGACACATTTGAGATTGAGAGAACAGCAAGAATCTTAAATTGTCTAGCTCTGAAGTACAGGTGTTTTCTGGGAAACACCTTGGCACCTGAGTATTGTTTGAAATGTTCCCTTTGAACTTTACTCATTTAGTTTCATTTAGTATGGTAAACAATGTATTCCCCTTTAAAAGTTGGTGACGTTTCTCATATTGCATGTTTACAGTTATGACAGCCATTATGACTGTTATTTCTGCCCTTTGAGCTGCCACTCACCCCAAGCCTTTTTATTACTTTTTGTCTTGGAGCTTTTTGGGTGCTCACCCCAATATTTTTGCTGAAATGTATTGCTATTTTTAGACTTTCCACACTTGGGCACTGCTGTCCTGTGCCCTGTGTATTTGCTCCAACACCTAAAACACTCAGAAAATGGCTGATTTCTGATTGCCTTTTCAACATTTTTATAAGGCCATATTATATGGTGTAGAAAATACAGCTTTGACATAGAAAGGTAAAATGTCACCTATAGACTACAGCACATACTGTGCCATCCACTAGTGTGACAAAGAAAAACATGGCCTCAGGCCTACCATTGCAGCTAGGTTGTTGTAGTGTAAAACTGGCAATGAAGGAGGACATTCCCCACTACCATTACCAGTCTCAGAGCCTAAGTTTAATGTGGCAGAAGACCTTCGGCATCTTTGATTTGCCCTGACAATTTGCATTTGTTGCCTGGTTGCAGTAAAACAAATAGGAACTACTGCAAAAGTAGGTAAGTCAGGGCCTGGGAACCTTATTCCATTGGTCAGTGAGGTTCTAGGAGTCTCTTAGGGCATTCCCCACCTACAGGCTGGTGAACCCTTTAAACCTGAACCCTCACCCAGCCTTCCTCTGAATACTGGCTGGACAAGGTAAATGATACCAGCAGACTGAATCTGCTGCACTCAGCATCTGTAACCTGTGAGATGAACATGAGGAAGCTGGACTCCTTTCCACTTGAAATCCAAGGGTACAAGGCTCTCCAACGATCATGAGGCTGATCCCCTGCATCGCTCAAGGAACATAAAAAAGCTGATGAAGACACTCTAGTGAAGAATCTCAGATGACCAGTGGCAACTGGACCTGAACTGGACTTTTCTCTTGTCCTCTGCTTGACATCCTGAGCATCTTTAAGTGCTTCACCTGAAGTAGTGGAAGTTTGGAAGTACACTACTTGGTTGTTTCAGCATAAAAAGAAGTTTGGGGATTTTTTTAGAAAAGTGTGCTCCAGAGGATCAGAGCTCTAAGGGGATCAACTGTGAAAGGAATCTGACCGACGGTCCATAGTGATTAAATGTCCTATTTGAATTGCATTGAAAAACGTTTTTTCTCAGAAAAACAGCAAACTCACTTTTCAAATAGGACTTAGAAATGTTTTCAAATGTACCTACTTCCAGAAATCTAGTTGGGGGTCGATTCCGATTCGGGAAAAACCGCTCCAAATAGCCGTTCGGGGCGTTCTTCCAGTACGAATCGTACCCTACAACGTCCCCCGTACGTTCGACGAAGTACGATTCGTACCAGGAGTAGGACTCCGTACGAATCGTACAAAGACCGTACGACTCGAATCTCAACACGAATCTCCCTCGGAACCCACTGTACGCGACATCTGTACGGTTCGTGGCTGCTTTTTGTGACCCGGCAAGTACGAATCATGTCGGGTACACACCGTACGACCCTTTTTCTATGGGTGCTAAAAATAGCTGTAAAAGCAGAGTTCACCCCAAAACAGGTACGGAACGGCCCCCCCGGGTACGGTGAGTACACCCCATGTTCTTGGGGTGTACGCACCGTACCCCATGTTTGCTGGGTGTACGGTGCGTACACCCTGCGATCGCGGGGTACGGTGCGTACACCCCAAGATCGCAGGGGTACACACCGTACCCCTGCGATCATGGGGTGTGCGCACCGTACGGTGTGGAAGTGATTGTGTGCTTTTCTGTATGAATCGCCCTTACCTGACGTGGACCGTACGAATCGCGTCCTCATACCCCGGTCCGGATCGTACTCGTCGGGTCATACGGCATGTGTACGAGTCGTACGGTTCACTGTTTCAGCCTTGCAATACGTATGGATCGCGATGGTTCAGACGAATTGACGGAATACGGATTATACTACGCGACTCGGACGGACGGGTATGAATTGTACGGCGATGGCTCCGGATGAAAGTCGTAGGGATGTTTTATTCCAGGATCAGAATCGGCCCCTTGGTGTATCTGCCCCACGCTCCACCACACTTAGCATCAAATCATGCCTACATCCGGGACTATCAACCATTGACCATCATTTGCGCTTTTTGGTGCTATTTTCACTGAAATCTTCAAACATTAATATCTCTGGTTCCCATTGTTGGATTTCTTATTGTTTTGGTGTCATGTTGCTTCCTACAACTTTCTTTAGTTTTTTAAATTGGAGTCAGATTTTTTATCCTGTTGCATGTTCTACTGTTTAACTGTTTTGGTACTTTTAAATGTTTTATACTTTTTCAGTAAGATAAGCCTGTCTGCTCTGTGCCACAGCAAACAAGGGTGGGGATCAGGTCTAAATTACTGAAACCTTTGACTGAACCTAACAAGATTGTGATGTTATTACTTGTGGTTGACACCTATTCACCCTAATAAACCACTTTCACACAGGGCACATCTTTCGAGATATGATCTGGAAAATGTACCCATCACATTTAGGCAAAATAAACAATTAAAAAACGTAGAATTTGATTGATGGTGGCTGAAGAACTATGGACACAAATCAAAGAAGTTATTAGAAGGGGCTATTCAAGATTTTAAAAAAGCACTAAAAACACTGTGCACAGGGATCACTGAAATAATATAGAGTACAAAAATATAGACATACAAAAATATCGAGGATAAAATATCGACTACCAAAATATTGAATTCCAATCTGCAAACAGGTAAGTACAAAAATATTGAAACAAAAATATTGTTTAAAAATAATATAGTTAGTCAAAATGTCGAATTTGTATAAATGTCTTAAAAGTAATTTAAAATAAATGAAATATTAAAAATAATTAACTAAAAAATTCTTTAAAATACTTAAATAACCTTAAAATTATAAAGTAATTAATTTAAGCTAAAAAAACATACCATTTTAATTTTTTAAAACATATATATATATTCACATGATATTAATAAAAAACATACAATATTTTTACCATAGGATAGCGGTAGGGTAAAATTTAATATTACCACTCCAGTGAGTGCAACAGAAGGGAAAGCGGGGATAGCGTAGGGGTAAAAATTACTATTCCAACTCCAGTGAGTGCAACAGTAGGGAAAGCGTTGGATAGCGTAGGGGTAAAAATTACTATTCTCACTCCAGTGAGTGCAACAGTAGGGAAAGCGTTGAATGGCCTAGGGGTAAAAATTACTATTCCCACTCCAGAGAGTGCAACAGTAGGGAAAGCGTTAGATAGCGTAGGGGTAAAAATTACTATTCCCACTCCAGTGAGTGCAACAGTAGGGAAAGTGTTGGATAGCGTAGGGGTAAAATTTACTATTGCCACTCCAGAGAGTGCAACAGTAGGGAAAGCGTTGGATAGCTTAGGGGTAAAAATTACTATTCCCACTCCAGTGAGTGCAACAGTAGGGAAAGCGTTGGATAGCGTAGGGGTAAAAATTACTATTCCCACTCCAGTGAGTGCAACAGTAGGGAAAGCGTTGGATAGCGTAGGGGTAAAAATTACTATTCCCACTCCAGAGAGTGCAACAGTAGGGAAAGCATTGGATAGCGTAGGGGTAAAAAATACTATTCCCACTCCAGTGAGTGCAACAGTAGGAAAAGCGTTGGATAGCGGGAGGGTAAAAATTACTATTCCCACTCCAGAGAGTGCAACAGTAGGGAAAGCGTTGGATAGCGAAGGGGTAAAAATTACTATTCACACTCCAGAGAATACAACAGTAGGGAAAGCGTTGGATAGCATAGGGTTAAAAATTACTATTCCCACTCTAGTGAGCTTAACAGTAGGGAAAGTAAATATTTAATATATTAATAAAAATAAATTAAATACGAATACCAATGAAAAATTAATTAAAAGTAAATACCAATTTAATATAATATAATAATTAATCACTTTTTTCTATTAATTATTAAAATTCATTAACTATTAATACAAATTGGACACAAATCAAAGAAGTTATTAGACGGGGCTATTCAAGATTTTAAAAAAGCACTAAAAACACTGTGCACAGGGATCACTGAAATAGTATTGAGTACAAAAATATAGATATACAAAAATATAGAGGATAAAATATTTACTACAAAAATATCGAATTCCTATCTGCAAACAGGTAAGTTCCCAAAATATTGAATCAAAAATATCGTTTAAAAATAATATAGTTAGTCAAAATATCGAATTTGTATAAATGTCTTAAAAGTAATTTAAAATAAATGAAATATTAAAAATAATTAACTAACAAAATTCTTTAAAATACTTAAATAACCTTAATATTATAAAATAATTAATTTAAGCTAAAACAAACATGCAATTTTATTTTTTAAAACATATATATATATATTCACATGATATTAATAAAAAACATACAATATTTTTACCATAGGATAGCGGTAGGGTAAAATTTACTATTACCACTCCAGTGAGTGCAACAGAAGGGAAAGCGGGGATAGCGTAGGGGTAAAAATTACTATTCCCACTCCAGTGAGTGCAACAGTAGGGAAAGCGTTTGGATAGTGTAGGGGTAAAAGTTACTATTCCAACTCCAATGAGTGCAACAGTAGGGAAAGCGTTGAATAGCGTAGGGGTAAAAATTACAATTCCCACTCCAGAGAGTGCAACAGTAGTGAAAGCGTTGGATAGCAAAGGGGTAAAAATTACAATTCACACTCCAGAGAATGCAACAGTAGGGAAAGCATTGGATAGCATAGGGTTAAAAATTACTATTCCCACTCTAGTGAGCTTAACAGTAGGGAAAGTAAATATTTAATATATTAATAAAAATAAATTAAATACCAAAACCAATAAAAATTAATTAAAAGTAAATACCAATTTAATAAAATATAATAATTAATCATTTTTAAAATAATTATAAAAATTCATTAACTATTATTACAAATTAATTACCAATTTACAATTAATTAATTAACAAATAACATTTAAGTACCCATTAATTCAAAATAAATACCAATAAACAAATAAAAACATTTAATTAATTACAATTAAGTAACTTCCCACCCTATTCCCCTATAGACCCACAACCCGCTACAGAAAAGAAATTAATAAAATTCACATAATTATCAATAAATCAATTAATAAAAATGAATTACCAATTACAAATTAATTATTTACCAATTAAAAATAATTAACAATTTATTCAAAATAAATACCAATATACAAATTAAAATATTTAATAATTATAATTAAATTACTTCCCACCCTATTCCCCTATAAATCCACAACCCGCTACAAAAAAAAAGGAATAAAATTCACATAATTATCAATTAATCAATTTATAAAAATGAATTACCAATTAAAAAGTAATTAATTACCAATTACAAATTAATTACCAATTAAAAATTAATTACCAATTTATTCAAAATAAATATCAATAAATAAATTAAAATATTTAATTTATTACAATTAAATTAATTCCCACCCTATTTCCCTATAAACACACAACCCGCTACATAACTAAAACTCAAAATTAAATTAAAAATAATTACTAATGTCTAAAAATTCATATTTTATTTAATATAATTAAATTACTTCCCACCCTATTCCCCTATAAACCCACAACCCGCTACAGAATTAAATTACGCAAAAATTAAATAACATAAAATTCATTACTCAAAATAAGTTAGAAAAAAATATACACTTTTCACACATATACTAACATACAAAACACTTGAAAAAATTTGATATTATTAAAAATTCGATATATTTTAATAACCTATATTATATACTTCGATATTTTGACTTTCTATATTTATAAAAATCGATATTACATTACTTACCTTAAATTCAATATTTTTGCTGACTATGGGGCTGATTATGATCGCGGATAATCGGCATTCTTCGGGCCGACGGAAGCCACCGCCGCCCAGAGGATGCGGATTAACCGCTGCAGACTGGAAAAAGACCCCCGTCAAATTAGGATGGCTGGGGGATATTTTTTCCGTCCGCAGCTTTTCCGCCGCGGTCGCCCTCCGACCGCGGCGGAAAAGCTCTAACATGGCTGGCGTTGTCTATCAGACACTGCCAGGCATATTAGGATGGCGGCAGTCCTATGCCTTTCCACTGCGGCATTTCTGCCTTGGAAAGGCATATGGTCTTTTCTTTGGGGGCCCATTGCGGGCCCCCAGGGATGAAGGGGGGGTGGGGTTGCACATGGGGGGTACCTATGGTACCCCCCTGCCTTTGCGTGCATGAATCGGCAGGCACCACGCGGTGCCTGCCACTTCATGCATGCAAAGGTAAACATGCACTTTTTAACCTTGCGGCGGGTGCTGCTTGAAGCAGCATCCGCCGCAATGTTAAATGTAGGGGATGTGACCGCCAGGGTGGCGGTCACATCCTAATTTGCATGGAAGGACCGCCGCTGCCCATGCGGACGGTCCCTCTTCCTCGGGGGTGGCGGACGGACGCAGGTCCGTCCGCCATCCTAATGACCCTCTTAATTCTGTCCATTCAATATTTTGTCCATTCTATATTTTGAAGTCGATATTTATGTAATTCGATACTTTTTACTCTATATTTTGTCTGTATACCGTGCACAGGCAAGGAGAAAATCTAAGAATACAACAAATAAGGTACGTATAAAAGAATTGAATCACAAAATTAAGATGGCAGCTAGGAAAGACAAAAATGTATATTACTATAATATCTGCAAGAATATTTAAGATGGAAAACAATATGGATGATCATGGACTGTTTTTAAAAAGATATGCAAAATCAAAAAAAGCAGCTAGAGGACAAATATGGACAGGTGATATCTGCTACATGGATCAAATTAAGAACATACTGAAGACCACTACAGTAGAGATGTCAACATCTGAGATACCTTAGAGAACAGTCACTTCACACAAGAACCTTTTTAGTGGAAAAAGTCAGATCAGACCTACTGTCACTGCCAAGAAAACCAGCTACAACACTTGATGCAAATGCAACAAAAACATTGCAAGCCACAGAAAAAGAGTCAGTCAATGTGTTTACCAGACTGTGTCAACATGTTTGGAAAACATCACAATGGCCAACAGACTGGAAGAGATCAGTTTTCATTACAATTTAAAGAAAAACTTGTAAAGTTCTATACATTTTCTCTAATTTAAGAGGCCAACAAATGAATGCTCTGGATAATTGAAGGATATTCAATACAGATTAGAGTCCTACATGAAAATACAGCTTCTGGATGTGGAATCTGGGTTCAGGGAGGCTGGTGAACGAGAGGCATTGTTGCTAATGCTGTTGTTGCTGATGTTTACTGACTCTTAGAAGGATTTAGGAAAGGCTGGTGAACAGGAGGCATTGTTGCTGATGTTTACTGGCTTCTAGAAGGGGTTCATCCATAATAGAATGTATTTAGTGGATTTGTGTACATTGAAAGAAAGCATGGACACATACTGTGGGGAAATTTTGAGGCAGCACACACACTTAAATAGTGCCATGAGCTAATGGCACAGGAACAGACAGCCAGACACTGAGTAAAAAATTGGATCAATATTATATTCCTCCTATCATTTATGCTAAAAAAATTATAAACCCTACATTGATCCAGCCATATCTCATTAGCTTTCAATTACAGCAAATGCTGACTAATCCCGATATGCATTACTGCATCTTGACACTGCTCTCCTCTGGTACCTATAGTGAGAGAAATACATTTCTGAAAAAGATCAGAGATCATCACAAAGTGGAAATTAATGGGTATTTTTGGCCTTTTCATTGAAATAGTCATTAGTTAAAATCAATAATTAACATAGTTTGATTGTCTTACTGCCTAAAGCTGATTAAAGAAATGTGCTTTGACCATATCAAATAGAATATCCTGTTTTCGGTTTAAACCTATAATAACTGATAAAACCCATCGAAAGGAAAACAGCCTTCATCAGTGTGATCATATAAACATTGATAAACACTTGCATAACCACAAACTGAAATGCCGTTCAAAGAAAGGGAAGTGGGAGAGGGTTTATGGGAAGACATTCATGTCACAGTTACAGCTCTGCAAATATAGCAACCCTGAAATACACAGTATACAGCAAACAAATATGACACAAACCAAAATGAATATAACGTATTTCAAAACCAATAGGTTACATGTCAAAATCATTATTCCATGCAGCAAAACAAATTTGATACACAGCAGATTGAATGCATTATTTAGTGAATGATATTAATAAGATACATTCCAAATTGAATAAAAATATATAGTACAATTAAGTCAACTGTACTGAATTGAATATGGCCCTCACTAAAAGGAATGTAGCAATCACTGGATATGATTTTCATTTAAATGAATGCGATCCACTGAAGTGACACACATGTTAAGATAAATATGACATATGTTGAAATGAATATGATGTGCTTAAATCAATATAAGCTCCATTGAAATGAATATGACACATGATGAAATAAGTAAATTGTTTTTTGAATAACCCTGGGTGTAGTTTGCGGAGTAGCGCTACGCGTAGCTACGCGAAGTGCACTTTGCACTACGCAAGCTACGCGTAGCTACGCAAACTGCATAGTGCGGTAGGGAAAATGCTGTTTGCGCTGATTGCACAGTGCCGGATACTTGTCAGCACTGTGCAATCATTGCAAACGGCATCTTGTACAGTGCAAGCTGTCGTTTTCTGACGCTCGCGTAGATTTGTACTCGAGCGGCAGCTTTCTCAAAACGGACTGGTAGTTTCTCATCATGAGCGGTCGCGAGCATATGCGACCACTCGCAATGAGCAACCTGACCTCCCCGCGTTGAGAATCTTGATCTCACCGGGATGTTGATGTTGCTCGCTTGCGGTCGCCAACTTGACGTTGGGGACCGCGAGCAAGCAAAAAATGCCCGCTAACCTACGTGTTTTTGCACAGTGCTAATTGCAATTCGCGTAGCGTAACCTACGCACGCTCCGCGATCGTAGCGTAGTCTTACGTCCAGGGTTAATTTTGAATTGAATACAATAAAAGTTGAAATGAATATGATAACATTAAAAAGAACATTAACATACTGTAAAAAATATGGCTGGTGTTGAAATGAATATGGCCCAAGTTGAAATGAGTATGGCATGAATTGAAATGAATGTGATGCATTTTAAAATTACTATAACATGTGTGAAACTTAATATTAGATCTGTTGGAATTAATATAAGCCACATTGAAACAAATACGACACATGTTCAAATTAATATGAAATTTGCTGAAATTTGTATCACAACCGTTAGAATAATTGTGATGTTTGCTAAAAGGTATGTGGCATGCATTGAAATCAATATGGAACACATTAAGAGGAAAATAACACACCTTGAAATCAGTATGCCATGTGTTGAAATGAATATGAGATGCATTGAAATTATATGAAACACTTTAAAATAAATATTAGCACTCTTGCAAACCAGCCATCTGTCTCCCATGGTATCCGCATGAGAAAGTTCAAATTGTGCCAACACTACAGATTGCGTAAAGGAGGCAATTTACTCCAAAATTTCTATGGCCCAGGGGAGAGGGAAACACTGGAAGCAGGTACCCCATAAAGTCAATAGAGTCTCCTCTAACACCATGGAAAAGGAGCTTTTAAGACTATGAACCTTGCGTCCAGAACCTACTCTCAAAATGCAGACCTGAGTGTCTTGCAACTGAGGGAGGAGCTGAAGCAGAGTTACACTTGACTCATTTGGAGGAGCAGATTCAAATCATAATAAGCCTGACCAGTTTTGAGGACATAGAGGGTGGGTTGAAGGAAGAGAAAAAAAGGTCTATGAGAGTGCCTGACATAAGGCACTAGGCCAGTACTTGCTCCAACCAACACCCTCCAGGTAAATTCAGCATGTGTATTAGGGAACATCAATGTCATGGGAATTAAAACCACTTTTGATCATTTAGTGGTGCAAAATTTCCCAAGATATGTAGTTGCATCTAGAACGCATATCACAAATATGATAACCACATGAGAGACAAATGCTATGCCTCAGTGCAATGCTTGGGAGGCCCCACATGCAATGTTCCCCTGAGTTATATGGGATTGGCGCATAAGCCAACAGTGTACGGCTGAGGGAGATATCACACATGGCATAAAGGGGAGGCAGATCTATATGTGACAGTCCATTTACAATTTGAGCATTGCATCTCAAGACTGTAGCAGAAGAAACATTGCTCAAAGAAGCTTATAGTCAAGCATCACTTGGAATTATAATGTCATAGGTATTGCATGTACTGAGTTGCTAATGTCATGTTATTAAGTGATTATGTAGCGCTGCATCACCTGCCACCCCTCATGCAACTCCCTGCAGATTCCACCAAAACCACAGTCAGTCTGCCTACCTCTGTGTCTGTAAGCATTGTTCTAACATGCATCAGGTTCATAATGATTGAAGACTAAAATGTCCTGGTGTTGACCACCCCGTCAGTGTCGTAAAATACATGTACTACTAATAGGGCCACTCCTGCACTCACTGTTGCCATCAACTCACCTGCTCCGATTCCACAACCTGCAGGTAATGTCATTGTGAAGGGAAGGGAGGACTGGAAGGAAGATGATGTGCCAATGCAGATGAATGAGTAGGCATAGAGGTTTGGGGACAACATGATGATATTATCCTGTGCAGTGAGGTTGCATGTTGTTCATGCAGTGCCTTTTGAATAGTTCCAAAATGTCACAACTTTTGGGGGTTGTGACAGTGTTCCTGTAGTGATTTGCAAACCACCGGCTTTGAGCAAGAGGGAGGCTTTGGAGGAATGTTCTCAGGGTCTCCTGATTTCAGGAACTGCAGACCTTTCTGAGACTGGTCATATCCCAGCTAAGAAATCCTCATTCTCCACCTGGGTAGATAGATCATTCGGTTAGGGTGACAATTTAAAATGAGCAGGCTAGGGGTATAGGTTGTATTAGTATAGCGCTGTCTTTTGTCATAAAATGGGAAACTTGGAGCTAGGGTGAGAGGTGATTGGGTCTGCCAAGAGCACAGATATTGTTGTTACCAGTTTTGTTTCTTGGGTTGTTGGGAGGTTTTATTTCCTAAACGTGAGACTGTGTTCATACATTTCTTAATGAGACAACCACTAACATCTAGGTTAAATGTTCTAACCAAGGATCCATGTTTTGCAGTCTTGTTTTTGTTCTTGCCAGTGTAGCTGTATGTGCTGTTATGTTTGTTTCACATTTGGCTTTGAAATGTTATCTCTGGGCACATTTCATTTCTTATTGACCATGATATACTACCAGCCCTGAGCATGTTATACATTTCAGAGCTATTCCACTTGTTGGGCAGTTTCATTAGCTTGTAAAAAGACTTTTAAATCAGACCTATTTTTACTTATAATTGGTATCACCACACGAAACCATACAGTAATACACTTCATACTTTTATTATGATGCCATAGTCTGCCTATGACTTTGTAACCCAAACTCCTCATACTGCATGTACCACAACTTCATCATGCTGAATGTCCATGTGCTACATTGTAAAAGGATTTATTCTCTTTTCAGTGCATGTTATCTTACATTCAAAGCATGCCATATTTATTTTAGCGCATGTAATATACATTTCATAGGGTTTCATATCCTATTCGAGGACTGTGCTATTTAGTTTAATGCATGTTATATTTATTTTGATATCAACCATATTAATTTCAGCAGGTGCAATATTAATTCAACATGCCTCATGTTATTTTTGCTAATTGTCATATTAATTTCAGCCCTTGCCATATTTATTTCACTGTAAGTTAGAATTTATTCAAAGTGTGTTGTATACTTTTTAATGTGTGTCATATTCCTATGAAGCCGGGTCATATTCATTTTAATACATATCACAATCAACTCAATGTATGCTATATTTATTTCAAAGTAGCTTATAATCATTTCAACATGTCATAATAATTTAAGCATAGAACATATTTATTTTAGCAATGTTTATATTTATTTTAAAGTGTTTCATATCATTTCAATGCATCTCATATTCATTATAGCACATTCCGTACTAATTTTAAGGTGTGTCATTTCCCTCTCAATACATTCCTTATTGATTTTAATGCATGTCACATTAATTTTTGTGTATGTCACTAGGGGTTGAGTCAACTTGCAGAATTTCACTCTGAAGAATTCCGTGGAGTTACATGAAAATTCTTTAGATACTGCGGAGTTCCATGAACATGCATAAATTTGCACATTACCCTTCTCTCATTGATTTTTAGCACCAAAAGCTTGTTCCCTGCTAATAAATCTATGCAGACAGCGCCACGCAGCATGCCAGAAAGTGCTGCTTCTTTGCTGCCGCTCAAGCATATTTTCTACGCAAGTGGCATTTTTCTCACTACAAGCACTCGCAATTGCCCCTGACCGCCCGCATTTGGAAACTCTCTCTCAGTGCCCTCCTAGCTCCTGAAAATTGCTCTAGAGGACGCCAATTCTTGCTCGCCAGATTACCATTGGTGAGAAAAAACTCTGCTATACAATGATTGGCGGAATTTGGCAAAAGCTCAGTGTTAGCTATCTCCAATGGTGGAACAGAATTTATGGCCCACCCCTAGTTAACACTTGTCATACTCATTTAAATTAATTTCATATACATTAGAACATGTGTCATGTTTATTTCAACGTGGCTTGTATTCATTTGAAACTCAGTCATATTCTCTTCAACTTGTTTTATATTCATTTCAGAGTCAAATATACTTATTTTAAAATGTCATGTTCATTTAATTTCAAAATTATATTAATTTTCCCACTTCATATTAATTTCAACGTGTGCCAGAGTTGTTTTAATACAGGTCAATCACTTCAGTAAAAGTTGTATTCTTTTTATTATCTTTGTATTCTTTTTCAAACAAGTCATATTCATTTCAATACTTGCCATATCTTTTCAATGAGGGCCATATTCTTTTCTGTACAGTTCACATGTATTTTAGTATTTTGTTAATTTAGCATACGTGTTACTAGTATCATTTACTGAGAAAAGTATTCTTGCTGCTGTGTTTCTTATGTTCTTTGATACATGATATAGGGAGTCTGCAATGTACAATATTGGTTTTGAAATATGTTATATTTATTTTGTTGTATATTTTATTTTATTATGCTATGTACTATGCATTTTAGGAGATGTTATGTTTATAAAACTGTAATTTTGACATGAATGGCTTCCCATGAGTGAATGAGCCATTTTTATTTCTTTCTGAAGGGGCCTGTACAATAACTTTGTTATGCAAGGTAGCAATAAGAAAGTCTGGCCTAAGATTATTCTGCTTGAGTTTTGTTGTTGAAGGATTTTACTAAGATAGTTTTCTTTCTTCCATTCCTTTCCTCTCATTGTATGTGCTTGTAATAAAGGTGCAGGAATAAGAAGAATGTTTTATGGCGGATCTAAATATTGTAATAAACAGTAGGGAATATAGGTATATCAAAATTATTTACAATATTTGGTAGTGTTTACTTCTTTCACTAATTAGTAAAATGGCTGATGCATTAGCATCTCGCCAATGTGCACATTTATCCACAGACACAGAATGGGTAAACCCTTTCATAAGAAGAAAGTATTGATAGCCGGTCAACTACGAAATACCGCAGGCTACACATTCAATGAAAGGCATAGTGACAGGTATCAGTGGAAAGAGAGGTGTGACTGAGCATATTGGAAAGTGGCAGAAACTTAACACAAGACTTTGCACATACTAATAAAATAAAGAACTGTAAAATGTCCCATTGTTATGTGTGATACCTTGAGCTAACCCTGGCTTGTTATCTAACTGCATTGTACAGCTGGGGTTTTTGAGATATGATTACGTTAGCAGCAAAATTTCAAGAATACAACATGGTGTCTGTTAAAAGGTCAGGGCCGACCTAAAGTGAGACATTTTCTATGGGGAAACTTGCAGCTATGAATGTCCACACAACAGAAACACCGCCTTAATGTATACAGAGCGTAGAAAGGAAGTGGCGAACATGCTTGAATCATTAAGTTTCAAAGGCATAGAAAGCAAGGCTACAAATTAACCTGGTGTAAATAAAAATGTTAAAAGTTTCACAAGATACTAGGCTGTTGGCACCTTTGACCACCCCTAAAATGTTATAATATACAGTAAGGATGTAGTGAATGACCCCCAGTTTTGCCCAGGAATTAAAACATTGGCAATTTGCACTCCTAATTTTTCATCCATTATTATTCCTGTAATTCAGACAGAGTCCTGACAAAGTGAGCATGAAAGGTAAAGAGATATGAGAGAGGGTTGAGAGATGAGAGTGAGTGCGAGTACAACATAGGCTTTCTGTGCTAGAAACAGCTTAACATAAGTCCTTTGGACACGCTGCCAATGGGAAGACACTACAGACCCAGCATTACTTCTCCATTAAATTAAATATGTTCTTTAAAACTATCATAAAGCAAACAACATGTTTTGTAAACACTGGAAAAACACAGTTTTTTGTTTATTTTTGGGTTTAGGCGACTGAATAAACACTGATAGGTTCTGAATTTAAAATGTTTGGAAACATGTTTTATCACACGTCATAAAGGAATTCTTGGCTTCACCGACAGGGCATTCAGAGAGAGCCCTGTCAGAGAAGGAGAGCTTCACTCTAATTGTCTATTTAATGTCACTCTGAGTGTTTAACTTCAAAATATCGGGAGACAGACATATCAGAAATTAAATATCTTGGCACACAAATATCATGAAGCACAATTATCGTTGATGAGAGTATTGTTATTTAAGGTAAGTAATATTGTTTCAAATAATAATGATGTTTTAATGACGTTTTTAATAATATAGTGATTAAAAATAAAACATGTTAAATTATTTAAATGTGTTTTAGTTGATATATTACTTGTGTATGTTACTATTGTTTAAATAACTGTTCTTATTTTTTTTAAATATAGTTTGCAATTTTAAGTGAGTTCTAATTTTTATTTAAATTTTAATAGTAAATTAGACAGTCATAATGTGTATTTGGGTTTATAAGGGATAGAAAGTGAATAAGGTCATAATTATGTATTAATTATTTAATACATTTTATTTAATTGTAGGATTGATATTCATTATATAAATTAAATAATACTGATTTATTTCTGTTATATGTTTGTGTGCTGTTAGGTTTGTAAGGGTATATGGTGGAAATTTAACTAAGTAATAATCAATTAACAATTAAACAGTAATTGATCAATTATTTAATATTGTTTTCGTGTAATTTATGGAATATTTAGATAATTTACAAATATTCTAGTTCTGTACTGCTATATTTGTGGATCTAGTTAATCAACAGTTTATTATTAACTGCTAATTAATTATTTAATTGATTTTTAATTATGTAAACTATGGAATACTGATTTGTTTAACTTATATTTTAGTTGTGGGTTGTGAGATGTTATGTTTGTAGGAGCATAGGGTGGGAAGGTATTAAGTAATAAGTAATTAACAATTAATTATTTTAGTTAATCGATTATTTAATTGATATTTTAAATATGTACATTATGGAACTTATGATTTTTAGCTATATTTTAGGGGTTAGCTGGCAGGTCTGTGAGGGTATAGGCTTTGGAGTTAATCATTGAATAACAATTTTTAATTTAAAAATAAGTTTTATATAATATTACATAGTAACTATGTACATTGATTAGTTGTTTTTAGTTTTTTATTATAAATTCATATATATATATGTAATTATACATATATTCATGTTATTTAATAATTGTAATATTAAGAGTGTAATATGCTTTTACATTCATGGTGTTACTTATATATGTAATGTGTTTGAAGTTAAGTACTTTCCCTACTTTTGTTAACACTGCAGTAGGAATAGTAAGATTAATCTCTTTGCAGTTCAACACTTTCATTACTGTTGCACTGTTTGGAGTGGGAATAATAAATTTCACTCCTCTGAAATCCAACGCTTTCCACACTAGTTCACAGACTAGAGTAGGAAGAGTACATTTTACCCCTCCATAATCCAACACTTTTCCTACTGGAGTGGGAATAGTAACTTTTACTCCTCCAAAGTCCTACACTTTCCCTGTTGTTGTGCTGTTTGGAGTGGGAACAGGAAGTTTCACCCCTCCAAAATCCAACGCTTTTTCTACTGTTGTCCTGTTTGGAGTGAGAATAGTAAATTTAACCAATCTGAAGTTCAACACTCATCCAACTGGTGTGTTGTTTGGAGTGGGATTAGTTAATGTAACCCCTCCGAATCCCAACCCTTTCCCTACTGTTGCACTGATTAGAGTGAGAATGGTAAATTTTGCTTCTCCAAAGTTCAACATTTTCCCTACTATTGCACTGTTTGGAATGTGAAAAATAAATGTAACCCATCTGAAGTCCAATGTTTTCCCTACTTTTGCGCAGACTGAAGTGGGAATAGTACATTTTACCCTCCGAAATTAACCATCTTCCCTGCTGTGGCACAGACTGGAGTACGAGTAGTAAATGTAACCCCTCTGAAGTCCAACACTTTCTCTCCTGTTGTTTTTCTATAGTGGGAAAAGTACATTTCACCCCTTTGAAGTCTAATGCTTTCCCTACTGTGGTTAGATTGGAGTGGGTATAGTAAACTTAACCCTTCCGAAGTCCAACACTATCCTTACCATTGCGGTGACTGGAGTAGAAATAGTAAATATAACCCCTCCAAAGTCTAAAGCTTTCCATACTGTTGCATAAACTACAGTGGGAATAGGATAGCTAGGTAGGTAACCGCAAGGACCCAGCGGTAGGTGCCGCTATGTGACTGAATGGGGTGATACCAACTGCCATTTCCACTTGCACAGTCAAATGTATCTGTTAGCCTGCCCCGCCCCTGCGGAATGCGTGCTCTGCCATTTAGATGCCAGTGAGTGTTGATTTTCAAATGATGCACCATCGCGGTAGCGCGCACATGCGGTTGGCCGTTTGTGATCGTGATGGACCTTCCCCATGCAGACAAAGATACGCACGATTGCAGTAGTAAGGACCATTTCCTGTGATGGCGGTTGGCATGCTGTGACGCGGTGAGTAGACACCTGCATGTCTCCGCACTTATCTAATGATAATAGTTGTCCATGTGTGTCATGGGATGTCCGGAATGCATCAACACTCAGCATGTTATGTAAATGGGCCGTGTCCATGTGTCTCATCGATGTCCATGTGTTGCATGTGTAATCATACTGTTCACATTGCCAGTGGTTGTCAAAGGACAGTGATGTGACTTCAAATTGCGTCAGATGTGCAACAGCAATGTGGTGACATCTTGGTTTTGAGATCACACGTTTGAAAGTGTACACATCGACACAGTCCATTAAGGCTGTGCACCCACAGTTTGATCCAGTCGTGAGTGTGTGTTTTGTGTGTGCAAGGAGTAATGATGGGGGATACATGCATTCAGTGTATGGGTCTGTGTGTCGTATGTTGAATGTCAATGCCTGTCATGTGAGCATGCACAGCATTGTTGGTGGTTTCATGGGTGCATGAAGACAAGGAGGGTGTGTTCCAGGTTCGTCTTGTGAGTGCACATCCATTTGTGTCTGTGGGGATGCTTGTCCACACATGGGCACTTCGTCATGTGATGTCGGCTGTGCTTGAAACATGTGTGAACGTACGATTGTACACATTTGCTCACAGGATGTTGTTTGTGGGTGAACATTGTGTGTGTAGTTGTCTGTAGTGCCTTATATTTCTGTCATGTCACACATACAATCAGTGTCTGCAACATGGATTATTTGTGGTGTGTTGGTCAAGATGTGATAGTGTGGTTCAGCTGTGCTGTGTTGTACAATTGACATCTGCTCATATCTACTCCCACACAGGAGGGCTCCTAATGGGCTTCGACCATACACTGTGCTGGAGGACATGGTAGGAGAGGAGGTGATCTGCAAATTCCAGCTTGTCAGACCAACATTGCTGGACCTTGTAGCACAATTGGCACCGCACCTGCAGCCACGCAGGCCATATCCTGGAGCAATTACACCCACAGCAAAGGTGATGGCGGCACTTCACTTCTTCGCCACGGGCAAATTCCAGTACACAGTTGGTCATGCCGGGGGGATGTCCCAATCCATGTTTAGCATGGTACTGCGGGATGTGCTTGAAGCCAAGATGCGTTACAAGGCTGATTACATCCATTTCCCAAGTCCAGCAGATTTGGCAGCAGTGAAAGGGGAGTTCTATGCCCTGGGCCACATTCCAAACATAGTGGGTGCCATTGATGGCACACATATTGGTCTAGTCCCACCCCAGGCATGTGAACCCATCTATCGTAATCAGAGGCACTACCATTCAATCAATGTGTAAGTGGTGTGCCTGGCTGACAACATCATCTCTCATATGTGTGCCAGATTTCCGGGATCCGCACATGACTCCCACATCCTGTGGAGCATCATTGTCTCCCAACTCATGGCTAATCTGCATCAAGATTGTGCGTGGCTTGTAGGTGAGTGTGCTGTGACGACTACTGTGTTGTATGTGTGCCATGCTGTTCCCACCAGTACTGGTACTGATCTATGTGTCTGTCATCCCCCCACATAGTTGACTCTGCGTATCCAAACCGGCCGTGGTTGCTGAGCCCCCTACGGAATCCAACTACCCCAGGGGAAATGCGCTATAAGGAGGCCCATGGGAAGACACGTCGGGTGGTGAAACGTACGTTTGGACTTATGAAGTCTAGGTTTCGCTGCCTGGATAAAACTGGAGGGGCCCTGCAATACTCACCCGGCAAAGTATGCAAAATCGTGGTTGCCCCCTGCATGCTCCACAACCTGGCCTTGCGCAAGAACATTGAAATCATCATGGACCCTGCAGACCAACAGGTTGCTCTGCCTCCCATCCCACCCATGTCCAGTGATGACGATAGTGGGGAGGAAGAAGGTGTGGACCAGAGACGTCAGCTCATTGACCACTACTTTCCTTGAATGTGAGTAAGTACGTCTTGTGCTGCTGTTCAATGCGTGATGTATGTTTGCTGGTGATGTGTGGATGTGGTGTGTGAACGCTGCCTGTTCTGGTATGTTCTGTTCGCAAATGGGTGTGGGAGATGGTGTACATGCAATGCTCCCTGATGTGTGTCCTGTGATCTGCTTAATTTGTGATGAGTTTGGTTTGTGGGATGTTGCAGTACGGTGTGGTGTGATGGGTGTGATTCAGTTTCCTGACGTGTGCTTGTTGTTCTCTCATTATCCCTAGGTCATTCCCACAGAGCCATGATTCTGTAGAACATTGATCCCTGCACCTGGTAATGACAACTACTAAGACAAACCTGTGTTTAAAACATGGAGGTCACACAGCGATGAGTGTTTCCGTGGTGTATATTTACAGGGGGGATTTGTGTCAGTACCTATTTACAAAATGGTGGTGGAGGGGAAGAGTGAGTTAAAGGTCATGTCAGATGATCCCACCGTGTAGACACCACATTGTGTGGTTTAAACATAGTCCAACAGATGTGTGCCAATGCAATGATAGTTCACAGAGTGAATGCCAGGCTCAAGGTATGTTGAAGTCAGTGCCGGCCCCTCTTCTGGTGGGTGGCTGGTGCATTGCCACTGCTCTGTCCTGGATCCAGCCTCGGACGTCCCCTCTGTCTTCGAGCCAGAGTGGACCCAGCTGTGGGGGCAGGTTGTTCGGAGACACCTCCCTGTCAGTGGCCTCAGGTGATGGTGGTATTGGTGGTGTCCTGTCCCGCTGGCCACTTGGGGGAGGGGGAGGTGTTGTGTTGCGGGATAACCACTCCCTCCAAACAGATGTTTGCTGGCCCATGAGGTCCACTATTTGTCCCATACGGTTGTCCATGGACCTCAACAGCTGGCGGATCTCAAGTGAATCTTGCCGCGCACGATCCGCCTGTGCCTGCGACCGCTCGTACGATGCATGCACTCCTGAAATGAGATCCAGGGTCTTGGTCCTAGGATTGGGTGGGTCTTGTCCCCCACCAGGCCTTGCACCTGCCCTCCTGTCCGGAACCTGTGTCCTCACCTGTCCACTCTCCCTGCTAGTCTGTGCTGTTTATCGTCTGGCATCGTCCAATGGGTCAGGGAGGGTGGCACAGGCAGGACTGGTGGTGGTGGTGGTGTAAGCTGCACAGGTCACAATGGCAGAAGTTGCTGTGGTTCCACTGGCCAAGGTTGAGGGGGCAGGGATGTCCGGGGAGCCTGATGGCCCAGGGAGTGTATGCGGACCGGCATCGCCCTCCGCATCCGAGGTGTCCAGGGAATCATCATGCTGGGATGGGGCGACTGGTGCTGGTGGTTGCTGGCTTCTCCTGTCAGTTCTCGGTCAACTGAGGGGCAAAAATTTTAAAATCAATGCTGTAGATATGACAGGGTTGTTGTTGTTACATTACAATTTCCTAGGGATTCAGGACATGGCTGTTGATGTCATCACATTGGTGTGGCACACAGTACTGGGCATTATGGTGGTGTGGAGGTGGGGAGACAATACTTGGATATGAGTAGTGCTGTTCTGCTATTGGTTGGTACCCCTGGACTCTGTGTAGTATTGGAGTCACTTTGACATTGTTGGTGTTGTTCAGCAATGTGGACTAGGGCATGTTCACCAGGGCTGTGGACAACCTACCTTGCTACTGTACCTGGTCTAGTCACTGTCATAAGAGGCATGTGTTGGTCTTTCATGTGGATGGTCTACCTTGCGTTAATGACAAGTTTTGGACATTGCATCCATGTGCCTTGTGTCAGGACACACATTGTACTTGCTGTTGTGGCTATGTCAAGTCTAACATCATGCACAGACTGCCTACTACATGGATTGTGTGGACTGTCACCATGTCTGAGTTTCCCCTTGCAAGTTCTTTGATGTGTGCAGATGTGAGGCCTCTCTTCCATGTGTCCAAGGGTCTGTTATTTGTGGGTCCTTATGTGGACATATGGTACTTGTTTGTTGTTTGACGAATGCAGTATGCAGGCACTGCGTGCTCACCTGTCCCATGTTTTATGTCACATTTTCACCATGGAGTTACTACGAAGCAATGTGTTGTGTTGCTCCTAGCTGCAATAATGAGGGTGGAGGGTGCACATTTGTATTTGGAGTACAGATTTCCCCTCACACCCACCCCTCCCTGTGAAGATGGCAACCTACCTGTAAGTTTGAAGAGGGAGATGCACTGGTCAGCACATGGTGGGGGACTCCATTTAGCTCTGGGGTAGGACATGGGGGCCTGTTGGGAGTTGTAGTGCTGGCCTCTCACCCACCGACCCTCCCTGTGGACATGGGGGCCTGTTGGGAGTTGTAGTGCTGGCCTCTCACCCACCCACCCTCCCTGTGGACATGGGGGCCTGTTGGTGGTTGTAGTGCTGGCCTCTCACCCACCCTCCCTCCCTGTGGACGTGGGAGCCTGTTGGGAGTTGTAGTGCTGGCCTCTCACCCATCCACCCTCCCTGTGGACATGGGGGCCTGTTGGGAGTTGTAGTGCTGGCCTCTCACCCACCCTCCCTCCCTGTGGACATGGGAGCCTGTTGGGAGTTGTAGTGCTGGCCTCTCACCCACCCACCCTCCCTGTGGACATGGGGGCCTGTTGGGAGTTGTAGTGCTGGCCTCTCACCCACCCTCCCTCCCTGTGGACATGGGGACCTGTTGGGAGTTATAGTGCTGGCCTCTCCCCCACCCACACTCCCTGTGGACATGGGGGCCTGTTGGGAGTTGTAGTGCTGGCCTCTCACCCACCCACCCTCCCTGTGGAAATGGGGGCCTGTTGGGAGTTGTAGTGCTGGCCTCTCAGCCACCCTCCCTGTGGACATGGGGGCCTGATGGGAGTTGTAGTGCTGGCCTCTCACCCACCCACCCTACTTGTGGACATGGGGGCCCGTTGGGAGTTGTAGTGCTGCCTCTCACCCACCCACCCTCCCTGTGGACATGGGGGCCTGTTGGGAGTTGTAGTGCTGGCCTCTCACCCACCCTCCCTCCCTGTGGACATGGGGGCCTGTTGGGAGTTGTATTGCTGGCCTCTCACCCACCCACCCTCCCTGTGGACATGGGGGCCTGTTGGGAGTTGTAGTGCTGGCCTCTCACCCACCCTCCCTCCTTGTGGATGTGGGGGCCTGTTGGGAGTTGTAGTGCTGGCCTCTCACCCACCCACCCTCCCTGTGGACATGGGGGCCTATTGGGAGTTGTAGTGCTGGCCTTTCACCCACCCTCCCTCCCTGTGGACATGGGGGCCTTTTGGGAGTTGTAGTGCTGGCCTCTCATCCACCCTCCCTCCCTGTGGACATGGGGGCCTGTTGGGAGTTGTAGTGCTGGCCTCTCACCCACCCACCCTCCCTGTGGACATGGGGGCCTGTTGGGAGTTGTAGGGCTGGCCTCTCATCCACCCACCCTCCCTGTGGACATGGGGGCCTGTTGGGAGTTGTAGTGCTGGCCTCTCAAACCCACCCACCCTCCCTGTGGACATGGGGGCCAGTTGGGAGTTGTAGTGCTGGCCTCTCACCCACCCACCCTCCATGTGGACATGGGGGCCTGTTGGGAGTTGTAGTGCTGGCCTCTCACGCCCACCCTCCCTGTGGACATGGGGACCTGTTGGGAGTTGTAGTGCTGGCCTCTCACCCACCCACCCTCCCTGTGGACATGGGGGCCTGTTGGGAGTTGTGGTGTTAGCTGCTTGACAACATGCATGCCTGGGAACGCAGGAGGCTACATTTGTGGTTGATCATGGTGGGTGCATTTGAGCCCTGGGGGTTCACAATTGGGTGACTGTGTGGTCCACATGCATGGATTGGAGACTGGGAGATGTGTTTTAGCAGTTGTGCGAGGCAGGACATAACAGTGTGATGGTGGTCATTGGTTTGTACTTACTAGCCTTCACTCCCTCATCTATTCATTCCAGGCTCTCAGGGTGCAGTGTGGCTAGCACCTTCTCCTCCCATTGGGTGTATGGTATTGGATCCATGGAGAGGCCACCGCCAGTTTGGTGTGCCCGCAGGTGGTCCTTGGCACTGATGCCTTTCACCCTTGCCTTGAGGTCATGCCACCACCTCTGGATATCGTGTTTGGTGTGTGGCACAGTCCCTGAAGCATTCACTCTGGTCACTATCCTGTCCCACATTGTGGTCTTGTTTGCCAAGGTGGTCTGATTGACTAGGGTACCGAACAGATGTGGTTCTACATGGATGATTTCATCCACCATGACCTTCAACTCACTCTCTGTGAACTTGGGATTTTTCTTGGGGGCCATGGTGTGTGATGTGCAAGGTGTTGGCGGTGTTGGGTGTGCAGTTGTGTGGTATGTAGGGATTGTGTTGTCGGGGTTGGTGTAGTGGGTGTGTTGGTGTGCAGGTTGTATGTGTGTTTGTGTGTGTCAGTTGTGTGTGATGTTTGCCTCTTTCTTGCAGCTGTGCTGTGATGCAAAGGATTGTGGTGATGGGAGGGATTCCTTTTATAATCTGTGTGGTGGTTGTGTCCCAATGATTTTTTTCAGTCAGGTGTTTTGTGGGTGTGGTGACTTGGATGCTCTTGTTTGTGCTGGGGGTGTGTCATTGGGGCGTGGAGTTGTTGGGGGTGGGTTTTCCAGGTAGGTGTTTGTCCTTTTTTTTGGTTTACTATTTACTTCCGTCCGCCACTTTTGTTTCGGTTTGACTGCAGAGGTGATGTTCGTTTGGTTCTTCCACAGTCAAGTTCCGTTTGTCGATGAATTTTTTCTGCGGCTGTCGTGGACGGTGGTGAGTTCCGTTGGGTTTGCGGGGTTATCCTAATCGTGCGGCCGGTCCCTCCACAGGCCTTGCGGAGGTTGGGTCTGTTTCCGCGAGCGTTGCTTCCGCGGCGGATGGTTTATATGTGGTACTGTCCACGTGTGGCAGTCTTTGGTGTGATCCGTCCACCGCGGTCGGTGTGTGCTCGCTGAAAAATCCTAATTGCACCGGCGGTTTGAACGTGATGCGGTCGGGAGTATTTTTACAGCGACCATGGTGGTCGGACACGTTTTTGGTCCGCCATCCTAATAGGCCCCTAAGTGCCTTATTTAGAGTTTGGCAGAATGCAACATCTGTCAAAAACAGTGGCAGCTCCTCCACGAAGGCAAAGGAGCATTGCCTCTCTGCTCTGCAGCAGTAAAATGAAGGAAAAATAAAATGATTACTCAAGGTTATTACACTTTTATTTTCTCCTACTGCAGCAGATTTGCAGAGCAGTATGGGGCTGCTCTGACAACAGGAAAGGAGGGAGGAGTGGTGAGCACACTTTGAAATTGTGCATTATTGTTTGGCCGGCCCTCTTGAGCTGGCCAAACATTCATGCACACTTTATATGTTCTCCACCCAGGCTGCATTACGGTTTGGGTGGAGTCCATGCCCAGGCTCCCATTCCCTGGCTGAGCACCGAACCATGGCACTCAGACCAATCACAGCACTGCATTGTAACATTGTGATTGGCTTAGGGGAGCCTGGATATGCTTCCTGTTCCGGCTGTGCAGAGGGACGGGGAGGAGAGACGGAGGCAAGACACGGCGGTAAGGTACGGTTTTTTTCTTATTATTTTCAATACCCTTACCCATGTGCCCCGCCACCCCTAAACCATGCAGGCCGTCACCATTCAAAAAGTGGCAGATGCCCAACTCACTATATTTAGAGTGCCTTTGACATGCATTTGCTCTGAGTCGGGCAAATGGAACAAATAACACTTTTTGCGGATGTTTCACATCTGAATATGTCTAAAAAAGACCCTAAGTACTCATGTCTGCCAACAACTATATTATTATTGAAAAGCACACATTTTAAAAGATGTCCGCCCTCTCCCAAAAGAGTCTGGCTTGATTATAATTAGATCGCATAGACAAATTATGGATATATGAAATTCAGTGGAAGGCTCTTCAAAGTAAAAGCATTAACAATTTAGGATGCCCTAGTTCAACAGATGTTTGGAGTTTCACCCATATTTTCCTTTGAACTTTAAGACAAAAGGCATGCCCTTATCAATAGCCACAAACGTTATCCCATACAATAGGTTTACATTATGTAAATGACAAGAAAAAAAAGTGCATTCCACTCCCAAACATCTTACTGGAGTACTGCAGATACTCAGCTAATATTTGTATTGAAATTGTGCAGCCTGCTGCAAAACTCCATCCCTCACAGCTGCTTCTCAGAAACACTGCAGCTAGTGCTTGAGCTCTGGCAACATCCTGTTTCTCCCATTTCAGGTATCTTATGAGTGCAGGACTGAGACCAGCCTGAAGGCCTTCCTTTGGGAGGGTCATTTTGCCACTCCCTGTGTCAATTAAGACCCCAGTGGGACTGCTCCATCAGGAAGCATCACCAGCCGCTCCGTAAGATTAGTGCCAATCCATCTACCGTTCTGTTTATGTGAGGGAAGCTTGCACTACTGCTGCTCATTTGGCACGTGGTATGTGTATGTGTCATGAGCATGTGTTGGACCCATGGTTCACCTTGATTCTGATCTCCTCGGAAATGTGGCTTCCACCATAGTGTGCCTCTAAGTCATCCATAGATGTTCTCACACTGGTTATGAGTAGTGATGGGGAAAACAAAATCATGGAATGGACTTGGGGAACCCAAGATGTCTTGCCCTGACCCATGAGATCCAAACATCATGGGAATACTGTGATACTCGCAAGGAGAGCTTTTGTTGTGGGTTCAGCAGTGGTCATGGGTGTGGTTTGGTTCTGAGAGCTGCATCAAGTTACCTTTGTTTTATTACAGGATGTCTTAAGTTGATGAAGGTGAAACGTAGGACCTCTGAGCACTGTTACCCAGGATCGTCGTTAGTCTAGCAGGCAAGGTTCACAGATTTTCTTTTCATCTAGTTTATGGCAAGTGATCAAAAAGTGCTCAGTTCCCGCCAGGGTGACTCCTCAGATCTGACAACTAAGGTTCCAGCTTCTCTTCTCTCTCCCATTCCCCTTTCACTGTTCCTGTCTCAATTAGGCTTATCTGTTCCTTAGTGGGGTTTGGTGATACTGGACAAGGGCAAGGACAGTAACAGGATTTGATGATATGTCAGAAAGCATGCACTATTGATGCCCTTGTGGTACCTGTTCTGCCCTAATCAGGAAGAATTTAAGAGCAGTTGCTAGCGCTGTATCTAATGTGTGTTAGGGAGATTTGCACAGCTGATGTCCACATGGTATCTGTTGTCTTAGTGCAGGAGAGAGATGGACTCCCGCCTCTTGTGCTATATAAGGAGACATGCCTTTCTTGCATCCTGCACTCCCTCTTTACACCCTGGCTCCCCACTACTTACAGCCTACTCTCTCTTACCTTTCACCACACATCCCATGCATCCTGCACTCACTGTCACATGCACTTAATACTCCTCCAGCACATTGCACTACCCTTGCAGTATGCATCTCCTACCCCCTTGAACTACACCCATTCCATCCCTGTACATCCAGGTGTCCTTGTATTCAGTACCTTACCTTCATTTACACCTTGTACACTAGCTTCCACTCTTACTTGTCCTTATAGTAACATTCCAAAATGGTGCACTAAGCTTTGTTACCATACACCACAGATATGACAGGAGCAGCAATACCAGCTGTCCAAACACAGAAAATACTTTTAAGACAGGGCAAAAGCACACACTCACACACAGACACTCACACACACACACGTGTCTAGCTGTTATTCCTACATATCTGCCACCTCATCTATGTAATGATATAAAATCTGCAAATATTTTTATAGAGTGCAAAATCCTAAATGAGTGACATTGTGAATACTTATATTCAACACAGCTTTGCATTATTTCCCTTATTTATTCTTTTGCCAGCAGGAAATGGAGGGTGGGCTTAGAGGAAAAGAAAGGTAAGGGGGCAGGGTAAATGAAAAGTCAAGGAGGGGATCTACATATCAGCAAAACTGCTTTCTGGGACATTCCTAAACTCTTAGTTGGATTGCTAGGCCGCAGTCTATTTTGATTGAAGTACTGCACTGCCTTCGCTGCTTATATTATTTACAGTCATGAAGTAAGTGGCGGTAAACTGCAAAAAGTTAATTTGACGCCATGGCTGGCAGTACTTTATACCATGTTACCTTACTTTATTTCTAGCGATCACTTTGCCCTCCTCGTTAGCACAGGACCTCCATTACCAATGTAAATGAGATGTGGTTGTTTTGAGGCACCATTGCCCACACAACAAAACCACGTGACGATGTAACCTATGAGACATTCAAACCATAGAGTTTTGTAGTGGGCGCCTTTACTTTGCAGGTCTCTTTAAAAGGAAACAGATCTTGCCATAATTACTCTGCAAGATTTGAAACATGACGTACTATTATCTAAAAATGAACCTTTTCTTAGCCTCCTTTTTCTTATTCTTATGTAGCATTGTGTTGGGACTGCCACAATACCCCAAACGTATGTGTTCTTGAAATTTGAAGAGTTTAACTACTTGAAAGTTTCTCTTTTCCATTTTGTTTTAGCATTGCTTAATATCATGTCCCTTCGGTTAGGTTATGCCCCTTCTGGAGGAATAGACGACTCAGGCCTTGTGTTTACTGTTAGACCTGGCATCCTTGGCGTGGTTTTCCCTGACTTTTGGCCTCTACCTCCTGTATTTTTGATGCTGTGCTGGATTTAGTTTTTGCTGGCTTAGATGCTTTGGGCACTTTGCCACTGCTGATCAGTGTCAAAGTGCAAGTGCTCCCTGTGTAAATTGATATTGTGATTGGTTCTCCCTGATTGGCATATTTGTTTTACCAGTAGGTATCTGGTAAAGTGCACTGAGTGTGCAAGGGATGGTAAATCAAATGCTAATAGTGGGCTTGCAGCGCTGATTGTGCCACCTACCTGAGTAGCCCTGAAAAGAGGTCTCATGCCTGTGATCGCGGTGCCTGTGCGCAGCTTTTCATGTATTTCATGTATCAGAGCAGATTCCGCCCTCAAGAGAAATGCATCCAAAGTACCCACAACCCCCGGGCCCACTTTCCGCCTGTTCATGTTAAGTTGAGCCAGTAAGTAAACACCACAAAATAGAGACTACAGGTATAGTTGCAACTTGAATTTTTAGGGGGGTGGCCCAGTCCAGTCTCTGCCGGTCTCAGGCTTCGTCCCGTGTGCGTCCCGCTCCGCGGGTTGAGAGGCAGCGCCTAAGTGCGCTGACCACGCCTCCCCCTCACTCGTGGCAGCTGGAGATTGCCTGGTGCACCCGGGGGACTGAAGTCTTCGCCCCGGGTGTTGTGGAAGGGAACCCAAGGTAGCAGCAGGTTAACGGGGCCACGCCGGGCAGCGCAACGTCCTTAGACAGCCCACCTCCTGTTGTAGAAGAATGCCAGGGAATATTCAGTCCCCAAATGGCAGTAGCAGCAGAAGAAAGAAAACTCCTGCGCCAGTGGGGGTGGAGAGGTAGCGCTTTAAGCCTGATGGCCACGCCTCCCCCTCACTCGCGGCAGCTGGAGATTGCCTGGTGCACCCTGGGGGCTGAAGTCCTTGCCCCGGGTGTTGTGGAAGGGAACCCAAGTTAGCAGCAGGTTAACGGGGCCAGGCCGAGCAGCGCAACGTCCTTAGACAGCCCACCTCCTGTTGTAGAAGTATGCCAGGGATTACTCAGTCCGCAAATGGCAGTAGCAGCAGAAGAAAGAAAACTCCCACGCCGCAGGGGGAGAGGCAGTGCTTTAAGAGCGAGGGCCACCCCTCCCCCTCACTCGCAGCAGCTGGAGTTTACCTGGTGCACCCTGGGGGATGAAGTCCTCGCCCCGGGTGTTGTGGACAGGAACCCAAGGTAGCAGCAGGTTAACGGGCCGGGCAGCGCAACGTCCTTAGACAGCCTACCTCCTGTTGTGGAAGAATGCCAGGGATTACTCAGTCCGCAAATGGCAGTAGCAGCTAAAGAAAGAAAACTCCTGCGCCGGGGGGAGAGGTAGCGCTTTAAGCGTGATGGCAACGCCTCCCCCTCTCTCGCGGCAGCTGGAGATTGCCTGGTGCACCCTGGGGGCTGAAGTCCTGTCCCCAGGTGTTGTGGAAGGGAACCCAAGTTAGCAGCAGGTTAACGGGGCCGGGCCACGCAACGTCCTTAGACAGCCCACCTCCTGTTGTAGAAGAATGCCAGCTATTACTCAGTCCGCAAATGGCAGTAACAGCAGAAGAAAGAAAACTAATTAGACTTTCAAGGAAGACTCCTTGAATGCCAGGCCGTAGGTTCAAGTGGGAAAAGAGTTTTCCCCACTTCAACCCAGATCCGAATGTTCAATCACTCACCACTGGCCTTCTTGATTTTCTTCCAGGCAGATGCAGCTGTCTTTGTCCTGGGATCTTCTACACTTTGTCCACTCTCAGTCATGAGTGGGACCCACTTCTTCTTGTGGACCAGCTAGAAGCTTGCATCCCTATCCCACAAAGTTAAATTTCCAGTTCCCAATATTCAAACCAAATATAGCCATTGGTTTCAGCAGGTAGTCACCAGCCTTCAGTCCTAATCAGTTCTCAAAAGTGTCTGAGCAGCATTATCTAAAGGGGTCCCTCAGCTTGATTGTCAATAAACCTTAAACAAATCAGATGAAAAGTTATTAGCATATCCTCATTTAGGATGTACCACAGTCTGGTGCATGTCCTAACTGAGCTAGCCACTTTATGGAAAAAGATATCAGAGAGCTTTGTGTGTCAGAAAGTCTGAGCCAATTCAGTCTTCATGCTGTCCTTCAGTAGTGCATCTTCGTTTTTATCCTCATTCTTCTGCATGCTACCACAGCAGAATTTCCCAGGCCAGAGCACTTTGGACTGGTCAAGGTGTGCTGTGAATTGACCTCAGGTAGTGTCCAGTAGAATTCAGCCATTGGGATATGACAGCTAGCAACCCAAGAAAATGGGGTAGTTGTGACAGATATACTCTGAGAAAGGAAGAGGGATGCCAATCTGTCCCCACCCAATGGGTAGAACTAGTTGAGATCCATAAAAATAAAATAGCGTATCTTTTCCAATTCCTCTTCTAACTGGTGGAGCCCCAAAACATCTAAAATGGGACATTTCAGGGCATATACAGTTCGTACAAATAGAAAGGACTATCCTCTCTTTGCAATTTTACTAGTACCAAGTTGGATGTTTCTGAGCCAATTCACCAGCATGTAAAAGTGCATAAAAGACTGCTATTTCCTTTACTGATAAATGATTTTACCCCCACTGTTTGCATTTTGTGGGGAGGGAGGAGCAAGGAGTTTTATATAGCGCCAACTCAACACAATCATAATGCATCAGAGCCCTTTACATGAGCACCAGTTGCGTTTATTTTGTTAGGCACAGGGAAATTAAGGGACAGATTTACAAGCCCCTTGCACCACCGGTACGTCACATTTTGTGTCGTACCAGTGGCGCATTTTACTGCTCCATATTTAGAAGGACAGGAAAAGCCACCCTGCGTGACTTTTCCTGTCCATGTAAATATAGCCCCTTTGCATGCAGCACTTTTGCGTGAAAAGGACGTTCCATGGGTGTTGCTGTGGGTGTTCCCACGCAACACCTATGGAAGCAGACATGCTACGCCTCTCCAGGGGAGACGTAGGAAGGGGCTACAAGGAGCAATGTATTCATTTCCCCTCGTTTTATTTTCCTTTTTAGGTCTCGGCTAAAGACGCGCGGAAGCGCGTCTCCGCCGAGATCTTATGTCAGCGACTATCATTCCCAGGAGACAGTCCTGGCCACGCGCATCCTGCCAGGCGATTTGTAACTGGAACGCGCGCTGTGGCCAGGCGCTGTCTCCTGGGAAGCGCAAGCACCACACACGCATGCGCATACACACACACACGCGCCCATGCACGCACGCACATACATACATACATACAGAGACACCACCCCTGACTCATACACACACGCGCGCACACACACAAGTGCACCGAGGCCCCCCCTCCCCCTCCCCCGCCGTCACCGTCGCACACATACATACACACACACACACACGAGCATACACACACACAAGTGCACCAATCGCGCTCCAGCCGTTTGGAACTTACCTTACCTCAGCACGCGGCGCCCAACCTCCTGCTGGCGCGGCCCCGGGGCTCTACACCGCTCACAGGAGCCCCGGGCCGCGAGACGCTACGACTCCGCCTGCCTCCTCTTCCGGTGTGAACGTGGCCCCGCCCCCGTCACAGGCGACCGTGCCTGACTTCCGGGGCCAAGTCCCACTTGAGTTTGTTCAGCGTCAACCGTGTCTAATATATTACATGTGCATGGCGAACGTCTGGTTAACGTTTACATTTACTTTTTTTGCCGTGACCTACGTGATTTAGTTAAGCAGAAAAAAAGACATGTCATGATTGTAACTGGAAAAAAAATATTCCTTTGGCGGGTGAACGTTTTGTGGGCTGTGATGGAAAAGTGATCAGATAAACTCGGGGAAACCCAGCAATGCGCGAGAAGTACGATGACAGCTGCGCCGTTTGCACGTAGCTGAGATGAGTGGAATTGTTTAGCCTGTGTGTCACATCCGTTTTATATAGTGATTAGGCTAATCTCATTTATAGGTTTTTCATGTCAGTAATGTTGTACTTGTATTGTACTTCATATCAGCAGGCCATTTCCTTATCGATTAGTTCAACCTTAAAGCACTTGTGGTTTTCCCATCGTTAATTTAAGGCGTGTGATGTAAATGAATGCCAAATTCTAAATGACAGGACATTTTCCCCATTAGTCATCATGTGCAGCTCAATGTAGGCTTCGGTCTTAACTTCTTACATTTGTATACCCATCAGTTGTCTAAATTACTGATTTATGGCCAATTCCAATTAACCCTGCAAACTAGATCGGCCTGGGAGTACATCGAGTTAGTCTGTTGACAACATATTTATTAGTAGTGAGTAGTGAGTGCAGAGTAGTGAGTGCAGAGTGCAGAGTAGTGAGTGCAGAGTGCAGAGTAGTGAGTGCAGAGTAGTGAGTAGTGAGTGCTGAGTAGTGAGTACAGAGTAGTGAGTAGTGAGTGCAGAGTAGTGAGTGCAGAGTAGTGAGTGCAGAGTGCAGAGTAGTGAGTGCAGAGTGCAGAGTAGTGAGTGCAGAGTGCAGAGTAGTGAGTAGTGAGTGCAGAGTAGTGAGTGCAGAGTAGTGAGTAGTGAGTGCAGAGTGCAGAGTAGTGAGTGCAGAGTAGTGAGTGCAGAGTAGTGAATGCAGAGTAGTGAGTGCAGAGTGCAGAGTAGTGAGTGCAGAGTGCAGAGTAGTGAGTAGTGAGTGCAGAGTAGTGAGTAGTGAGTGCAGAGTAGTGAGTAGTGAGTGCAGAGTAGTGAGTAGTGAGTGCAGAGTAGTGAGTGCAGAGTGCAGAGTAGTGAGTGCAGAGTAGTGAGTGCAGAGTAGTGAGTGCAGAGTGCAGAGTAGTGAGTGCAGAGTAGTGAGTGCAGAGTAGTGAGTGCAGAGTAGTGAGTGCAGAGTAGTGAGTGCAGAGTGCAGAGTAGTGAGTGCAGAGTAGTGAGTAGTGAGTGCAGAGTAGTGAGTGCAGAGTAGTGAGTGCAGAGTAGTGAGTAGTGAGTGCAGAGTAGTGAGTGCAGAGTAGTGAGTGCAGAGTAGTGAGTAGTGAGTGCTGAGTGGTGAGTAGTGAGTGCAGAGTAGTGAGTAGTGAGTGCAGAGTAGTGAGTGCAGAGTGCAGAGTAGTGAGTGCAGAGTGCAGAGTAGTGAGTAGTGAGTGCTGAGTAGTGAGTGCAGAGTGCAGAGTAGTGAGTGCAGAGTAGTGAGTAGTGAGTGCTGAGTAGTGAGTGCAGAGTAGTGAGTAGTGAGTGCAGAGTAGTGAGTGCAGAGTAGTGAGTGCAGAGTGCAGAGTAGTGAGTAGTGAGTGCTGAGTAGTGAGTAGTGAGTGCAGAGTAGAGAGTGCAGAGTAGTGAGTGCAGAGTAGTGAGTGCAGAGTGCAGAGTAGTGAGTGCAGAGTAGTGAGTGCAGAGTAGTGAGTGCAGAGTAGTGAGTGCAGAGTGCAGAGTAGTGAGTGCAGAGTAGTGAGTGCAGAGTAGTGAGTGCAGAGTAGTGAGTAGTGAGTGCAGAGTAGTGAGTGCAGAGTAGTGAGTGCAGAGTAGTGAGTAGTGAGTGCAGAGTAGTGAGTGTAGAGTAGTGAGTGCAGAGTAGTGAGTAGTGAGTGCAGAGTAGTGAGTAGTGAGTGCAGAGTAGTGAGTAGTGAGTGCAGAGTAGTGAGTGCAGAGTGCAGAGTAGTGAGTGCAGAGTGCAGAGTAGTGAGTAGTGAGTGCTGAGTAGTGAGTGCAGAGTGCAGAGTAGTGAGTAGTGAGTGCTGAGTAGTGAGTGCAGAGTAGTGAGTTGTGAGTGCAGAGTAGTGAGTGCAGAGTAGTGAGTGCAGAGTGCAGAGTAGTGAGTAGTGAGTGCTGAGTAGTGAGTAGTGAGTGCAGAGTAGTGAGTGCAGAGTAGTGAGTGCAGAGTGCAGAGTAGTGAGTGCAGAGTAGTGAGTGCAGAGTAGTGAGTGCAGAGTAGTGAGTGCAGAGTGCAGAGTAGTGAGTAGTGAGTGCAGGGTAGTGAGTAGTGAGTGCAGAGTAGTGAGTGCAGAGTAGTGAGTGCAGAGTAGTGAGTGCAGAGTAGTGAGTGCAGAGTAGTGAGTGTGAGTAGTGAGTGTAGAGTAGTGAGTGCAGAGTAGTGAGTGCAGAGTAGTGAGTGCAGAGTAGTGAGTGCAGAGTGCAGAGTAGTGAGTGCAGAGTAGTGAGTAGGGAGTGCAGAGTAGTGAGTAGTGAGTGCAGAGTAGTGAGTGCAGAGTAGTGAGTGCAGAGTAGTGAGTGCAGAGTAGTGAGTGCAGAGTAGTGAGTGCAGAGTGCAGAGTAGTGAGTGCAGAGTAGTGAGTGCAGAGTAGTGAGTGTGAGTAGTGAGTGCAGAGTAGTGAGTGCAGAGTAGTGAGTGCAGAGTAGTGAGTGCAGAGTAGTGAGTGCAGAGTAGTGAGTGCAGAGTAGTGAGTGCAGAGTAGTGAGTGCAGAGTAGTGAGTGCAGAGTAGTGAGTAGTGAGTGCAGAGTAGTGAGTGCAGAGTAGTGAGTAGTGAGTGCAGAGTAGTGAGTGCAGAGTAGTGAGTGCAGAGTAGTGAGTGCAGAGTGCAGAGTAGTGAGTGCAGAGTGCAGAGTAGTGAGTGCAGAGTGCAGAGTGTGCAAAGTGCAGAGTGTGCAAAGTGCAGAGTAGTGAGTGCAGAGTAGTGAGTGCAGAGTGCAGAGTAGTGAGTGCAGAGTGCAGAGTAGTGAGTGCAGAGTGCAGAGTAGTGAGTGCAGAGTGCAGAGTAGTGAGTGCAGAGTGTGCAAAGTGCAGAATAGTGAGTGCAGAGTGCAGAGTAGTGAGTGCAGAGTGCAGAGTAGTGAGTGCATAGTGCAGAGTAGTGAGTGCAGAGTGAGTGTGCAGAATGCTGAGTAGTGAGTGCAGAGTAGTGAGTGCAGAGTAGTGAGTGCAGAGCAGTGAGTGCAGAATGCAGAGTAGTGAGTGCAGGGTAGTGAGTGCAGAGTGAGTGTGCAGAATGCAGAATAGTGAGTGCAGAGTAGTGAGTGCAGAGTAGTGAGTGCAGAGTGCAGAGTAGTGAGTGCAGAGTGCAGAGTAGTGAGTAGTGAGTGCAGAGTAGTGAGTGCAGAGTAGTGAGTAGTGAGTGCAGAGTAGTGAGTGCAGAGTAGTGAGTGCAGAGTAGTGAGTGCAGAGTGAGTGTGCAGAGCAGTGAGTGTGCAGAGCAGTGAGTGCAGGTGCAGAGTGGTGTGTGCTGTTGAGTGCAGAGTGCTGTGTATTGGCAATGTAAATGACAATGCCATTTATTTATGATTTAAAGAAAAAAAAAGAAATGTCATGAGCAATGCCAATTGCTCTACCTTTAATGATGCCGAGACCATTGCATTGCAAATGCTTGTTCTATGTGTGCTGCATACTGCAGCACACATAGAAAGAGGAAATTGCCTCTAATAATTGTTTATGTACAGGAAGGGTTCCCTTCCTGCACATAAAAAATCCTTGAAACAATAAAGTTTTTCAACTTCTATGTGTGCTAATGCAGCACAGATAGAAGTTGAAAAACAGCATTTCAGATTGTTTTTGTGCAGGAAGGGAAACCTTCCTGAACAAAAACAATCTCCTCACGACGCAGGCATCCTTGCACCGTGGTGCAAGGGGGCCTGAGCTGGCGCATGGCAGCAGCATGTGCGCCAGCACAGGGAGAAGCACAGAGATGTTACATATTGTTGAAAATATGTTGCATCCTTGTGCTTTGAAAGTGACTCGCGTTCCGCACTGAGTCGCTTTTTTGTAAATCTGCCCCAAAGTGATTTGCCTAGAATCACAAGACGTTGAGCTTCCCTGCTGAGACTCGAACCTGTTCCCTCGCTTGGAAGTCGACCGCTCTAGCCCTTGGGCCACATCCTCTACCCGAGTTGATATTCTACCCGAGTTGATAGTTAGATTGTTCATAAGAGGTGCTTTATGCTAGCAGTTTCCAAAGGGGATGCTAAAATTGCGGGGAAAAAGGATGATGATGCAAGCGTTTTTTACAATACCCATATTCCCCATCAGTAAGGATTGTTTTTTTCCCCATTTAAACACATTTATGAAAAGTTTCTCAAGCAGCTTGTTTACTAGAGTGGGGAACGTCTCCTCTAGTCACCATCAAGAAATAGCCCTCATTTTCACAATTATAACACGTAATTTAGTTCAGCTGACATTGTGTCTTTTGAGCAATATTTACTGTGCAGACAGAATCTCATGTGTGGACACATCTTTAAGTGTGTATGTTAGTTAAAAGGATAATGGGGCATATTACCAAGGGCCTCATCGCTGCTTTAGTGGGAATTTTTCCCGCTAAAGCGGCGATAATTCAATCGCCCTATTACCTAGCTGTCGCTAACACCAGTTAGCGACAGCTAATAGGCGATAGTGGGCATTTAGGGGCCCACTTTGCATGTCAGCGATAATTATCGCTAATGACATGCAAAGTTTGAATATATAAATTTTAAAACTGTTAATGTGAGGTTTGTAAATTGTATTTTTTAATTAATGAATATAATCGGCCTGATTCTTGATGTTTGTATACTTTTATGGTTTTTTAAATGAACCGAATAAAGTACTTTTGACTGACTGACTGACATGCAAAGTGGGCGTGCCAAGATGTTAGCGACTGGAAACAGTCGCTAACATCGCTATCCCCTATTACCAACTTTTGGAAACAATCGCGCTAAGCGGGATTATCTCCAAAAGCTAACGCCTGTCCAGAGCAGTTCTTAGCCATGTTATCCAATGGTAGGTGGATAACATGGCTAAGAGCATTTGCTCGGTAATGCATGAATATTGCTGACTTTTCAGCGATATTCATGCATTTCAGCCGATTTTTATCGCTTAGGAGATAAACCCAGCACACACCCATAGACGGAGCCAATAACTTCCCAGCTAATGTGTGTTTCTTTTTGTTTTTAGACCACTCGAGCACAAAGTCACTGAATACTACAGATATTCTTCTGAGCTGAGAAAACTAACTGTTTGTTTGTCTCTATATGTTTGTCTGTACTGTTTCCCTCCATAGGTGCATTTAAATTTTTTCGGTCTCCAGAATAGAGAGACCCTGAAGGGAATTTTTCTTTTGTGTTCCCTTTCACTTCCACTTTTTCAGACGGTTTTTACTTTCACGTCCCTTGGTAGGGTGGACTTTAGCGTGTCCATACCGCCGGGGTATAGCCCACTTTAGGTCCTGACGAATGCCAGGTAAATGAAACCGACAATGGCAGAAACATGTTGACCATCACTTAATATTACTGGAAACAGACCAATCAACTTAGTTGGCCTAGTTTTCCAACACATTTTTAATATGTCTTATTGATCAGCCAATAACACATTTTTTGATACAATTAAAGCATTTTTAAACTCACCATTCACACGTTCATTAATCACTGACACTATCACTTAGCTCCCACATCTTCACATTACCCGCTCCGCAGTAAATCTGGCGTTGAAGCACACTGGGGTGGCACTCGGTCACTCCCAGTGGGGCCCAATGATGAAGCATGTCACCGACCAGGTCGGTGAGTGAGGGCTTTCTAGACACACCAAATAGGTGTTGTTTCCCTTTGTCCTTGAATACTCCTTTGTTCTATAGTTAATAACACTCTTTCATTGTTGTTCATGATGTCGAGTGGGGAATAAGAGTGTTGCTTGCTCCCTACCTCTCTTCTTGTTGATACACACTTTATTAAAAAGCAAACATAGACATGGTGGTCTGCTTACCTCAGCAGGCCACCATACCTGTGATGGTTGTGATTCCTAATGCGTTGAAATCTGTGACTTACCTCATTAATATTTATGAGATAGGTCGATTTGTGACCCACTCAATGAGTATCATACGTTAGAAATATTGATTTCCTTGTTGCAATTCAGAGAGAATTGCAATTAGGAAATTAGTATTCCTAATGTTTGTACATCTGTCCCTAAGTCCCGTATCCTGCAAAAAAAGAAAAAACACAAGAAAAAAAGTATATCTCGCTCATTAAAGGTTTTCCCTTATGCTGACCATCGTATTCAGCAATTGACAAACCCTAATTCAGCTAAAATGTTAAAAAATGAGTTTCCTACATGAGCAGTGCAATAGCACACATCCTTGGTTTTCCACATACTGAGGAAACAAATATGAGTCTATGTAAAAATAAATGGTGGCGATAAAAACAAAAACATTTTTTTCCATAAATACCACTGATTTCTGTTGAAATTAGTATAAAAAGTTACTGAAATATTTAACACATTTTTAATAAACTTTATAAATTTTTGTCAAATATATTTTTACTTATTTACCTACTTTTCTATTACTTAATAAAATGCATATATAAAATATTTACCTAAAAGTACTACTATTTAATAAATGTCACACACAACATTTTTAATTCAGGGTACTTATAACATTTATTCAACTTTAAAAAGTAATATTTTGAAAACTATGCTATTTAGATTTAAACACTCAAATTTGCTAAATTATTATGTACAATTTATATTAAATAAAAATATTTCTAGCACATTTTTTTTTAGTATATTAGTATCATTTTTTGTGTTCTTACTTTAGCCGGCTCCCGATGTAAACGCAGGCCAAATGAAAGACACAGAGGTAACTGTACCTCGGGGTAATGACCGAGTTGTCAAGGTACTGCACCTATGTGTCACCTGACAGGCAATACTCAGCTGTCTAAAGCACATGCAGGAAAATATCTGCAATCTGAGGCCTAACCTTGTAACATCTGTGAATTTGACATAAAGCTACGTTTAACCTCAACAACAGCTTTGCAGTGTTAGGTCTGGGCCTTAAGTTGTGCTTCTCCTAAGGATAGCGCTGTTGTCTAAATCCAGATTCAGGGCCGGACTGGCCATAGCGGGCACCGGTCATTTCCCTGGTTGGCCGGAGGGGTGGGGGCGGTTTTGTGCCCGGGGGGGGGGCTAGTTTTGTCACAGGGGGCCAGTGGCCCCAGTGCTGCAATATCAGCTCTCTGTAACAAAAGCAGGAGCACTGCTTCTTGCTAGCCCCACTGACCCCCTTCCCCCCTCCCAGGGGTGGTCGAGCAGCAATCTGCCAGGGCTGGTTGCTGTTCCCAGCCCAGCCTTGTCCAGAGTCACTGGATCCATTTAGCCTATGTGAGATCTCATGAAGCAAAGGGGATAGAAGGAATAGGACATGATCTAAGGTATTTTTATATTTCGCTTTGCCAGTGTAGGACAAGAGATTTTCTGTTTCTTTTAGTGGTACGAATACACTTAGGCATAGATTTACTAAGTGATTGCTTTAATCAAGCTGAAGTTGCACTTCAGCAGGTTAGTGATTGTTTGTGTACAGTGTACAACTATGCACATGCTTTATGGAGGAGAAAAATGTTGAGCAAAGCATGTTTTGTGACCTCTATCGTATGAGCAATCTGCAAAGAGGGGTAATTGTTCATGCATTGCCTCAGCAGAAAATGCATATTCCTTGTGCTTATTAGCATCTCATTAATGTCTCTGAGGCATCTAATTAAGCGGCATTCAGATTATGGCTTGGTAGGCTTTCATTCATTAAGGCAGAGCTACAAAACACAAGACACATGGTTTATTTGCATTACACCAGCCACATGGGGCAATGACCAAGGCAATAACTCTTGAACAGTGTTACATATGTAGCCTAGTCAAAAATAACACAACTTGTAAACACACAATGCTTGAAAACAATATGGATTAGCTTGGGCTCATGTCCTTATATACATGTAAAAAGCACAATGTAATTAACTGCAACACAGCATAAGCAAAACGAAACATTCGCTTTATTTCCTGTATTTTGCAATGAAAGAGAAGATAATTGTCATATTTTAACGCATGCAAATACCTTAAATGTTGGGAGTTTTTTCCTTCAATGGAAATTACCTCTATCACAGATTAAACATTGTGAAAAATATTTTGTTGTGCATAAAAACATGATTTTTTTTTAACTGTATTCTTCAGCTGCCCAACATTTATTCCCTTTTCATTGTTATTTGCAACAAACAGACTTGTATAGTCTATAAAGATCGAAACTGTAGTTACTAAACAATTTTTGCCACCCTAGACTCTCTCGACTGGTGTCAAAAAAATCGAAAAAAGTATCTCTTCGAATTTGTAGTGTAAATTCATTTAAATTAAGGATCTTAAATCTTTCTCCTTTCTTCACTTAACCTTACAACTCCCTGTGCAACAGACACTCAAAGGTGGCTTTTTGGCACCATGAGCAGGACACGAATTTGCCATTTCTACTTTGATATCAGTTATTGCATTATACAGTAAACATAGTTGAAAATGAACTGAGGTGCTAGACCAGGTCGGTGAGTGAGGGCTTTCTAGACACACCAAATAGGTGTTGTTTTCCTTTGTGCTTGAATACGCCTTTTTTCTATAGTTAATAACACTCTTTCATTGTTGTTCATGCTTTTTAATAAAGCAAGCTTTTTTTTTTTAACGTTGCCCGTTTTAATAAAAAGGAAAAAGGGCTATGTATAGAAAGAAAAAAATGAAACCTTGAAGTAAAAATTTTTAAGAGTAGGCTGTAGCAGCAGCGGTCCGTGCAGGTAAGCGCGGTGGGGCGGGGCGGAAGGGATGACAACAGACGGCAGAATAAGATTTATTTATTTAATTTTCCATATTCCATCATCTGTCAACTCTCCCCTCCGCACCACCACTCTAACCCGTACGGACCGCCGCTGGGCAGTAGTCCATGAAACGGGACCACTGCCTGCGCTTAAAAAGTATCATTATTTACATTCTCAAAGGAGAAGGGGTCTCTTAGGGGCCCCTTCCCATTTGTAAATGGGTCACCACCAGTTTTAAACTGGTGAGAAAGTGTTACTGTTTTGTGACCGGAATTCGGTAGAGAAACAATAATACATTCCATACCAATTCAGAATTAGGAAGGGACGCCATAAGCATGCCCCTTGCAAATACCGAATCGCAAATGCTAAATCCGATTTGGTAACAAGTTACCAAATTGCGTTTTGCATTTTGTACATTTAAAAAGCATTTTTCCAGTTGCAAATGGCCCGATTCTGCGCATCGGGCAGTTTGTGACCATAAAAATGCTGTGTACATCTGACCCTTAGTTCCTATCGGGACAAATGAAATATAGAGCATGTTAGTTATTTTCTAGAGCGCATGAGGTTGTTGGGGCTCTCCTCCTGACAAATGCATCCACCTTTCATTGTTTTTGATTTTCCTAGAGTGGTTTTGTACCTTTTTAAATAAAATATTTTATGTACTGTAAAAGCATCAAAGACCTGGATGGAGTAGAGGAGATTGAATTTCCATGGAAGGGAGATGTCTGCAGTCTCCCGAGACAAATAGATTCCCTTTCTTTTTTCTTTTTTTTAAATATTCCTATTTTCGGTATTTTTAAGGTTTTGATGGTTTTGAAAATGGATTGAGGATCTGAATGGGGTTGTGGTACTTGTATTTTCAAGGAAGGCGTTAAAGGGGTCTTCCCCAACAAATACACCCTCATTCCTTCATTTTTCAGTATTCCTGAAGCAGTTTGCCAAATATTCAGGGGCAGATTTATGATAACTGGCGCATCCCCAGGGATGCGCCAGTTATTTTGCGCCACTGCTCCGCCACCCATGGTGCGCCGCATTTACAATGCGGCGCACCATTGGGCAAAAACGGCACAGATGCGTGACGCATCTGTGCCGTAAAGGTGGCGCATTGCTGGAGTTGCGACGCAGCTCCAGCAAGGCTCGGGGGTGCCCCATCTTTACAATGCTGCGTCAAGACCTACGCCTGCTTCAAGCAGGCGCAGGGTTTTGACGCAGCATTGGCTTGAAAGTGACTGAGTGAAATCTTATAGATTTCACTCAGCCACTTTTGCGAGGCGCACCTGCCCCAGAACGCCCACCCTGTGCCAGAACGCCCACAAGTAGCGCAGGGCTTTACAACGTGACGCATCTGCCTAGATGCGTCACATTGTAAATGGGTCGTAGGGATGCGCCACGTTTATGCCGCAGTTGCGTGACGCAAACGTGGCGCCTTCCCAACATAAATCTGCCCCTCAGTATTTCCAGGTTTTTGATGGTTTCAAAAATGAAGGATCATGACTGGAGAATTCTAAACATAAGTTTGGCATCAAGATTAGATTTTCATATGCCAATTGTCATCTTGTAATGTAAAGCATTGCTTATTTGAGAAATGTACAGGGAATCTTTGATGAGGATTGGGATGTGAAATGCATGTTTTTCCTTTCCTTCGTTTTAAGATGTTATATATAGCTGACAAGTGACTAGGGTATTAGTGTTGTATATTATCCCTGCTAGCAGATTAACCAAGGTAATTCATTTAGTTTTGTTGAAGGTCACTGGTTCACGGTACACCGGAAAATGTACCAAAGAGTTGCACAAAGGTTAGCATTTGTGCATTATTTTCTTTCTTTTTTTAAATGTTCAACTTTAGCTTACCTAAGAAAGATTGCGCTTATCACACTTCTTCGAAAATGGGCTCCTTTTTAGGTTTCGACCTGGCGAGGGGCACAAAGTGCCCCTCCCAGATCGAAAACATTTGTCTTCAGTAGGGATGTTTGGACCGCCTCTGTTTCCAATTGGCTAGCTCCATAAATGGAGACTAGCCATTGGGAGACAGAGGCTGTCAATCACGCTTTCTTGCGAAAACGCGATTCGGGGGCGTTTCTGGGTCTTTTTTAAGCCCCGCCCCTTGCTGCAGTGTGTCCCGGGCCGCGCTGTGATTGGCTGCAGGCCCAGGACACCCCCGTGACGTCATTTCCCGGGCCGCGCTGTGATTGGCTGCCGGCCCGGGACACCCCCGTGACATCAGCCAATCACAGCACGGCCCGGGACCTGACTTTTTTTAGGACTTGTGCCCTGTATACAAATGTGACAATGCAGTTCAGGCCTGCAGGTGCGAGTGCGGCGGCACGGCTGTCATGCCACATACAGTAACTGGCTTCCAGAAGTTCCCCGCTGGGCCTGCACAGCGTGTCCGTCTCGATCTGCTGCGAGTCCGGCCAGCAGCCAATGTCGGTGCCCCGGGCCTCAGCGAGAGGATTCTTTGAACCCGCACTTCTGATTCCTATCAGGATCCCTCGGCTGCTGCCAGCGCCTCGGCCTGGCTGTGGGTCTGGCGCGGGGCCTACACTAACAGCGTGCGGGCTGGGGACGCGAGAGGAAACACGCAGCAGTCCCTGCCCTCATGCTCACGGCTTAGAGCAGGACGGGCCTAGGATGCTCTGCAATTCCCGTAAGAGCAACAGGGCCCTGACGGGGATCTAAGCCACATTTTCAGCAGTGTGTGCTTTATTTTCCAACGAGTTTGTAGCTTCGGGGGGTAAACCCGCCCTGCGAGGGGGTGATAGCACTTCTATATTGCACTATAGAATAAGAGGGCTCGGTACGTGGATTTTTTCTGCATAACTCTTTCAAGTAAAATGGCACGCGACTGGACACGGGTGTGCGCAGCTCGCCATCATGTGCAACGGACTTGTTGTGCTACTTCCCCAATAGAGCTTTCAGCAGACACCTGAGAGGCGATTTCGCTGCCAAATGATTTACAACTTCCTGGCAAAGTACTCCAAGTGCTAATTGCCGAAAAATTGATTTCAAATATAATTTCCGCTGCAGAAAATTGTAGGATACTAGAAATAATCAAGAACTCGACAGTAATACCGAGGGATTCTCATAACGTTAGGTATTGTAGAGGACATATTTCGGCAGACTGTCGCTGTTTATAAAGTCTTGTAATATTGACCAGCGGGTACTTTGTTTCAGCCGTTTGTCTCAAGAGCATCGGGCTGTGTTAACAGGTGACTCTCCCACTTGGGCCGTATTTATACACGTGCGCTACATTGTGGCCACGTCCTGTTGTAAACGGTGAGCAACCCGGTGCATCTGCAGAGATCTCGAGTGTCTAGCGTCAGGCACCGTCATGGCTCCTCTCCATGTATTCCCTTATGTGCAACAGGGTCTGCTTTCGGTGTTCGATTTCCCTTGCATTCTGAGAAGAGCATCCTTAAACAGGATGAACTACTCACGCCAGACAGGAGGCAACTGGAGATCTCGGGGCACCTCTGACGTCACCTACATAGCAGGATGCAGTCACCCTCGTACACCCACTGATCTACCTGTCTGGAGGAGGAGCCTACACCACAACAGGGTAGTCGAGGGGCATCAGGTCCCGCCCCCATCTGCTCCAAGCTCGCGCAGAGGGTGTGAGCACTTGCCTGGCCCCTGTCACGACTGCAGCAAGCTCCTGTCAAAGGGACCACGCACTGGTCCTAGCCTGTCTGCTGCAGGCAACACGCGCGAGTAAGAGCACTTCATGCGTCCAGCCTGGAGCCATCTCTCCACTCACTCACTCACTAACACACACCACACGTGGGGAAAGTGCAGGCAGGCACACCAAATACCAGCAGCCCAGGAATCGCACGCAATTAGCTCGGTCTCACTCCATTACCCCGCGCCGGCAGCCAGAGTCACGGCAGGAGCTGCTGGTCTCTCCTTGCCAAAAGCCACCTCAGACACCGGACCATAGCCATGGAATGTGTTTAATGCTGCGAAAGAGCTGCCGGCACCATATCTGTTGGAGGCGGGGGATGGGCTGGCATACTTACTGATTACAAACATGGAGCACGAGGTGTCTAGGTTCTCTCACACTGTTTTTCTTCGCATTCGGGGACTTTTACTTAGCCTGTTTTAAATTCAGCAAAACCAATAGACGCAGTGAAAAACGGAATGGCTGGACACTACCTTCACACCTGATAAGGAAGATTTTCATACGTTTTCTCTACGAGAACAACTATGAACTTTGAACAAATGTTACAACAGACAAACATGAGGCACATTTAGACCTCCACAGTTCCGATATGTGAAGCCGGGGCTAACGGAGTCTCCTCGGATACCCCATTCACCTGGTGGGAGAGAGACCCCCGCCTCACAGCGGCATGCTATGAGCGTGGGCAGCATTCACCGGGACAACACACAGGGGGAGGGGGAGGGGGAGGGGCGGGGGAAGGAATGGATACCATCCCTGCCAAACTCCATTTGTCTCGCACGGTGGAACATACAGTATCGGAGTAAATCTGACACTTGTTTCATTTTATTCTCTGCACTGGAAATTGAAGGCTCGGGCGGAGAGATCACAGCATTCGCCCTTATTCCGTGCACAAAAATCAAACACGCTGCTCGTCTCCTGCCCACCACCAGGAGCAAGCACAGCTCTTCAGTCGCAGCAGGGGGTGAGAGGCCACTCTCAGTCCGACTTATAAGAGGCGCACAGGGTGTATGGAACTCAGTATACAAAGCATACAGTCTGAATGCCTTAGCTCGCCTGCTACAAAACCACAACTGCTCAGAGCTAGGGGAAATGGCAGAAACTTTCACAACTCCTCCAGAGCTGAGCTGACCCTGTGTCAGCGGAGGTCTGCGCAGATCCCCGGATGAAGAGCGCCCACCCCATCTACGACCCACTTTCACATCACATCTCACGAGACACTTATTTACAAGTTCCTTGCTTGGTTGGCAGCCGCGGTGCAGAGGCGCTGTCCGTGGGACAGTTTTTTCCCTCGCCACCCAACACTGCCAGGGACAGGCCCGCTAAAGTATTTTTGTGTACCTTTTGAGAGCAGGCACAGGAATGAGTACCAGGCCATCGCCTATACAAATATAAGTCATCCACCAACTAACATGCCCCGAGGCAGGGGTCTTAAATGGTTCAAAGACACAGTAGCAATACTCAGTTTTTAGGTTTCGACCTGGTGAGGGGCACGCAGTGCCCCTCCCAGATCGAAAACTTTTGTCTTCAGTAGGGATGTTTGGACCGCCTCTGTTTCCAATTGGCTAGCTCCATAAATGGAGACTAGCCATTGGGAGACAGAGGCTGTCAATCACGCTTTCTTGCGAAAATGCGATTCGGGGGCGTTTCTGGGTCTTTTTTTAAGCCCCGCCCCTTGCTGCCGTGTGTCCCGGGCCGCGCTGTGATTGGCTGCAGGCCCGGGACACCCCGTGACGTCATTTCCCGGGCCGCGCTGTGATTGGCTGCCGGCCCGGGACACCCCTGTGACATCAGCCAATCACAGCACGGCCCGGGACCTGACTTTTTTTAGGACTTGTGCCCTGTATACAAATGTGACAATGTGGTATAAAACACGACCTATTAGTTGGGCAAGGATTAGCCAACCATCTACTGATCCAGAATGCTACCCACTCATGAATGGCGGAGGTGTGGTCATGTGGTTAAATCTGTTCGCTGAAGGATCTGGAAGCTCTGCATTCTGATAGTGGCTTCCGCACTTCAGGGAATCGCGTGATTCTGGGCAGATCACTATCTCCCAGCGCTTAATGTGAGCAGTTAAGAATCGGTTCAGTGCGAGTAATACATGCTTTGTAACCGACGTAACCGACGAGCAGAAAATGAGCTTGCGAAATGCATTGACGTCTGTGAGTTGGCTTGGCCGTCCCGTGGTGGGCGGGCCCTTTACTGGCAGACGGGGGACATCCCGGCGGAGGCTGAGCTACCGCACGGCTGACTTGATGAAAGAGGAAAGTGATTGAGGAGGGAGGGCTCGACGAGCAGCGTGCAGCCCTGGAAGCTCTGAGCAGGGTCCGTGAAGCGTTCGCAAGAAGAACCCGTGCCCAGAAGCTGCCTGCAGACAGCAAGGACAGCGATTCTGGCTGGTACCCCGCTGACGTCACGGCAGGGAAGCTGTGGGGCCAGCAGCGGGTGCTATCTACTTTGGCCGGCGTGAGGAGGGCTTTTCCGAGAAGTGATGTAACCCGTCTCCAGGAGGAGCTGCCATACACAAGCCATGTTGCATTTTGCAGGCATACTCTGAGGAGCCCCGTGTACGAGTTGCCGGAGGCCCCGTGGGGGCTCCCGGCAGGCGATCCTTATAGCTTCAACCAGCTGGAGGCGGCGGCGAGGCGCTAGCCCTGCATCGAACCCGGCTCTCTCCGCCTTGGGATGTAGCCGATCCGCACTGTACAGGTAGGCTGTTGAGCGCCCCCTACTGCATTTCATATCACTGGGAGAAAAAAAGGGCTGGAGTGCGTTTTTATTATTGTTTGTTTTTCTCCCCTTTCTTAGCACATCTTGGGTCTGATTTGAAGGGAACGGGTGGGAGCAGCAACGGTGTGGCCATTAAACAGAAAACTTATTTTTTCCCAAGAATCTGTAGCGCAGTAGCCGTACCAGTGGAGCAGCGTGTTGTGTCTGCAAGGGGATTTCCAGATATAGTCTAGTCCAGCCCTCTCTTATAAGTGCCACCCCCGAGTGCAAGTCATCACACTCTAGTTTGAGATGAAAACCAATGGACTCGAGGCGCCCATCTCGAGTCCTGTCACAGTATATAATCGTTTTGTGCGGTGCAATTCGTATTTTATTAATTTTGTTTAGCAAGCCGCCTTTCAGTCATATAACCTCGTGGTTCACTCGTGCATTTTTGTTTCCATTTCCCCTTTTGCTCGGTTGCAGACTTGCAGTGCAGGCTTCTCATTTGCAGTGGTTTGCTAAAGCAGCCCAGACCGCGGTTTCCTCGCAGGGGCCCTAGTGCAAGGAAAGGAATTGGCCCCCTGGCTGCTGTATGACGTATAAAATACGGCAATCTTCGGATTGGAGAGGTCCTTCAGCACCCGGTGCCACTGAACCCGCTGCACTAGTGTAAGTTACGTTCCTCCGCCTGACACGGCCTGACATTTCCTGCTGCTGCTGGAGGAGGCTGGACAACCAGTTACCATGGCAACACCCTGACTCTATCCTGGCCTGACTGGGAGCCATGGTGGTTGCAGCTCCCTGGAGCTCTCTCACAACGTTGACAGAATCCAGTCCTACGGGTTAAAACTTTACCAGACCCAGCCCTGCAAGAGAGACTAGAAAATATTTTCGTTCAATGCAAATGAACAACTCTTCAGAAAAGGTATGTGGTTGCTGGGGGACCGATTTTCAATATCTTAACTCTGACGCATGGAAAATACCGACCGGAAAGAAAGCCGGGTTTGGGGGAGGGGGAGGGGGGGTGGAGGGTGCGGTGGGTGAAGGGGTTTTCCTACCAAACACTCTTCTATTTTGTATCTTTTATAGCTTTTCAAGGTCATCAGGTCAGTTATTAGAAACACACTATTCCAAAACTGCATTTTAATAATCTACCCCTATAGTTTTAAATGGGATCTCCTTTTTCAGTCAATAAAACGTTATTTGTTTTTTTACAACTATAAAGGTATACAATATCAGCATATCATTCAAATAAAAATAAGCATCTCCTTGCTTCGCAGTCACTTGTTTGAGTTGAGAGCAGGAGAGAGCTGTGTGCAGTTGAGACGCCCTATCTGCGCGGTACTCACTAATAACTCTGTCATTAAATCTGACAACAAATGTAAAGAGAGCAAAACTCCGTATATTGTCATCAATATAGTCTGAAAGTGGCACATTATTTAGGACTCGTCACTCGTGCCCTAAATTATGCAATGAGCCAGTCGTGACTTTTCAAACATTAACACTAAATTGCCCCAATTGAGGTTTTGTCAACAAAGCACTTGCACGAAGGCATGATTGGCAATAAAACCAACACTGACTCATTGTATTGTTATGAGCGGGGCCATTTACATATTGACTTTGGCAGGGGTTGCGCAATGGATAGATAAGGTCTGTTTGGTCGTGACCACATGCCTCAGTTCAGTGTTTCCTTTTATTGGACATATGGAGCATATGTTTTCTGAACAAACCCGAGGCTCCCCACATCCCTTCCTGAACAATTAATAGCGCTGCCAATACAATTATTACATCCCTTGCCAATCGGGCAAACAAAAGCAAAATAAGCAATTCAACAGTGTTCCAGATAGGCATCTTTGTGCCAGGGATCATAGCACACAGTCTGCACGAGGCAGTAAAGGGTGGTCTATAGTGGTACTAGGACCCCTCTCCAGGTTGCGTTGGCCCATTTTCCGAGCTGTTTCACTGGTCTTCTCATTGACTTGGTCAGGGATTGACGTCCACGTTGGTGGATTAGGTGAGGCTCTCTAAGCATGTTGAATTTCAGAACATTATTTGCTGTAAGCACTAGTTTTTGTTAGGTCTCGCATTTGCGAAAGATTAAGCTATTGACATTGTAAATGACAATGCCATTATTTATCTGTTTTAAAAACCAACACAAATATAAACAATTTGTCATTTGCAATGCCAATAGCTCTAACTTTGTCAAAGGCGAAACCGTTGCATTGTAAATGCTTGTTAAAAGTTTCCATAAAAATGATAGAAGCAATAGTGTGGTTTTCCAATTGTAGATGCAAAGGAGATATACCAAACCCCTTTGTAAGTAAGTAATACATTTTATTGTTTTTAGTTATTTAAAAGCAAAAAACAATTTATACGTAAAAACAAAATATTCAGAAGCATAATTTTTGAAATGAGACATAATAAACATTTCATCTAAAATTCATTCAGTGTGCAAAGATGGTCCAACAGCTGATCATATTGTAAAAGCATAAAGTGCATATCAATCAATCGATCAGCAGTTTGTATAACGGGCTACTTACCCATGAGGGTCTCAAGGTACTGGGGGGAGCAGCTCCGGATCAGTTGAAGAGCCAGGTCTCGAGGTCCTTCCGGAACTTGTGCAGGGCCGAGGTGCGTCTGATGTTTACAGGGAGCTCGTTCCAGGTCTTGGCTGCGATGACTTTTGTTGAGGTATTTGGGTCCGATGTTGTTGAGGGATCTGTAAGCATGGGTGAAGAGTTTGAAGGTGACCCTCTTCTCGACAGGGAGCAACTGGAGGTCATATAGGTATTGGGTCATGTGCTTGTGACGCGGTGTCCCGAGGATGAGTCTGGCTGTGGCGTTCTGGATGGTTTGGAGTTTGTGTAGAAGAGACTTGTTGAGTCCGGTGCAGAGAGCGTTGCCTTAGTCCAGTCTGCTGGTTATGAGTCCGTGGGTGACGGTCCTTCTGCAGTCGGGGTATCCATTTGAAGGTCTTACGGAGGATGCGTAGGCAGTTGAAACTGCTAGATGCAACAGCGTTGATCTGGCGGTTCATGGATAGGGAGGAGTCAAGGATGATGCAGAGGTTCCGAACGTGGTCTGTAAGGGTGGGTGGGTTCCCGAGGGCGGGGGCCACCAGGTGTTGTCCCAGGCAGAGGTGCAGGGTCCGAGGATGAGGATATCGGTCTTCTCTGAGTTGAGCTTCAAGCAGCTGTCTTTCATCCAGGCTGCCACGTTCTTCATTCCTTCCTGGAAGCAGAGTCTGGTGTTTTTGGGGTTCTTCGTACGTGAGAGGATGAGCTGGGTGTCGTCGGCGTAGGATACGATGCTGACCCATGCTGTCGAACGATGGCGGCGAGGGGGGCCATGCAGATGTTGAAGAGCGTGGGGCTGAGTGATGATCCCTGGGGTACTCCGCAGTTGATTTCCTTGGGTTCGGAGAGGAAGGGCGGGAGTCGAATCCTTTGGGTTCTACCGGAGAGGAAGGATTGGATCCATTTGAGGGCGGCTCCTTGTATTCCCGCGTCACAAAGTCAGGCTGCAAACGTGCAATGTGAAACAGTGTTATAAGCTGTGGAGAGGTCTAGAAGGATGAGGGCCGCAGAGTGTCCCTGGTCGAGTAGTAGGCGGATGTCGTAAGTGGCGGCAAGGAGGGCGGTCTCGGTGCTGTGGTTGCTGTGGAATCCAGACTGGGAGGTGCCTAGGATGGAGTTTTCTTTGATGAAGGCGGTCAGCTGGGTGTTTACGAGTCTCTCAGTGACTTTGGCCGCAAAGGGGAGGAGAGAGATGGGTCGGTAGTTTTTCAAGTCCGTTGGGTCGGCCGTTGATTTCTTGAGGAGGGGTTTCACCTCCGCCGTTTCCAGTCGTCAGGGCAGATGCAGGATTTGAGGGAAGCGTTGATGGTCCATTGTAGTTTGGGTGCAATGGCGGTGGCCCTGTGGAATACGTGTGGTCGGCAGGGGTCCATTGGGGCTCCTGAGTGTGTTTTCTTCATGGTGGTGGTGATGAGTTTGATAATAGTGGGATCCCAGTTTGTGATGGCGGTGGGTAGGGGGGTGGTGTCCGGCGCTGGTTCGCTGAAGTTGTCGTAGAGGACCTTTATCCTCAGATGGAAGTAGGAGCTCAGCTTGTCGCAGAGTTCCTGGGAGGGTGTGATGTCTGTGGCTTTGCTGGAGGGTTTTGCGAACTGCTGTATGACGTTGAAGAGTTCCTTGCCGTTGGTCGCGTTGGTCTGGACTTTGTCTCTTATGAAGGTCGATTTGGTGTTTCTTATTCGCTGGTGCTGGCTGGCAAGTGCTGGCTGGGGCTATCATGCTAGACTTTTACCCTTATTGTGCTTGTCCTGTAACCCCAGTGACTTGCTAAAAATTGTTTAAGGTACAATGGTATTAAAAAAGTGCAATGTGTCATATGGGGGAACCCAAACAGTTAAGTGTTGAACTTAAAAATACAGAGAAGACAAATTACTCAAACTGCTCTCTCCCATATGTTTAGAATTCTATACAATATTGTTCAGAACTTTATAAGGAATTAAAACAAACTAGTGGTTAACTGAACGTGGGGCCCACTTAGAAATACTGGAGTTAACGAAAAGTTTCTTAAATCCTTTAATTTGTTACAGATACAAACTACATGCAACAGTGATTCAAGAGATTAGTCGTTTTTGCACACCTCTAAGCAGGTCGCATGACAGCTCCACCATTCAATATTAAGGCCCTTATTATGACTTTGGCGGTCTTGGAGAGGGGCCGTCACGCTGCCGCCACACTCAGACACTGCCAAAGCTGTTTAAGACCACCTGCCAGAGTACGACTTATTTTTACTCTGGTGAGCAGGTCTTTGGGAGTCCAACTGCGGTGCCTTTGAAAAATGCACTGCAATGGGAGCATCACAGTAAATTCCTGCAGTGCATGGACTGTCCCTGCAGGAACTGGGGGTGCATGCACACAGGTGGGCACAACATGTGCCCCCCTGCATACATCCCACGGCATAGAGGCAGCAGGGGGCCCTGTAGAGCCGCTTTTGTTTCCTCACGCCACACTTTTCATGGCAATCATACCGCCATGAAAAGTGTGGCAGTGAAGAAACCCCTGATATGCTTGGCAGAGCCACAACGGCACCAACAGCTTATTAGGGGCCTCAAACCACTGTGCCACCACCAGGTATCGTGGATCCCTGGCGGCAGCAGTGGTCCCATGCTAATGAGATGGGCGGACCGCCACCACGGGTTTGGCGGTCAATTGGACCACCAAACTCGTAATAAGGGCCTAAATCATGGTAGTCTTCTATAAACTCACCTGCTTAGATGTACAAGACAACTCTCCTCAAAAGAATGTAATATTTTTCTTCACTGTCATTACAAATGAATAATAGCTGTAACATGTTTGTTGAATGTTCTGGGGTAAGTTTAATGCATAAAGTTTTATTAATTTAAATTAGAGCTTACTGTCTGGAATGTTTTCTTCTGTTTGGAAATGTTTTTAATTTAGCCGCAGATTGTTTGAGAGAGATAAAAAAAAGTATCTCTGACATGCATGACTTTGTGGGAATGTTTCATAGACACTTCAAAGTAAATTGCTATTTTATCTGGGTGGATTTGGTTATTTTTTTGCAGCAACTGCTGTTAAAAATTCATAGTAAATTAAAGAATGCTTGTTTGACAGTAATTCATGCATGGGAGCTATGTTACATTTTTTGCTTTTTCCATAAATGGTTTATATTTGGGTGAATGAATGGGTATATGTTTTAAAAGTTCCATCAACCATCCAAATGTGTCTTCTTTCAAAGGTTATTAGGCTTCTTCGTGTGGAAAAAATAGTAAACATTTTTGTATCTCTTTGTTATTGTACAGAATTAAAGGTTCATTTGAGAATGCTAGTTGAGAATGTTCTGGAAAGTTAATATCTGAATTGTTTGTGGGTTGGGTGTTCCCTACTCACTTGTCATCTACTATTATATATTCCCTCCAAATTTTATATTCCTGGTAGCTCTCCACCTACATGAGGGTGGTGTATTTCTAGATGATTCCATTAAGTATTGAATCCAACAGTTCATGCCGAAAGCTAGCTATATTATTTGTACATTTTCAACTGTTTCTCTGACCTCCATATCTATTGCAGACGAGTGGTTGTGTGATGAGTTTCTTTCCACAAAGACTCCAAAATCAATGCTTTGCCAATGCATCGGACAGAGAAAGAGGTGATACACTTCCAGTTAGTCTGGGGATCAGTGGCCTTGCTCTGCATTAGACATAAACCATGCTGCTGAGCAGCCTGTTTCCTTTTTTTTTTTATTTTTTTTTTTTTTTTAAATTTTTTAAAACCTTTATTATTTCAAAGCACACAGCTAGTCAGCCTAACATCCCGGAGGCAAGGCAGCACGGTAGCAGGAGGAATAAAGTGCAAAACAAATTACATCAGAACATTGCAGGTTGTTTTTATATTTTTGTTTAAGGTTATATAACAACAAAACCCAAGAAAGAAGCGCCAAAGGGCGCATAAGAAAGGCAATGGAAGAAGAAGAAAAGCGCATGAGTCAGTTGGAGGTGTCGGAGGTCAGGTAAGAGTCTAAAGAAGAACGGAAAGTAGGATGTAGAAAAGAAGAGGGGGGGGGAAGGAAAGCAGGAGAGTTACAGTAATCATAAGAATAGCTGGTGTCATCGGTTACGGTGACAGGTGTTCCTCGCGGGGAATAGGCTCCGGTGGTAAGCACAGGTCACCCCTGTAGGCATTCCACGCCCCCCACACCTTGTTCCATGTCTGAGGCCTCCCCCTGGCAGCGTACACCGTCTTCTCGCGTAACATACACCAGTCCATATTGGCCTTCCATTGCACCACCAGGGGGGCCGTAGGAGAACCCCATTTCTGCGCTATATCTCGCTTGGCTATCATGTTGCCCAAGGTAGCCCAACGAGTCTGCGCCGTGTTGTAGTCATTCGGTTCCCAGATGTTGAGGAGGCACCTCCGCGCCTCCGCTGCCAACTCGACTCCAGTCACTTCCCTCATTACTCGGTGTACTCTCTCCCAGTAGGGGGCAATGAAAGGGCACTCCCACAAAATATGCATGAAGGTAGCAGGGGTTCCACAGCCTCGACGACAAAAGCCATCAGGTGAGAAGCCCATGCGCACAAGCCGGGGGCCAGTAACATATACCCGGTGGAGGACCTTAAACTGTACTAGTCGCAGACGCGAGGAAATGGCACCTTCCTTAGGGGAAGACACAGCACTCTGCCAGTCCTCGTCGTCCAGTTCCAGGCCGTCGGCTACCCACTGTTCTCTTAAGCGCTGGAGGAGGTCAACTCTAACGTTGATCAGCTTCTTGTAGGACAAAGAAATGGCACTATCAGGCATATGGCCATCCAGAATCCTGTCCTCCAAGGGGGAGCTTTCAGGGATTTCACCCTCCTCTGGCCTAGCGGCACCTATCGCGTGCTTCAGTTGGGCGTATCGGAAAAACTCCGACCCACCCAAGTGGTATTCAGCCTGTAGTTGGGGAAAAGTCTTCACCTCTCCTTTAACTACCATGTCTTCCACCCTTGAAATACCTATAAGGTCCCACTTATCAAAACCCTTGGTGTGCCAGAGCTTGCCTAGGATATCAGAATCATATAGAGGGGTGAATCTCGTCAGTCTGCCCTGCCAGCCCTGTATCTTGGTAATCGTTCGCCACGTGTGAACCGCCGCCTCAGTCGGGCCCGTAAGGCGCTGATCAAAGGACCTAGAATACAGGGCCCGGTAGTAGTTCCCCCCACTCAAAAGCCACCTGTCCATAGCGTAGCCCGGACTGTCCGCAGGGCCATAGAGGCCATGGTTGATGGCAGTGAGTTGAGAGGACCAGTAGTACCGCCGCACATCTGGTAGAGCGATGCCTCCGTCATACCACGGCAATGTAAGCTTCTGGATGGCGACGCGTGGCCGACCTTCCCAGAGCAGGGCCCGTTGTAGGCTCTCGATCTCTCTAAAGTAGCGAGCCGGAACAAGGTCCTGGGTATTTTGCAAGGCATACAGAGACCTGGGCAGGGACATCATTTTAAACAATGCCGCCCGGCCCAGGAGAGAAAGCGGAAGCTTGCGCCAACTATCAACATCCCTTCGCAGTCTTTGAAGAGGAGGGAGTAGGTTGTAGTCATACCGTGCCTTAGGACTACCTGATATATAAATTCCCAGGTACTTGAAACCTTGCCCGGCCAGCTGTATATTGCAACCCCTAGGGAGGCGCGGCGTGTCTCCCTTGAGAATGTAAAGGGAGGACTTGGCCCAGTTAATGATCAGGCCCGAGTAGCGCCCAAACAGCCGGAGTACGTCGCACGCCACAATAAGCGACTTACAGGGAGAAGTAAGGTAAAGCAGGATGTCGTCCGCATACAGAGAGACCCTGTCTTCAAAACCCGGGGCCCAGGTGATTCCATGCAGGTCAGGGTGCGAGCGTAGCATGGCCGCAAGTGGCTCCAGGGCCAGCGCAAACAGGAGTGGCGACAGGGGGCACCCCTGTCTAGTGCCACGATGAAGCGCAAAGGAAGCCGACATGCGACCGTTAACTGTGACAGCAGCCAGCGGGCACGCATAAAGAAGTTGCACCCAACCCAGGAAGCCCGGTCCAAACCCAAGCTTTGTTAACACCGCCCAGAGGTAGCTCCATTCCAGGGAGTCAAAGGCCATCGTGGCATCAAGGGAGGCAAGTACCGCTGGTTCCTCCAGGGCGTGGGCTCTGGCCATGACACCATGCAGGCGACGCAGGTTGAGGGCAGTATTGCGGTGGGGAATAAAACCTGATTGGTCCGGGTGCACCAAGTCGCTGATAACTCCGACCAGCCGATTTGCAAGCAGTTTAGCTAGGATCTTGGGTTCCGCGTTGAGGAGAGAGATAGGACGGTAGGATCTACAAACGTCCCTCGGCTTGCCTTCCTTGTGAATGACCACTATGGTGGCCAGCCGTTGGTCCAAAGGGAGGACACCCTCCTCCCGAGCCCGCAGGAACATAGCTCTCAGATGAGGAGAGACCACGTCCGGCCTAATCTTGTATAACTCGGCCGGTATGCCATTGGGGCCGGTAGCTTTACCCGACCGCAGGGCGCGGATCGCCAAGGCAATCTCGTCCGCGGTGATATCCCGATCCATATCTGCACGTTCCTCATCAGAAAGACAGGGGAGGTCAATCGTCGAGAGAAGCTCGGCTGAATCAGCCTCGGAGCGGTCTGAACCAGAAGTATAGACACCCCGGAAGTAGTCTGCAAAAGACTCGGCAATAGCGCTCGGGTCCGTGACCGCCACTCCGTCCCTCGCCCCGAATCTCCGGAACCACCCGGCTTGCCATCTCGCGCCTGTCCAACCAGGCCAGCAGCTTACCGGCCTTGTCCCCAACATCATAGACACGGCCCTGCTGTTCCTTGGCCAAAACCAGGGCGGCATTCGTGGCGAGATCATGGTACTCCGACTGTTTCAAGGAGAGGTCGTGTAGGAGAGAAAGGTCCGGTTCAGGCCCCAAACGGGACTCGAGATCCAGGACTTCCTCTTCAAGATGCACAAGGTCGGCATCTCGGGCTCGCTTAGCCTCCGCGATAGGAGCCAGGGCCTCACCCCGCAACACAGTCTTGAATGCCTCCCACAGGGTGACCGCCGAGCCAACCGAGCCAGCATTTTCAGAGAAGTACAAGTCGATGGCCTTGGCAAGGAGTGCGCGCGTCTTGTGGTTGCGGAAATACCAAGGGTTAACCGCCACCGGACGGCTGGACAAGACGATGCCAAAATCGAACGAGACCCACAACGGAGAGTGATCAGAGACGCCCCGTGCCAGAAAACGGGCCTCAGACACGGCGGGCGAATGCGCCGCCAGGGTAAGGACATAATCTATACGGGACAGACTCCCGTGGGCACTAGAAAGGAAGGAAAAATGGCGGAGCGTGGGATGCAGCAGTCGCCAGCTATCCACCAAACCCATGGAATCGAGGAAAGCCGGCAGCCACATTTGGGAATTCCGGAGGTCCCTCGGCGGTTGGCGATCAAGGGTGCCAGAGCAGACTGAGTTGAGATCACCCCCCAGGATCAATAAACCCGCAGGCAGGGACAAGATGGCGCCACCAAGGTCCTGAAAGGTGCTGGATTGAAGGCCTGGAGGAACATAAACCGAAAGCAACGCTAGGGAACGCCCCTCCCATCTTCCCGCCACAGCGGCGTAGCGACCCCTATCATCAAGCACTGTGACGTCTATTTCAAGGGGAAGGGACGCACGCACAAGAATGCCCGCCCCCCGGGAACCCGAGGAGAACCCAGAGTGGGCAACCATTTTGTAGCCCTTACGGTTTAGGGCCTTACAGGAATTCCCTACCAAATGCGTCTCTTGCAGAAGTACAACATCAGGCATATGTCTCTTTATCGCTTGGATTACCACCCCTCTCTTAACCCGGTCACCCAACCCATTAACATTCCAGCTAAGCACTTTTAAATTCCTACCCCCCATCAACCAACAACCCGCCCCACTCGACCCCAACCAACTCAATCCTCAAGTATACAGTAAAAAACACAGTCCATTGCCTCAAGAAAGAGAAAGCGAAAGAACAAACGAACAAATAAACTTGCATAGTTGCACCCCCCACCCTGCACCCCTGCATATGACTAAAAAGCCCCCCCAACCAGCAGTGTGCCTGTCGCCCCATAACTACTCTACAAGAAGATACCCAGAGGAGTAAGAAATCCCCGCGAACACCCCCCGCCACCCTCCATGTACAGACAGGAAAGTCAACAGGGTGTAATAAGGCAATATCCGATAGTCATATGAGGCAGAATTAACATACGATGAATCACCCACTATGGAGCCAAGTCTCACAGGTCCGGGCCACCAGCAGCACCACCTTCATGTTCATCCTGAGCGTCTCGGCGCGGCGATAAAGTGTCCAGCCAGTCACTGACATTTTCAGCAAAGTCAAAGAAGAGGGCACGGCCCTCATGCTCGATCCGGAGCTTGGCAGGGAACATCATGGAATATTTAAACCCCAAGTCCCGTAGTCTTCGCTTCACCCCGGCGTAGCTCTGGCGCTGTCGCTGTACCGTCCTGGTAAAGTCCGGATAGAAATGGACGTCGGCGTTCTGAAATTTAAGCGGTCCATGCCGTCTGGAAGCCTGCAGGACCGCGTCTCTGTCTCGGAAATTGAGCAACCGGGCCACGATGGGTCTAGGTGCCACGCCCGACTTCGGCGGGCCACCCGGCACTCGGTGAGCTCGCTCCACCGAGAAAAAGTTGCTAAGGCCAGGCGGCGCCAGATGGGTCTTGATCAGGTCTTCTACGAGGAGATCCGTCGCCGCCTCTTCCGAACCCTCCGGTACCCCGACAATGCGGACGTTCTGCCACCTGGCACGGCTCTCAAAGTCCTCCAGCCGCCTTGAGAATTGTTCCGCGGTCCTCTGCAGGTTCCGGACCTCCGTTTGTAGGTCCGAGACGTCGACCGTCAGGCTGGATGTCTTAATGTCCAGATCCTTGACTCGATCGTTAGTTTTACCCAAATCGGCTCTAATGAGAGTCAGGTCGACGGCCATAGTGTCCACTTTATGCGTAAGGACTTCATGCTGTTGTTGCATGTCCGCCCGGAAACTAGTGATGGCACCCATGATGTCGCTCAGGGTAGGCTCCGAGCCTTCCAGCGAGCCCGAGGACGGGTGGTTCTTGGCAGAGGGTCCGGTAACAGGTGGCGTCTTTGGCTGGGTATAGCGCTCAATCCTGTTCTGCTGCTGCTGTGTCTTGCCGCGGACGCCTTTGCCCGATGCCTTGTCGGGGTCCCCTCTGCCAGCCATGTTAGGTCCGATGAGAACAAAGGGCTATGCCAGGGAAGCCCGAGCCCAGTGAGCCGGAGATCTTGTCCGGGCCGGACAGTAGGAGGCCGCCTCAGGAACGCACTGTAAGCAATAACACTCCACGGTGAAGACGACAGGCAGGCACTCCGCAGGTCGGTCGTGCGTAGTGACGGAGTCCGGAGAGACAATGGCACTGCACTGGCACGGAGTCCCACTCGACGTAGCTCAGCGTAGGAAACACCGATTCGCAATCTAAAAACGGTTCTCGCCTCAGTGGACCATCGGCAACAAAAATCCACCCTCGTGGATCAGGATTTCAGGCAGGATAATTGCGGAGGATCGGAAGGTCCGCGGAGCTCCGAGCTTACGCGGCCATCTTGGTTGCCCGCGAAGCTCCTCCCCCCTGTTTCCTTTTTTTGACTATACATGTTTTGCTGGAGAAGGTCTTCGACTGTCTAGTAAAATACACAAATCTACGGTTTCTGTTTACTTAGAAACATTGTTTATGGAAGTACTTTTTGAATATTAATGTGCCATTGAAAAAGGATAATTAGTAATTTAGTAAATGTTCCTATTACTTTTCTTTAAATATTAACTTCATACTTTGTTGTTAACATGGAGAGAAAGAGGTTACCTTTTTAATTGAAAACTGTTCTATCTTTTTTACCTTACAAAAACGTAATAAGATTATTGTTCTTCAGTATGTAAACTTTGGATATTTTCCTTCAGTCGAGGACTTTTCTCTAAGAGAGAAGGTAGCATAGACGACGATGTCAATCTGCTTGCCAGTGGCTGGTATTGTACAAGTAGAAGAATATTGGTTTTTTTTGCAAAAAAAATATATATAATTGTTCCTTGTGAAATATATATGTGTGTGTATATATAGTCAAACCAAGATGTCAGTTTTGTTGGGGCACTCGATCGGATACGTCTTGTCAAGACATTGATCTCCAGCAAAACACACAAGATGATGGACGGAATGTTGCACAATGTCAAAATATTCACCCCCAGTCACAGATCTGGGTTTAATCCATCATGATTTTTCTCACCAAGCCACCCCAGTTCAGACATGGCCATATGCAAATCAGTCTTGACCCTGTTTCTCATAGGAACAGTCCACATCGAACTGCCAAAGCCATGTCTTCCATGGACAGGAATCAAGCATACTAGGACCGGTTTCTGGCTATCAGCCTTCATCAGCCAGGACAGCTTGACTCCAGTGGCTTAGTGAGCACGGGACCCCCGTCTGGGCATACCCTTCCCACATAGGGTGAGCAGCAAAACACACAAGATGATGGACAGAATGTTGCACAATGGCAAAACATTCACCCCCAGTCACAGATCTGGGTTTAATCCATTGTTATTTTGCTCACCAAGCCACCACAGTTCAGACATGGGCATATGCAAATCAGTCTTGACCCTGTGCCTCATGGGAACAGTCCAGACCGAACTCCCAAGCCATGTCTTCCCTGGATGGAATCAAGCATCCTAGGACCGGTTTCTGGCTATCAGCCGTCTTTACCCAGGATAGCTTGACTCCTGTGGCTTAGTGAGCATGGGACCCACGTCTGGGCATACCCTTCCCACATAGGATGAACAGCAAAACACACAAGATGATGTACGGAATGTTGCACAATGGCAAAACATTCACCCCCAGTCACAGATCTGGGTTTAATCCATCGTTATTTTGCTCACCAAGCCACCCCAGTTTAGCAATGGCCATATAAAAATCAGTCTTGACCCTGTGCCTCATGGGAACAGTCCAGCCCGAACTGCCAAGCCATGCCTTCCTTGGACCAGAATCAAGCATCCTAGGACCGGTTTCTGGCTATCAGTCGTCTTCAGCCAGGATAGCTTGACTCCATTGGCTTAGTGAGCACGGGACCCACGTCTGGGCATACCCTTCCCACATACGGTGAACAGAAAAACACACAAGATGATGGACGGAATGTTGCACAATGGCAAAACATTCACCCCCAGTGACAGATCTGGGTTTAATCCATCGGTATTTTGCTCACCAAGCCACCCCAGTTCAGACATGGCCCTATGAAAACCAGTCTTGACCCTGTGCCTCATGGGAACAGTCCAGACCGAACTGCAAAAGCCATGTCTTCCCTGGACCAGAATCAAGCATCCTAGGACCGGTGTCTGGCTATCAGTCGTCTTCAGCCAGGATAGCTGGACTCCAGTGGCTTAGTGAGCACGGGACCCACGTCTGGGCATACCCTTCCCACATAGGGTGAACAGCAAAACACACAAGAGGATGGACGGAATGTTGCACAATGGCAAAACATTCTCCCCCAGTCACAGATCTGGGTTTAATCCATTGTTATTGTGCTCACCAAGCCACCCCAGTTCAGACATGGCCATATGCAAATCAGTCTTGACCCTGTGCCTCATGGGAACAGTCCAGAGCGAACTGCCAAGCCATGTCTTCCCTGGACCGGAATCAAGCATCCTAGGACCGGTTTCTGGCTATCAGCCGGCTTCAGCCAGGATAGCTTGACTCCAGTGGCTTAGTGAACACGGGATCCACGTCTGGGCATACCCTTCCCACATAGGGTGAACAGCAAAACACACAAGATGATGTACAAAATGTTGCACAATGGCAAAACATTCACACCCAGTCAGAGATCTGGGTTTAATCCATCGTTATTTTGCTCACCAAGCCACCCCAGTTCAGCAATGGCCATATGCAAATCAGTCTTGACCCTGTGCCTCATGGGAACAGTCCAGCCCGAACTGCCAAGCCATGCCTTCCTTGGACCAGAATCAAGCATCCTAGGACCGGTTTCTGGCTATCAGTCGTCTTCAGCCAGGATAGCTTGACTCCATTGGCTTAGTGAGCACGGGACCCACGTCTGGGCATACCCTTCCCACATACGGTGAACAGCAAAACACACAAGATGATGGACGGAATGTTGCACAATGGCAAAACATTCACCCCCAGTGACAGATCTGGGTTTAATCCATCGTTATTTTGCTCACCAAGCCACCCCAGTTCAGACATGGCCCTATGCAAACCAGTCTTGACCCTGTGCCTCATGGGAACAGTCCAGACCGAACTGCAAAAGCCATGTCTTCCCTGGACAGGAATCAAGCATACTAGGACCGATTTCTGGCTATCAGCCTTCATCAGCCAGGATAGCTTGACTCCAGTGGCTTAGTGAGCACGGAACCCACGTCTGGGCATACTCTTCCCACATAGGGTGAACAGCAAAACACACAAGATGATGGACGGAATGTTGCACAATGGCAAAACATTCACCCCCAGTCACAGATCTGGGTTTAATATATCGTTATTTTGCTCACCAAGCCACCCCAGTTCAGCCATGGCCATATGCAAATCAGTCTTGACCCTCTGCCTAATGGGAACAGTCAAGCCCGAACTGCCAAGCCATGTCTTCCCTGGACTAGAATCAAGCATCCTAGGACTGGTTTCTGGCTATCAGCCGTCTTCGGCCAGGATAGCTAGACTCCAGTGGCTTAGTGAGCACGGGACCCACGTCTGGGCATACCATTCCCACATAGGGTGAACAGCAAAACACACAAGATGATGGACGGAATGTTGCACAATGGCAAAACATTCACCCCCCAGTCACAGTTTTGGGTTTAATCTGTTGTTACTTTGCTCACCAAGCCTCCCCAGTTCAACCATGGCCATATGCAAATCAGTCTTGACCCTGTGCCTCATGGGAACAGTCCAGCCCGAACTGCCAAGCCATGTCTTCCCTGGACCGGAATCAAGCATCCTAGGACCGGTTTCTGGCTATCAGCCATCTTCATCCAGGCTAGCTTGACTCCAGTGGCTTAGTGAACACGGGACCCACGTCTGGGCATACCCTTCCCACATAGGGTGAACAGCAAAACACACATGATGATGGACGGAATGTTTCACAATGGCAAAACATTCACCCCCAGTCACAGATCTGGGTTTAATCCATCGTTATTTTGCTCACCAAGCCACCCCAGTTCAGCAATGGCCATATGCAAATCAGTCTTGACCCTGTGCCTCATGGGAACAGTCCAGCCCGAACTGCCAAGCCATGCCTTCCTTGGACCAGAATCAAGCATCCTAGGACCGGTTTCTGGCTATCAGTCGTCTTCAGCCAGGATAGCTTGACTCCATTGGCTTAGTGAGCACGGGACCCACGTCTGGGCATACCCTTCCCACATACGGTGAACAGCAAAACACACAAGATCATGGACGGAATGTTGCACAATGGCAAAACATTCACCCCCAGTGACAGATCTGGGTTTAATCCATCGTTATTTTGCTCACCAAGCCACCCCAGTTCAGACATGGCCCTATGCAAACCAGTCTTGACCCTGTGCCTCATGGGAACAGTCCAGACCGAACTGCAAAAGCCATGTCTTCCCTGGACATGAATCAAGCATACTAGGACCGATTTCTGGCTATCAGCCTTCATCAGCCAGGATAGCTTGACTCCAGTGGCTTAGTGAGCACGGAACCCACGTCTGGGCATACTCTTCCCACATAGGGTGAACAGCAAAACACACAAGATGATGGATGGAATGTTGCACAATGGCAAAACATTCACCCCCAGTCACAGATCTGGGTTTAATATATCGTTATTTTGCTCACCAAACCACCCCAGTTTAGCCATGGCCATATGCAAATCAGTCTTGACCCTCTGCCTAATGGGAACAGTCAAGCCCGAACTGCCAAGCCATGTCTTCCCTGGACTAGAATCAAGCATCCTAGGACTGGTTTCTGGCTATCAGCCGTCTTCGGCCAGGATAGCTAGACTCCAGTGGCTTAGTGAGCACGGGACCCACGTCTGGGCATACCATTCCCACATAGGGTGAACAGCAAAACACACAAGATGATGGACGGAATGTTGCACAATGGCAAAACATTCACCCCCAGTCACAGATCTGGGTTTAATCCATCGTTATTTTGCTCACCAAGCCACCCCAGTTCAGCCATGGCCATATGCAAATCAGTCTTGACCCTGTGCCTCATGGGAACAGTCCAGCCCGAACTGCCAAGCCATGTCTTCCCTGGACTGGAATCAAGCATCCTAGGACCGGTTTCTGGTTTTCAGCCGTCTTCGGACAGGATAGGTTGACTCCAGTGGCTTAGTGAGCACTGGACCCACGTCTGGGCATACCCTTCCCACATAGGGTGAACAGCAGAACACACATGATGATGGACGGAATGTTTCACAATGGCAATTGCTTGTTAGAATAGCCTACTATACCTTGGGTGGGACCGGTTTATCTGATAGAATTGGTGGCGCACCACTAGGGAGCGCGCGGCCACCACATGACCACTGAGATGGACCATACGAGTGATATTATGTGAGAAACTGTTGGTGGAGTAGGGGTCGGGGATCGGGAATTGGTGTATATGATAAGACAAGCGGATTGGGAGTGGGGTTGCTCATGTTCCCTGGAGTTGTTTATGGGTGGGCGACAGGCACTCTGCATGCTGGGGTGGCGGGCGGTTCTAGTCCTGCTAAGCAGGGAGGCAGGGAGGGGGTGAGTTGGTTGGATCAAGGGTACTTTTGAGTTTAAATGGGTGGGAGGATGCTTATGGGGGTATCATGCAGTAGGACAAAGTGATTGCTTAGGTATGTACAGCTTGGTTGATTTTTATGTTTGCAGGGTAGCAGAGAAGGTTCAGTACTTTAAGGTGCTCATTGACACTCTGGGGGTCGGGCATGTGGAGGCAGGGGAGTATCCGAGATGCCCCGGAGTCTCCACAAATACCATTCTACCGATTTTTGTGACAAATGGTGAATGGTCAGGTACTTAGGTTTGTCACCTGGAATGTTAATGGATTAGGGGACAAAATTAAGCGAGGTATTGTGACACAATATGTCCACCGCCATGGCCTTGATTTGATATTATTACAAGAAACTCACCTGATTGGTAACTCGTGTAAGGCCCTCGACAGGAAGAGGTATCATATGATTGTGCAAAAAACACAGTTGATGGACAGAATGTAGAACAATGTCATACATTCACCCCAGTACAAGGATCTGGGCCTAAATCCATTGTTTTTTTGCACTCCACACCACCCTGGGTTAGACACTGGCTATATGCAAATCAGCTCTGACCCTGTGCCCCATGGGAACAGTCCAGTCCGAACTACCAAGCCATGTCTTTCCCAGACCGGAATCAAGCATCCAAGGACCGGTTTCTGGCTATCAGCCTTCATTCAGCCTGGATAGCTTGACTCCAGTGGTGTGGAGAGCCTGGGACTCACGTCTGAGTATACCCAGCACACTCGGGGTGAAAATTGCAAAAAACACAGTTGATGGACAGAATGTAGAACAATGTCATACATTCACCCCAGTACAAGGATCTGGGCCTAAATCCATCGTTTCTTTTCACTCCACATCACCCTGGGTTAGACACTGGCTATATGCAAATCAGCTCTGACCCTGTGCCCCATGGGAACAGTCCAGTCCGAACTACCAAGCCATGTCTTTCCCAGACCGGAATCAAGCATCCAAGGACCGGTTTCTGGCTATCAGCCTTCATTCAGCCTGGATAGCTTGACTCCAGTGGTGTGGAGAGCCTGGGACTCACGTCTGAGTATACCCAGCACACTCGGGGTGAAAATTGCAAAAAACACAGTTGATGGACAGAATGTAGAACAATGTCATACATTCACCCCAGTACAAGGATATGGGCCTAAATCCATCGTTTTTTTGCACTCCACACCACCCTGGGTTAGACACTGGTTATATGCAAATCAGCTCTGACCCGGTGCCCCATGGGAACAGTCCAGTCCGAACTACCAAGCCATGTCTTTCCCAGACCGGAATCAAGCATCCAAGGACCGGTTTCTGGCTATCAGCCTTCATTCAGCCTGGATAGCTTGACTCCAGTGGTGTGGAGAGCCTGGGACTCACGTCTGAGTATACCCAGCACACTCGGGGTGAAAATTGCAAAAAAACACAGTTGATGGACAGAATGTAGAACAATGTCATACATTCACCCCAGTACAAGGATCTGGGCCTAAATCCATCGTTTTTTTGCACTCCACACCACCCTGGGTTAGACCCTGGCTATATGCAAATCAGCTCTGACCCTGTGCCCCATGGGAACAGTCCAGTCCGAACTACCAAGCCATGTCTTTCCCAGACCGGAATCAAGCATCCAAGGACTGGTTTCTGGCTATCAGCCTTCATTCAGCCTGGATAGCTTGACTCCAGTGGTGTGGAGAGCCTGGGACTCACGTCTGAGTATACCCAGCACACTCGGGGTGAATATTGCAAAAAACACAGTTGATGGACAGAATGTAGAACAATGTCATACATTCACCCCAGTACAAGGATATGGGCCTAAATCCATCGTTTTTTTGCACTCCACACCACCCTGGGTTAGACACTGGCTATATGCAAATCAGCTCTGACCCTGTGCCCCATGGGAACAGTCCAGTCCGAACTACCAAGCCATGTCTTTCCCAGACCAGAATCAAGCATCCAAGGGCCGGTTTCTGGCTATCAGCCTTCCTTCAGCCTGGATAGCTTGACTCCAGTGGTGTGGAGAGCCTAGGACTCACGTCTGAGTATACCCAGCACACTCGGGGTGAAAATTGCAAAAAAACACAGTTGATGTACAGAATGTAGAACAATGTCATACATTCACCCCAGTACAAGGATCTGGGCCTAAATCCATCGTTTTTTTGCACTCCACACCACCCTGGGTTAGACACTGGCTATATGCAAATCAGCTCTGACCCTGTGCGCCATGGGAACAGTCCAGTCCGAACTACCAAGCCATGTCTTTCCCAGACCGGAATCAAGCATCCAAGGACCGGTTTCTGGCTATCAGCCTTCATTCAGCCTGGATAGCTTGACTCCAGTGGTGTGGAGAGCCTGGGACTCACGTCTGAGTATACCCAGCACACTCGGGGTGAAAATTGCTAAAAACACAGTTGATGGACAGAATGTAGAACAATGTCATACATTCACCCCAGTACAAGGATATGGGCCTAAATCCATCATTTTTTTGCACTCCACACCACCCTGGGTTAGACACTGGCTATATGCAAATCAGCTCTGACCCTGTGCCCCATGGGAACAGTCCAGTCCGAACTACCAAGCCATGTCTTTCCCTGACCAGAATCAAGCATCCAAGGGCCGGTTTCTGGCTATCAGCCTTCCTTCAGCCTGGATAGCTTGACTCCAGTGGTGTGGAGAGCCTGGGACTCACGTCTGAGTATACCCAGCACACTCGGGGTGAAAATTGCAAAAAAACACAGTTGATGTACAGAATGTAGAACAATGTCATACATTCACCCCAGTACAAGGATCTGGGCCTAAATCCATCGTTTGTTTGCACTCCACACCACCCTGGGTTAGACACTGGCTATATGCAAATCAGCTCTGACCCTGTGCCCCATGGGAACAGTCCAGTCCGAACTACCAAGCCATGTCTTTCCCAGACCGGAATCAAGCATCCAAGGACCGGTTTCTGGCTATCAGCCTTCATTCAGCCTGGATAGCTTGACTCCAGTGGTGTGGAGAGCCTGGGACTCACGTCTGAGTATACCCAGCACACTCGGGGTGAAAATTGCAAAAAACACAGTTGATGGACAGAATGTAGAACAATGTCATACATTCACCCCAGTACAAGGATCTGGGCCAAAATCCATCGTTTTTTTGCACTCCACACCACCCTGGGTTAGACACTGGCTATATGCAAATCAGCTCTGACCCTGTGCCCCATGGGAACAGTCCAGTCCGAACTACCAAGCCATGTCTTTCCCAGACCGGAATCAAGCATCCAAGGACCGGTTTCTGGCTATCAGCCTTCATTCAGCCTGGATAGCTTGACTCCAGTGGTGTGGAGAGCCTGGGACTCACGTCTGAGTATACCCAGCACACTCGGGGTGAAAATTGCAAAAAACACAGTTGATGGACAGAATGTAGAACAATGTCATACATTCACCCCAGTACAAGGATCTGGGCCTAAATCCATTGTCCCAGGCTCTCCACACCACTGGAGTCAAGCTATCCAGGCTGAAGAAGGATGATAGCCAGAAACTGGTCCTTGGATGCTTGATTCCGGTCTGGGAAAGACATGGCTTGGTAGTTCAGACTGGACTGTTCCCATGAGGCACAGGGTCAGAGCTGATTTGCATATAGCCAGTGTCTAACCCAGGGTGGTGTGGAGTGCAAAAAAACGATGGATTTAGGCCCAGATCCTTGTACTGGGGTGAATGTATGACATTGTTCTACATTCTGTCCATCAACTGTGTTTTTTGCAATTTTCACCCCGAGTGTGCTGGGTATACTCAGACGTGAGTCCCAGGCTCTCCACACCACTGGAGTCAAGCTATCCAGGCTGAAGAAGGCTGATAGCCAGAAACCGGTCCTTGGATGCTTGATTCCGGTCTGGGAAAGACATGGCTTGGTAGTTCGGACTGGACTGTTCCCATGAGGCACAGGGTCAGAGCTGATTTGCATATAGCCAGTGTCTAACCCAGGGTGGTGTGGAGTGCAAAAAAACGATGGATTTAGGCCCAGATCCTTGTACTGGGGTGAATGTATGACATTGTTCTACATTCTGTCCATCAACTGTGTTTTTTGCAATTTTCACCCCGAGTGTGCTGGGTATACTCAGACGTGAGTCCCAGCCACTCCACACCACTGGAGTCAAGCTATCCAGGCTGAAGAAGGCTGATAGCCAGAAACCAGTCCTTGGATGCTTGATTCCGGTCTGGGAAAGACATGGCTTGGTAGTTTGGACTGGACTGTTCCCATGAGGCACAGGGTCAGAGCTGATTTGCATATAGCCAGTGTCTAACCCAGGGTGGTGTGGAGTGCAAAAAAACGATGGATATAGGCCCAGATCCTTGTACTGGGGTGAATGTATGACATTGTTCTACATTCTGTCAATCAACTGTGTTTTTTGCAATTTTCACCCCGAGTGTGCGGGGTATACTCAGACGTGAGTCCCAGGCTCTCCACACCACTGGAGTCAAGCTATCCAGGCTGAAGAAGGCTGATAGCCAGAAACCGGTCCTTGGATGCTTGATTCCGGTCTGGGAAAGACATGGCTTGGTAGTTCGGACTGGACTGTTCCCATGAGGCACAGGGTCAGAGCTGATTTGCATATAGCCAGTGTCTAACCCAGGGTGGTGTGGAGTGCAAAAAAACGATGGATTTAGGCCCAGATCCTTGTACTGGGGTGAATGTATGACATTGTTCTACATTCTGTCCATCAACTGTGTTTTTTGCAATTTTCACCCCGAGTGTGCTGGGTATACTCAGACGTGAGTCCCAGGCTCTCCACACCACTGGAGTCAAGCTATCCAGGCTGAAGAAGGCTGATAGCCAGAAACCGGTCCTTGGATGCTTGATTCCGGTCTGGGAAAGACATGGCTTGGTAGTTTCGGACTGGACTGTTCCCATGAGGCACAGGGTCAGAGCTGATTTGCATATAGCCAGTGTCTAACCCAGGGTGGTGTGGAGTGCAAAAAAACGATGGATTTAGGCCCAAATCCTTGTACTGGGGTGAACGTATGACATTGTTCTACATTCTGTCCATCAACTGTGTTTTTTGCAATTTTCACCCAGAGTGTCCTGGGTATACTCAGACGTGAGTCCCAGGCTCTCCACACCACTGGAGTCAAGCTATCCAGGCTGAAGAAGGCTGATAGCCAGAAACCGGTCCTTGGATGCTTGATTCCGGTCTGGGAAAGACATGGCTTGGTAGTTCGGACTGGACTGTTCCCATGAGGCACAGGGTCAGAGCTGATTTGCATATAGCCAGTGTCTAACCCAGGGTGGTGTGGAGTGCAAATAAACGATGGATTTAGGCCCAGATCCTTGTACTGTGGTGAATTTTGACATTGTTCTACATTCTGTCCATCAACTGTGTTTTTTGCAATCATATGATTGTGCACTCAGGTTTCACCACTGGATCCAGAGGGGTGGGCGTTTCCCTTCGAAAAAGTTGTCCATACATGATACAGGACACTTGGACGGACCCACAGGGCATATATGCAGCGTGCACAGGTATGTGGGAGGGCACGGTTCTAAACGTTTTTTCTGTATATGCTCCACCGGGTCTGCAGAGATTGACATTGACAGATGTTGGGACACTTTAGCTTAATCTTCCAGGGGGCACCCTAATCATGGGAGGTGACTTTAACCTGACAATTGACAGTCAAATAGACAGATCCCCACCCAGACAGGCCCCAACACACGGCTCCCAATTACGGGACTTTATTGAAGCCTTGGGGATGGTAGATATCTGGAGGTGGTCGCACCCTCATGACACACACTATACATTTCAATCTAGTGTACACGGCAGTCAATCCCGAATCGACTATTTGTTTACACATGCACAGCACATACATGACTTCACTGACCCTGGATATTTGGTGCGGGGGTGTCGGATCTTTCTCCAGTGCTGGCGACACTTGGCGTACAACACCCACTGCAACCTGGTTCGATACGAATCCAGCCTTGGGCGCTAAAAGTCCTGCATATTAAATACTCTGTGCGCAAGGATACCGAGTACTATTTTCAAGAATATCTTGGCTCGGTCCTGTCGGCCATCACGCTTTGTGGAGCCTATGGTGTAGTAATCAAGGGGAGCGCGCTAAAACTGATGGCTGGCCACAGAGCCGAGCGTTACCGACGGGTCTTAGAATTAGAGGCCGAGGTCCTACGCCTAGATGTTGATATTTCTCGAGCCCTGGACCCTGACATTCAACACCGACATGACATTAAACGACAGGATTACAAACAACTGCTCCTAGAAGACGCCAATAGACGTGCTCTGGCCACCCAACATCGTATATATGAACAGGGGGGAACGCACTGGCAAGCTACTGGCGTTTCTGGAAAGTAAGGAGCAATCTGCGCTGTGGGTGCACGCCATTAAGGGATCCGAGAATGTTCTCATTACGGACCATCGGGGCATCGCGGAGGCCTTTGCGAGCCACTATAAGACAGTATATGATTGCCCACAAGATCCTCAAGCTTCACAAGCGGCAGAACTTCTGGCCACTATTTGAGTGACTGGCCTCTTGGAGCAAGATACAGAGGCATTAGAAGTGGACTTGTCAGTTGAGGAAATTCAGAAGGCAATACAGGATATTCGGGCGGGTAAGGGGCCCGAGCGGCCTCCCGATGGAACTATTCAAACCCATGGCCTCCAAACAAGCACCACATTTACTGAACCTATATAATGAAAGTTACGATAATGCCCTCCTCCCAAATGATATCCGCAAGGCCACCATTGTAGTCATCCACAAACCTGGTAAGCCGGTAGATGAGTGTGCTTCGTATAGTCCCATTTCCTTGATTACAGCAGAGGCCAAGATTCTGGCCAAGCTTTTGGCGAACCACCTACTCCCCTATCTCACGGACCTGATCCATCCAAATCAGTTGGGATTCATGCCAGGAAGGAATACTGCGCACAATCTACATTGTGTGCATGGTGCACTGGGCCGAGTGCACACAGAAGAGGAAGCGATTCTATTAGCGCTTGATGCCAAAATGGCGTTTGATACTATAGCGTGGGAATACTTGTTTGCAGCTCTTGGCCGCTTTGGGTTCAGTCCCAAATTAATGGGATGGGTTAAATTGCTTTACACACAACCCATGACCCATGTCTCGGTGAACAATCACTGTTCCCCCTGTGTCGGGGCACAATGCAAGTCTGCCCATTGTCGCCACTCCTTTTTGCCATGGTTCTAGAGCCACTCGCTGTTTGGATAAGGGGTGTCCCGGGTACTAGGGGCATTTGATGGATGAACAACCACGAAGATCGCATATCGCTGTACGCAGATGATGTTTTGCTCTATCTTGCTTCGCTGACGTGCTCCTTGCACCGTGCGCTCCACATTTCTCACATATTTGGTGCGCACTCTGGGTACCAGATAAACTGGTCTAAATCCCAGATGTATCCCCTCTGGGGAGAGCCACCACGGAGTCCCCGGGGATACGATATTCCGGTGGTCTCACTGGGTTTCCATTATCTAGGAATTTTCTTCACTATCAACCCCACACTTTTCCTTGAAAGAAACCTGCTTGAACCATTGCAGAGGTTTCGCTCAGATGTCACACATTGGAAGACTCTTCCCCTTACCTTGCTGGGGCATGCATCCTTATTTAAAATGCTTGCTCTACCGTGGTTTCTGTACGCGTTACAAAGCACGCCCATCCAAGTACCGGATTCCAACTTTTCGCAGATTGATGCTGCAGTACGAGATTTATTGTGGGACAACAGACCTCCTCGCATTGCCATGGCCAAGCTTACTATGGGATGGTAGGATGAAAGGATAGGTCTGCCGGATGTGCGCCTCTACTATCAGGCCTCACAACTGACGGCCATCAACCAGTGGGTCTTTGGACTCCCGAAACTAGGAGGAGATGTTGATGAGATATTAGCACAAGCGGAAGATAATTAGAGATAGATGTGTACAGCTAAAGTTTCCTGACCCGAGAGCATGTAAGTAGTCCACCAGTAGTTTATTCTGTTATTATTGGAATGTACTGTCCTGGACCTCTGTCGAATTGATGATGGGAAAATAATATTGTATTCTTTTGAACACCTGTACAAGAGTTGTCAATGCAATGTCCGTACTGCTGCTTTTGTTTCTAATAAAAATAATTTTTAAAAAAAACATGTAGAGGCAAGGAAAACCAATGTCATGTTGTTAGTCGACAAACATAATTAGACTTAGGGCCTAATTACAATCTTGACAAATGGGATACTCCAACACAAACATGATGGATATTCCGTCTGAAGTATTGGAAGTTCCATTATATCTCATGGAACTTGTAATACGGTGGACGGGATATCCGTCACGTTTGTGTTGGAGTATCCCATCTGCCAAGACCGTAGCCAAACCCTGAGCATTTTTCATAAAAACATCAAAATAAAGGTCACATAAAACTAAAAATGCACTAAAAATAAAAGAAAAGTTGCTAGCTAGGTAAAAAAAGGATGATATGTCTTACAGGGCAATTGACTTTGCCGTAGGAGAAACTGAAACTCAAAGTAAATGTATGTGTGGCAACATGAAACGTGGTAAATTACCACCCAGTAACAGTATTCATTGTAATGGCTGACAACAAACCCAGAATGCACAGTGCCAGATTTCACACAGCAGTACAGTTACATGAACTTATAGGCTTTGGCTTTAGACATAAGACCCATCCCCTGGGTTACAGAACTCTTACAAAAGTTGACCTTAAGCCACGAAGCTAAAGTTCAGGTGACACAAGTTTTGCCGGTTTTGACATTAGACAGCAGAGCTCTGTTTTAGGTTAGATATAATTTATTGGTTCAGACATTAGATAGCAGAGCTATCGCTCATGTGACACAGAGCCTATAGGCCCAGTCCTTAAACTCTAAACCTATCATGCTGGCTAAAGCTTCCAACCACAGACCTATCTCTTATGTTCTGGTGGTTTGTCTTAGATAACAAAGTTATCCCTGTTGTAAAATTGTTCCTACTGCATGACATGAGGCTGAGTCATGGATTTTTAATACTTCTGATTTACTTGGGCTATTGCTATGAACTCTGTTGTATTCAGTTGTTCCCAAATCTGGTTCATGCATATTATATTAAACAATAAGTAGCTTGCTTACCTTGGCTCAGGCCAGCTGCCAATTAGATAATACACCCAACCTATCAAATCTACAGTTCTGGAAAAAAAGTATTTATGGCTTGGCCACCATGTCATTGCATAGTGGCAGACTGGTGAGCATTAAGTTTTGTTTTCGAAAGCCAAACTCCCAAAGCAGGGTTTGCCTTTGGCAACAACCATTTCAATGTCTGTGACACAGCGGATGTTTTCTTCCAGTGCTTGAGTGGTATTTGAGCATTATTCTTTCCCATGACCTCCATGGTACACACAAAGGTCCTGGGCATGGGAAATGCAGACAGGAATGGTGTTAGGGATGCCCATCTGATGTCATTCAAACCTGTGGGAGGCAGCCTAATTGTTTTTGACTAGAAAAAAGTGACTCAGGCAGATTAAAATATTTCTTTGTGCTTTGGTGACTCCATCTGTTTGAGTCGCTTCATATTTTTGTGCTTTGGTGACTCCAAATTTCTTTCTTGTGTATGTATATCCATAAGTGCCAAATACATATGTTTAAAAAGATGTATGTCGCAGAACATGTAGCAGAAATAGAACATCAGTGGTCATGGCAGAAAGCAAGTTCTTGATGGATTAAGGAAAAAGAAAAGATAGCTAGTAAAACTAGACAGGAAATTGATTTCAGTACCAAACTATTTGATTGAAGGGGGGCAAGATGGAACAAAATGTTAGGGATCCAGACTACAAAATAAAACTGGTTACTATAATGGCCCTTCTAGCTGCTAGTTGCATATTTAATATGAGATCAAGCAGTCAAATGACCAGTAGGTGACAAGGAGAAAGATCAAGGAAGATTGAAAGGAAAGTTACAAAGATAAATATCAGGAGGAAAATACAGAGGTCAAGGGGCGGTAGCATATTTAACTGACACGCTTTATGTCAGAATCTCATTGAAAGATTTATCTGCAAAGAGCACTTCCCTACTTAATAAGGGAACATGAATAATACCTTGACAGACACAACCTCCATTCTCGCCTTCTCTGTGTAATTTAGCACAACTTTTAAGTTAGATTGTTTATTGAACCTATGATTGTAAATTTACAAAAAGTGAGAGAGGGTGTTTTTCCCACAATCCATAGTGAAGAAATCCGTGCTTTGTTTTCATCCATTATATCATGTTCTTCATACCATCTTGATATCATTAGGATTGTTGCTCCCATGACCCGCATTAGCTTGAAGCTCTGCCAGAACTTTGGCCCTTACCTAGAGCTGGGTGGATCAGGATATTTGCCAAAAAAAGTGACAGATGTCCCGTCCATTATATTTAGAGACCCATTGACATCAATGTATTCTTAATAAGGTGGACGGGACATTCACCATTTTTTGGTAGATATCCTGCATCCATCGAATTCTAAATAAGAACCTTTGATTTTTTTTGTGTCTTCATTTCACTTCACATTTTTGGACATTTGTAGTCACAAAAATGTCTGGCATCTTTTTTTTGTTTGTTTCAGAGGCTATTTTCCAAACTATTAAAGTTCAAGTCCAATTCTCTGTGCATGGATTTCTTATCTTTAATTTTCTTGAATTTGGTAGAAGGCGTTTATAGATTATTTGTGTTCATGGAACTATTAAGCATGATTGATCCACATTTGAGAAGATGTACATGTCTAGTCATCAGGTTCATATTCTGGTTATTCTTTTTCAGTGATCTGAACCCTGACAGCAATTAAACTGCCTTTGCCTGATTAGTGAATTCAGGCCATTTATGGCCCCAACTCTTGCCTTAAATCTATGAAAAGAAGGCCTCTTGATTCATACAGAAACTGAGTACCTCACATATTCTTTGAAGAAGAATTTGGCAGTCACTTTGTTCCAAATTCTCACCCTGGATTTCATTATCTAGATTCTCCCTCAACAATACCACCCACCACTCCTGACATTGGCAGTTCTGTATCGGGAGGATCTTACAGGTCAGCTCTGTCAAGAGTGTTTGTGTAAATCTGATGGATATCATACAATAGTTTTGATCATTAGGAAAAGGAGCTTTTCAAATAATGGGCTTAACAACATACTACATTTTAATAGCATGGGCTTAGCCACTAGGGAAGCAGAGCTTCACCTATAAATATATCAGCCAATACCAGCTATAGATGGAAGAAGGCAGGCATGAGGGGGAGCTGGGTTCTGTCGTTCAGATAAACTTTGAAACAATGGAAGATAGCATTATCAAAGCCCCATTTCGGAGGAGTGGGTGCCAAGCAGGTTGAAGGTTACTGAGAGGCTGAGCAAGATCAGGAGGTAGCAGTTTCCAGTACTAGTGATTTGAAGTGTGTTGTAAACAATTTGAACAGTTGCTCTCTAGTGAGTTATGGTGGCCTGAGCACAAATTGGTAGTTCTTAAGGAAGACATTGATCTTCATCTTCTCATGAAGCTGATTGGACATGACCATCTCCCAGTAATCTCAAATACTGCCTGGTGGCTGATCTCACTGTAATATATACATCGTCCAGGTTTGGATTGGTTTCTACAGGAGATATAGTATCTTTTTTCACCATGAGGGAGACAGATAGACATGTATTTATCATTGGTGCACTTACAGCTTTTCCACACAAAATAATGTACTACATTGGTATATTTGGTGAATATATAGCCATTTAGTAGCTTGGGTAGATACATAGCAATGGAGGTGGACTATGATGAATGCTAAACAATGAACAATTCATGAGATTACACTACATACATTTATCATGATACTGCATATCTTTATTCTATCTTAGGGCTGACATATGTAATATAAATGTCCTGGCAAGTGGTTTATTTTTCCAGGTCGATTTGGCAATTTAAAACTGCACCCAGGCTGCAGTGGCAGCCCTGAGACATGTTGTAAGGGGCTATGTAAGTGGGTGGTGCAATAAGTGCTGCAGGCCCACTAGTAGGATTTAGTTTACCGGCCTTGGTTATATGGTTACCAATTCACTAGGGGCTTATAAGTAAACTAAACATGCCAGTTAGGTGCAAGCCAATTTCGCCATGTTTTATGGCATGAGCACAAGTGTATTAGCACTGGTTAGCAGCGGTAAATAAAGTACACAGTCATAAAGCCAGCAAAATAAATTCACCAAAACTGGAGAGGAGAAGGTAAAACGTTTTGGGGAAAACCACCTCATGACTGACAGGTATAAAACGTGCCTCGCCAAGTTGAAAGTGGGTAGAGGTACCCTGGCTCCTGGGAGTTCTCATCACTAAGGTAGAAAACCCTGTACAGACGAGCACAATTGGAGTGGTTTGACCAAGGGCGATGTTCCACCATGAAGTCCATTCCCTGTAGGGAGATGGAACACCTCAACAGTTTGGGATTCTCACCCCTCATTTGAAAGAGTCATCTGAGTGGGCTGTGGTCTGTCTGAATTTGGGAATGAGTCCCAAACAGGCACAGTCTCACCTTCTTCCGTGCCAGTCCACAGCAAAGGCTTCACTCTCATTAGCACCCCAACTCTGTTCCCTGGGAAGTATCCTCCTACCGATGAAAGCTACATGTTGTCTTGGCCCTCCTCATTTAACTGTTGCAGTACAGCCCCTACCCCATGCTTTGCACATTAAGTTGCTGGGAGAAATCAGGGGTTTTGAGGAATTGTTCTGTACACATGGCCCCTTGAGGGTGTCAAAGGCTTTCCAGCAGGTTTGTGCGAAACTGGGTATTTGTTGCCGTAACCCATTTTTTCTTGTTTTTTGATGCAACTTTGACTGCAATGTACTGATCCCTGCTAACCAGGTTCCAAATACCTGTGTTCTTTCCCTAAAACTGTACCACAATTGGCACAACTCAGTCTCCCATAAAAGTCCCCAGTAAATGGTACCCTTGGTACCTAGGGCATTGTGACTGAAGGGGTCCACTAGGGCTGCAGCACAGATTGTACCACCCTAGTGACTCCTCACCAAGATATTGCAAACTGCCACTGCAGGCTGTGTGTCTTGGAGAAAACTCAGGAGTCGACATGGCACACATGCCTGTGTGCCATGCCCCCAAACACTGCAGAAGATAGGTAAGTCACCCCTACCGCAGGCCGCAGAGCCCTAAGGCAGGGTGCACTATATCCTATGTGTGGACATATCTGCCGGAGCAGATTTTACCCTACAGTCTCCAAGTCCATTCTTGGAAATTGTAAGTGCACAGGGAAGCCATAAAGAGATCACGGACTGGTTACTTGTCATTGTGAGTTCCCCAACTCCATGATGGCTTCACTGTACCTGAAGATGTTTGGTACCAAACATCTTGTCTTAATAAATTCTTACTGATGCCAGTGCTGGGTTTATTAAAAAATGCACACAGGGGTCACCCTAGAGAGTCCCCCGAAAACCTACCAAGCACTGGTATGCTATCTGACTAGTCTTAGCCAGCCTGCCACCACCATACATGTTTCCAACCTCATGGGGTGAGAGCCTGAGCTCTCAGAAGCCAGGGACAAAGCCTGTTCTGGGCAGAGGTTCTTCGCGTGTCCTCCCGGCCGGAATGACATTCCAAGGCAGGAAGATCCAAAGGCGATGCTGCCTTTGAAAAGCGACCCAGCGTCTCCTGATAGTGGAGGCGTCCACCCCCCTCACCCGTCCTTCTCCACATTTGGTGGGAGGACAGGTGGGAAAATTACTTACATTAGGAGGTGGGTCCCCATTCAGCCAGCACCACCCCTACGGTCGGCAGGTGATCTGGAGCCCACTTTTCCTTCTTTTCTATTTTTGTTTCAGAGTGAATTAGCCAATTAGGGTCAGGGTAGTGCTCCTACCCACAGGATGTGGTCACTTAGAGGGTGTAGACACCCTAAAGGTAGGTAACCCATTGGCTACTACCTGTCACCCCTTTAAGACCCCTACATTTAGTATTTAGGTGGCATACCTTGTCCCTGAACTTTAGATTAGACAGATAAAGAGAAGAAAAGGACAAAGAAGAGATGCTGACCAGAGGACTGAAGCCCTGCTCCAGAAAATTGGCACCAAACCCTCCTTCTGCCTTAAGGACTTGACAATTGTGGTGTGCTGTATTCTCCTGTGACTGTGAGGCTTCCAAGAACCTTGGAGCACCTCCAGTCTTTGACAAATCACCAACAAACTCACTTGAAGTGGAGGTACCACTCCCCTGCAGTCACAGGCACCGGCTTTAAAGGCGTTGTGGTGCTTGAAATGAGGTCGCCCTCCACACCTTCAACCTTTTCATAGAAAAGATCCAACATCACAAGTCAGGGCGGCAGAAAGTTTGGACCTTCCTATGATGCACCACCACAGTTCCTACTCTCCCTCTTTTTGTGACAGTGCCATGACAGGTACTGAAAGCTTCAGTTCACCTGCAAGCCCTCATGATGTTTCCATGGTCCTTAAGATATAGAAGAAATTGTATATATGATCCCAATATACTTTAGACTTTCCTTTATTCTGCAAACAATGTATGTTGTCTAAGAGTTCCCTTGTTAGTTCAGGGGAGACGAAAATTCTCACAAGCACCAAATAATGAAAAGTTATACTTGTTTAGCACTTACACATCCTAGCTATTGGCAGCACTACATACATTAAATGTATAACACCATCACAAGTCAGGGCGGCAGAAAGTTTGGACCTTCCTATCATGCACCACCACAGTTCCTACTCTCCCTCTTTTTGTGACAGTGCCATGACAGGTACTGAAAGCTTCAGTTCACCTGCAAGCCCTCATGATGTTTCCATGGTCCTTAAGATATACACTAAGCTCATCTATGCCACTGAATGGCTGCCCTAGAAATGCATGGCCAAACTGCAACTAAAAGAGCCATATTGGCCATCCATGCACTAACTACCTTAACAATAGTTCCTACTGAAGTTAAACACAGCTGCTCACTTTACTTATTTTCAGGTTTTATATAATTTTCTACAGCACCTACCTGGGCCAGAAAGGCATCAGAACACTGAAATTGTATATATGATCCCAATATACTTTAGACTTTCCTTTATTCTGCAAACAATGTATGTTGTCTAAGACTTCCCTTGTTAGTTCAGGGGAGACGAAAATTCTCACAAGCACCAAATAATGAAATGTGATACTTGTTTAGCACTTACACATCCTATCTATTGGCAGCACTACATACATTAAATGTATAACACCATCTACATCAGTCATGAGCTTATGTTTGGAGTGATTTATACAAACAAGTGGCTGTTCTTCAGTGAAACTATGCACATATGCATCCAATATTGTTTCTGAAGCCAAATCCCATTAGTGTAGGAATGTGGGTGTAAAAGGGGGGGGGGGGGTAGGAATAAGGGTAAAGTATAATGAATTTGTGGTAATTTACGAATTATAGTATAGTTTACATTTTTTTACCTTCTTTGTTAAATGGGATGTTGTTTTCCACTATAATCACATCCTATTTTATGCCCATTGCTTTGTAGACTTAAACCAATCCACTTACAGTCACAGATCTGCTCAGTTTTTCATTATCTGTCTTGAAATACAGCTCTTGTAATCTTGTTCCATCTTCTGGAACCTCCTCCAACGGATCCGTCCTCGTTGTTTGTGGGGCTGCAGTTCTGCATGGAAATGCTACTTTAAATATGAATCTTGGAAAGTGTGGTTGTTCTGGGGTGAGGCATGATAATTATAACATATAGCACAACTGTTATTTCAAATCAAATCAAATCAAGCTTTATTCGGATCACACAAAATGTCCATAAAAGCATACTATAAAATACAATAAAATCCATTTATAACCAAAAATATCAGAAGAAAATGACATCTTAGCATAATTAAAATAAGCACAATTATTATACAGTTATACTTATATTGATTCATAGCTGAATTTTTCTAAGTGAACGAGTTCATTCCTTTGTTTTGTTGCCAACGTTATATAATAAATTACTGCATTGCAAACTGGTATTTTTTCCAAATTTCGTAAAAAATAAAAAGCAGTTTTATAGAAGAAAAGGCGATTATCTTTAAAAATTGGACGGAGATACATTTTCCCAATTTCTATAAAAAAATTACAAAAAAGTAAAAAGTGAAGGGTGCTTTGTTTGGACCTACCATCGCACGGACAGTTTGGAAGATTGACACACCACTTGCCCCTTTTAGGAAAAGCAAAAAGATGGTGTAATGTGTTAATCCGTAGACTGGTTAGGTAGAATCTATGCTGTACGTTAGTTATAAAAACGAGGTATGGCTGTATACCCATAGCAATTGGTCCTTCAAGATAAGATACAACAGTTTTCTTGGTTCTTGAAACCTCATCTCTTAAGACTGTCCTAACATTCAGAAGGCTCCTTTTTAATTCAACCTTACTAGTTTTTTGTATATCTTCAGTTTGATTCCCATTCAGGGGCAAATTGCATTCTTCTAAGAGACCACTAATATAACTTAACCAAGGCATTTTCTTACATCGGTCTTGGGACAAACAGTCTAATATAATATCCCTCGTAAAGTGAGTTTCTTCCCTAGTCCAGAAACGGTGCCCAAATGTAAGGCGGCCATGCTAATCAAATCATGTATATATGATGTTCTAGTTTCTCTGTGCAAAATATTAGAAGAGGTAGAGGCAGGTACGGCAGCAGGCGTCTTAAAAAGTTGTTTTCAAGGGTTTGCAATGGCGAAATATCCATCTGGCCCCATAGGGCTCCCCGTAACAACTCCCTGTGATACACTTTGCTCTGTATAACTGAAGAATCTCCTGTACATGTTTTTTACCAAAATTTTGGGAGAATCTAAAAATGGCCTCTACTAATTTCTCAAATTTCAGCTTGCATAGAGTTATATGTGTATTCCAAGTACCCTTACTGTTAAAAAGAATCCCTAAGTCAGAAAATGTAAATGTTCTCTCTATTAATGTCCCGTTACTGTAATGTGATTTTGTTTTAATATTCCTTTTGCCACAGGACATAACCAAAGTCTTGCTCAATCAATCAATCAATCAATCAATCAATCAATCAATCAATCAGATAATTTTTAGAGCGCACTACATACCCGCAAGGGTTCCAAGGCGCTGAGGGAGGGGATGGGGGGGTGCTGTGGCTACTGGTCGAACAGCAAGGTCTTGAGTTGTCTCCTGGAGGTTAGAAAGTATTTGGTTTGTCGTAGGATAAGGGGGAGGCTGTTCCAGGTCTTGGTGGCGCGGTGGGAGCAGGATCTGCCTCCGGCTGTGGTTCTACGGATGAGTGGGACTGTAGCCAGGGAGAGGTTTGCGGAGCGGAGTTTCCTGTTGGTACGTAGATGGAGAGTCGACTGTTGATGTAGGCTGAGCCGGTCTTGTGGAGTGCCTTGTGTGCATGGATCAGGAGCTTGAAGGAGATCCTTTAGTCGACAGGGAGCCAGTGCAGGTTCCTAAGGTGGGAGGTGATGTGATCGCAGCGTGGGCGTCTAGGATCAGGCGTGCAGAGGCATTCTGGATTCTTTGCAGTCTGATGATGAGCTTGGTAGGGGCGCCGGTGTAGAGGGCATTTCCGTACTCGAGTCTGCTGCTGACTAGGGCCTGGGTGACTGTTTTCTTTGTTTCTGTCGGGATCCATCTGTAGATTTTGCGGAGCATACGGAGGGTGTTGAAGCAGGTGGAGGAGACAGCACTGACTTGTTTGGTCATGGTGAGTTTCGAGTTGAGGATGACTCCCAGGTTGCATGCGCGGTCGGTGGGTACAAGGGGTCTTCCTAGTGCTGTGGGCCACCAGGATTCGTCCCATGCTGAGGGGTTGGGCCTGAAGATGAGGATCTCCATCTTGTCTGTGTTCAGCTTAAGGGGGCTATCCTCCATCCATTCGGCGAGGGCCTTCATTCCCTGGTGGAGGTTGAATTTGGCGGTGAAGGGGTCCTTGTTGAGCGAAAGGATCAGTTGCATGTCGTCGGCTTTGGAGATTATGTTGAAGTCGTGATGTCGGGCGATGCGTGCGAGGGGCGCCATGTAGACGTTGAACAGTGTCGGACTGAGGGAGGATCCTTGTGGGATGCCGCAGATGATCACGGAGGCTTCGGATCGGAATGGGGAGGCGGACTCTCTGGGTTCTGCCTGAGAGGATGGAGGAGTTCCAGTCGAGGGCCTTGTCTCGGATCCCTGCGTTGTGGAGACATGTGCGTAGGGTTCGGTGGCAGACGGTGTTGAAGGCGGTGGAGAGGTCCAGAAGGATGAGGGCCACCGTCTCGCTCAGGTTAATTTTTTAATGTTTTTCCGGCAGAAAACTAGTAAAATTGTCCCTCGGGATCTGTAAGCCGTTCGCTGGCCGTGAAATTAGTTAGCTGTTATTTAATGTTGTTCATTTGCATGCATGCCAAATCCTTGTACACGAAACAGTGAAAATGAACATTCTATGCTCCATATCAACAACTATGAATATTGTATTGTACTCATAAGTTAATTTTTTTAAAACAAATCCGTCCTCATCGACTCCAGTTCGGGATTTGTGAGAGCCAGGCAATCATCTTCTTGGATTCTCCTGCAGCTTTGAAGGCTTCGGATGACTATGGCTTTTTCCTCCAAACTGCGGTCATTCTTGCAGGGACAGGTCGTCCTATTACAAACCATCAGCAAGGTGGCACAGTGGCAACTGGAAGCAGTTACACTGCTGGCAACATAGACACATTAAGAACACACATGAATTGGTCCACCTATTGACATCTAAAAAAATATTTGTTTGTTGTGCTACTATTGAGAAAGAGTCAACCAAGCCAGCTGTGAATTATTGTCCTCATCTTCCACAAAGGAGACAGACGAGTCACTTCACTTTGACAAAGTCTCAGACATCCTTTGAAATTTAACTTGGAAGAACCTGGCTACATTAAATAGACTGCACCGACATTTCTGCTTTAAATTGAGCACACCACAGATGGTGCAATTTAATGCTGCATTACGTAATCAGCATTTGAAAAGCACAATTCTATCATTTAGTTTTCGCAAATTGCTTTCAGAATTTGGGCATCCATTCGAAGTGGTACTTCACTGACAATTGGCAAGACGGTATGGAGTCATCACTAACGATTCACAAAGACATTTATGAGTAGTGCCACTTTGCATACTCATAATTGACTTTGTAAATTGCCCCCATAATCTTTAAGCTAACTCTAGATTGATGTATTAGTTTTGGTAGGCTTATTTTCTTAATGATTACTCTTCTGGCAGACATTACAACCGAATTTCATATTTGTCCATATTTCAAACTATGGGTTAATTCACAAAGGCATTCCATGAATATATGAAGTATCACGTGTATAGTACTACTTCATGAACTCATAAATTACTGTAAATTGGTCCCATTGTGTTTTTCAGTGAAGAGAGGGTCAAATGCTTTGATCATAAGGAAATGTCTTTTTTGCATGGACACCCCCCAAAGCTTTGGACTGATGCTGCTTCTTTTTCAACTCTGACAGTGCACTGAGGCCTGCTATCTGGACATCCACTCCAGTGTTCTAATCCATTACAAAATATATGTTAAATGGGCTAACCCCAATTGGCATAAGCTGACTTGCTTATAGGTCCCTGGTATATGGTACCAAGGGTACCCAGGGCATTAAAGACAGAGTGCCCCAGGGCTCCAGCTCTGATTGGGCCACCCTGTGTGTGACAAAGTACAAAATGGCTCCCAGCCTGCCCCTGCTACCTGGAAGAGAAGTTTTAAAACTACTAGCTCAACTTTGCGATTTAAATCAATAGCAAAGCCCCCATTTTCCTTAACAATACATATAATTCTCTCCTAAGGAAGGGCAATGGAGCCCTAGGACAGGGAGCTGTATATTATTATGCAGGGCATATTCATTTTAACATGTGACCGAACATCAAAGCTTCCAAATGGTCATTTGTTCTGTGGAAAAGTTAGTAGCCCCATTGGGTAACACTGAGTTACCTACTGTCACCTTAGTCAGGCTAACTTCTGACTGGGACTACTAAAATGGGAACTTCAAGGTATCAAATCAAAGATGGTATTAAATCCAATGTGATGCCCAAGTCTAATTTAATGTCACATTTAAAGAAAGGCAACTTCTAAAAAGTTGCCCTCCTGTTGCCCAGTTTGCCCAGTGGCCTTGCACAGTTGCTGGCAACCAGATAGCCTTCTGCCCTCCTGGGGAGTAGTGTGAACGACTCCTAGGCTCAGAAACAATTAACCATATACAGAGGAAGATGTCACCTCCCCAAGCAGGAAGCCACTCTGGGTGCTGAATCAAAAGGCGAGCTTCAAAGGCTAAGCAGACTTTGGTGGGCAAATGGCGATCACACTGCCTAAGGGCTTCCCCTTGGATCAGGTAGACAGGCCAGTGCCCAAACCAGTTTTCCTGTGGGTGTGTAGCCCACAGGTAGCCACACCTCAAGGTGGGGGGCTACCAAGATCCAAATATCCAAGGAGGGTTCAGACATATTGAGAGTGGGCAGAAATCACACTCTGGGATTGGTATATGCCATACATAGCCAGAAGTTGTTGCAGAGGAAGAGGGATCCTGGTTGCCCCTTGGCTAGTAACCATATTATTCCATGAGTGCACTTTCTGGCCTAAATTTGGCATCTCTGGCACCCTAAACCTCAGATCACAATGGAAATGGAGAAAGGACTGATGAAGAACTGCCTTGCTGACCCCAGGACCTGGCTAGAGAGTCTGTACCATCTGCTGAACTGCACCTGATGGACCTTGGGCTATCAAAGAGAGAACTGTGCCTGTAGCTCCTGGCTCATGGAAAAGCCACTCTTGATCCTTAGACCAAAGAAGTAAATCCAAGGGTTAGTCGGCGGACCCCCTGGAACCAGCACCAAGTCCATCAAAGTGGAAGAAGCCCACTCCGTCAATCAGTAGCCACATTCTTCACATCTCAGATGACAGCCGCTGAGCAACCTGAAAGACCAATCTTCGATGGGCAAAAGGTGCATCTGAGTCTACTGGACCTGAGAGTGTTGCCTGAGTCCAGATTGGTCACCAAAGGACTCCAGCCTCTATCAAAGGATACCACACGGCCAGCTGTGTACAGAGATCAGTGTCCAGTAGCAGCTGACTTTTCACTGGCTCAAAAAAGCTTCTAGAAACTCTGACCCCTGTGGCCAAAGTGTGTTGACCGGGGAATAACTGCAAGTCACTCCCCATTGACCGCACAGTAACCTGCGCATTTTTCAGCATCCCCAGCATCAGGACCACTCAAATGAAGTCTAAGGTCATCTTGATGTAAAATGTGGCTTTGGTGACCAGGTAACTGTTGAAATAATCCTAGTGGCCCCCTTACCTCCCTGTCAGATTTGGTCTCCCCACTCAGGCCGGAGTAACCGAATACAACTCTTTTAAACTTTTAAAAATGTTCTAAACTTTATGGTTACCGTTGCTTGTTTCCGCTTTGGCCTAAAAAGTCGAAATGTATCTCTGGAACCCTCTGATGGATTTTGCTCATCTTGGTGTGTATAAATTCCTAAAAATATAATATATTTCTATAAACTGGTGTTGGATTTATTTCGTGTTGCATGACTCTCTCATTTCATTGTTTCTTGCTTCTGAAATGCTTTACACTAGTTCGTTTGTTTAAGCCTTGCTGCTCGAAGTCACAGCTACACAAGGTTGAGCCAAAGGTTTTACAAACAAGCCTGACTGGACCCAATACAGTTTTGCAAGTGTATTACACAGCCAGGTCCATAACCATACCACAGAATACACCACAGTCACTAATGTACACTAATAATGGGTTATGTGTATTGTATTGAAACATTTACATGCTGCTTACTACCTCTATGTGGAGCTATGAAGTGCTTGTCTACATAGGTAGCATGTTACAGTGTGTAGAGGGTATGTTTGGAAGTGTGTTGTCCTTGCTTTGATCCTATGTTGGAACGTTTTCTATGTTGTTATATTAAGTTATGTTATGTTATGGTATTTTGTGTTATGTTGTGTTATGTTGTGTTATGTTAATGAAGCTTATAACGCGAGCGTTCACCAGTCAGTTTCATGGCGCTGAGAAGGGAAAAAGATGGGCAAACAGGTGGGTAGAGAATTAGTTAAAGGTTTTGTTGAATAGCCAGGTTCTTAATGCTTTCCTGAACTCTAAATACCAGGGAGCTAATCTTATTTCAATGGGGAAAGAGTTATATAGTTTGGAAGCAATGACCGAAAAAGTAGCGCCACCCAGCCTCTTCCTCTTAAACTTGGGGATTGACATGTAGTTCAGATGGGCAGATCATAATAGGCACTTGGGGGTGTACTTATGTAGTTGAGAAGTGATAAAAGTGGGGCTTTTGTTGTGGAGTGATTTGAAAATGATGCATCTGACTTTGAAGATTGTTTTTTGTTCTGCAGGCAGCCAGTGGAGGTTTTTCATGGGAAGATGATGTGACATTGCTTCGGTTGTTTATAGATTAGACAGACTGCCTGGATCTGGATGATTTGGAGTTTTCAAAAGGCATTTGGATAGGCCAACATATAAGGCTTGGCACAGTCAATCCTAGAAAGAATGAGGGTGATGACAGCTTGGATAAGGGCCTCCAAGGTAAGGAATTTGGCGATGTTCTTAATTTTGTGGCGTAAAGATGAAGCGATTACTGAACCAATTTGAGGCATCATGGAGAGTTCAGCGTCGATTGTCACTGCAAGACATTTTACTGCTTTTTTGGAGTGGGAGGGAGAGTTCCCAACTCAGGAGGCCAAAGTGAGTTGGTCCAGTATTCAAGCTTGTTTTTGGTGCTAATAAGCTCTGTTCTTTCCTAATTTAATTTCACATAATTGCTGTTCATCCATTTGCGGATACACAGCATGGTGGATTGAAAGTGTACCTTGTATGCGGGTGTGATTTGGAATTTGAATTGCAAGGCATCTGCAAAGTTGTAAATAATGCAATTCATTTTTTGGACAGGATGAACCGAGGGCAAATGTAAATGTTGAATAGATGGGAGGATAGTGATGATCCCTGGGGTACTTCACACTCTAACTGAACATAGGAAGAAGTAAACAGAGTTAAGCGGACCGACTGAGAGCAGTCTGTTAAAATAGGAGAAAACCCAATCGAGCACTGGGCCCCTCAGCCCAGCAGCCTCTGCAGGGTCTTCGCAGATATTATGGTCCACCATGTCGAAAGCCGCTGATAGATCAAGGACACCAGTGCCTGGGTGTAGCCACTATCGCTTTGTGCGCACATATCGGCCATCACGGAGAGGACGACTGCTTCTATAGAGTAAACATGATGAAAGCTGGCCTGACATGGATCTAAATATTTTGACTGTTTTATAAAAGTGCATCGGTCACGTGCTAGGTGCGTCTCTATTACTTTTGCTAGATAAGGCAGGAGGGATATTGGGCCATAGTTTTTCAAAGAAAGGATCTTCACCTTGTTTTTTCTGGAGGGGAACTATTATTGCTTCCTAAATGTGCTAGGTTCTTTCAGGGAGAGTTTGTGGAGGGATAGGACAGGGTCCGAGTTGATCAAGAGAGACAATTTTAGGATTTTTTTTAGGGGGAAGGATCATTAGGAGAGCATGGTTTTACTTTAATCTATAGATCCTTAAAGCCATAATTACTGGTTTCTGGAAATGAGCATAAGGTGATCAGGTTCATATCATCTGGGCTGTTCATATTTGCTAGGGAACTGGTGGAAATGCTCATTATCATAGTCTTGATTTATCCGTAAAATAGGCTTTGAATGCATTGCATAAGGACAAGGACTGGGAAGGACAGTGGGTAGCGTAACTCTGTCTGGGTTACAGAGTCTAGGATTATGCCAAATATCTCCTTTGATTTGTTAGTGGACAGAGGTATTTTATTTGTAAAAAAAAGGCTGATTTGTTTTGATAAATGAGATATTTGTATTGTTTGAGATGTTGTAGGTAAGATACCTTGACCTCTATGTCATAGTTCTTCCACCATTTATGTTAGTAGCAATGTAGATCTAGCTTAGCAAATATAGGTCTTTAGTAAGCCATTTGAAGGCTTCATGGTGTCTGGTCTGTTTTATTTTGCATAGGGGTGCTGGGATATCACTGGCTTTTGTGAGCCAGTCTAAGATTGCCTATCCAAATCAGTCAATGTTATTTTCAGGATCAGGTATAGTGAATGCTAATGACTTGCAAAAGGAGTTTAGTTCAACCCGTGATGCGCTCCTGGAGAGGAGTCCAATAACACGAGGCGGTTTTGGGGTGATAGTTCTGTAAGTGTAAATTTTCATGAGATGGTGGTCAGACCAGGCATATAGGGACACTGTAAAACTGGACAGTGCTGATACTTGGAGCAGTCTTGGTCTAACATATGAGTAAGCATGGGCAAAATTTGCGAATTCGCGTTCCGCGAATTCGCGGATTTCCCCGCAAAATCGCAAAAAAAATCCACGAAATTCGCAAATTTTCCCACGAAATCGCAGATTGTTTTGCGATTTGCCCTGGAGTACTTTCTACTGGCTAATCCAGTAAGTGCTCCCTCATTGGGTAAATGTATAGTGCTTTTACTACACTGCAGCTGCGTAAAGGGCCAGAAGATGTGTCTCCAGTGACCATGTGTGCCTGTAACACAGGCACAGGCACACATGGTCACTGGAGACACATCTTCTGGCCCTTTACGTAGCTATAGTGTAGTAAAAGCACTATGGGGCAGGTTTACAAGCCGCTTGCGCCTCTTTTGCGCCCCAGTTGCGTCACTTTTGTGACGCAGCGGCAGCACAAAAGATGCTCCATGGTGCTGGGTATTAACAACGTGACACATCTGAGAGATGCGTCACGTTGTAAAGCCCTGCGCCATCAGGAGGTTTTCCGGCGCAGGGGAGGGCGTTCCTGCGCAGGAACGCCTCCTAAAAGTGGCTGTGTGAAATCTACAAGATTTCACTCAGTCACTTTTAGGCCAATGCTGAGTCAAAACCCTGCACCAGCTTGAAGCAGGCGCAAGGCTTGACGCAGCATTGGGGAGATAGGGCCCCCCAGAGCATTGCTGGAGCTGCGTCGTGCTTGCAACGCAGCTCCAGCAATGCGCTGCTTTTACGGCATAGATGCGTGACGCATCTGTGCCGTTTTTGCCACATGGTGCGCCGCATTGTAAATGCAGCACACCATGGGTGGCAGAGCTGCGGCGCACAATAACTGGCGCATCCCTGGGGATGCGCCAGTTATTGTAAATCTGCCCCTATACATTTAGCCAACGAGGGAGCACTTACTGATTAGACAGTAGAAAGTACTCCAGTTGAGTAGAGGTATTGCCCAAAAAGGTGGCATCTTCGTGGACAAACACGCAGGGCGGGATTCATTCTGCCCCCTGTTAGACTCGTTTTATGTGCCCTTCTGCCCTCTGTTAGACTCGTTTTTCCCATGTTTTTCTGCCCTTCAGCCCTCTGTTAGACTCGTTTTTCCCTTGTTTTTCTTCCCTTCTGCCCCCTGTTAGACTCGTTTTTTGTGCCATTCTGCCCTCTGTTAGACTCATTTTTCCCTTGTTTTTCTGCCCTTCTGCCCTCTGTTAGACTCGTTTTTTGTGCCCTTCTGCCCTCTGTTATTCCCTTGTTTTTGTGCCCTTCTGCCCTCTGTGAGACTCGTTTTTTGTGCCCTTCTGCCCTCTGTTAGACTCGTTTTTCTGCCCTTCTGTCCTCTCTTAGACTGTTTTTTGTGCCCTTCTGCCCTCTGTTAGACTCGTTTTTCCCTTGTTTTTCTGCCCTTCTGCCCTTTGTTAGACTGCTTTTTGTGCCTTTCTGCCCTCTACATCACCACCTCATCACTCAGCGCTACCCCAGCATCACTCAGCACCACCACATTATCACTCAGCACCACCACATTATCACTCATCACCACCACAACACCACTCAGCACCACCACAGCATCACTCAGCACCACCACAGCACCACCACAGCACCACTCAGTGCTACCACAGCATCACTCAGCACCACCACAGCATCACTCAGAACCACCACATTATCACTCGGCACCACCACAGCATCACTCAGCACTAGACAGCACCAATCAGCACCACCACAGCACCACTCAGTGCCACCACAGCATCACTCAGCACCACCACAGCATCACTCAGCGCCACCACATTATCACTCAGCACCACCACAGCACCACTCAGTGCCACCACAGCATCACTCAGCGCCACCATATTATCACTCAGCACCACCACATCACCACTCACCACCACCACAGCATCACTCAGCACTAGACAGCACCAATCAGCACCACCACAGCACCACTCAGTGCCACCACAGCATCACTCAGCACCACCACAGCATCACTCAGCGCCACCACATTATCACTCAGCACCACCACATCACCACTCAGCACCACCACAGCATCACTCAGCACCACGACAGCACCAATCAGCACCACCACAGCACCACTCAGCGCCACCACAGCATCGCTCAGCACCACCACAGCATCACTCAGCACCACCACCACATTATTACTTAGCACCACCACAGCACCACTCAGCACCACCACAGCATCAATCAGCACCACCACAGTATCACTCAATACCACAACAGCACCACTCAGCACCACCACAGCACCACTCAGCGCCACCCCAGCATCAATCTGTGCAACCATTCAACAACAACTGGTTCAAATATGTTCTCTCAATGTTTCAAGCTTTATTAAAAATGTCACAAAAAGATGTTAATATTTCACTTCTGTTCTTGGATTTTCGTCACAATACAATACATTGAACATAATCTTCACAAAAGTTATTTACAAAAGTTTAAGCTATTGCCAGTATAAATTAAAATCACTTTTATTTAAGTCTTAATTATTTAAAAAAATTAAAAGCCATTGTAATTTGTAATATCAATACATCTAAGTCACGTAAATACAAAACATGTTGCATTACAAATGATATAAGTGTCACATTTGCGAAAGTTATAACTATTGGCATTGTAAATGACAAAGCTATTAATGTAGCTATTTTGGAAACCAACCCATAAATAAAAAAAATGTCATTTACAAGACCAATAGCTCAAACTTTCCTAATGCGAGACCTATTGCATTGCAAATGCTTGTTTTTATATCTGTCAGTGCTTCCTGTTGAGGTTTAATTTTCGTGACAGGTGCCTCATTGCCTGCTTGTAACTATTCTCTGACCCTGCTTCAAGGGTCAGAGCAGGGTCAGAGAATAGTTGCAAGTAGGCAACGAGGCGCCAGGAAGCACTTACAGGCTTACAGCAGCAGGTGCCCAAGTTGAAGTTAATTTCTTTGTAACCCTTTTGTAAAAGGTTACAAAAAATTAGCTTCAACTTTTGCACCTGCTGCTGTAACCCTGTAAGTGCTTGGCTGAAAAATCGTCCTCGGTGATTCGTGGATTTTACCGCGATTTCGCGAGATTCGCGGATCGCGAAATCACGGAAAATCCGCAAATTCCGCGAGCAGAACGAATTTTCAGCCCATGCTTAGATATGAGGCCATATGTAGGTAATCTCTATTTACGGATTCTTAAATACCGAATTTTATCGATTCGGTATTTAAGAATCGGTAAATAGTATGTAGGTAAAAATTCGGTAAATTTTACCGATTCGGTAATATTCGGTATTACCGATTCGGTAATTCCCATTCATTCCACTGGTTAGAGGCGGCAGACCCGAGAGCAGAGGACGGCCCGGGGCCAGGGTTCGATTCCCGGCGCAGCAGGTTTCTGGACCAGGGTCAGCGGACTCGATAATTCTCTCGCCTCGGTGCCCACTCTGATCAGCGATCACACTCGGCAACCCTGGGCATTAGCTTGCCTCATCTTCACTAACGGCCCCACCAGACCGCCGGGGATGCCTGGTCTCACCCTGGAGATACCCATTAAGGGACCATCTCTCAGGGAAGCCAGGAAGGGTTTCGCAGCGGTCGAAGCGCCTTGGGACCCTACGGGTAAGTAGTGCGCTATATAAATGCCTATACATTTACATTTACATTTACAATGGGAAGCCATTCACTACACCGAATCGGTAATAGGGGGAGCGTATTCAAGGGTGGCAGTGTGTCACATTGACACCCCGTTGCACCCCTGAATCGTGCATTTGAGCACATGTGGCACACATACATGCCCTAAGGGCATGTATGTCTGCCACATGGCACTTTTTAAAAAGCACAAAATTGCTTTTTTAAAGGTATACGATATTTACCACCAACTTGTAGTTGGTGGTAAATAACGAATCCTTAAATCAAAAATGCACTTACTTGAGTGCTCCCCACATAGGATTTAAGGATTCGGTAATTTACCAATTTGGTATTTTATAAATTTGGTAATTTACCGATTCCTTAAATTACTGATTCGGTAAATTACCGAATCCTTAAATCCAGCCACCTACATTGGAAAAAGCTAAATACCGGTCGGTAACAGGAAATTTACCGATTTTTGGCCATTACCGACCAGTATTAAGCTACCTACATATGGCCCATGGTCTTTTATTTGCTTTAAGCTTCTGAGATGGTCAGAAAAATCAGAGGAAAGGTGTCCTCCCTTGTCATTGTTTGCCAACTAATTAAAGTCATCTATCAGTAGAATTTTAGCATGGTCTGCAAAAAATGGCGAGATAGATTCATAAAACAGCTGCTTGAATTGCTGCATATAGTCTGGGGGTCGTTAGTTGAGGGAGCAGTTAAGGGGAGAGAGGTGAGTGTCCAGTTTGATTGTGAAATTATCTTCTACTGGATTGTTTAATGAAGTAAATTTAGAGAACTTAAGGTGATCTTTAATTACTGCGGCTACTTCACTACCATTGTCAGGCAGTAAGGCGAGTATGCAAGGGGATGATTCGTCTGTGAGCCATGTTTCGGTCAACAGAAGAATATCTGGGATTTCAGAATCTAAATGGTGAAAGGACTCGGTTTGGTGTTTTACCATAGAGAGTTTGTTTAAATAGTAGTGTATTATTTGATCGGAGTCGGTGCTTTGATTGCTGTTTGTAGGACAGGGTTTCATATTAGGTGATGGAGCATCCATACCTGCAGGAATGATCAAAGTGTTGGTAGAAATAAGGATGCCTTCTTCATGTAAAGTCAGTAAGACATTGGGGTATAAGTAGCAGTTTGTAGAGTGGAAGTTTTTGATATCTTGTGGGGAATAGAAGTACGTTTGGTTGACCTCCAGTAGGATGCAGATGGGCGCAGACGGGCTTGCTTTTGGAGTGCTGGCAGCGCGCCCACTGCACGCGTTCTGTTTGGAATAGTCATTTATATGTTGTGGAGCTATTAGCTTCACCCCCAAATGAGTGAGGCTTGCAAGTGATTGTTTCCCCAATACTCTACATGTTGTATGTACATGGTGGCCTTCAAAGTGCAGTTATTGTGTTATGGGATACAGCCCTTAGCAGTGTGGTAGATGAAGAAGGATGTGAAAGAGGGACACAGTTTATGGCTTTCAGTAAGCAGTCAGATTTGACCATCACTGGGGGTCACTTTTATGGTATTTGTTATTATCATACTCCACTTAGCTGCTTACTGCACTGGGTTGTCCATTCTGAAATATTTTTCTTACGATTTATGGATCTGAGCACGCTTAGGTTGGAGAAAAAAACAATGTAGAGACCTGCCGGAATGGGAGCTTGTACAGTACGGGTGCTGGGCATGACCCATAGAAGTTTTGTCTTATGCAATCGTAAAAGTGTCAAACAGTAAAAGGAGATTTTCATGCTGACTATATGGACTAGAATCATCTGCCCGACCCCTTACTGCTATGTAATTAGTATAAGTGTGGGTCAGGAGGGTTATACATTGTATTTGCAATTGTAATTGCATTTGTATACCATTTCCTACACCCAAGGAGGCATCGAAGTACTTTATGCCGGGCAGCACACGGCTCCGGAACCCATGGTTAGTGCATTTGTCAGTGGTTAATGTTGGTTATAGGGATTAGTCTTCTGCTCTTAAGGAAACTATTACATGCATTTACTCCAATTTCTCTGTGGTAGATTAAATTAATAGGAGTTAGGTGTTATCTTTGATGGGAGGGTGGCATGTGAATTCATTCAATAGTTTGCTGTATTGATAATGAGGTACAGGTGATTAACCACATGGCTGCTAGGCGTTTTCCCGTCCTGTGCTGGAATTTGTTGTTTTACTTTATTTCATGACGAGCTCAGCTCGTCATCAGCACAGCTCAACCGTGCATCATGACGAGCTGAGCTCGTCATCAGCATCGAAAGGGTTAAGTTACAGGGATCTTAATTTTAAAGGAGTGGTGTGATTTTTGAAATTAGATGTGGGCAGTTAGCAGAATTATAATAAGAGAGATTATGGCAAAAATGCATGTTACAGTAAATTATGCTCAGAGAGAGAGTAGGTATGCAGAGGATGCTAAGGGTGGAGAGAGACATTCAAAGGAAAAAGCAGAGCTGACACCTGGAAGTTTTAAGGAAAGGTCCATTTGTCATGCAGCGTCTTAAGGAATATTGTGTAGGCTTTTTGAAATAGCATGCAAAACTATAACAAGACCCAATATTATTTGCATGGAAGACAGTGCTATATTAAGTACTTCAGCAAGGCTAGCTGATCTGCTCAGGGGTTTGAAACATGAAGTAAAAGCTGGCCACCTATATTGATAACCTTGTTATCATGTTAACGTGAGATTATATGCAGAATAAACAAGCATTTGCAATGCAATAGGTCTCGCATTTGTGAGAGTTAGAGCTATTGGTGCTGTAAATTACAGTCTTTTACCCATGTGCTTTGGTTTGGAGTGGACTGGATGTATGTGGTGTGGAGTGGAATTATATGGGTTGAACTGTTATTGTTAGTTGTGGAATTGTGTGGTGTGGAGTGGATTTGTGTAGTGGAATAATGTGGAATGGTGTGCAGTGGAATTTTATGGATAATAATTAAATGGTATTGAGTTTACCTGAATTATGTGGAGTTGGATTGTACGTCATGTAGTATAATTATGTGGAATGGTAGAGTGGTATGTAGTGCAGATTAAGGTGTGCTGCTCAATTTTGTGGCATGATGTGGAATTCTGTGGTATGAAGTGGATGTATGTGGTGTGTTGTGTAATTGTGTGGTCGAGTTGAATGATGTGGTTTGGGGTTGAGTTATGTGGGGTGGAATGGAAATGTGTAGAGCTGAATTGTGTGGTGTGAAACTGTGTGGAGTTGGGTGGAATTATGCTGATTGGAATTACGTGGCATGGTCTGGAGTATTTATGTGGATTGTTGCTATGTGACAGTGGTTTTATGTGGGGTGCATTTATGTGGTATTGAGTAGAGTGTAGTTATGTGGAGTTGAATCATGTTGCGTGCAGTGGTATGGTGTTGTGTTATTTATTTCATGCTATAACTTCACGCTAGGTTAGATGATGTCATGGTATGTTGTTGAAGCCTCCCTTTCATATATTAACTGGTCACAGTCTCTAAGTTGGGGCCACTGCGGGAATGAACACCTGAGAACAAAAACACTGACAGCTGGCCATCAAACTAAGATAACTTAGCAGATATTGTTAACATAGGTGGATTAGTGAGAAATAACAGTCGCCATGAAGAGAAGAGTCTACAGTAAGCAGATATGGTAGGTCCTGGTTGGCATGGGTAAAGAGAGTGAGTCCATATGGACAGGGTCTGTTATTTTTAATGGGCATTTACTGTCCCACACTGGGTACCTGCACTTCTTTATTTTGAAAGCGAGAGTAACCTGCACTTCTCAGTAGGCCTGCAATACATTTAATAGATAAGTACCAGTACTTCTCAGGAGCAAACAGGTACTCTAAATACCCGCATTTCTTTATGTCCATTTAGAGCACTGCACAGGACAGCACAATTCCTGGCTCTGTTTTTAGTGAGGTGCAATGTGAAGTTCTTGGGGATATGCCAATAATGAACATCAAGTGTCTCTGTGAGAGAATGTAGCAGAATTGATTCTGGGGAAGGCCACTATCTTAGCTCACTCTTATTTCTGAAGAAGGGTAATTCCTCTTCCGCCATAGTGGACATATTCAGAGGCAGTACTAGTGTGGCAGAGTGTGACTCCAACATCAGGATAGGCATGCTCTGATCCTGTGAGCCAGTCGTACTCACCCATGTAATGAAATATTGGAGTGAAAAGCAGCATGGTTTCTATAACATTTTTAAACAATGTAAGTCATGGCCGCTCTGGTTAAAACAAAGGCAATTGGGGATAGCGTGTCCTGCCTGCAAGAGCAGGCAGGAGAAAGTAATTTAAGAAAATAATGTTCACAGACCAACATTAAAACCTCTAGAATAACAACATCACATGTAAAAGGGGGGGTCCTCATGAGAGGTGGCAACAGGAGAAAAGGAGGTACTAACAAGGGTCTACTAAGCCTATTAACCAATGCAAAGCCACCATTTACAAAGGACAGTAACAGGAGCCGATTAAAAAGATTGGCGGAAAGTGGGCGTGGGCTCAATGCTCATATTCTGAATACAGCATGTCTTTAAGAGACAGCGCAAGCTCTGCCCATGCGAGACTTAACAAAGCTCTCGAAGCTGCTGCTGATGTCCCTACATGGGTTCATTCCTCGTAATACAGAACCTTAAAACAATTAGCTGGATACCTACTCTCTGCAGGGGTTTTCAGTGAATTGTTTGCATACCGTGTGATATAGTCTCTTCACTGATGGCCGTGTGAAGGGAGTCGATATCGGCCGACACACTGTGGTGCAGTCTGAGTTGACAGGTCTATAACTCTTGTTCTGGGATTGAGATAATCAAGGCAGATGATGCATCCAAAGGCAATTCTGGAGTCTTCAGTGTGTATGGTGGTCTAGCATTCTTGTTTCAGAAATAAGCATGGGAAGAGACACTAACCTCAGAAAGACTCTCACCATCAATGAATCAATGCAGGAACCTGGGCATAGGGTTTAATCAATCCGCTCTTTTTGCATGAGGGCTGGTGATGACCACACTACTGCAAAAGGTGGGTTGGTACAAGGATAATTGTCACTTGTTATTGGTAAATGAGCAGGCTAGAAATTTGCACCAATCACGAATGAGAACCTCTCTATGTGCTACGTGGTTTTGTGCCCAAAAGTTGGCGACATCATGGAGATCACGTCTCCCCAAGAAGAGTTGTCTTGTGTAGCTGTGTCCTTCCTGGACTGGACATGGTTGGCATGATTGATTATCTCAATGCCCTCATGAGTGTTCAGTCACTCACTGGAGTCTGAATTTCCAATGTGAGCTAAAGTGTCCAGGGACATTTCCTTAGCGGTGTCACCCAGAACATTGATAGGTTCTCCTCTATAGTCTACTGGGAATCATACTGATTTATCTTTTACTGACAGATTTTGAGGATTTCCACATAGCATAACTTTACATGCAATTAATCTAAATTGAACTAATCTACATAGTCAATGGTTATCACGAGAATCTGTATGCCTATGCTTTTCCTTGACTAGAGATAAGTCTCATAGCTTGAGAGGAAGTCAGACAGGCTAACAAACAAAGGGGGTTCCTCTAGAAGGTGGAATCAGAACTGTGGAGAAGTGTGGCTCAATGGTTAGAGAGGCAGACCCTGATGCTGATGTCTGGCCCGGACCAGGGTTCAATTCCCGCCTTGGCGGGTCTTGGGCACAATTTCCCCGGACCTGATAATTCTTGCCTCGGTGCCTATTCTAATCATGGGTCCCACTCTGCAACTCTGGGCAATAGCTTGCTTAATCTCCACAATGGCTCCAACAGCGCTAGGGTGCCTGGCTTCACCTTGGGGTTGCCCAGGAGTGGGCACCTCACAGGGAAAGGCCAGGAAGGGTTCCACAGCGGTATGTGTACAGCGCCTTGAGACCCCTTCGGGGGTGATTCGTGCGCTATATAAGCACTATATTTACATTTACATTTACATTTTACATTTAACTCACACAGGCATAAGGAGATGAAGATGACAAACACTGACTTCACCATGAAACTCGCGCTTCCTAAAATGCCCTTGCAAGAGTAGTAAAATGGCTGTTTGTCACAATGTGAGCCTAGATGGTTTGGAAGTAGGAATACTTCAGTTGGAGCACAGTAGATTGGATAGTGATGAATAGATGCAAGTTCACCTCTAAGCATAGTTTGCTTTAATGAAAGGATGGGTGTGTAGTTGACGGATAGCAATGAGAGAAAAGCCCAGATGATTCTAGACTTCCACTCATAGAGACTGTTCCTCAGGGAGACAGTAAGACTGGGAGTCAGTATCTCAGGAGGGAAAGGGGAAAAGCAGGGTAATCCTGCAGTGATGAGGTGTAACACAATGGATCTCAAACTGTTCCCTTTAGTTCACATGTTTTTAACCTGAGGAAGGAGAGTCATAAGATTGACTTAAGGTGCATACCATTGTTACCTGAATTAAAGTCAGATGCATGTCCAACTCAGGAGAAAATCTACAGCACGTGGGTGTCTTACACTGAAAGCCAGGACAGTCTGCATTTAAAGAAAAAGGTCCATATTAAAGCTAACACTACAGCAAGATAGTAAAAGGTTTGTAGAGCCCCAGTGTTCAATGACACATGACATTCCTGATGAAAGGAGGAAATCAGGTTATGTCGGCTGTCACTCTAGGATGAACAGGACTGCTAAAAGACTCATAAGCAATTGTTAATGCGTATAAAAAATGAATAGGGTACATTGTATAGCTTGTGTGACTTGCCCAGAAAGTGAGAATTCCTACATAAGGTTCTCCTAGTACCACTATCTCTGGAGAGGACACATTTAATGAAGGCACGTTTCTCTGATCAGACTTCAAAACATCTGCCCAAGCCTGGTCCATTCTCTGCTGAACAGGGTCAATGCCACACTTGCTGGTGCCCAAGCATCACACATGATCGTCCTTCACGCCACTGCCCGATGGATCAAGCCACTAGTACATTTGATAGATTTTCATGTATCCTCAAAGTCCTCCATTTGGTCCCCCTACCAGGTTGCTCCATGTTCACAATCTGCTGAATCACATATAAAACTGTAAACTGTTGGCGACACACTTGAACAATATCTTAGAGAAGAATGGGAGGGCCATGATCGGTCTGCAGTTGTCTAGTACAATGGTGCCAGCACTGGGTTCTTGAGAATTGGGCGAAGTGGCCCATTTTTATATAATATTAGAATCAGCCCTGATTCAGCGAGGAGTATATGCTGTATAGTGGGAAAATTCCAACACTGTCGACATGTACAGATGGGCTTTCTGGAGAAAAATGAGCTATAAATCTAGACACATACTGATACAAAGAGGTTCAAGGAAAGGCCTCTAATGAGACAAATTTGTCTTTACACCTTTTTAATGTTACACCCCAACTCACAAAAAATGCCTCTTTTTGTAATTTCAAAATTGTTAGTGGTCTGTAATAGGAGATAAGAGAGCTCTGGCGATCAGTGGTGGCTGGTTGCATTTGAAAGTGGTGAGGTGCAAAAACTGTTGATCTGTGTTGCATCACGAGTGAGCTAGGCTAGTGGGCACGACCGTCACAATGAGAGTTCTGGGGGCTGTCCCCCGAGAAAACTCTGAAAGAAGAGAGGGAAAATCATACACCCCAAAGCAAACTTGAAGACCACAAAGCAATAGTGGTGGCATAGACCCGAAATATATAAAAACATGAAAAACGCTCCACATTTTACAGAATAAAAATTGCCCAGTTCCTATAGTATGCAAATTATACAGTGCAACAAGCTAGGACTTTACTATCTTACCTGCACAGTACACGCACGCTGTCCTGTCTGTCCACTCTCTGCAAAGTACCTGCCTGACACCCTCCTCCTACAGTCTTGCCATCTTGACAACGACATAGCTCCTCCATTCCACAACTTCCCAATGGACAACAGTGATTTGTGTCTCATACATTTCTTCATTCACTCATTCCCAATGCCTGCTCCACAAACCCCAAAAACAGATCCCACAATCCAAACCACCGAACTTGTCCTCATGCCATCTTTGGGACCTGCAAGTGTTGGGCTGTGTGAGTGGGTCAGAGCTGAGTCAGAAGTGATGAAAGAAGGGGGAGGGAAGAACAGTGAGGAGCTCCAGCACCAGGCAGACACTGAGGCCAGATCCCAACCGATCTGTTATCAAGCTGAAGAAACACTACAAGCATGGAACACAATACAATTGAAATGAGACACCAGGGCTGAAACCAAAAGAAATAATGGGTCCCACTCCCTGGCATTGCAACCTCAGCCCTGCTCGTGTAGTGAACCCCGTAAGTCCTCGCACGCGGCGAGGAGCAGGTGACAGGAATGGAAACATGCAGATGCGCCACCCGTAGTACACAGACACAAGCCACTCTGCAAACGATTGACACAGGAACAATGCATTGCACCTCCTATCTGCCAAAGAGTCCCTCCAACCACTTCGCAATCATGGAGTTTGCGCAACCCTGCACCTGCAACACTTCAACAACTAGCAACAGCCGAAGGAAACCAGTGGTGCGTGCGAGCGGCCCACCTCTCTTTCCCTTCTTTCATTTAGTTGCTTCCCTGTGAAATGGATCCAAAAAAGAAGAAGCCCGCGAGTGGTGCGCGCGCACAGGCCACAGTGAGACTTCAAGCTGCAACGCTAGGCGCGAGACCTAAAAATATACCATAAAAATGAGATTCTGCAAATGCTGGCGTGGTTGTTATGATGTTCACCCTTCAAATTTGGGTCACAATATTTTTTAGAAAGCAAAAGTGGGGTCCTTTATGGATGTCCCTGCTTTAGCATGGCAGATACTGAAGGTGAGGACAGCTCTTCTACTGAGTGGAAGTGTATTGTCTGCATTCCTGTGGCTTGAGGGTGCAGACCAACACAGAAGTGAGGGAGGAAAGGGATGAGGCTCCCCTTTGAAATTCAATGTGGGCCTTGTTATGAAGGGGCTGCTGATTACTTCTTTTTCCTGAGCACTGCAGGTTTGATAAATGGTAAGTGTGAATGGTCGGCTTGCAGTTTCTGTTGTTCAAGGTGAGGACATTTGTTAGTTAGCCGGGCCTTTCCTTTCATGTGCCTGATTACTGCGACAGGAAAGTTGAGTGACAGCCATATGCAGACATCTCACAAATCATAGGGCCTATATTGAGAATGCATCAGATTGGAGACATCGCTAGATGCCTTAAGAGGCATTAATTAACACAAAGGCTGTGTATGGAAAGGACAGCCACTGCTTGCTGTCACTAAAGTGGTATCCCTTAGCACTCCCTTGTTAAAAGTTTCCAAAGGAGTGCTCTTGACTTGCTTCCCCTAAGTCCTGGAGCACTGGGTGTCTTTATTGATTTCCACCTTCACAATGATGTAAACCTTGCAACTCTTCACCGCCACAAGCAGGCTCTTCCTTGTTTTGTCTGCATTGCCCTTCTTGCGATGAAGCCAGCCTCATACCTCCATTACTTTTCAGCTGCAGAAGAACCAGACCTTGGAGGGCGGAATTCTACCCTGGACAGTGGACCACCGGTTCTGATGTCCTCATGGGTTCTTTCTTGACGTTTTAGCCATAAGACCACAAGTTTCATCCCTTCGGTATTTTCTCCTGCCTCTCTCACTTCAGTGTCATTCACAGGGCTGTGATCACATTGTTCACTGATAATCGCATGTCTAGCACTCAAATTGCCTTATATCATACATCAATCTTGTAAAAGTTTAGATATTTGATTGTGTCCAAATGCTTTTTTCGTGGCATTCTCAAACATAGCAAATAAGGGAATATTGTTTAATATAGAAATGGGACCAAGATCACACATTTACTTAGGCAGAGAAAGCCGGAATGAGGGCTCTTATAAATATACTTTGTTAAACAACATGCCATTTGCCATGAGACCACAACTTGAATTTTGTCAATCATGTCGGGTTGTGTCTTTGCGTGCGCTCTTTCCTCATCCCTTGTACTTATTGTTTGTTATCACTTTTTTGTCTCTCGTTTCCTCAATCGATAATCTAACAAGCAATTTGCAAGTCATCCCACAACAGTGGAGACCATTTAATAACCCCCCCCCCCACCCACACACACACTCATCGTTTGAAGGGTTGTTCCCTCCTTTGTCTCATCTTCAGTCGCAAGCAAGCAAATGCCTTAAAAGGGTTGAATGAGATTACTCTCTAAAAATTCCTAACCGAACTAAAAGGTGTTAATCTCCCTAGATTTCAATGAGTTTGCCCTTCAAAACACCCAATTCTACCCCCTTAGAAACTCTACATGTTCAGAGGGTTTTCAGTTTCACCAGTAATATAGCCCATGTTGTTAATGAACAGAGTCCACTGAGAGAGAGATTTAAAAAATAATAAGAAAATAACAGTTTACAAATAAATGCGCAGGATTAACATGTAATCTTTAATGAAAATAACGTGTTTAAAATGCATAAAAGCTGTTAGCTATCCTATTTAATTCTACTAGGCCTCGAATGGCTAAAGCAACACAGCTAAAAAACAAACTTGAACACAAATGCTAAATATGCATTATAAGTTTAATTGTTGACCAATCCATGAACATGTTTTTTTCATTACAAATAATAGTTATTTAAATGTTTTCAGGTAGTTCTGAAAAATGTTTCTTTCTACACAAAGACCATGAGTTAACACTCATGATAATGTTTGTCATTTAATGGAGTTCATACATTCAGATGCCCAATTTAGAAAACGAACATGACTTTTTAACTTACTTGTCGTTTTAATCAATGGTAGTTCTCCAAATGTTTTCTTTAACACACTAAAAGATGCTAATCTCCATATATTTAAGTGAGCTTGCCCTCCAAAACACAAAATTCCACCCTCTTTGGAGACTCTACATGTTCAGAGGGTTTTCAGTTTAACCAGTAATAGACACTTTTGTTAATGAAAAGAGTCCACCATTACAATACAACTCATACCACAACAGGTTTAGCTGTGTGTGGAATGAAAAGGAGCAGTGATTTGATCAGATACCTTCACCATCACAAAATCAGCCCCCACCGTTTTCCTGCTAACTCCCACTTTATCAATCTCCCGCTTCTGATCCCCTCGCTTTTGCAGCAGATTATGTAACTTGGTATTTCTTACCTGTTGCGTCATTCATGGTTCTGCACCCCTGCACTGCCACTAGATCTACTCCTAGGCAGCTGGGATGATCAGGTTCAAAGAAGTACCTGCACTACTATAATTAGATTTTAGGCACTTCTCATTGGAACCCCTCACTCACACCCTGCCTCTGGGGCATCCTCTGCCTTCTGTAACCCCAATTCCTTCAGCCCCTTACCTGGAGGCCCTGCACAGGGCTCTCCTGACTCCATAGCTATCAACTACCGATGTGGTACCCTTATGTCCCTATACCCACAACCATGGACTTTTCACCCACAGACATGCCCTGGCTCGCCCTTAGACTCTCTTCATGCTTGGGTGCATGTGCCATAGAGCTTCACTCTTTGATTCATATCTTGAAGGTATACAGTTGACTATTGCCCAGCCTGAAGTAGCTATAAACAGGACAGTGGTCCCTAGACAAGGCAAATTTGACAAATAAGTAAATATAGGCTAAATAGACACTATATTCTTTGCCCAGCCGGACAGATTTATTTTTTAATGAGCAAATTTTTAGAATTTTTTAAAAGGAGTGTTAACAGCAGGACACCAGCCGATGTCAACTGACACACTAAGGAAAAAGACAGACAAGGCAACTAAACAGTCTGTGTAGTTAATTCACAGTCAGACGATGATACAAACACACTATTGCTGGCATCAATTAATACATTTCATTTGCATATAGTGTGACACAGTCGACGACGTTTTGAACCTATGAGTAATACAGGTTCATCCTCAGGACATTCATTATATGCCTTCCACTTTTGAAAAAAAAGTCAAAATTAACTTGCTCAGCCCTTACTGCAAGGATGGCGCAGATATCAATGGCCTGAGTGTTTTGGGAATTACCAATTTGGGCAACAATACAACCTCTGGAATGGGAGGATGGCTGAATACAGCAGCGACGGGCCGACAATGCGATCCGCGTCCGAGGAACGAACGCCCTGAAGTAGCAGCAGTAGCGGCTGCTACCAGATCCGGGTGGTGAGGCGAGGGTGAACAAAAAAAGAAAACACTTACCTAAAAACGTCCACGGCCTCTCCTTCAACCTCCGTTCATCCAACATCTTCCTGCCCTCCTAGCCAGCAACAGGAAGCACCTGCCCACCCAGGCTCCGCATACCCAATAGCAACGCTGCAATGCAGCATTGTGATTAGTCTGAGCGCCGTCGATCTGTGCTCAAATGGGGACTTGGAGGGTTTGCATGCTCCTCAAAAGACTGTGTAATGTAGTCTGGTGGGGAAGATGCAAAGTGCGCAGGGCTGTTTGGCCAGCCCAAGAGGGCCGGCCAAGCACTTGTGCACACTTCAGGAGTGAAAACCACTCCTCTCTCTACTCTGTAAGCCCCGCCCGAAAGCCACTGAAGTATATAGGTATAATTAAATGATAACAATAGTTATTATCAGTTTATTTTTCCTTTTGTTCAGTGGGGCGACGCCCCTCCGCCCTAGCGGAGGAGCCACCACTGAGTAGCAGTGCTACTGACAACCATCATTTGCCAGTTTCTTTTCACATCAACCTGTGTTCGTGTGTCTTGTGCATTTTTAACAAAAGGAAATAAAAACATCAGCTTGTGCATGCGCATGCGTGAAATACTTTCACGCATGCACCAGAGAATTTGGGTCATTGACAGATAGGAAGCTTCAAGAGACATCACACTAGTTAAACTTTTCATTAGCATTTGGGATTAGATTTGGACTCACTCATAATATAGTCAGTCAGTTGCCCGCACAGGTTTATTCAATGTAACCTGGAAAGGCACCAACACTGATACACTGGAGATAATTCTGTTCTTGGTGCCTGCACTAAAGATATGCAGTGATTTTTACAAGATTGTTTATAATTCAACAATTCTCGACTGTAACTAGAACCACAGAGGCTTCTGGCAATTTTATCCTAATTCTCCAGCTCTCAAATTGAGTTGAAACAAATCAGCGCTGTAAAGATGTTTTCCCGGTTTAATTTCCCCTATATTTACAGCAGATGCATCTGGCTTTTTCTGCCACCTTTCTTCATGCTAGATCAATCATGCAATTAAAACATAATTTAAATATGAAGCAAGGCATTTTTAAGCCCTCAGGAAAATTGTGTACAAACAACTCAAATATGAGCTCATTATTCTGTAAGTTCTTGCTCATTATGTTGCAGCAGGTTGTGATGCCATCATTTTGTGTGCAGACAAAAAAGAATTGATTGATTTTGGGATAGAAAACTGTCATTTGGGCACCAACATCAGCAATAACGAGCCATTTGAAATGAGTAAATTAAAAAAGCTGCTTTGTCACGCCCACTTCAGAATGTTGACAAAACAGTAATAGTCGACTCAATTCAGTGTTGCTGCTTGTGGCTGATAGAAAACGTGCTGCTTTGTTAAAATGAGTATACAGAATTAAGACTGGCACAAATATTATTCACATTATTCACTTCAAAACCACGATACACCAGCTGCAAAAATAGCAGTTTGTGGCAGATTCCCAAACTGGGGGAATAATTTGAAGGCTTTGGAGCAGCAAAACCCAGGATGTATACAAACAGGAAACTCACATGCCTGCGTCCATCGAACCCACCCAGTCTAAGCAACTTGATCTGCAACGCCAACCTAAGAGGTAAAAAGCCACCACCTATGTGGTATCAACAGGGCCACTGGTAGTGTTTAATTTGTGACCAATAAGTGCAGGGGCTCTTGTCAGGAGACAGCTTGCACCAGCCCAGTGCATCTATAAGCGCGGCCTATAACAGAACTAATTACTAACTATGAAACTCTTCAAGTGGAGAGAGGATGTGGCCTAACAGCTAGAGCTCCAGCCCTTATGTGGCAATCCCACTCACCTGAAAACCAAGAACCGCAGAAACAGAGAAAGTCCTCCCCTTCACCTCAAGACCAACACTCCACCTGAAAGCAGGATGGGCGATTGAACTCAAAGGGAAAGGGAAGTGTATAAAACCCAACAGGCCTGGGAAGGAGAGGACAATGTCTGAGGGTAACAGAGTTTCCTGTTGAGGATGGAAGACAACATTTGCCTTGGGGAGAATCTTGGTGTAGCAAGGGAAGACCATTGTCTGGAAAACACAAAAGAAGGAGATTTGAGAATAAAGAAACAAAGGGGTGGTGTATGCAACAGGCAAAGAGGACCTTTACTACAATGTTTTCAGAAGAATGGTAATTCATTCACTCACCACAGATTAATCTATTTTAAAGATCCAAATGAGGATAGTCTTGGAAGAGAGGACTCAACAGTGGTAAAGAAAAAACAGTCCTTAAAGTCCATTAAGCCAGTGCACTGAACCCAATATATATGGTATAGGGGAAAAAGGTAATACCTCAGGTATTAGGAGAACACTTCCTCACAGGAAGGGCAAGACTGCCAAGAGTGGGTGTTGAGGAGAAGCTGGAAAAAATAAAGAGAATCGCTCCTGCGGTATTTATGTCGAGTTGTTGAAAAGGAAGCTGCACAAGTCGGGCACCAGGAAGGAAAGAAAATAAAAGGACCTGCTCCTGCAGACCCTTATTATGAATTGCGGTGTTCGCAGCTGTAGCTGTATCACAGAAATGGGAGAAAAACAAAAAGAACCGCTCTTGCGGTATATTAGGAAGCATTGCTGTGCTTGCGGTAGGAGCCATACACTGGAGTAGGAAAGAAAATAAATTTAACTGCTCCTGCGTTAACTGTGATAGTGATGTTCAAGCCGACAGCAGAGTACCGCCACAACAAAGAATACTGCTCCTGCAGTATTGGGCACGGCTGTGTTCACGACGGCAGTCGTACACCGAAAAGGGCAAAAACAAAGTTAACCGCTCCAGCGGTATCTGTAGCAGCGGTGTTCAAGGCGGCAGCAGAGCACTGATATAACAAAGAAAACTGCTCCTGCAGTTTTGGGCGTGGCGATGCTCACGGCAGCGGCCGTGCATCGAGAGGAATACAGGAAAGTTCAGAGATGGTGGGAAAAAGTGAGCCACTCCAAAAACGAATCCATAAAGAAGTATCTTCAAAACCAAGCAACCCGAAGTTGCATTAGGTGAGTTAGATATATGAACATCCCCCAACACATGGTGACTTTGGGCCCCATGAGGAAGGAGAAAGTTATTTAAAGGACCAGTACCAACAAAGGAATAATCATTCATACAAAGGAAGAGGGTAGCATGACCTTGAGTAGTAATGCCTTAGAGTTGGAAAACCAGGTTTGAGTCTCAGCCTAGGCTCAACATCCTGTGATTCAGGGCAAATCACTTAATCCTCCCCTACCTGCAACATTTTTTGAATGTGTCCTTAAATGGTGTTAATGACCTTTGGATTGAGTTCCCGTTACACAGTTTCAGATTAAGAACTGGCTGAAATTATGTGGCAAAGGAGGACCAAATAAGACTGCAGATATTTCTAAATTACGTAGATTTTTTTTTAAAGCATATGAAGTGTAATGCAACAACACATTTTCTGATTGTATCAGTTCAATACATTTTTTTTTTAAAGTTTCCAGTCTTTCTTCATATTCTGACAAGTCAAGCTGTTGCAGGGATTCTGCACATATACAGAACTATGCGCAGGAAACCAGGACCTCGGTGGATAGTGGTGTACTAACCTATCACCTCAGTGACCAAAATCCCAAAAACCGACTAGCAATAGTGTTACATTCATTGTCCGTCTAACAGCGAAGCTACCAATAATTAGACAACCCAGAACATAACACTCCCGACTCTCTCAGGAATAGCCGGAGAATGACAACTCTTTCACTCACTCACTCATACTTGTCCACAACCAGAGTATTCAGAGTCATGATATAGTTTAAAATGTTTATCTTAACTTAAGCGTTCTACGGTGCAGTACACGTGCCATTACTAGCAGCAAAACGCATAAAAACAATATCGTCAGCATTGTTACAATTCCATAGAATACAAACTGGGATATCATTTTTAAAAGCCAGTGGAAAAGGGCTACAGTACCTAACCACCCTCCCAATTATAAGATATAGTTTATTATTTAAAAAAAAGAAGACCTCTGGGCTTTGTCAGCAGAACCAATACCTCAAGGCCTAAATGAAAGGTTTACATCTCAGGACAAGCACAGCTCTTCTCTCTGGAAAGGTCTCTCTCCAAGTGTGTTAACAACGTGCTTCACTGCAATATTAAAGCATACGATTTCCAGTAGTGCAGCTATGTGTTATGTTATGTCTCGGTGCGAGGGACTGACCAGAACAGAATAACAAGGGGCATTGTTTATCGACCTTGTACATCGTGTGCAGACTAAACCTTAGAGCACAGCAGAGAGCGCGAAAAGCAGACAGTTCTAGTGTGAAAAGGTCACAAACAAAGTCTTACAAAATAAACGCATGTAGTGTTGTGCGCAAAAGCAGCCTAATGGCAACGAAGCTCATGCTAACTTAGCAATGTCCACAAATAACCCACCATCCATACTACACCCTCCCCCTTGTAAATCCATAGTATGTAGACATAGGAAGGAAAGATAGTTCAAAAGTACAAACAGCGTTCAAAAGCGCTTCCATTTGTTAAAAATGAAGGAAGAGAGAAAACAAAAACAAAAACATTTCGGGAAAGAAAAAAGTTCGAAGAAATACATTCGAAATCTAAGAACCTGCGAGATGCCGGTGGTGCATTAGTAAAGTTAATCCATCAGACTGTATGAGCAAAAGAATGCAACACCCTCCAAAAGGACATCATTGTTGCTGGTAGAAAAAAGGGATTCCATCCAATTCAGCAAGCTGAATGAACAAGCGTGCTCCTCACAGTTGGGTGCCTCTATGAGCATCGCTGGATAACTTGTGTTATATTCGATGTGACTTTGAAGTAGGAGATTCTATTCAGCCTCACAGATATCCCATTTAACCAAGACTCCATGTGCAGTCCCACAAGCCATAAGGCCCATCCCAGAACAGCCCTGCTCATGGGCCGATTAGGGACCGATTAACTGCTCGAAATCCAGGTTTGAACATGACCTATTGAAGAGGCATAAATCCAATGTCCATGTAAACAGACATCGTAAACAGGAAAAGACTGGTTGCACGCAAGTGAAGTACGCAAAGAGGAAGTACAACCCATAAGTCACACTGAGTGTTGCCAGTGATAATGTACCAAAGCATAAAGTAATAAAGGGAATCCACCAAAGACGCTGGAAAAGATAGAATTAATGAATGCAGGTATTACACCAAATATTGTCTGAAAAGAAGTCACAAGGCCAGAGCCGACAGCTTTAAAAAAATGGGCAAGGCCGTGAGTATCAGACGCATTAAAAATGCGGTGTATATGCTCCCCAAAATGTAGTAGGAGGTTAGTGTTCAGAAGGGTCTGAATTTCTCTAGCTGTGCGAGCCACCTGCAAATTGAAGGTCTCTCGTGCTGAAGCAAGGGGGACGTCTTGTTAGAATAAAAGCGTTTTAGTCTGCTCAACTTGTTGACATCTGTTTTCAAAGTTGATATGGAAGGCCAAATTGAGCTATCAAGCTTCCCAAGCTGGTGAGGTAAAAGCACATTTTTACAAGAAATCACACGCTGTGAAACTGTTACAATGTACGGTATTCCAGCTACCAAACCGCAGCATTCTAGTTTTTTTTAAATGAGATAACTACTGTTAGTAAGCAGAGTGAATGTGGGAGTTATTGCAGGAACTGGATTACCTTTTAAAACACAAGTAAGGTTCAGAGCTAACACATTGTAAGCACAGTGCAACTTTATGTTTTTCAAGGGAATAACCTACTGTAGAATCAAAGTCCTCCCCGTAAGGTGTACCTCCTTCTCTTCCTGTAAACATCTGTATGTGAAAGGCAAAGACCACAATTCATGCAGAAAAGTGCTACCCAGGAGTTCAAAGCGGCCCAGCGGGTAATGTTTCATACAAGAGCAGAATTGAAACAATGAGAAAGGTAAAGATATAACTCCATGTATTAGCCAAACAGCAGAGTCAGTCTCCGCCACAGAGAAAGGCAAGGGCTCTATTTTTTCTATGTGTAGAAGAGTGTAAATTGCATCTTTCAGGGACATAATCTGCTGTTTGTCAGTTAAGTTAAATGGCAAAAACAAAGCAGACGCATTCAAATAATCCCATGGTATTTTTCCCATTTTTAGAGTTTGTAAAGTCCACGCGAATTGGGCAAGGTGCTGGAGCGGCATGTAACAACGGTTTTCAGCTCCTTCATTGAGGAGAATGGGGGCTTAGCGCCCCGACAAGCAGGATTTCGGCCAAGACACTCCACGGAGTCCGTTGTGGTGTCGGTCCTTAACAACCTTAGGGAGGGAGCAGACCAAAACCATCATCAGGCCCTGGTGCTCCTCGATCTCTCCGCCGCCTTCGACACGGTGGACCATTCCATCTTGTTGTCCCGTGTCGGAGCGGCATGAATCGGGGGCTCGGCCTTGGTCTGGCTCTCCTCCTTTTTAAGGGACCGCACCCAAGCGGTCCGGCTGGGAGACTTTTTGGCTGCCTCATTACCTGTCACTTGTGGTGTTCCTCAGGGTTCTTTTCTTTCTCCTCTCTTGTTTAATCTCTACATCTGTCCTTTGATTTTTGCTCTTCAGCAGCTGGAGGTCACCGTTTTTAACTATGCGGATGACCTCCAGCTTATCTTTAATCTCTCTTCCTCTTCTCATTCTATTTCTAATTTTCAGTCAGTTATGGTTTTCATCAGGGACTGGATGAACTACAACCACCTAAAGTTGAACCCGGATAAGACCGAGTTGGTCCTTACGGGTGGTTGATCCAGTCCCTGGAATTCTTTATTTTGGCCTTCTTCTTTTGGGCCCCCTTCTTCTCCTTCTGCCTCAGTCAAGACATTAGGTGTCAAACTCAATAATCAACTCACTCTTCACTCACAAGTTAGCCATGTTGTTTCCTCTTGCTTTCACACTCTCCGCACTATTCGCACTGTTTCTCGCTTTTTCTCTTCTCTGGCACTCAAGCTGATTATGTCCGCTCTTGTTGTCTCCCGGCTGGACTACGCAAATGCCCTGTACAATGGCATTCCAGCGTATAGCCTACGGAAACTCCAGTTGGTTCAAAACCAGGCAGCCCGACTTATTCATGGCCTTTCTCGTTCGCATCATTGCACTCCTCTTCTGAAGGCACTTCATTGGTTGCCTGTTAAAGAGAGGGCCTTGTTTAAGTTGGGTTGTATGGTTTTTCATTCACGGCGGGGCTCTGCTCCCGCCGTCATTTCTTCCATGATCAGGGAGTATATCCCCACTCGAGAGCTTCGCTCTTCTTTCCAGTCCTTGTTGGTGGTCCCCCGCTTTAAGCGCAAGAAGTGGGGTGGGTCGAACTTTTCTACTCTGGCACCCACCTTTTGGAACTCTCTACCGGACCACCTAAGACTGGCAACACACTACCTTCCCTTCCGGAAAGACCTCAAAACTTTTCTTTTTAAACAGGCCTTTCCCTTGTGATATGCTCTCACTTTTCCTTAGGCCTACCAGTTTTTAGGTGTGGTGGTCACTCTCCCCCATTGGTACCCTGCCCTCCATAGCGCCAAGAAACCGCTGGTGAATGCTGCGCTCAATAAATATTTTAAATTCAAATTCAAATTCAAAGAACTCAATTGATTTTGACCAAGATATAACAAAGACACATCTTCTTGTATAATATCAATAACAAAAGAAACAACATTATCTAATGTGTAAATGCGGGAAGACAGTGTGTTAATACTACTGTCAACAACAGCAAGAACCTTTTCTATGTTTGCTTGGTCAATTTACTGCAAACGTGACGCAGCTTCGATCTGTGAAAGTTTCCATATTTCATTGTAAGCTGCATAAATGAATCTCTTTGTTCTAGGAACCCTGGGTCCCAAGACAAAGTGGGCGAAATTGATGTTACTGGATAACAAGGATAAATGTTGTTTAACAGATGATAGGGAAGAGTGCTACAACCACTATTGACATAATTTCCCAACCAAATAGGTTGTTACCGAATGTGTATTTGGAAATCATAGGTCAGGTTTATCTTGCATATAACCCAAAGTAGTGTTATAAAAATGCAGGCATTCGAATTTGTCTGCCATACCAGCCAACCTAAAGCATCCATTTCAGATACATTAACCGTGTTATTTTGAAATAAAGCCTGTAAGGCATCAACGGTAGAATTCGTATTTGAGCGGCAATTATTATATTCAGCTAAAGAAGGAATAGCAGGGGCATTCAGCTTCTTTGCAGTTGCCAACCCAAAGGAAGTAGTTTGGTACACTGTATCATTTAAAAACAAGATTTGTGCTTGGGTGAGGTAGGCACAATGTAATGCTTCAGTGCTCGCACCTGCCAGTTCCTAGAACCCCGATCGATTTCAAATCAATGGTGGCCTTCCAATGACCATAACCCCTTACTGACAGATCATATCTGAAAGAATTTGAATAAATTAATTTTGTATGGGTCAACATGACTTTGGGATTTGAGAAAATATTTAATTTAAAATAATAGGACTCAGGTTTTGACCTATCAAAATCTGTGAAATATGTAAATTGATTCCTAAGTGTTTTCAAACTCCCCTTTAATGGTGTAAGACAATGTTCCCACTGTGTGCAATTAAAATCAGGTCTCAATGTATTTGTCTTATGCAGGAAATTATGCCCATAATGTTGATAACAAAACAAATCGGCAAAACTGGCAGAACTTAAATATAAATCTTCAGCATTAAAAGCAGCATAATACTTCAAAAGTGAAAACAATGATTGTATTGGATGCACATCCAAGTCATCGGAATTAATGTCTTGTGTTACCACATCACCCATGGAGACACAAAATACGTATGGCACGTTGATGATTTCTTCGGACCATGAAACTGAAAATTCACTTTATCCCAAACGATGCCATCTGCAACTGGGAATGCTGAAATGTTAACAAGAGTCTGGTCACGTTTCATGATGTAGGAAGGTGATTTTGGGGCAAAAATACCTTCAACCAAGTTCACAGCAGAGCGGTCAGATAAGTAGTGACCATAGATGAGTAGGAAAAACACTGTTACAAAACCAATTGACATGTAAAGAAAAATCAGGATGAGTACCAATTAGATGTGTGTGCAAGGAGGGACTAAGTAAGTCTGTTTGAACCAGGAGACAAAAATAGTCAATTTGGTTGGGTCAATTGAGGAGGTGGAGGATGAGTCATAAGAAAAGCTTCCATGGTGTAAAGGAGTTTCGGGCAATCCATGCAAAGACTCACTCATGGGGTAAGCATATTCAGCTTCCTTGTTGCAGGAGGAAGCAGGGGGACCAGGCAAGTGGTCAACAATAGGGTCCATCTTGATGACAGTGTTGTATGATGAATTGAAAGATGTGCCAACCCCAGGACTCCTTGAAATTGTAGGACACAAAACAGCAGGCATCACACTATTCAGAATCGGCCAGATGTTGTAGTTTGACTTTGTCTACCTAGATGTATCTGTTGTCTTTGCGACCAGGAAGTGGTGGCAAAATGAGTGTACGAGTACTCTTTAAGCCAAGGACTGGAACTGGTGCACAATAAGAGGGACCAAATTCTTTTTTGTTCTCCAAATTCTCTCGGACCAGATCACAAACTATTGGAAGCCAGCCGGCCACCCGAATCAACAGTACAGCATCAGTGGTAGGGGGCAAATGTTCAGTTACAAGACTGTCACAGGTCTCTTGTTGGTCCTGTAACATAGTAGGAGGATTATCTACGTCAAAGGTTGCAGCAGCCACCACAATGTCTAGACCTTCAAGGTCTGGCACAAACATTTTGATGCCAAAGAGCATATCGTATGGGGTCCGCCCACCTACAGGTCTTCTAGGGAGATTATTAAGTGCATGTTGGACTCCATACAAATGGGCTAGCTAGTTCTTGTCAGTACCTAAGACTCTTGCTGTCAAAGATTGCTTTAAATCACGGTTCCTTCGCTCCTCAATTGAATTGCCCTCAGGCCTGTATGGAGACGAAAACTGCACCAGCACCCCCAAAGACTTCATCGCGTCCTTGTACGATTTAGAAGCGAATGCTGGACCTTGATCTGAATGGAAGGTGCCACAGGCAAAGATCCCTACAAAAACACGCAAATCCTTGATGACATTTGGAGCGTCAGCACTGCATTGTGGCCAAACTCAAAGGAATCTAGTGCACAAATCAACTACAACCAAAATGTATTTATATGCAGTATCGGAAGAAAATGGACCGCAGTGATCAAGATAGACACAACCAAAAGGCCTATTAGAAATGCATAGCTGTGTTTGTGGTAGATGTGTTGCCGTAGAAGGCTTAATTTGCTGACAGATGTAACAAGAAAGTACATAATTACAGGTCTGTTTATATAAATCACACCGCCAGAAACGTTGCTGCAAGATAGAAACCAACGCAGACATTCCGGCATGGGCTGAAGCCATGCCTTTGTGTGGAGATTTGATAAAAGAGTTTCTGCAGTCCACGTTGAGAATCAGCTGATCACCAACGTCTGATATTCTTGCAAAACGAACTTGTTTGGGTATTAACTGATAAGAATAATTTGAAGGGAAACTGTTATAACTGGGGGTCTCTAACTGGCAGAGGTAGGTACCACTGTCCAAATAGGGATCCTTGCTTCTAGTCAGGGTAAGGAGGAAACACTCTTTAGATAACCTCTGCTCGCCCCCTTGGTAGCTTGGCACAAGCAGTCATGCTGATCCAAAAGCAATGTGTAAAGTATTTGTACCAACACTCACAGTAACACAGTGAAAACACCACAAACTGACTCCACAACAGTTTAGAAAAATAAAGGTATTTAATCTAAACTACACAAGACCAACACTCCCAGTAACACAGTGAACACAGTGAACACAGTGAACACAGTGAACACAGTACCAACACTCACAGTAACACAGTGAAAACACCACAAACTGACTCCACAACAGTTTAGAAAAATAAAGGTATTTAATCTAAACTACACAAGACCAAAACGACAGAAATCCAACATACACAGTTCAAGAATATGGTTGCAAAAGAGTTCTTAAAGTTGCGATAAAATAATCAACAGTTGCGTGAAAAGTTCTCAGTTGCGTCACGTTTAGCCAACAGTACCTTTAAATGCGACAAAGTTCCAAAACAGAAGCTGGTGCGGTGGAAAACAAGCGATGCGTTGCTCCTGAGACCCTGGGGAGGCGTTAGCAACAGCCCCGCTGCAGCAGCAGGCGTGTTGCGACGAATCCGGTCTGTATGGGGAGGAAGGTGATGACTTGGATGGATTCCAGTGCGTAGGTTCCGTAGGAAGTTTGTTCTCGCAAAGGCACGATGCGATGATCTGTAGGGGCTGCGACAATCTCCGGGGCGAGGATGCACGATCCAGCGGCGATCTTCCTCTCACAGCTCCTCGATGCGATGGCTCTGCGACAATGTTCACAGCGACGTGATGCGGTCCGCAAGCAAGCGGTGCGGCGATCTCACCCAGCGATGACAGGCTCTGCGATTATGCTTGCAGCGATGATAATCTTCCCGCAAACGAAAGATGTGACGTCTCCGGCAGTGGCAACAGGTGCTGCGATGATATCGGCCTTCGTAGCGGCGGGAATTTCCTCACACTGTCGGGGATGCGCTCCGCAAGTGTAGCAAAGTCTCTCAAATCTTGGTTTCCAGATTTACAACACAAGTACCACTTCCAGAGGCACCACACCTGGCCCAAGCACTCTAGGAAGGACAGAGCTCTATCAGCAGAGCTCAGGGAAGCTGGGGGTGAAGTCCTTTTGTTCCTGGGACTTCAAAACAGGGAGCCAGCTCACAACAGGCCCTTGGAGATTCCTTCAAGTAAGGGGTCAAAGCAACAAGAAAGTCCTTCCCCTCTCCTAGGCATCAAAGCAACTGCAGGTCAGTCCAGCATCACACAGCAGGGCAGTCCTTCTTCTTCAGTCTTCTAGCTTTCTCCTTGGCAGAGGATCCTTCTTGTTTCCAGGATGATCTAATTTTCTGTAGTCTGGGGTCCTGTACTTATACCCCCAAAAGTATTTGTTCCCTTTGTGCAGGAGGGCTTTGAGCCCGGTCTGAACCAGTTCTGGGTGTTCCTTGAGCACTTTGTTTTCCTGGCCTCTCCTTTCCTTTCAGAGAGAGGGGCAGGGTCTTCAGCCGCCCAGCATGAGGTGGAGCCAGCATTGTGGAGGGAAAGCACAGCCCTGGAGCACTTTGTTGACATGATTCCTTCTCTCCTTTCACAGTGCAGGGCAGAGACATCTGACGCACCACAGGGGGTAGAGCCAGCACTGTGGGGGGCAGGCACAGTCCTATTCCGGTCCCAGGTGCAACTCCTCCCTCACATCTAGATGCTGATCTCTCTATTCACCACTGGGTGGACTCATTCTGTCTCCTGGAATACCCCAGCCCTGTCACTCACAAACCAGACAGTCAATTCACAAACAGGCCAAGGCACACAGAAAGGTCAGAAAAGAGAACAGCCACTTTCTAAAAGTGCTGTTCTCAAACACAGGATTTAAAAAACACCTTTCCTAAAAGATGTGTTATTAAATTCTGAGTCCAGGGATACCAGACTTTTATGTCATATCTTGCTCCTATGGGAAGATATGCTGGTAGCCACTGTAGCCAGTGTTCCCCATGATAGCCTATGGGGCAAGATAGCCTTACAATAGTGAAAAACGAAAATGGCTGTAATTCACTACCAGAGCATGTCACCTGCACAAGTACATGCTCTACCTTTCTCATACACTGCACCCTGCCCAAGGGGGTACCTTCTGCCTTCCATAGGGGTGATGAATGTGTACAGAAAGGGAAGGGTTAGGCCTGGCCAGTGGGGACACTGACTAGGAGGACATGGCAGTTCATAGACTGCACACAGGCACTGCGGTGGCAGGCCTGAGACACCATTTTAGGGCTACTCATGTGGGTGGCACAATCAGTGCTGCAGGCCCACTAGTAGCATTTGAATCACCAGCTCTGGCACACTCAGTGCACTTTACTAGGGACTTCTTGGTAATACAAATATGCCAATCATGGATAACCAATCACAATAACAATTTACACAGAGAGCATATGCACTTTAGCACTGATCAGCAGTGGTAAAGTGCCCAGAGTCCTATTGCCAACAGCCACGGGTCAGGAAAAACAAGGGAGGAAGAAGCAAAAAGTTTGGGGACAACCCTGCAAAAAGGGCCATTTCCAACAGAAACCCTCTGGGAAATTGGGGCCCTTCGTAGAGCAGCTATTGCTGCTAAAATTTCATTATCAATCTTAGTCATGGACCTTGTAACGGCTGCTACAGAACACGTGGCTACTGCCGATTTGGTTGCTTCCTCAGCCAAAGAATTACCAAGAGGATGTGCTCCCACATGCTGATGGCCAAGAGCATATCTAACATGTGTGAGGGGCAGATGTTGTTTAAGATCTGCCACTCGAACCCAAAGTGTTTTATGCTTAATTGCGCTGCCTTTAGAATCTTGATGATCATTTTGAGACCAAAAGAATAAGTTGTCATTGAAAGTCTGAACACAGTAATAAGAATCACACACAAAGAGAGTAGATACATTTGGATCTGCAAATTCGAGAGCAAGAACCAGAGCGCGCGGCTCAGCCAATTGTCCGGTACAGTCTCCTAGGGGCTGTGTATGCACTATATTAGACTTGAATTCACCATTCACTATTGTACAAGCCACAATAGCACAAGCCGCTGAATAAGCATGTTTTGAGCCGGTGGCCTGTTGCGCCGAACTATTGGTGTAAATGATACATTTGTACTCCTCCAAAGGAAGCAGAAACAGAGGAGTAGGATGAACGTGTTCATACTGCAAGAACTCCTGTGTCTGATGAGAGGGGTCAAAGATAAACGTGACATCAAGAGACGTCAAAGAAGTAGCCCATTATATCCAACGGGGATGTAATGCTTTAGAGTTTGGTACACTCGCCTTAGTCCCTGCTTCTAAAGCAGGGAAAGGAGTAACCACCAAAATATGTTTTCCCTGCACCAGTGCACGTTCCTTCAGGACCGCCATCTGCACATCTGTCAAAACTTTTTCAACAGTGGAAAACTGCATTTCAACAGAAGTGTACAAATGTGATTTGTATGCAATAGGTACTGTGTCACCTTCATTGTACGTCAAGTAAATGAAACCCACTGCACCAGGGACGATTCGTATCACCAGGTTTGTGTGGTTATCAAGTGTCAACAACTACCTAGATTCAAGAAGATCAGACTGCAAAGATTGCAGTATAGCTGAATGTTCCGCAAGCCAGCTGGCTTTGGAAAATGCAGGTTGTATCAAAGCATAAAGAGGCTTGATACCCTGGGCATAGTCGGAAATGTAAGACCGGCCAAAATTAAAAAATCCCAGCAAAGACTCAAGTTTCTTCAGAATAGAAGGAGATTGCAAATGTGCACATTCCTCCAGAAAGTGGGGTGCCAAGCCCCTACCTTCATTATTGAGCTCATAGCCCTAAAAGAGCACTGCATAACAAGTGATGTGTGATTTAGCAAAATTGAATTAGTAACCGTACTCCACAAACATAAGTTTGATGCATTCGACATGGCATAGATGCGGACATAATTCATCTGTTGATAAATATCGTCAACGTACGAGTGTGCATCTGGGTCAATGCTGTCTAACAAAGTGACAACACGTGCAGCAAAAACCCCGGGGCTATTCTTATATCCCATAGGTAAACACCGAAATGTTTTCTGTTTTCCACTTGCTGTAAATCCTGTCCATTGACTGCATTCAAGGGACAGGTTATGGCTATAGAACCCATTGGAAATGTCAAGTGTTGTTTTGTAATTCTACGAACAACACTGTCTACAAGAGCAGAGCTATGGGTATTCTGTACCGCAAAAATACGACAATGAGAGTTCAAATGCCGGTAATCTAACATTATGCGATAAGACCCATTTGGTTTGGATACAGTAAAAAGGGGATTATTCATCGGTGACACACACGTCTCAATCCCACCTTGATTCTTCAACTCAGTTAGAACATCAGAAACAGGCCCTTTAGCTTCCCCCCGGATGGGATATTGGGGTTGAGGCTGTAGCATAGACCGCAATGGAATCTCATGTGGCAGAGAATCTTAATCCCTGCCCAGTTGATTATGGTACACCGTTGGTGCAAGGGTCAAAGCCCACTCAGATGCAAAAGCCTCCACATGCTCCTTGAGGACGTAACACGAAAAACTCTGAAGTATCACGTCCTCCCCTCTTGATGCGGCCAGAACAAATGGTGGGGGCCAATTCACCTCCACCAACAAAATGTCTTAAAAGAGGTAAGATTCTCCCAAAAATCCCAGTGATTACACGCTCAATGTCAACTTCAATTTGAAAAACTATATTATACAGTCTATCAGGGGGGGCAACTCGAGTGTCTGCTGTCTCTACAGTTATGAAAGTTTCAGTCGTCTCAAGACAAGGACGCAGTGTCTCCTACACTATGGTAACTTCCGCTGCGCTGTCGAGCAGAGTCACCGCCCAAGTCCAATTTAGCAGTCGGGTTCTCACAGTCTCAGCCATATCTCGCTGTTAAAGCAGCAACTTTCTTCTTTTGAAAAAGAGGTTGAAAACGAGGTACTTCCTCTTGTTTTCCTTTGACGTCAAATTGACGAGGCTGATCACGTCCCTGTGGTGCAGGATGACTCTTGCCACGATCCTGGCGATCCCCACCACCGACTTGAGAGCCAGATGTGTTCTTTGAAGAATGAGGAGAACGCTGTTCAGGGACTTGAAATCTATCAGGAGTGTTAATTTTCACATGGTCGCGCAACTCATAAGTACGCTCAGAAGAGTCATGTGTCGGTGAACCAGCATGCAAACCTTGCTTTTATTGTTGCTGCCCCTGTTTTCTATTGGTCCAGTTCTTTTTAGGAATGACTGGACAACTGTCTTTATCAGACTGATTTTTTTGTTGTGTTTACATTTGAGTAAAAGGCTTAACTCCCAAACTATTGCGGCCTATGGTCTTATAAGCCTTTGCAAAAACCTTTGGTAATTTGCATGGTTTGTCTGCCTCAGGGACAGCCTTCAAGCGGTTTGCCACTTCAAAGCTCGCTGCATCGTCCTTGACATTGGCAAGGATCATATCAGCAACCATGTCAAACACCCCAACTAGTCTCATCCCCAGCTTGACAGCCACTTCAGCTCTGTATTCATCTTGAACACGTTTAATCACGGAGGGGAGTACAGCCATTGAGAGAGTGCCGAAACAATTTGAAAACACTGCTGCAAACACCCTGCCCCAGGTGTTACAATCAGCAACCTCAGGAAGTAAGTCTTAAGGCAAACTTATAATCAATATTCTGTGTTTCTCCACTGAGAGGTATTTGGAAAGACAGCCTCTAGTTGTTCAAATTTTTCAGCAAGCCAATAAGCTAAATCGTCCTTATTTTGTGGGCGCTTGCCCATTACCAAATTAACCATGACGGGACTGATGGTTACACCACCAGATCCAGCAGGTTGAGCAGCAACGTCAGGTGGCCCCCCCTAGAAGTTGCATGTCAAGCTCTAGGTACGCGTATTAAAGAAGTATGTAACACGCGGAGTTCTGAAAGTGTTGCTGTTGTCAGCCGATACGGGTCAGGTGTATACCCAGGGAAAACAGGCCACGTGGCCCCATCTATCGATAAAGGACCTAAACGGACCGGCGTTATTAGGTGAGGAAGTGCACCATTAAACCAAATAAGGTGTTGCCAAGCTGTAAGCAGAAACTCCAGAGCCTGATAGGGTTGATAAGCATTAGGAAGGGCCGTGGCAGTGTATTCATGAAACAGATTATCTGCTCCATCCACCACTGGGAAGGTGGCCCAAGAATAAAACACTTTGAAGCAGTAAGCTGCATCAGCTTCTACTGCAAAAATTAGCGCAACACCAGCAGCAGGGACCCCTTGTAGAGTCAAATACGCTTTGAGAGCCGCACAACTGTAAGGAGGAATATTAACCGCCATCACAGGAAACACAGATTAACAACCTAGAGCATGGCAGAGAAATAACGGGTTAAGAATAAAGAAAGAAACCACTTTTTTTAAACTTCAAGCTTGAAAGAACCTATAAAAACATCAATATAGGAGGTTACACCGTCACCGCTGTCTCCGGAAACAGAAGTGAGATGATTGTGGACAAGTACTACATTTTATTCCTACTTTAGATGCTTTGTGGCTACTTCACAAAAACAAGTAAGAATAAGTGAAAGAGTATTACAGACGAGCATTAAAGTGTGGTACAGAGTACTATTTTATGTACTCCAAAATACCTATGTTTAGGCTTACACTTTGGGGTGGTTACTAACACATGACACCATTGCACATGACACCTACTGAAAACTCTCCATATGTGTTTCTCACAAACTGTAAGGAAAAGCGCTCTACACAGCATCAAAGTTAGTGTCATACACTTGGCTTATTTATGTGTTCTAAACTGTGCACTCATTTTATAAAAAACATTTTTGTTAATTGTTAACCAATGAATGGTTACCAATGTTTATGTTTACATATACATATATATATATATAAAGAGCGCTGGATGTGCCCGACCTGGACCATCTTTGAGTGACGGTGAAAACCTTTAAGGGCAATGGCAGCCACCAGGGACTGGACTCTGGTTTGGATCCCAGCAACATAAAAAAGTGTTTGCAGGGAATTAAGGTGACAGACAGCGATTATTTAAATGATATAAATACACCACCCACTCGAAGCAAAGACAGTGGACTACAACTACCAGCAAGCTTGGGATAAAAATGAGCCCATGGAGGCGCCCACCAGGGGGCTAATATCCAATAAAAAAGCAACAGACTAGCGTGAGGATTGTCAGCGTTCCGCCCGTTGAGAAAGGCTAATGATAGCCGAAATGCATCAGGACAAAGGAACGTCCCACTTTTAAATAAATCGCTGCATCTCACCGTAAAGTGTGCGACTCAATTCGTCTCTCTGTAAGGGAGTAATGGTGAGATATATTACAGCTTGGTCCTGCCGCGAACAACGCACCTCCATTGATCAAGAGCGCCGGATTTGCCCGATCTGGACCCTCTTTGAGTGACGGTGAAAACCTTTAAAGGCAATGGCAGCCGCCAGGGACTGGACTCTGGTTTGGATCCCAGTAACATCAATAAGTGTTTGCAGGGAATTACGGTGACAGACAGCGATTATTTAAAAGGATATACATACACCACCCACTCGAAGGAAAGACAGTGGACTACAAGTACCAGCAAGCTAGGGATAAAAAGAGCCCATGGAGGCACCCACAAGGGGGCTAATATCCAATAAAAAAGCAACAGACTGGCGTGAGGACTGTCAGCGTTCCGCCCTTTGAGAAAGGCTCATGATAGCCGAAATGCATCAGGACAAAGGAACATCCCACTTTTAAATAAATTGCTGCATCTCACCGTAAAATGTGCGACTCAATTCGTCTCTCTGTAGGGGAGTAATGGTGAGATATATTATGGCTTGCTCCTGCCGCGAACAACGCACCTCCATTGATAAAGAGTGCCGGATTTGCCCGACCTGGACCATCTTTGAGTGACGGTGAAAACCTATAAGCGCAATGGCAGCCGCCTGGGACTGGACTCTGGTTTGGATCCCAGCAACATCAAAAAGGTTTTTCCCGGAATTACGGTGACAGACAGCGATTATTTAAAAGGATATAAATACACCAGCCACTCGAGGGAAAGACAGTGGACTACAACTACCAGCAATCTTGGGATGAAAACGAGCTCATGGAGGCGCCCACCAGGGGGCTAATATCCAATAAAAAAGCAACAGAATGGCGTGAGGACTGTCAGCGTGCCGCCCTTTGAGAAAGGCTAATGATAGCCGAAATGCATCAGGACAAAGGAACGTCCCACTTTTAAATAAATCGCTGCATCTCACCGTAAAGTGTGCGACTCAATTCGTCTCTCTGCAGGGCAGTAATGGTGAGATATATTACTGCTTGGTCCTGCTGCGAACAATGCACCTCCATTGGTAAAGACTGCCGGATTTGCCCGACCTGGACCATCTTTGAGTGACGGTGAACACCTATAAGGGCAATGGCAGCCGCCAGGGACTGGACTCTGGTTTGGATCCCAGCAACATCAATACGTGTTTGCAGGGAATTACGGTGACAGACAGCGATTATTTAAAAGGATATAAATACACCACCCACTCGAGGGAAAGACAGTGGACTACAACTACCAGAAAGCTCGGGGTAAAAAGAGCCCATGGAGGCACCCACCAGGGGACTAATATCCAATAAAAAAGCAACAGACTGGCGTGGGGACTGTCAGCGGTCCGCCCTTTGAGAAAGGCTAATGATAGCCGAAATGCATCAGGACAAAGGAACGTCCCAAAATAAATCGCTGCATCTCACCGTAAAGGGTGCGACTCAATTCGTCTCCCTGTAGGGGAGTAATGGTGAAATATATTACGGCTTGGTCCTGCCGCGAACAATGTACCTCCATTGATAAAGAGCGCCGGATTTGCCCAACCTGGACCATCTTTGAGTGACGGTGAAAACCTTTAAGGGCAAAGGCAGCAGCCAGGGACTGGACTCTGGTTTGGATCCCAGCGACATCAAAAATGTTTGCAGGGAATTACGGTGACAGACAGCGATTATTTAAAAAGATATAAATACACCACCCACTCGAAGCAAAGACAGTGGACTATAACTACCAGCAAGCTTCGGATAAAAACGAGCCCATGGAGGCGCCCACCAGGGGTCAAATATCCAATAAAAAAGCAACAGACTGGCGTGAGGACTGTCAGCATTCCGCCCTTTGAGAAAGGCTAATGATAGCCGAAATGCATCAGGACAAAGGAACGTTCCACTTTTAAATAAATTGCTGCATCTCACCGTAAAGTGTGCGACTCAATTCGTCTCTCTGTAGGGGTGTAATGGTGAGATATATTACAGCTTGGTCCTGCCGCGAACAACGCACCTCCATTGATAAAGAGCGCCGGATTTGCCCGACCTGGACCATCTTTGAGTGACGGTGAAAACCTTTAAGAGCAATGGCAGCCGCCAGGGACTGGATTCTGGTTTGGTTCCCAGCAACATCAAAAAGTGTTTGCAGGGAATTACGGTGACCGACAGCGATTATTTAAAAGGATATAAGTACACCAGCGACTCGAGGGAAAGACAGTGGACTACATCTACCAGCAAGCTTCGGATAAAAACGAGCCCATGGAGGCACCCACCAGGGGGCAAATATCCAATAAAAAAGCAACAGACAGGCATGAGGACTGTCAGCGTTCCACCCTTTGAGAAAGGCTAATGATAGACGAAATGCATCAGGACTAAGGAACGTCCCACTTTTAAATAAATCGCTGCATCTCACCGTAAAGTGTGTGACTCAATTCGTCCCTCTGTAGGGGAGTAATGGTGAGATATATATATATATTTACAGCTCTCTCTCCGTATTTTATCACTGAAGATAGACATTGTTATTTATGTTTTAGTCAGCAGCCATGCCTGAGCAAATCATGTGATCGCAAAGTATGGCTGCTGACTAAAACATATATAAAATGTCGGCTTTTTGGCGCCCTACCAAAAACACCTGACGAAGGCTGATGCTGAAACTCGTTGTGCTTTGCTGTAATAAAAGCGGTTGAGCCGAAATGACAGTTTTGAGAGCCTATCTTCAGTGATAAAACACGGAGAGAGAGCAGTAATTGTGAATGCAGCTGCACCGCCGCGATTAAGGCGCCCGACCGGGAGTGCATCCACTCGGTGCAAGGGAGTGAGAATTGAATTTTGGATCGCACCGCTGTTGGGGGAAACTCGCTGCCAGACATCAGGATTAGAGAGTCGGAGGACCCCCGATGCGGAGACCGGAGCAGCGGGTAAGCGAGTCTTTAATTTCTAAATTGCAAGCCAAGTCACAGCAGGTCGAGAGGTCACAATTGATTCACGGCTAACGGCAAAGTAAAATAGAACAATGTTTAACGTAACAGCACGCCAAGAAGCTGCACAGGACATGTTAAAAAAAGAAACACCATTGCAACATGTACCGAATAGCAAAGAGACTTGAGGGAATATTAATGTAATGTCCAAATTCAACATATTGGAACGGGTATACGAAAGAGAAATAAGAAAGTGGTGGGAGACAACCTCCCTCCAAAGCTATATTGATGTGGAACGGGTTCCGAGGGGGATGAGAATTTCAATCATTCTGGCTTATGAAAATCCCGATCCCCAGCTATTGGAAACCTGGGCTGAACATATAGCACAGTCATGCAAGGGGATGTTGGTGGTATTAGTTCAATTTGCTTGGAGTGATCTAGACAAAGCCACACAAGAAATTGAAAAATGAGAGGCCGAATTGGACAAAGAAGAAGACAAAAAGAAAATTGAAGAATTCAGGGAAAATATGCAAAAACGCTTGCTGAAATATGAATCAAAAATAAAGCAACGCAAACAAGAGAAATTTGAACAAGATGCTCGTGATTATGCCCAAGGACGAGTTCTAACATTTGCGAAGAAGTTTGATGGCGCAAGAAAGGAAATGGCGTCCAAACCGCCCCCAGTAAAAGTACCAAGAGTGGAAACGTCAGAGTCAGAAGTGATGGGAAAATCCTCTGGCGATGACACGGCAACCACCTCAACTTTTAAAAAGACCGCTTTTCAGGTGGAATTTCAGGTCATGCGGCAGACTGGGCTAAGGGGAGGAAAAAACAAACCCCCAGAAAACAAAAACGACAAACCAGGAGAGGGGGATGGAAGAAGCGGGCAAAGTGCCCCACCTAGAACAACTCGCAACAAGAAAGGCAAGAGATGGACTTAGAAAATGTGACTATTGTCAACCTAGCGTCAAGAGTACTGTCGAAAGATGAAGAAACAGTGCTTAAGCTGGGACTCACGTTCTGTCCATCATCAAACATGGAATACACTCAAACAAGAATTGATTTGTTCAAGTTGACCAGAAAACTAAAACTGCATAAATATTTTTAGACAAAATCAAGGGGATGTGGAAAAAGGAAACCACCACGAATGTCCAAAGAAACAGATGGCACGATAATAGAAGATCTAAGTACATGGGAAGCGATGATGTCTATTGCAAATGAAAGTGAGGACACAAACAAAGCACCATTGAGCAAATTGGAAAGTGTGTCCAGACTAGGGGTAGAGCAAGAAAAGGATGTAAGCCCTTTTAAACCAGAATCACAATTCTTACCCCATCTACCCAGTGATGCCACAGACGTCTTTTCAGATGCAGTGATTAAGGATTTACTGGTATTAAGAACTAAGATGAATAACAACACAGAACATAACTTGACCAAAGGGCAAATAAGTGCATTGAAATCAATACAAGAAGATAAAACGTTAATATGTAAGCCCTCATATAAAGGGGGAAATATTGTGCTCCAAACGAGAGAGTATTATTGCAAGGAGGCATATAGACAACTCTCAGATGCAACTTGCTACAAGAGAGTAGATAAAACGTTTTATCAAGAAAGTGTTTCCAAGTATGATGAATTAATTAAAGCATGGCATGGCAAGCAAATGTTGCACACAGAAGAATTCTTATTTTTAAGATGTCCGAACCCCATTGTTCCCACATTTTATCATGTCCCAAAAATTCATAAACAAGTGCAGAGACCGCCTGGAAGACCTATTGTGTCTTCCCAGGGGGGACTCACAGAGCATTTATCTATTTTTATTGATCACTTTTTGTTTGATTTGGTGAAGGAAATGCCCTCATACATAAAGGATTCCAAGGATTTCTTATGTCGTATAGAGGAACTGCCATGGAAAGCTGAATATAAGATCATTGTGTTAGACATAACAAGTCTTTACACCTCAATAGATCATGAACATGGGCTGCAGGCAATATCTAATTTTCTAGACAAAAGAACATTGAGATTATGTATGCATAATGAAATATTACTACAATTTGTGGAATTTTGTTTGAAAAACAATGTTTTCTTATTTGGGGAGGAATACTTCTGGCAAACATCAGGAACAGCGATGGGCACCTGCTTTGCCCCCAGCTACGCAAATTTATTCGTGGGCTGGTGGGAAAAGCAGGTGTCCAATTCGCCAGAAGGAAAGATTTGGATGTCCAGGGTTATAGCCTGGCATCATTACATAGACGATCTATGTATAATCTGGAATGGCTCAAAAGAATTGGCTAAAGATTTTATTACCTACTTAAATGAGAATACAATCAATTTAAAATTTACAGGAGAAATCAGTGGGCAAAAGGCAAACTATTTAGATTTGCAAATTAATGTTAGTGAAGGAAGACCACAGATGTCGCTCTATCACAAGCCCACTGCGGGCAATTCTATATTGCACGCCAGTAGTAATCATCCTTCACGACTAATACAAAGTATCCCCTATGGGGAATTCTTACGTATTAAGAGGAACAGCACCAAAGAGAGTGACTTTGAGAGAGCAATAGAAGGAAGTCAGGTAAGGTTTCAGAAAAGAGATTATGAAGCAAGTCTTTTAGATAAAACTCTGGCTAGAGTGAAAAATACGCCTAGAAAGGAACGGCTCAAACCTAAAACAAAGAAAGTGACACAAGATGACAAAACTAAATTTTGACTAATAACACCGTTTTCTAACAATGCCAATGGTCTCAGAAAAATTCTCTGGAAAAACTGGCATATTTTAAAAACTGACAGTGTGATAGGTCAGGACATACCCGCACAACCACTGATTACTTTTAGGAAAGCCAGGTCTTTAAGAGATACTCTACTACACAGTCACTTGGAACCACCTATGAAGACAGGGGGAACACTCAAAGAGATGAGGGGGTTTTTCCCCTGTGGCAAGTGTAAGGCATGTGTGGAGAGTAGGAGGACACTCACATATGATGTACCAGGACTCAAAACATTGAGGCTCATTAATATGTTCTTAACATGTAGCTCCTCACATGCAATATATTGTTTGGTATGCCCATGTGGGCAAAAGTATATTGGGAGCATGATCCATTCATTGAAAATTCGAATCTTAGAGCATATGAGAGTGATTGCCAAGAATGATGCCAGTTATCCTGTGGCTAGGCATTTTGCGCAACATCATCAAGGCAATAGGGATCTATTGCATTTTTTCGGATTGGATCAGGTTCCTCCCAATGTACGAGGAGGGGACAGAACTAAGAAACTGAGGAGATTGGAGTCTCGGTTTATTATAGACCTGGAAACTAAACATCCAAATGGAATGAATAGTGGAGAAGAATTGGCAATACACATAGGAAAATAGAATAGCTTTGAACAGTTTAATATGAATCCCAGTCTGAAAGATAAAGAAAAACTAGCAAAAGAAAAAAAATGTGGTTTTATATAAAAAGATAAACAACAACCACTTAACGATCACATATATGGGAATTTAGCCGATTCATGGTGAGATATAGTCACTAGGAATGTATGATAAAGATGAAGGTGCTAACGACGAAAGCTGGAGGCAACTCTGCCAATACACGGCAAAAAGTTAACAATAAATGGGCAGAATAACGTTGTGGCATGTATCCGCCGAATGTAGTGCAAATATGTATATATGATAATTATAAATGAATTGTGTAAATATATGAAATAATGTGTTATAATCTGTATATATAGATCGTAAGCACTCCGAGATGGCAGCAATTTTTTAGTCCATTGTCGATTTCTATGCCTGAGCAAATCATGTGATTGCAAAGTATCGCTGCTGACCAAAACATATGTAAAAATGTTGGCTTTTTGTCGCACTAGCAAAAACACTTGACGAAGGCTGATGCTAAAACGTGTTGTGTTTTGCTGAAATAAAAGCGGTTGAGCCAAAATGACAGTCATGAGTGCCTAACTTCAGTGATAAAATACGGAGAGAGAGCGGTAATTGTGAACACGGCTGCACTGCCGCGATTAAGGCACCCGACCGGGAGTGCATCCACTTGGTGCAAGGGAGCGAGAATATATAAATATATATATAATGGAAAGCCAGTCGCGTAAAGTAAGACTGACAAAGGTACGACTAATTTCTCAAATTAATTATATATAACCAGTTTGTTCCTGGAGATACATTTTTTAATGTTTTTTTTATTTCTTTGAGTTTTATATAGAGCAAACTCGACTCGAAGGTATCAGAGCACTTTACATGCGCACCAGCTGCATTACAAAACACATTAATTTTTGTTTTAGGCACAGGGAAATTAAGTGATTTGCCCAGAATCACAGGATGTTGAGCATCCCTACCAAGACTCAAACCTGATTACCCAGCGTGGAGGCCGACCACTCTAGCCGCTAGACCACATCTTCTCCCCAATAACAGTGATGTATTTCACGAAAAGAGCTGTGACGTTTGGTGTGTTGCGTACAATATGCTTATTCATCCAGCAACTCTTAGGAAGCAGCAATAATTGCTCATTACAATCAAGTTGTATGACTTTGGATAAAATGTTTTTTACAACAAAAGGGGAGAAAGAGGGAAGAGAATCAGAGAGGCTCGTCCTCCTACTGATATTTACCAAAACAAACATCAGCTTTATATGAACTAACCTTCCCAAAGACAAAGAAAACACTTGGTTTTCTTATATAACTCTCACCCACCACAGTTACCACTTCGTGGCATGCTTCATCATAGGGTTTATCCCTTTCCACTGCTGAACTGGGCATGCTGCAACTTACAAATTACATGAGAGCACTTATAGGTGTTTTCTAAATGATGAGAACATAGGAGTGTTGAGAAGGGTTTTTGGAAGGTAAAAGCTAAAAACACCTGTCTAGTAGGGAGAAATGTGATTATACTGGCCTCTAGCCGGTATGGTTAAAAACGGGGAATGAGAAAGTATAGGTGATCAGGTACCTGACTTTCTAATGGACAACATGTTTCAAGCCGTACCCCATGGCTTTTCTCCAGGGCCAAGGATCTACCTCCCTGATGCTACTCCTTTTACAATGCTGTATAGCTGCACACACTCTGTATGCTAAAGAAATAAAAACATATACTGTGTCAGGATTCCCGGCCGTTGGTAAATCACTGCCTGCAGCCTGAGTGATTTACGGGATTCAAACTACAAATACCATGATCCTTTGCGCATCGCGTCGGCGTGACGCTATGCGACAGGAAAACGCATATCTGGGAACAAGCAGGAAGATGCGCTGCTGATTATTCTGGTTTGGTGGCATGGCGTTCTGTTCCGGTTACGTCTGAATCGTCGTGGGAGCGGTATTGTGCTTTCTACACTCCTTAGTTGTAGATTCTTGGCAGGGGCTTAGGAAGCGCCCGCATCGTTGGGACTTCGGGTGTTCCTCCTGTGGATTATTGTCTGGGGCTTGGGAAGCGCCCGCATCGCTGGGACTCCGTGTGTTCCACCTGTGGATTACTGGCTGGGGCTTAGGAAGCGCTCGCATCGCTGGGACCCTCACAACAGGTTTTGTTCTGGGGGTTCATTCTGGATTAAGTTGCTGGGTAACTTTGTGCCATCTCCCCGGTAAACATTTGAGGTGACATTTGTCTGTATAGGTCTTCGGGTTTCTCTCAGCACCGGGAGACGTGGTGCTCTTTTCCGAAGGCTGTTCACTTTCTCCTGTTGTAGATGGGCTGTCTGCAGCAGTGACGATGTATTACTTTCTTTTGGGCTGGGCTGCCTTTTGTTTGTGGTTCTAGCCGAACTGCAGTTACTTAATACAAGAGAACAGTGTGTTTGCAGATGTTATTGTGACCGAACTAATCATTATTCTACACACACACACGGTTGATACATGATGTAATGTATTATGGAACAACATCGGAGGGGATGAAGGATAATATCCTGTGATAGAACCAGAGCGTTTTGTTCATTTTACTTGAAATGGAGAAGGGTGATAGAAGAAGGTATCAGAAGTCAAGAGGGCAGTCAGGTCTTCCTCATTCCGAATAGGGTAGGTGTGTCCCTATCTCTCTACATAATAGCTCAGTAATTATTTCTTGGAAGTCAAGTCATAGTGAAATTGTCACTTATCTTTTACAGTAGGAAACCTGGGGGATGAGAAGAGGCCCATTCTATTGCCCAATTTATTCAGCCTTCCTGTTTAGTCTTACAGGTGAGAAACGAATAGCTTTCTTTTTGGAGTTGTATATTAGTAATAGGGTGACAGTGCCACTTATTTTGTGCTTTGTATATTTACAGGTCTCCAGTTCCTGCAGCCCAGCCGTTCCCCTCCGGACCTTTTTTCCCCCGCTTGATCTCCTTAACAGTCTAAGAACATTCTTTGCCAGACTTAGGATGATCTACAGGAGGGGCCCTTTACAGCATCAATACAATCCTGGGGATTAGCAACGGAGGATTCTGACATACTGCACCTACTTGGTGGTACTGCTTGTTAATCTGTAATCTGTAATACATTATGGGGGAGCTAGCCTCCCAAATACTTGGCTGTATACACAATCAGACACACTGCTTATACTTGTAATTCTGTGAGCATTGTGTCTATTTACCAATGAGAGCACCTCATCTGGTGAATTTCAATATAACGATAATTGAGATGAGCATTCAAGTGAAATAAATGAGCCTTGTGACACACAACAATGAGCACAATACACATTTAAAAACACAACATGGGGGCGTGGCCAAGATGGCGACCGGGACGGAGGTGTAGTTGCGGAGATCCTCACCCTGATTTCCCGAAACCCCCACAATCACCCTTGAAATTAGCTGATTTGGCTCCCCTGCACACCCCACGACACGGAGAAGACCCACAGCCCCGCAGTGCGGACCGGAGGAGGTGAAATCGCCCTGGCCCGCCGCTGCAGCCTACCGCGGCAGGAGAGCGCCGGAGGCCGAGTCTGGCACTGATCGGGCCCGCCGCAACCCGGAGACAGACGGGCTCACAGGTCAGGACTGCAATTGCTACCCGGGGTGGTTCCCCGACATCGGCAACCCACCCCCCGGAACGCAGGGAGGCCGCCTGGAGGGAGCCGACACCTCATGGCTGCAGCGCCTAGCGGTCCAGCCGATCCCCAAATCTAGCTCCCGGCTTTGGCCTACACGGCCACGGAGGACACTCGCAACAGCCCGGACTGCCCCGCCTGCGCTGCCGGAGCAGGGACACCTCCGAGACGGGCGCGAGGCTCCTTGCCTCTTCAACAGCACGGCACTTTGGAGTTGGCACACGCGCACCCGAGGCGGACTGCGGCCCGGGTGCACTCTACGCCAGCCCCCGGCTTGGGCCTATGCTGCGTAAAGGCCTGGACGGCGATCAAACTCAGGCGGCACGCCGGCTACACTGGAGGGGAGTCCTCATTGCCCCTTCCTCCAGGTGAACCCCCAACACTGTATTCCGCCCCACATACAGAAGCCTCAGTGGAACCCCGGCCGAGGCACATACAGCGCAACCACGAACAACAATGAGGCCTGAGGCGGAGTAATCCATCGCGGGGCGGCTCCAGTGGGCACCCGAGGTCTGCTCCGAACTGAGGTACCGGGGCTCCCGCCCGAATGTGTGGGGCCCCTTCAGCGGTGCCTGTGGGACGCCTGGCATCGTGGGTGAACTACACCAAAGCAACCTTGAGGTAAGGAGCAGGGGGTGCTCGGGGGCCTGGTGATCGTGCCCCCGGCGGGAGGAGAGCTGGCACCTGCCCACTTGTGAACCCCCCTCCAAACCCACTAAGAACTGCATAGGAGGACCGGGCAGGTGCGGACTGGACTCAGATAGCACCCTGAGCAGATGCCATGACACCCGTGGCTGACCCGGGTGGCAAAACCTTACCCTCATCTACACCGCCCTCTAACATTCGGGGGGCGCAAGTCGAGCCCCCAGAGCAGTTAGAACTCGCACACGGCCCATTTGCACCATGAGCCACACCACCAGGGCGGGCCAAGGTCTGTGACTGTCTCTGGGGTTCCCAGGGATCGAGTTTTGGTGGTCTGACTCCAGCAGTGTACTCCTAATCCACGGGGCACAAGACTGGTCCTCATCTCACACCACAATGATTGCAAAAGCAACCAAATAATAGCAGTAAAAGGAGGTATGCCACAGGGAGCCCAATGTGGCAGGAATGAAGATCAACGAGGATCCCACGTAAGAAGTCAGGAGAACCTCAAGTCCAGCCAGGGGTGCAGGCACCAGGTCACCAAGCAACTAACAGGAGGGAAGTAGCTAAGGGAACATTTAACTGGAGGTCTCATCTGCACTCTTAGCCTCATCCCCTCAGAAATTGGCTAGAATTACATCCAAGGCTTTCGCTGCTCTAGGGGGTGCCTGCCCTGATGTGCTTCGTGGAACAGCGCTATACTCTTCCCGGTTGCCCTCCGTACCACATCTGCCTGCCAGCTTTCAACCCATACGGCCTCAGCAGTGTCACGGAATATCTCCAAGACCTCTTTTGAGAGATCCTCAACGAATCTGCTGCCTTTCCCATCCGTATTGACCGAGCGCACCGAGTGGGACTGCCCCGCCGAGCCCCTGCACCTCCCCCGGACATCCTGGCATTCCTCACGGACTTTCCCCTGAAGGAGAGGATACTGAGAGAAGCACGCCGGGCGCAACCTATCCGCTTCCGGTTCCTGAAGGAAAAGGGAGTGCCCTACTCCTGGGGCCACCCGTTTCGCCTGATCTTTAAGTGGGAAGGCACCCAACATCAACTCCGCTCGCTTCAAGACACATGTGCCCTGCTAGGCCTGGAACTGCCAGACGACACATCAGACGGAGACTCCACCCCGGGGTCTTCCCAGGCTAACCGGCCACAACCCCCTGGCAACGGCTGGCAACAAGTACGGAGACGCCGCACACCTAAACATCGCCTCCGCCCGGACCCAGGGACAATTGCCAAAGACAGAGCTGCAGCCATCGAAGAAGTTGTTAAGGATACCACCACTCACTCCTAAGCTTATCTCAGACAGGGAGCCATACTTAACGCATTCTTTCTGAGTGGGGGGGGAGAGGGTCGGGGGCCACATGGGTCGCCACAGCCTCCTCTACTTTTTCAACCCACGGGCCTGAACTGACTCTGGATAGGCCCGGGACTATGACTATTGGTTGGATGCTACAAGTTGGGGTTCGGATGGGAGAGGGAAGGAAGAGTTGTTGGGTGGGAGGGACGGGGATTGTTCTGGGCTGGTGGGAGGACGAACAATGTGCCATCCAGGGTGTTGTTTGGGATCCGGATGGGGATCAGTTTTGTGGGGGGACAGGGGTGGGGCTGGTGGAGGGGACCAGTATGCCAAGGGACGTCGACAGGCTTCATATACTGCACACTGTTCATCGCACACGTTGATGGGGATGTCATCGCGCTATACCAAACCCATAACACTCCAAGATGTCTGATACACTTAAGATATTGTCTCTCAATGTAAAAGGCCTCAACAATCCAATTAAAAGACGAGCTGTAATTTCGTATCTGGAACACTCGGGGCAGACGTCTGCTTATTGCAGGAGACTCATCTCCTACCTATGGACTGGCACAGGATGCGCTCCAGGGCCTTCCCTCAACAATTTTTTTCATCACTTCCAACTAAAAAAGCGGGGGTGGCCATGCTTGTATCCCGACACTTTCGGGGCCGAGTGGGGGTCAAGGTGGGAGAAATTAAAGGCCGCCTCCTGGCATACACCCTTCTTGTGGGGGCCAGCACGATGACAATTGGTTACATATACGCCCCAAACACTGGCCAAGAAACTTTTCTCAAGAACGCACTTGCAGAAGCACTACAACCCCCTAATACCCAACTGCTCATTGGGGGGGACCTCAATCTAGTTATGGACACGCACAAAGACAGGTCCGGACACCTGTATGGGGACACTGGAGCGCTATCTGAGGCGGGTGGGTTGTGGCTAGGAGAAAGAGGCCTGTTGGATCTATGGAGGGTGATGCACCCTAACACGATACATTTCACATTCTACTCACATGTACACCGCACATACGCGCGCTTGGATCATTTCCTAGGCTCCTCAGAACTAACGACCCGCATCACCGACATCTCCATTGTCCCAGCAGCCCTCTCTGACCATGATGCGATAGAATTGACACTCACTGTGCCCACAACCACGCACACCCCGGGCTCATGGCAGCTTAACGAAACCATGTTGGCTGGCCGTCACCACACAAATCCATAAATGCATTTCAGACTACCTTGCCACCAATGATGGCTCTGTCACCTCAATTTTGTCTCTTTGGGGTGCCTTGAAAGCTGTAGTGCGGGGGGAACTGATTGCTAAAGCAGCTGCAGACGCCAAAATTTGCAAAGAAAAAAGAGATGATCTCACAGCACAGGTGGCCGAGCTTGAACGGGTTCACAGCCGTACTGGGGCTCAGAGAATTTGGAGACAGTTAAAAGCCACCAGGGCCCAACTGGCCAGCCTTGATACCGACAGAGCTGAGTTCGCCGCCCTCCGACCGCACCGGGCGCCTTCTAGCTAGCGCCCTAAAGGCCAAGACCCAGCGCTCCAAAATCACCCCCCTCCTGAACGACTCTGGGGAGGCCCTCACTGAAGAGACGCAGGTTGCAGACGCCTTCCTCTCGTTTTACGCTTCCCTATACAGGGAAGACCAAGTGTCGCCCGCGGACATAGATGCATACTTGCAATCGGCGGATATTACACCGCTGTCCAAAACGAATTCGGAAGCCTTAGACGCTCCTATTCGATTGGACGAAGTCCTGGCCGCTATCTCCCACTTACGCCCGCTCAAATCTCCGGGTCCTGATGGCTTCTCATCAGGCTTCTATAAACTCTTCGGCCAACTTCTGGCACTGGTACTCACAAGCAGATTGAACGAGGCAGAAACGAGGCGCAACACGCACAAAGAACATATCCAGTCTCAGCGAGGCCTCCTATATATGCCCGTTCAAAGCGAGTTTTTATTCATTAAAGATAAACGAGTTTTAAAACAAAAAGAATACAGAAAAAGACGAGATCAAACTTGAGGATAAAGGAATATCACCAATAGAAGCGTGATAGATCATACAGAGGCCAAATACAGCCTGTGATCCTACAGCGATTGCCCTGGAACGACCTAACTAGCGCCCAGGACCCACCGATAAAGGAACGGTGTTTTATCCTTTCACCTACATTTAGGGAAAGTGAAGTCTTTCTTGTACAGAAAACCCCTATCAAGAAGTCCTGAGGAAGGTGCCACATTACCAAGTGCAAAGCACCGAAACGCGTCGACGCATTTCTAGATGAGAGAATCCACCTTTAGCCCAAACGCACTGGATGCACATATATTATTGTCACATGTGTGTTATAACACATAGGCCATTTTCTGTTAGTGGATCTAGGAATCAACTGTGGTAGAAACATCAAAGTGCCACCGTTTTAAAGGGGTGTTTTTTCGTTTCTTTTCTTCTTTTTATATGTGTCGTCTATAATAACCAATGTTTGTGTTTATGATATGCAATGTAATGTGAATATACTTATATGCTTTACAGTTTTTTATCATTCAATGACATCTCGTGGATTAACTTTTACTTTTCAGGGAAAGGTTCCTTTGAAATTTTAAATGTGTACATTTTTATTGTAAATTTTTGTTTCATTTTTAATAAAAAATCTAGATTGTTAACAAATATTTTTCGTTGTGGGAATCATTATAAAATTCTCTGTTCTTCTGACGGTGATCTACAGCAACCTGCTAACTGGGGGCTATAGTGCAACCGTGCGAGCATATACACCAGTAACGTATTGATACACCCCAGGGATTTCCCTTTGACTGGTACTCACAAGACTATTCAACTCATTCGAAGGCCCGAGTTCCATACCCCCAGATATGCTTGCAGCAGACATAGTGGTGTTGCCCAAACCGGGCAAGAGCCCAACACACTGCTCGGTGTTCCGTCCCATCTCGTTACTTAATCTGGACTTAAAATTGTTCACTGGGGTGCTGGCGGCCCGCCTAGGCCCCTGTCTTCCGGGAATCCTCGAACCAGATCAATCGGGCTTTGTCCCGAATCGCCAGTGCAGCGATAATACTAAAAGGCTCCTGCACCTGGTGGACAAAGCCCACTTCCAAGACTCGGATTCGGCGCTGTTGGCTATAGACGCAGAGAAAGTGTTTGATCGTGTCGACTGGACTTACCTGCAAAAAGTCCTACAATGATACCAACTGGGCGACCGATTTCAAACCTGGATAGCGAGCTGCTACTACCACCCTCAGGCTAGGGTTCGCTTGGGTAGTCTTAAATCAGACCCCTTCGAGATACAACGAGTTACACGTCAAGGATGCCCTCTCTCACCCCTCCTATTCGCCCTTTATGTGGAGCCGCTTGGGCAGAAACTCAGAGATAATCCCAATATCCATGGTATTACTTTCGGCCATGAACCTCACGTGGTGGGACTGTATGCCGATGATATCATTGCCGCCCTGAACAGACCATCCCGCTCTATGCCTGCCTTCCTAGAGGAATTGGAGAACTTTGGGGCAATATCTGGCTTCAAGATCAACCGGGGGAAATCCCTGATTCTGCCTCTGGGCAGTAATGCCCACCCTCGCACTCCTGCACCCGACTTTGGGTGCGACCTTCACGCATCCTCGCAGCTCCCATATTTGGGGATCACCCTCACCTCCAACACCGACGCGAAGGCATCCCTTAACTATAAAACACTCCACCTCCCAGATCCGAGCTGATCTTGCATGCTGGTCGAAACAACCCCTTTCCCTGTTGGGCCGCATAGCAGCGGTGAAAATGTCAGCCTTGCCTAAGATCTTGTATATCTTCCAAACTCTCCTGATCCCACCACCGCCTGGTGCATTGCCGAACTTACAAGCCGCCCTCCACCAGTTCATCTGGGGAAAGAAGCGCGCGCCTGCACAAACAAGTTGCGCACAGAGCTGTAGACGAGGGTGGTCTTGGAGTTCCCAACCTCCTGCAGTACTTCCAAGCCTCACAACTCCGCTATTTGGTGGAATGGTATAGGCCAGAATCCGAGAAGAGGTGGCTGTTCCAGGACAGGGCGATGGCCCAAACCTCACTATGGAAGATACCATTTCTCGCTCGCCAACACAGGCCACGATATCTTCTTAGATCCCCCATCACGCGCACCATCATGAAAGCTTGGGATGCTGTGGCGGTCAAGAGAGGTTTAGCAACGTTCCCCTCCCCGCTCACCCCAATTCTAGATAATCCGGAATTCCCACCGGGCAACGACCCCCGTGCCTTTCCGCAATGGCGCGGTACGGAATACAGTTCCGCTGGCTATTTCTTTGAATCGGAGAGCTTTCTTCCCCTTAAAGACATTGTGCAGGACTATGGGGTAACCAACCCTCACCTGTTCCAGTACTTCCAACTCCGCCACTGGCTGTCGAGCCCAGATTGCGCTCCCTTAGTGAGTCGGCAGCTAACGTCGTTCGAAAAGTGGTTGATCACAAAAGATTCCGACCGACACCTTATCTCAGACCTTTACAAGATGCTTTCTCCTGCGATCGGCCCGGGCAAACGGCGGGACAGAAACGCTGGGAATCGGAACTTGGCAGGGCATTGTCACCCAAGGAATGGGGTTTTATATATTACAGAGCGGCGCACACCACCCGTAACACCACTGCCAGGGAAGCAGCGATGAAATTGGCCATCTACTGGCATCTTACCCCTGTCAGACTCAATCGTGGCAACCCCCTTCGGAGCGCGCTGTGTTGGAGAGGCTGCGGCTAGCAGGGCACTTTGACCCACCTGCTGTGGGATTGCCGCACTGTCTGGGACTATTGGAATGCGGTTCTAGATGATATTGACTCCACCTTCCAGACCGAAATCCCACGCTTCCCCGCGTATGCCATTTTAGGACTGCTCAACACGCTTACATTTCCCTTGAGGTCCACGCGCGGCAAACAGATGGGCATTGCCATGCAAGCAGCGTCACAACATATCCTGTCACTCTGGGGATCGCCCACTGCCCCTACCCACACTGGTTGGTTGCATAAATTGTGGTTCACGCTAGGCATGGAGCGTATCCAGGCCACACTGACACACACCACGAACTCCTTTCAGAAAACTTGGCAGCCGCTTCTATCCCTACTGTCCAAAGAATTTCATGAAATCACTTGCCCCAAATATCTTCGCATCCTGCGACTCATGGGGCCATCGCAGGATCCTCCGTGAGCTCGAACACCCTGCAATACACAGCTTTAACCGTGTCATACCACAGGTCCCTAGTGAACGGCATACTGGTCGGGGTGGAGGAAGGGAAGGGACGTTGGGAAGAGGGAGGGGGGTTTGGTTCTTCTTGTTTTGGTCGGTTGACCCTTTTGCACGGCACCTCAGTTACAGCACTGGCTATACATATCTACGTTGGCATATTGTTTTCGCTTTCTTGATGATGTTTAGAGATGACGTGCCTGTCTGTCTCGCTCGCCATATATGCCTGCTTCTTGATCGCTGTATTGAAATGCCCTTTTTCGCTTTTGATTCCAATAAAACAGATTTGAAATTAAAAACACAACATACATAAATAATGCAGAAATCTTGCATCATGGGTCCTCCAGTGGAGTGAGGCACTTGTATTCACATTATAAAATAAAAAGTAAAAATGATAGAGAGATCCCAACGTGTCAACATTGTTACATATGGGACTTTGAAGCAGGTATTTTTTGCGCCTGTGCCATACTTACAAAGCAAAAGCGTCTCCTCGGTATAATGACCTAAATATGCCAGTCCGGGGCCTGAATCTTACCATCCTGTACACCATCGGGGATTATGTACAGAGTTCCAGTGATCCGAGTCTTGCGTGTGCAACATCCTTGCTGCTCTGAACAAGCACTAGACCGCTACTCGCACAATAACAACAATCCACGCTGTAGGAGAGTAGAGTCTGCAATCCTATGGTCACCCCAGATTTTTGCTTTTTGCTTCACTGGTTTACGACTTTTCCTGGCTCTGGGCCTGCTAATCAGACCCACAGCCTAGCTGTTCTCTCTCTAAATTGACATCCATGTACTTTGGGTGCATTTACCAATAGGTATTGGGTCACTCTTGTAAGTCCTTGTACAGTGTACCATAGGTACCCAGGGCATAAGTGCACCCAAGGCCTTCTAGGGGCTGCAGCATGTATTATGCCATCCCTGGCTGGCCATCTAAACAGACACAACTGGCTGGTAACACAGCTGGGGCAAAGTGGTGTAATCACCCTTTGCTTTAGATATAGTATACCTATATCTAACCCTAAAATGGACACATATGCTCCTATAAGTCACTCCTAAGGCAGGCCTTAACAATCCTGGAGGCAGAGTGCTTGGAATTATGTGAGATAGTGCTCTAGCATGAGCTGAGCCTGTCTGCAGCTTTCGGAACCAAGTCCTTTAGCTGTTTCCATGATAACGCTATACCATATACTCTTAAGTGCATTATAATCCTTGCAGTTATTGCTAACTTTGGCATAGCATTATCAAAACATGTCGAGTAAGGTGTCATACAAATTGGAATACTACCCCCTTGCGAGTTCTGGTGACGGGGGTAGCATTCCACCCTTTTAGAGGGACACAACATGTATATAGCTGTGAACCCCCGTTAAAGTTAACTCGAGTCTCAGCATCACAAAATGGATGCTGCCACCACAGACACAAGTCTGACCTCCTGCTGCTGGGAGTCCTTCCAGCGAGGGAGGCTTGGACAAAGGGTTTCCTGCCTTGGGAGGTGCTAGCACCACCCCAGACAGGATTTTGTGTATTGAGGTAGGACAGGCTGAAAGGAATGAGACATGCCTGGGGCACACAAGGTGTCCCTGTGCATACCCCGGTTCAAACCAGTTGCTGGGGCACTCCAGCTCCAGCTCTGGTGCAAAACTGGACAAAGGATAGGGGGTGTAACCACCCCCCTTCCTGTTCCCACCCATAGGAGGGACCTAGTCACAGTACAGCCCCCTTTAGGAGAATAAAGGTAGGAGCTGGTCCCATTCCAAATTAGATTAATCCTGATTTGAAACTACAAGAAGAAACTCTGGACTTCGACGTTCTGCTCCACAGAAGACTGAAGACATCTCCCTTGTGGCCAAGGAGTGACCACCCTGCACAAGCAGGCACCATCAAGCGTCCTAGCGGTTCACTTTGTCATCCTTCTTGCCTGGAAACAGACTTCAGAGCCCGACGAGATCCAGACTTCCAGACCTCTCCGAACTCTACCTACATCTGCAGCACACCTGAGATCCGTGGGTGCGACGAGACACGTGGGACCGGCCATTGTGGAGAAACTGCACTTCGCTTCCAGCACGACTTCAGAGGCATCCTTGAGAAAGTGCTTTGGGGATTGAGAAGCCCCAGCCCCGAGCAGCTCCTGCACAGAAGATCAGCCCTCCAGCATCCACAAGATCTGCGTGTGGCCCTGTTGCTTGATTGCTGCTCGACGCGTTGTCTGGTCACTTGCCGGCTGGCTAGAGGCCTCCTAGACGACGATCCATGACATCTGCACCGCTGGTCTGGTTGCTCCAGACTGGCCCTTGCTTCCCTGCAAAGGAGAAGCACCCCAGACCCTCCTGGTCCGCACCAGACGTCTTTTCCACTCACGGCGTGGGTTGCCTTTCCCAAGGCCCTAAAACGAGAAACCTCCCACCTATCATAACAACCAAATGGTAGTTGTACCAACAACTGTTGCAAAAGAACAAAAGTAATTGGTTCGTGCAAAGGGAAAGAATGTGCACGTTCTCTACTAAAACCTTTCAACATTCGACGCAACAAAAAAAAAAAACAAGTCTTGACCCCCACCATAACTCTCCAAAAAATGAAATCCCAGCCACTTTCCCAGAAATGGTTGTATGAGACAACCCCTTGTTCATCAATTACAAAAGAAACTGTAAAATGAAACATTTGTTACTGGTCTGCCTTCAAGGCTGTGAGATTTAGTGTCATTCAAAAATTCAGACCAGGCCTGTTGATAACTGCATCTGGTGGAAGGGCCTATTGACTTTTCGACCAACTCGATGATCCTCAATCCCCCAGCACCCAGATGTCTTTTGAAGTTGTCTGCCCCTGGCGCCAAATTGCAGAATTTCTGCCAATTGAAGCGAGACAACGCGTCCGCAATTGAATCATTAATGCCTGGAATGAGCCTAGCTCTGAAAACAATATTTAGTTTGAGACTCTTTAGCATGAAAAACTTCAACAGCCGTAAAACCCGTAAATATTTCGCTTTTTGGTTATTAATGAGCTCCACCACAGACATATTGTCTATATAAAACAGCACGCATCTGTCACGGAATTCCTCACCCCAGACTAGCAAGGCTACTATGAGAGGAAACAATTCAAGAAAAGCAATACTGCTTCCTTTTTGGAGCCAATGCTGAGGCCATTATTCCGCACACCAGCGACCTTCCCAAAATAAGCCAAAACCGTGGGCCCCAGACGCATCTCAAAATATCTGAATCTGCCATATAGTGTTGTCTTCCACAAAAAAGAGGGAAATTCCATTGAAATCTTCAAAAATATTTAGCCAAACCAACAGGTCTTCTTTGATGGCTTTAGTAACTCGCATCATGTGATGAGGGAGGTATGCTCCTGACATTGCCATTCCCTACCTTCTGCAAAAAGTTCTGCCAGCCCTGACAACCCGACAGGCAAAATTTAGGTAGCTCAACAAACGTTGAATCTACCTGAGCTCAATTTTATCCTTGTCAATAACCTCCAACAGAAAATACCTGATTTCACCCACCTTTGCAACTGGCAAACGAGCCATCATAGCTTCAGTGTCGATCTCGATACCCAAAAGAGTGAGTTTGGTACAAGGACCTTCAGTTTTCTCGGGAGCCAGCAGACACCGAACTCCTCAACCATGTCCTGAAAAATGCCTAAAACTCTGCGACGCTGGTCTAAATGTGCCTCTCCAATGAACATAAAATCATCTAAATAGTGACAAACATATTTGTGACTACTTCTCTTCGAAAAACACCATTGTAAGAAAGTGCTAAAAGTTTCAAACAAAGCACAAGAAACTGAACAACCCATAGGGAGTACTCTGTCGACATAAAATGCTCCATTAAAAAACATTCCTAAGAGCTCAAAATCCGATGGATGAATAGGTAGTAAACGAAACACAGACTGAATATCACATTTTGCTAGTTCAGCACCAGTCCCAACCAACCGTACCAATCTTAAAGCATAATCAACAGAAGCATATGAGACATTAGAGTCAGTAGGGGAGATAAAATCATTAATAGATTGGCCCTCTGGCCACGATATATGATGAATTGATCTGAATTCTCTAGCCAATTTCAAGGGAACTACGCCCAACGGGGACACTATCAAATTTTGCAAAGGACATTGACTAAAAGGACCCGCTATCCTACCAGCTTTTAACTCCACATCCAATTTCTTTTGAACAATGTGTGGCAATTCTTTGGCAGATTTTAAGTTGTCAGCCCAACGATGATAACGTGGCCCTTGGTAACCTATCTTGAAACCATCTTTAAATCCCCAGAACAATTTAGAAGCAGCTTCAGAATCGGGATACACCTCCAACCATGGTATCATTAACTGCAACTTAATTGGGGTATGAGCCCTTTCGTATAAATTGATGAACTGCACCTCTACCTCTTTGGAACCTCCCTTGATCCCCGAAACTCTGGTTTGTGAAACATTGGGTAATGGCATGCTTCCCTCCACATTGGGAACATTCATGCTTAAATCTGCAAAATTGCCTGGTGCATACTCCTCAGTTAAAATTCCAACAGGCACCCGATGTAGGCAGTTGTCCCCTACCAAAAACACCCACCCCGATTTGGGTGGGGCGAGGCAGAAAGGGCCGGTACGTGATTGGCAGACCACTTGCAGTTTGAATCATCGCAGGTGGCTGTGTAGAGGACATCCACTGCAACCAAAGTTCTTGATCAACCTCGCCCCAAGGTTTATCGTTAAACATACTGACTCTAGCCCTAAATTCCTCATCATAGTTGAGCCATGCATTGCCACCAAATTTTAAATATGCTTTACGAATAATATCAATGTATTTAAACATGGCTACAGCCCTATCTTGGTGTCTCTCACAATATACCCTTGCATATATTAAAAATGCAGCGGTCCAATTCTCAATAGACTTAGGGACTCTGGGACATCTAGAAAGCTCCCATTCTTCCTCTTTGGACCCCTCCTTAGCTTGAATGTCTCTATGAAGGAGTTTGAAAACATCAGCAAATTCATGTTGCCAAATTCTTTCTTTGTTTTATCTGAAAGATGCATCCCCAAGGGCATGCTATCAGTGACTGAAACCTACCCCAAATTGGAATTGTCAACCTCTGTAGCCTGTTTATCTTGACTTGAAATTTTATTTGCCCCTGTAACACTACTAGGGAAAGACTGCTGCTCCGTTACCTTCGCCATATCCTCACTTATTCCCAAACCCAAAGATTCATTTACATGTAAATCACCAACTCCCATAGCACCAGAATTATGCTTGCCCGTCAAAGGTTGCGACCAAGCAGCCCACCAATGAGGCTTACCTGTCGTTAATTGAGCAGCACGCTTTTGAAATTCCTGAGTATCATCACGATGACGATGTCCGTGCCACCGTTCTTGATCCTTCGCACAGTCCGCCCTTGACTTCTGTAATATACTAGAAGAATTGATTGTCCCCGAACCCCCTTTTAACAAAACATGGTCATAACCTAAAGTATATTCATTACCATCAAAACCTTCCACAAAATTCCCTTCATTTGTATCGTCAACTACCAAACCTTCATCAGAGTGTTCATCCAATATTTCAAAATCAACATTGCTAGTACTTGGCATTTCACCATCCCCCACCCCACCATCAAAAAACGACCAATTGGACACAGGCCTCTGCTCAGAGAGCCCGGCCTAAATATAGAAATCCGCTTGTGATCCGTCTTGTGTAGATGATACATTACCAAAAGCCGCAACCTGCTTTGCATTCAACATTCTGGAAACGCCAGACGATGACTGAGAGACTGTATGTGATGCAGACTTCCCGCCGCTCTTGCCAGAAGACGTTAATAACTTACCAACGCCAGAAGCTTGTATGAATCCGTCAACCTCGGACTATGAAAGAGCAGAATGCTCAACTCACACCCACTGTCTACATTGTGGTCCGAAAGCAGAGTCAAACGTAACCTGAGGGTGACAAGGAGGGGGGCAAGATTCCGGGAAAATAGATACAACTCTTGACGGATTACCAAACTGGTCTAAATGTGAATGATCATGTTTATTAAGCGGCCACCCTTCAACCTCATTCACAACCTCAGAGACATCATCACCCAAAGCTGCCTCTGATATATCCACATAACTAGTGTTAACTGTTTATTAAAAAAACTAGATTTTTGCCCCGGTGGGGCCTCTAGGCCTAGCAGCCAACACAACATTTAAAACAGCCCCACCCAATGCAGACCCAACAGCCTGTGCATTTTTGAAAACATTATTCTGTAGCAAAACAAGTGGCACTTCATGAAAAACATCATCCTCCTCCCCACTGTCACTAGAATAGTCAACTAGTGCTGCAGAGCGTCCTTCTGACAAATTAGGAAGGGCTATATTAATTATTGAGAATTTGTTGTGACATTAAGTGCTTTTCCCATGCACTTCTGCTGGAGAAGGAGCTGCTAACTGAGCAGAAGAAACAATCTCCCCCACAGGGCCCCTACCCCTCCCACTACTCCTCGAGTGAGCGAAACCGGCAGACTTCTAGAGGCAGCGCCGCCCCTGCTGCTGACATGCCTCCTTGCCCGCCCCAAACGAGGAGCGGAGGCTGCCCCCAACCGCCTCTCTTCTACTGCAGACGAGGAAGAGCAGTGGGGAGAAAGCAGCCTCACACCACCGCTCCGACATGAGGGGCGACCGCGCTTCTGCAGATGCCCAGGTAAATGTTCCTCACTAGCGGGCACAAGCTGCAAGCGGCTCTTCAATGGTAGACATGCCGCCACAACCTCTGTAACTCCAAGCGCCGCCACACACTTCGGGCGCATTGCGCCTCCCTCCGACAAAGCGGAGACACCAGGGAGCAATAAATCATCGCATCCCGCTTCGCACAGGACGGGGAGCGCGTCCTGAACAACAGCGCTTTCAACCATAACGGTGAAAAGAATACTGCTTCTTTCTGAAGGAAAAGGCCAACGTCAATAAAACGTTCGCCTAACATATCTCCTCAGAGTGAAGCATTCCCGCCAAATCACTTCTATATATAGCCTACCCACTACACCCGCCCTTTACCTGCCTAAACCTATTGCGCTGGGTGGATTGTTCAACCGTGCGAAACACCCCAGGGGGACATCAGCTCGCACCAAGGTCCCCCTGGTTCCCCATTAGAAATCAAGATGGCGGCAGGGACTGGAACTACTTCCTTATTCCATTAGTGTGTATAGGCCGCTAAGTTGGCCTAGGTGAAAACTGAGTTTCTTGTGAATTAAGATTGCTAATTGGCAAGAAAGAAGCCTGATACTAGGAAAAAACGTTTTTTGAAGTGACATGGTCTAGAATTTTTTTTAACCTTAAATATGAAAATTAGGAGAAATAGCAAAAATAGAAAAATTGATATTATCCTCCGAGGCATTGTAAATTCTGAGCACCAAAAGGAAGAATTGGGTTGAAAAGCTTGATTATGCTGTACTTCGGGTAGTTAATGTTGTTATTGGAAAGTGCTCATCAGTTACACCTACATTAGATTCATTTTGGAGACAGGACCATAATGTATGAAGCTTAGTTACAGTATTGGTGATTGCAGGAATACGACCTGTTTCTCTGAAAAACGGGTTATGCTACAAATTGCACCCATTGTATGTTGTCATTCAGGCCCTCAGTGTGCGTTTTAAGACTGAACGCCCAGTGTTGTTCTTTTTCTAACAGTTTGAACTCACAGTTCACAGGGTCATTCAGGTGTTCCATTCGCACCAACCCTTCGGGCATATGTATGAAGCCCATTTCCCATTCAAAAACGGGAAAAGGCATTTTGGGATGTATCATCCCAAAAGGCCCTCGCACAGTAGGAAATCTCAAAATATGTGATTCCCTATTTTGCAAATGCATTTAAGGAATCGCAAATTGCAAATCCTTAAATGCGATATAGAAAGCAACTAAGTTGTGCTATTTCTCCTTTAAGAAATCGCAAATTACCACCAACTTCAAATTGGTGGTAATTTGCGATTTCTTTGAAAAATTCACTTTTTGGCATTTTTTTAAAGTGCCACACATGCTCATTTCAGGGGTGCAACAGGGTGTCCTTATGACACCCTTGCACCCTTGAAATTGCATTTGCAATTTGTGAGTACCAAATTGCGAATGTTGTCCTATTTATTCCTAAGGGCCTCTAGGCCCATAGGATTGAATGGGAAGCCATTCCTTAATTGCGACTCACAATTTGCGAGTCGCAATTAAGAAATGCCAGGGAATTGCAAAATATTTGCATATTTTTAATTACATCCCATTTTACAATTCTCAAATAGAGATTCTCTAAAAATCGCTATTTGAGAATTGCAAAAACAGTATTTGATACATATGCCCCTTAGTCTTGCACTGTATGTCTCTTCTCAGTGTAGTGGGTCAACATTTTCATTGTCGTATGGCCACATCTTATGTGCTGTTCACAGGTTCTTGATTTTATCATGCTGTTGATCCTCCCCACACATTGCAAATTGCATGGGCAAATAATTTTACATACCACCCTTTGTGAATTCCAATTTGTGAATCTCATGAGTTCCCATGTAGTAGTGTTATCGAAGGAAACTGTTTTTGTGACCTTTGTTAGGTGACATACACTGCATCCGCCGATGGGGGATATTATAAAGTGAGACTCTAATCTGTCTGTTGTTGATTTTTGGGAACATGTGTGTACTAACATGTCCCCTAGGCTTTGCTGTCATCTGTGAGAGAACATGGTTTTGGGGAACTGTATAGCACCACTATTTAAAATGTGCCAGTGTTTGTTGATGATCTTATTCACTTGATTTGAGGATATGTTAAATGTAGTGATGCAAGTGGATCTCTCCTCTTTTTCTTTTTGAGGGGGATTGTCCAGTTGGGCTTCCTTGTTGTTATTCTCTGCCCGTTTCATAGCTTGTATCACTATCCTTGGTGGATACTTTCTGGCCTCTAGTTTGGTTGCCAGATGACCTGCTTATATTTTGTAGTTCCTTAGTTGGGAACAGTTGCTCCTCAGTCTGAGGAACTGGCCAAAGGGCAGGGTTTCTCTGAGGTGGCGAAGATGAAAACTCTTGTAAAGGAGTTGGCAGTTTTTTGCTGATGGGGTTTCATGTGTTGTCGTCCTGAGCATGTCCTGAACAGATATAATATTACGGTCGAGGAATACCAGTTCTTTCTTGCTTATGTTGTGGGTGAACTTCAAAAACTAATTCTGTACATTCAGCCAGCCTAGAAAATGTTCTGCTTTAGATTCAGTACCCTCCAATATGACCAAGACTTCGTCAATATATCTCTCCCACAATTTAATGTGTTTTGATAGGGGTTTGGAGGGCATTAATTCATATGTACCTTCAAGTGGTGGACATATATACTGGTAATGGTCAGTGCAAAGTGCTGCCTATGCTGGTTTGGTGTTTCTGTAGATAGAGTGTGCCCTCAAACTTAAAGAAGTTGTGTGTTAGGGCCTTTTGGTGGGTGAGAGCTGTATAAGAAAAACAAGGGCATCATTACGATGCCCGTCGGGCTCTCATCCAACCAGCACCATAGCAGAAGTGGAACCGCCCGACAGGGAGTTGCCGGTCCCGCTGCCCTTGTTACAAGACGCAAAGTGTATATTTTCTACTGTGGCTTATGCTGCGGGCTGCAGCACAAACCGCAATAGAAAATGTACACTTTAAAAACATCCCCGTGTCATGTGGCAGGCACCCCATGGTGCCATGCGGTAGACACCCCATGTGACAGGCACCCTTTGGCGCCTGCTACACGGTGCATATCGAAGAGCCAGGGGGGCAGCGGTGCACCCAAAGTCACTTTCCGCCTGCCTTTTCTAGCGGGCAAACCGCCATGAAAGGGCAGGCAGAAAGGCACATTGGAATCCCTACAGTGGTGCCTGAGCAGGCACTGCTCCTATTGTAGGGATTACTGACTCTCTGATGGTCCATCGGAAAAGCGTCAGACTGGCATTCTGCCTGCTGCCTCCAACCGCACGCATTGTACTGCGGTGGTTGGACCGCAGCAGCAGCTGGTGGTCGGACCTCATCTGATGAGCCATCGGACACGGTCCGACCGCCATCAGAATGACCCCCAAGTATTTTATTTGTCTTGAGGAGGGTTAGTCCATATAAAGCGGATGGGCACTTTTTGTTTTTGGAGCAGATAAAATGTGCGCAATTATACGGATGACATACCTGAATGCCCCAAGATGTGTAATGGCTATGGTATCAGCCGCACCACTGTTTGAATTTCAATAGTCAGGTAAAATGAACCAAGCATCAATATTGCTATTCAGAAACATAAAATACGTCATCCTAGAATCATATTTACTGACTGTCATAAAAGATATAATAGCCCAAAAACGTAAAATTAAGTCATAAAATTGATCAACCAGGGGTTTGGGATTGCCAAAAGAAACATAGCGAACAAATGGGAAAGTCCAGAACCTCCAAGAATATTGAAATGGGGAAGGGACATGGATAGGTATATGGCGATAAAAAAGGCTATCTTTGAAGGAAGCGGTTGTTCAAAGAAATACAAAAATGTAAATGGGAACTAGTATTCTTAGCAAAATAAATAATAGTATAAATTCATGAATGAGTTGTCCATGGAGAACTGAAATTTGATAATTGGTCACCATTGCTCGGCACTGCCCCATCTAACTAGCGATATGGACCTCGGCGTTTGATTTTTTTAATAGATCGCAGCTCTGGTCATGCCTTTTAAACTATGGGCTGGATGAGGTTTTAGTGCATTTTTTAGCATATTTACATAGGGACTAAAGGGCACGGATGAGAATTAGCACGGATGGGGCAGTCTCTGGGGACGTAGTGATTGGCAGAGGGGTAAGTCAAGGGTGTGTCTTGGCCCCACTCTTGTTCATTCTATATATTAACGAGCTACACAATGTGTTGTCTAAACTGACTACAGATGTCCCGATGATCAATGGTAAAAAAATGCCCGCCCTTTTGTTTGCGGAGAACGCCGTTTTAATGGATCGTACCCCCAATGCATTGCATATATTAGTCAGGGGCTTTGTTGATTTTATGAATGGTTTGAACCTTTGTACAAATTTTAAGAAATCGTTTTTAATGTTTTGAGGTCCTAAAAAATGTCACATTAATGCTATTACTTTAGTTTCTGGAATTTTGCTACACACACGCACTTTCCCATATTTGGGCCTTCAATTCTCAGGTAATGAATCCTGGGCAGCCCACCTGGCATATGGCCGGAGTAAATTTCTAAAGGCTGTCAATTCGCTCTTGAATCTTCCACAACCAAAAAGAATTGAGGTAGTGCTATCTCTACTTAAAATTTATAGAACACAGTGCATACCCACTGTAACATATGGGGCTTAAATCTGAGGTTTTATACATTCTAAAAGTGATCAGGTTGAAGAAAACAGATCTTTCAGGAGAATTTTGAGGATACCTATTTCCTCCTCATCCTCTGTATGTCATAATGAGCTAAAACTGTCCTATATAGAAGATTACATCAGGTCCCGCCCTATTTTGGTTAAAAGTTTGGCAGAATCCGGCAGCCTCGTTGACCAGAGAGATCATAGTTGACTGTCTAAAATGCGACAAGGGTGGAGACATACCGTGGCTGGCAGAAGTAAGGGCAAGTTTAAATAGAGTAAATCTGGGCCACGTTTTTCAAAACCCAGGCCAGTTAGAGGGTATCAACAAAACGATTATTCGAGATGCCATATATAAATATTATGTGGATGTAAGACATGAACAAGAGCTCTCAAAATCATCTGTTGCTCGTTATATATCTATGGTAGACAATGGAGGCCCCCCTCTTATCTCCTAGCCAGCTATCTTTTAAAAGACATTAACCGCTGGGACCGAAGCTTGCTCTTTCGCCTTAGAACTGGCTCATTAAAATACTTGTTGTGCTTCCCCTTAGGCTTCCAAACCAACATTGAGCAACTGCCTTGTCCTTGTGGTAATCTAGGTAAACAATCCATGTTACATTTTTTATTCTTTTGTAACTTTTATCAAAAGTATAGTAAACAATTCCTGATTCCCTTCTTTAGGGCTAGTACAATAACGGATTTTATGGTTGCGTACAGGATTATCCTCCAGCTTAATGGGGAAAATGTAACCCTCTGTGTTTGTACCTTTTTGAAGATGGCTATCTGTTTGTGTGCCTCTATGAGTCCCTCATAAGTTGACCTGATTGTATCATATTTACTTCTTGCTTTATGCTGATAAAGAATATGCATTTTGGTTTTTGGGCTAATGTTTAAATTGTGTGGACTTTTATCTATGGATCTAAGAGCCTATTTCCTCTTGCTGCTATTCCTGTAATTCAATTTGCACTTTGCACTTTATCAACATCAACAACAAAATACGCTTTATTCGATTTAAAAACAAATAAAGCATAAAAGCACATCATTAAAACAAAGCCTTAAAAACATAATGTATCAATTCATATAAGAACATTAGAAATACAATACAGATTTCTTTAGACATCCCTGACATGAATAAAATCGGAAATCAGTTACGCTGGACGCTGTTTACATTGAGTTTCTAAATCTAACCACCCCTTTAAGAAATATAGCTATATGGCCAGTACAGATTTCATCATCCAAAAATTGCAGTTTTATAAATGCAGGTCGCCACTGTCTCAAACCTTGTGATTTTAAAATGGGTATGAGCCATCTTTTCCTGCTTATGCTGTAAAACTTACAGAAAAAGATGACATGTATTGTCGACTGTGGGGAGATGTCATCGCATGGGCATGGGCACAAAAGACGTGACCAATCATTAATTTGGGGGAATGATACCATATTATGAAAATTGCCTAGACGTAAACGCGTTAAAAGCATCCTAGCATATATACTCAAATTAAAAGACAAATAAGGTTGTAACCCTGGTTCAGTCAGAATCAATTGATTAGCATGGACCGTTGATTTCATAATGTTAGAGGAAAATCTAAGCATCTCCAGGTGACTAAAACATAGAGACTTTAACTCCTTCCTCATAATTGAAGTTAGACGGTCAGGTTTATAAAAAAACTTGGTATAACCCATGGCATTCAATTTTTTTTTGACATACACCAGCCAGGGAATACGTAAAGCCCCTTGTATATTCAAACAGTTGTTTAACACGTCCCGATTGAGACTGGTAGAAATACCATTCCAGACTTTATGCCACAATAATATTGGCTGTGTTTTTATTAGGTCGGTCACATATGGTAGTCCCAGTTCGGCGTGACAAACATACGTAGTGGTGCTATCTGGAACAGCTAAAAGACATTTTAAAAAACTGTTCTCGATTTTCTGAATGGACTCTACACTTGCATAGCCCCAAATGCCAGCTCCATATAGTGCAGCTGAAATGCATTTAGCCTTATAAATTATAAATAGATCTTTAATAGGACGCTTGCCTAGCTTCCTAGCAAAATTTAAAAGGGCTCCCACGGCTTTAGCAAAGAGCAATTTTCTAGAATTTTCAAACACAATGCTCAAATAAGAGAAAGACTTGACAAATTCCAACCTGTTGTTACCAATAAAAATATCACGGCACTTAGTAGAAGGCTTAGAACACTTCATTGTAAAAGTTTTGCCGATATATACATTTAGGTTTAAATTAGACATATACGACACAAAATTCGTGTCTAGTCTCTGCAGACCTAGTGGTGGACGGGCTATTAAAACTGCGTCATCAGCGTATAAAAGTACACCAATAGACCGTTTACCAACAATGGGTATATCTAGACAATCCCTAGATAGGGTATCCTCCAGGCTATTTATATAGAGGGTAAACAGGAGAGGTGCTAGTACGCACCCCTGCCATACCCCCTTACTGACAGGGAAGTTATCACTGAGTTCTCCTGTTCTCCCATAACGAACCCTATCCCAGGCATCAAGATATGATTGTTTTAAGAAATTAATTAAAGCGGTTTCCACCCCCATGGCCTCCAGTATGCTCCACAACTTCTGATAGTTAACACCATCAAAAGCCAAACTAGGGTCAACAAAACACAGGTAGTGACTCCTCTTTTTACCCTGTGTATATTCCCCCAATAGGAGGCATAAGCTCAAACTCTGCTCCACAGTGCCAAGACCTTTGCGAAAGCCGTACTGAAGCTCAGAAATAGCAGTCTATTTAAAATAACGTGCCCGGCTACCTTTACTAGAGAATCTAGCAATGATATAGGTCTGTAACAAGCCAGGTAGTTACGTTCGCCCTTCTTAAATATTGGGACAAGAATTGATTCCGTCCAGGAGGCCGCAAGTACAACAAGCCCGTAGGACCAGAGTAAGCAGTGGACCCCATAACAGGGGGCAAGATTTAAATAGGGCCACTAGTATAGTATCTGGTCCCGGGGCTTTTCTGCCCTTGCTTGCATTAACGGCCAAAATTACCTCCTTCGTGTTAAAATCAATATCGATTGGGAGGAAGTTCGACAAAACAGGTCCAGGATCATCACCCGGGGGGGGTGTCATCATAATTACAGTATAATCTAGAGAAATGAGACACCCATTGATCCTCGCCAATCGAAATTTCAATGCTGGGTAATTTTTGCGTCGCAAGAAACGGAGCGTTCACCGCCCTCCAAAACCCTTTTGTATCCTTAATGGCTGATGATTGCTTTAATGCCTGCCATAGGTTATTCCTTATGAGCTCCTTTTGCTCTTTTAGGGACTTTTTATACGCCGCCCTGGCCCTTTTGATGTCTTTCTGATCTTTCATGGGCTGGTGTAGTACGGCTATCAAGGTTGCATGCGCCTTACTACACCTATGGTCAAACCAGCTTGGCCTATCTTTAAAAGATCTTTGAGGCTCTGATCTCAAATTAGTTTGTATGGCATGTGTAAATTTACAGAAGGAATTAACGATGTTAGAATCCAAGGCGGTTTCATCAAGACAAACAGAAAAATCTGTTTTACAACTAGTCAAAAGTGACTTAGTTAACTGGAGTGAATCTATCCCTGCCCATTTAATAGTATAGCCGCTGACCATATTGATGGCAATATTTTGTGAGGCCTGTGCAGCTGCGTGTTTTTTAGATAACATGTTAGTCGGCAAATCTAAAATGACACTCAGCGGATAATGGTCACTGAAAGCAACTAGATGAATTTTAAAATTAGATATCCTGCCAGCGTGTCTGTTAGATATTAATAACAAATCTATGGTCGAGCACAACCCAAGGCCATTAAATGTATGACTAAATGGGGAGGAAGGTGAGCAAAGATAATTGGCAAAACCCAAATCATGAGTAAACTTAATTAAATTTAGATGATCATCAAATGGAGTATGCAGGAAATGGGAGATATCTTTCTCATCGCCAGACAATAAACCACAATTGCCGCCTGCTGCATGTGAACAAGATCCCAAATTGAAGTCACCAACCCACATTATAAAGAAAAAACTTGTTATTTCCCCTTTGAGCATTATCCAAGGCCTTCTGTAGCTGACTTAGTACTACCTCAGATGCCGAGTTGGGTATATTATTATAAAGATTGACAATACAATGTGTGTTATCAATGCTCAATTTCAGGACCTGAAAATAGGTATTAGATAAAATCTAATCTTGCTCAAATTCATCCTATGGGATAAATATACACATAAGTCTCCCATGTTCCTCCCACAATTAGAAGGTACGGCAGGCGTAAAAAAAGATTTGCCCCCATTGATGTGATGAACCACGTCCATCACAGTTTTTTGGAAACATAAGATATCAAAGTTATATATGAAGTCTAACCAGGCGGGATCAGCTAGTTTAGTAGCTATTGCCACCAGTTTCCAAGAAAGAATATTAAATAAGCTAGGCCTAGGCTCACCCTGAGAAACAGACTTAGTACAGACAGCTATATTATTAGTAATATTGGATGTAGGGGCCAAACTAAACAATAAAGGTGGATGTATAGTGTTCACAATGCACAGCTGTGCTCCCTTGGTGATATTACCAACAACATCTCTAGGTTGCTTGGCACCAGTTGATAACCCCGGTCGGCCATAAGAATAAGTATCAAGAATAGCAGACCTCGGGCTAAGGACGTCATGAGCAGGTACCCTTGCAACAGAGGGCATAGATTCTGAACTAAAAGAATTAGATAAAAGAGACCCTCTTTGCACTATGGGCCCAGGCAAAGAAATAAGTCAGTCTATATCATCCAAGGATGGCAGGATATCAAATCTATTGTGCAAAGGTAACATAAAACATTCATGTGCATTAGAGTTATTAGGCCTTTGCTTTCGGGAGGAATCGACATAATTCTTTGTGGGATAATAGAAACCTGGGGGCAGTACATTTATGCAGTTGTTGATCATAAAATCATGACCAAGTCGACGTAGGATCTCCTGTACCAAGTTAGGTGATCTAAAAGTAAGGACAATGCAGTCACCGGGAAGCTTTTTATCACTATTCCCCACCGAGCTTACACGTCTTACCATTTTAAACTCAACAAACAAGACCTCTGTAAGCCCGGTTTTAGTTCTGAGCCAACAGAGAGTGTTCTTTCTCAGTCCCTCCCATGTTTCATTAGCCGTGAGCGGGAGCTGGAGTGCATTGGCCAAAATGATGATATATGGGGTAGCTTCCAGGGGTAGATTCAGACTAATCTCCTCCCTAGCTGTAGAGGATACACAGGAAATGGATATGGGCTGAGTTTCTCTTAAATTATTAAGAGTCAAGGCACCTCTGAGCGAGGAGCTACTACAACCCCTAGAACTTTCCGGCACATTATCTACAATATGTACGGGTTCAGTCTGCACAGTAGGGGTTACCGTAACTTCATCCTGTAAAAATGGAAGGGTTTATTCAAAAGATTGCTGGAGGTAACTCTCTGCCCTAATCTTATTAGATCCTCAATGGCAGTAACCCTAGTCAACTTTTTATCCAGTGAGGCAGAAAGAACATCATTAAGTACATCATTAGATACAGAAACAGCAGATGCGACTGTAGCAGCTATGCCCATACCCTCCACTAAATTAGGCGTAGACTGTGAGATTGCTAATTTATCAATCAATGCGGTCAGTGTGATATCCATGTGATCCAGACGGCCTTGTAACGGTACAAGGCTGTTATCTAATAGCTCTTTAAAATACATTAGAACATTATCATGGGCTGTCTTCCCAGAGGTATTTGAAGCAGCGTCCACTAATGTACTATGAGAAAAAAACAGGAGAGGGGGTTTCAGTCTGCTTACCAACCGAACAGGTACATGTCATTACATTTTATACATGCTGGGGCAATTTCTGTTGATTAGATTTAGGTTTTAGAGAACCCACTCCCTCTCCCCTCCTTCGTTTTGCTGGTTGTTCTTTTGTTTTACTCTCATCACTGGTTTAGAGGTCCGAGTTCTCATGCCCATGCCAGAACCTTGCAGGGTAGCTACCATGGTTACCTCCGGAGCCGGTACAGACAGACAGTGAAAGATGGAAGACGATTGAGTATGAGAGGTTTCACACTGCGTGATATGTCCCAAGGAAGAGCGCCGCAGAGTTAGTGGGTCAAGAGAAAGGCACCTCTCAGTTAGTTGTATCTCGTGATTAAGCATTGATTCTGCCCTAACAATGAAGGCGTCCAGGGTCCCCACCACGCTCTTACACTTACTCATTATTGAAACCCTATGTTAATGACAGAACAGGCGTCAAGGCAGTGAGCAAATTAATATTAATATGTCACAATGCCAGCAAAAGTACAAGTTAGGTCAGGCCGATACCCCAGATATCAGATGTTAGAGGGCTTGCCCAGCCCAGCCTCTTCCGGGCAATGACAGACAAGAACGGGCCCGCGCTGTGTTTTAAAGTGCCTCCAGGCGCTGAGGGCTGACGGGAGCGGCAACGCGATGCTGGCTGGGACAGATAGTCCTGTGTCCCCTTCTGGCCAGAACAAACAGACAAGTGCAGGCAGTGAAATTGGGAGTCGTTGTCACATCTGCTTTGGGACTTCAACCAAGGTGATGTTGTGATGTATACGGTGAAGAGGTGAGGTGGTGGTGAGATGGGACACGGGTGGTGATGAGCTGGAGCAGGGGTGGGGGCAGGTGCAAGCGGGACTCACAAGGCTGTGTTGCTAGCTGCACTTGAACAATTCAGGCCGCCTCTGCAAGACGCCTGGGGCACACACTTGCCGCGGCCACCTGCTACAGGGCTGACTGACTGAGAGAGAGAGAGACTGACTGACTGAGACTGAAGGAGAGAGAGAGACTGACTGACTGAGAATGACTGAGAGAGAGACCTGACTGACAGAGAGATTGATTGAGAGAGACTGACTGACAGAGAGACTGATTGAGAGAGACTGATTGAGAGAGATTGACAGAGAGAGACTGACTGACAGATTGAGAGAGAGAGACTGACTGACAGAGAGAGAGAGAGAGAGAGAGAGAGAGAGAGAGAGAGAGAGAGAGAGAGAAAGAGTGAGGTACTGTGATGTAATTGAGGTCAAAGTGTGTATGAAGCTATGCAATGCCTCTTAAGATTGCTATTGTCTCCTAATAAAAATGTATTAGCAAAATGTGCTCTTTGTAGTTACATCAGCTTTTGAAATACAGCATTGTCGCATTGTCTAATGTTTTGAAACGGGTTTGATTTTTCCTACTCTAGCCTCGCCCCCCCACACTGACCCCGCCCCTCCACTGACCCCACTCCTACTAGTGCGGCCCTCTGCCACAAACCACACTGTAATTTTGGCTCGACAGAAAGTTTGGGAGTACCCATGCTCTAGAGTTACCCCAAGCCATTTGAACGAATGCCTTCTTGCCGTCAAGAAAGATCATGGCCAAGGGGGGTTCGTGTAGTAGCAGCAATATTGAACCAGGCAATGACCCACCTAATGTGTCTACAGTCCTTCAACCTGGGATAAACCTGTGTTACCAGTGACACTAACTGATCTACTATACTCCCCATATGAGTGGCCAATATCTTTGAGTACACCTTTGTGTACACACTAATCAGGGATATAGATCGATATTACCCTGGACTTATTGGGGCTTTCCCTTTTTTCCTAAAGACTACAATATTGTTTCTCTGCCAGGAACCTGGTGGAACCCCATCCAATTGGACTCAACAAAGCAGTTGCTAAAGACCCTTGGTCAGCTCAGAAAAAAAGGAAATCTGGTCCGGTCCTGCCACCTTCCCTGGAGTCAAAGCACCTAAGGCAATACCCACGTCTTACATTATTAATGACAGAATCTAGTGCCTCAGCATTCCCTGAATATTAAACATTATCATCATAATCCAAATATAGCTTTTTCTGTGCTTCAGAAGGTTATTGTCTTCTGTATACAACTTTCTATACTACTTCTTAAATACCTGCATGATGTCTTCTGACGTAGAGGCTACGCTCCCATCGCTCCTCTCTATCTCCTCAATCGCTCTATCCTCCTCCCACTGCCCAATACAAAGGGCCAATAATCGACCAATTGAATCACTATATTCATATGCCGCAAATCTGTGGGTCTGAAATTTCTCTGCTAGCATTCTAGAGTAAAAACTATAATCATGGTCTTCTTTATCACAATACTCTACTGAATCTCACACACATCCAGACCTGCCTATATCAGACCCACATTCTGTCTCTCCAGACTTGCCTCCCTCTCATCTACTTCTATGATCTCCTTGACTGGCTTGCTCTGAGTATAAGATGAAAAACAAATCATCTCACCTCTCACATCTGCCTTAAAAGAATCCCATAAAGCCCCCGTTGATGCGCTGTACCTATTGATTTCCATAAATTTTACCATCCATTTCTTCATGTGATCAACATATTTCGAGTTTAAGAACAACTTTCTATCAAACGTCCATTTTCCTGGCCATTTATCATTACCCAATCCCGTGAGTTCCAGGACTAAAGGACTATGATCAGAAAAAATCTTTGCCAACCTTTAGATCTCGGATCTCCCCACCAGAGTTGAGGAGACCATAAAATAACCCAGGCAGACATACTTTTGATGTGGATGCAATAAATAGCTGTAGCCAGCGTCCGGGGCATTCTTTCTTTCCAGGATAGCTACGAGCCCATGACTTTTCTTCAACTGAGTTATGGCTCTGTAAACTAGTGGTTTTCGCCCCGCATAATTACTTGCCTTCCTCTCACTCATGCCGACTTCCCAATATATATTGAAGTCTCCACAGACTATCAGAGGCACCAGCCATGTGGCTAATTCTACCATACCATACCTTCCCCTTGCCCTCCCCCATACCCCTCCCACCCATGTGAAGCACCCAGACCAGGCTTGGTCTACAAAGATGGTTGACCTCACCCTGTTTAGCCCCAGAACAGCCAGAGCCATAGTCCACTAAGAAAAAATGTGCCATAACTGGAGCCACCCATTGCCACTAATCGGCTAATGTATTAAGCCAGAAACAAGAAAAGGGAAATAGAGTGGCCATTATCATATTTACCTCCACAGTGAATCCACAATATTCAATACATTTAGTTAATTATCCAGTCTGGTTTCATATGTGCCCTAACAACTTGAAACCATCAATTCATATCCATGCCTATGAATCAGGATAACAATGATCCATTACGGATTCTTGCCTTCCAGAAATTTCTTGGTGTATATTTGTATATATATATATATATATATATTGCAGCTCTAGAAACACCAAAGCGCCGCACTCCCAGGCGGGTGCTCCCGTTGCGAGGGTGCACTCGCAAATCTAGTACCGCTCCACCTCCCAAAGCGAAATTCTCCCGCAGGAAGAAGGAAGCACTCACGGGGGTACGTTCTCACAGTTTTAATTACCACAGCAAACTGACGATTTTCGGTCGGAACCTTTCTCGAAGTTTACCGAACCGGCAGAGGCTTCTTCATTTTAAGCATCAGGGTCATGGAAATAAACATAGGACATACCTATGGACAGGGGAGAGAAGCATGAGCGCCATCTTGGAAAGTCAAAGTGCAGCAGTAAATTACGACACCTCAACATTCTAATTAAGCCCGGGATGGGCAATGCTGTCTATCACATCAGTGTAAATAATAAGAAACACAGTTACTGCATAACAGTACAAAAATAAATCAAGTCAAAGTACAATTGTACAAATGGCTAAAATGCATCCGCTTTCCATAAACACTCCCCCAACAAAATCTAAATATAGATGAACTCTATCAATAAGGCCCTGGATGGGCCTAGTCCATACATGATACAACCTAAAATCAAGGAGGACCCTAAGTCCTGTAAATTCAATAAATGGACAAAGACAAGTACTAAGGTTTCAATCATGAAACATAATATCAATGACTGACATATGAGGCACAAGGAATGTCTATCCAAGTGAAGCTCCTATATAGACGGAAGAACGGCATACAAGAGATTCATATGCCGCAAATCATACCTAAAGTCTAAAGGACCAAGTCAAATTGTTAAGATACAAAAGCAAATTCTAATCAATGCAAATCAAATGAACAATTTGTATCATCAGTTCCGTGGACCCAACCGGGTACCTAGTCGTGTACAAATGCAGTTAGAATTCAAATGCAGATGAAAATACATAATAGACATAAGGTACCCAAAAGATGCCTCCCAACTGTTCTGCTCCAATAAATTATTCCCCCAGATGAGATGATAATTCCTCATGTATGTTCATACCCATTGGCATTTTAGTCTGTAGGTCAATTATGTACCTTGACTCGAGTCTGCGGAGTCGGACAAGCCTGTCCCCTCCTCTCGGGTTTAATGGTACATGGTCCAGGCCGAAAAAACTCAACAAATCCCTGTTACTCTTATGTGCTTGGTCGAAGTGGCGCGCCACCGGGTACGGCTCATCGAAATTGGCAATAGCGCCCATATGCTCTAAAATGCGCATCTTCAGTGGATTCACAGTGCTGCCAATATACCGCAGCCCGCAAGGACATGTGAGGCAGTATACGCAGTAGTGCGTGGAGCAAGTTACAAATTTACTGATCCTTCGTTGTACCCCCCTATTGGGGATAGTGTAAGTTCTTACTCTTTTACTGAACTTGCACGCCTTGCACTTCCCACATGGGTAGAAGCCACAAATTTCGCCAAAAGCATTGGTCTTAGGGGACTCGACCAAATGACTCTGTACCAAATCATTCTTGATAGAACGAGCCTTACGATATGTGATCTGGGGATTGGTAGGTAGATCATCCCCGAGGAGGTGATCAGTCTGCAAAATATGCCAGCTTCTCTTTACAGTTTTTTTGAGAAAGGCGGCATCCTGGGAAAAAGTAGTTATGAGCCTGAATTTGCCCCCACTGGTAGCTGATGTTTTCCTTTCTTTGCTTTTAAACAGATCTTTCCTGTGTGTGGAATTAGCTCTATTGTATGCGTCATTGAGGAGTTGCTCTCCATACCCTCTCATCTTAAAGCGTTCAATACATAGGTTGGCTGCCATTTGAAATTCTTGATCATCCGTGCAGTTGCGTTTTATCCTGAGTAGTTCCCCATAGAGGATACTCTTGATAAGACTGACAGGGTGACTACTGGTAGCTCTCAAAACACTATTGCCCGCTGTGGGTTTTCGGAAAAGTTTGCTTTTAAGTGTCCCTCCCTCAACATAAATCGTCACGTCGAGGTAATTCACGGTGGTTTGGCTCACCTCACCCGAGAATTCAAGGTTAACACTGTTATCATTCAATCTCCCCATGTAATCTTTGGCGCTCTCAATTGCACCGTTCCAGACGATAAATAAATCGTCTATGAAACGATACCAACTGATCAGATTTTGGGTCCATGCTGCGTTGTCTGCCCCCCAGGCCACCTGCTCCTCCCACCAGCCAACGAACAAGTTTGCATAGCTGGGGGCGAAGCAGGTGCCCATTGCTGTCCCAGACAGCTGGCGAAACAGTTCTGTCTGGAAAAGAAAAATGTTATTCGTTAGGCAGAATTGTACAAATTCCAACAACATTTGACTATGCCTCATAAATTTCAAGGGTCTCTGGTCTAGGTAATATTTCATGGCCAACAGACCGTCACCATGATCAATAGAGGTGTAGAGGCTAGTAATGTCCAACACCATCAGGGTATACCCTTCCTTCCACTCGATCAAGTTTAGTTGTTCCAAAAAATCTGTAGTGTCACGGATATGTGACTTCAAAGACAGAACAAAAGGTAACAGAAAATAATCCACAAACATAGATAAATGTTCAGTGAGACTCCCCTGTGATGCAACAATCGGTCTCCCAGGGGGTGCAGTAGGATTCTTATGCACCTTAGGGTGGTGATAAAATGTGGGAATGATGGGATTAAGGCATCGCAGGAACATATATTCTTCCATCTCAAGGAGACCTTCGTTATGCCATTTGGTAATAAGCACATGGTAGTCATTAACACTCGTCTGATATTCTCTCTCTGTTATCCTCTGGTACGTGGATTTGCAGCCCAATTGTCTCGCTGCCAATTGTCTCGCTGCCTCCTTATTATAGTTCTCCTTTGTTTGCAAATATATATATATATAGGTAGTTATAATTAGGACCTACGTTTCAAAGGAAATCCACAACATTCTATTTGGAATAACTTTGGTATTGGTGGACAAATCTTCGTGAATTTCTCCAAGAAAATGGCCTGGTCGGTTCCACTCCTTCCCTGAATGTTTAGTTGTGATTCGTCAAGTGGGGGCAGAGAAAACAGGGGGTTCACAAAACATGTTTCCCCCCATGCAATTTTCCATAGGGACCTTTAGCCAGGGCTACAGCCCGAACGGCTGAACGGAATTACACCAAATTTGGCAGAGAGGTAGAGTTTGGTTCGCAGATTGTGATTTCTGTTAAATGGTGTAAATCGGTTTAGTAGTTTCTGAGAAAATTACAAGTAAATTCATAGCGATATCTAGAGACAGATTTCTGCACGCGTACGGAGATCCGTTCAAATACGAGCACGAGCTGCATGCTGATTTACTGTCAACTGTCTGTCAACACTCAAAACCAGGAAGTGTTGGCGGCCATCTTGTGCATCGGTAGAACCAAGTCACAAGAAAACAGTAAAACAAAGTTGAGAAATAAGAGAAGGGGGCCGGCTAGAAACATTCTGACCTTCTAGGCTTGCTCAGGGGGCCGTACATGATGTTTAGGCTCTTTTTTGTTTTTTAAAAAGAAAAATCTCGGCATACGCGTACGGAAATCTGTACAATTACGAGCACGAGCTGCATGCTGATTGGCTGTCAACTGTCTGTCAGCACTCCAAATCGGGAAGTGTTGGCAGCCATCTTGTTCGTCGCTAGAACCAAGTCACAAGAAAACAGTAAAACAAAGTTGAGAAATAAGGAAATGGGCAGGGTTGAAACATTCTGACCCTATAGGCTTGCTCAGGGGGTCGTACATGGATGTTTAGGCTATATATATATATATATATATATATATATATATATATATATGTATATATATATATATATATATATATATATATATATATATATATATATATTACCTACTGGCGGTCGCCAGTAGGTAGTTATAGTTAGGATTTTTTTCAATGTTAAATCTCAAAGTTCTATTTGGAATAACTTTGGCGCCGGTTGACGAATCTGCCTGAAAATTTCCTGAAAATGGCCTCGTGGCGCCCCGGTCCTTCCCTGAAAGTTTGGGGGGGATATGTCAAGCGGGGGCCGAGATAAAAGGGGGGTCCCAAAACGCGTTTTCCCCATGTTAATTTCCATAGGGCGGTCGATTTCACTTTTAGCCCGAACGGCTGAATGGATTTACACCAAACTTGGCAAAATTGTAGGGACTGGTAGCCCGATGTGCCTTTGCTATGTCTCAAGATATGTGCTCCAGTGGATTTTGAGTAATTTAGGTTCAAAAATATATATATATCTATAGGCGCGCTCCGGTACGCGCACCGGGGAGCGCACTGGGCGCGCCACGCGACTTGCGCGCAGAAAGCTGATTGGCTCTTGGGTGTCTGTAAACATTCTAAACAGTCTGGAGCGGCCGCCATCTTGTGTCTCGGTAAAATCGAGACACAAGAGGTGGCCAAAACAAAGGGGTAAAAGACCATAAGGGGGCAGAGTAGACACCCCCTGTCCCCCTAGGTTTGATGTGGGGGCCATTAAAGGGCCCCGCGGGGTCTCAAAAATGTTGGGGGTTTTTTCGATTTTCACGGGGGAAGCGCCCGGTACGCGCACCGGGGAGCGCACCGGGAGCGTACTATGGGAAAAAAATCACTTTAAAACTTTTTATGTTTATTAATTTTTTTTTTTGTTTTTTTTTTATTTTATGTAAGTACCTACATGTAGGTACCAATGCAGAGACTTAAATTTAATGTACACCATATCCTCTGTAGATATCTTGCATGTTGTTATTGAAGTTTTTGTGGTATATGGAATCCATAACATAGTCTGTCAGGAAAGCAGAAACAGATCTTTTAAGCACTCCCTGAGAATTTCTAGGGGATCATGGGTAGTCTATCCTGATCCCTTATGATGAAAAAGAGGTGTAAAATATACATAGGAGATAATATAGTGGGAGAAAGGTAGTAACTATGAGTAAACTTACTATGTAACAGAAAAAAAGTTGCACAGTATACTATAAGTCTCATTTTATAATATAATTATTTTGGTAATACTTCATGAATTACATATAAAAATGAATATTGTCTCAAACAATTTAAAATTATTTAATATAAATTTATTCCTCTGATTCTTTTTCATAATTTAATAAAACTTGTAACATAACATTGTCCGGTATTTCCTCATAATTATAAGTACATGATTCCATTTGTTCCAAACATTCTATAAACTGTTGATCCAAAGAGTCATCCATGAAATCAACTTTATCTTTTTGCTCTTCTGGATTTTCCACCTTTACTTCGATAGAAGTAACATTTGCTTGTTTTTCTCCTTCCATTTTCTTTCTGAAAATTGCATAAAAATTAACTATATTAGTAGAGTTAGGGTACTGTTGGGTTTAAGTTTTAAGTACTTTTGAGTTTTTAACAGTCAAGTAATTTGTGGGCAGTGTATGGTTTCAGGCAGGAGGTAGAGTTATTAAAAAGTGCATGTGATTAAGCCTAAGTAAATTCATAATTATACCAGAGAAGCCTAACTCAATCCATAACTATTACAGAGAAGTCTATCTCAATCTATAACTATTACAGAGGGATAGTATATAACTAACAGAATATTTTTCCTCAAATTAACTTAAAGTGCACAACATACTTCACTTTCCAAAATAACAACTTACCTTGGAGAAATCAGTTGAAGTTGTCAGTGTTATTTGTTTTCAAATGTACTTCTGGAAGCAGTAGTCAAATGTCAGGAAATAATCGTAGAAAATGAAGGAAACTTTTTAATTGGTTGTAAATTCTAACATTTCATATGTGTTTTTGTCATGTAATTTACCTCAGGATATTTAGACAGGCCTGTAGCCTAAATGTCTCAATGGAATTCCACCAAATTTGGGCAAATGGTAGGGACTGCTATGTAGTAAGGCTTATTCTATATTTGATGAAAGTGTCTCCAGTGGTTTTTCTGAAAATTACTTTCCCACTTTTTTTTATGGAGCGCTTACCGGTGCGCGCTCCGGTACGCGCACCGGCAGCGTAACGGGAGTCCTCCATTTTGTGTTTCGGTACAATCGAGACACAAGATGGAGGGCAAACAATGTTCGGTATGGCTAGAAGGGGGCACAGTAGAGACTTCTTGACCCTCTAGGTTTTCTGAGGGGGGCTTAGGAGGCTCATAAACGTAAAAAAAAAAAAATCTTTAATTTTTCGCGGGGGAAGCGCCCGGTATGCGCACCGGTAAGCGTACCGGGAAGCGTACTTTGGTGAAAAATAGTGAAAAAAGTTAGAAAAAGATAAACGTTTTGAATGATCAGAGGTAGGGTAGCTCTGAAAAAAGCTTTTGGGTTCTGTGGTTGAGTTAGGTACCTACAAGTAGGTTCCAATGCACAGTCTTAAATTCAGGAGGAATATTCTATTTCCCTCATCTGAGAAGTGCACACCATCTCCTCTGTAGATGTCTTGCATGTTGTAACGCAAGTTGTTATTGTATATTGAACCCATTCCACAGTCTCTCATGTAAGCAGAAACAGATTTATTCACATGTTTCCGTGCTTTCTCAAATTGTGGACAAAATTGGTTGACCAGTTCCATTTCTGACTTTGTTTGCTGTTGATTTGTTTTTGGATTTTTGATAATGCTTGATATCAACATTTGAAAGATAGAGGATTTGTATTTGGGGAAACAGTGACGTTTCAAAAGTGATATTCTGTGCTTGTACATAGGTTCTGCGCAGTGTTTTTTAAATGTTATTCAAAAAACGATTTTGGGTGCAAATGAATGGTATTTTCATTTGGCCCTTATTTATGATTGCCTTATGCAACTGGTGCATCACTTTATACATGGGAAATAAGTGACACTCTTGTGGCACAAGACCTTCATAAATAAGGCCCTGACTTTGTTTGCTGATATTGAGTGGTTGTACATAGGTTCTGCGCAGTGTTTCTTAAATGTTATTCAAAAAACGATTTTTGGGTGCAATTGATTGGTATTTGCATTTGGCCCTTTTTTATGATTGCCTTGTGCAGCTGATGCATCACTTTAATCATGGTTAATAAGTGACGCACTGGTGCCTTATGACACTTATCTAGTGTTTTTAAAACCAAAGTTTTAGTAAAGGGAATTGGCCTTTGAAGTCGGGAATAGATACTAAAAGTTAGTTAGTTAGTTAGTTAATCTAATATTTTAAATTATTTATCTCATGTAGATACTTTAAGTGGATCTCAAAGTAAAAAATACTGATATATCTGACACAAATTGGCCGTGAGGAAAGTGTAAGGTATGATGTTCTTAGATCTTTTTTCATAGGAAGTCGATGAAATGGAAGTTATAGAGCACAGCAGACTTTTTTTCCACCAAAAGGACCTTCACTATCTTCTATTTGGCCTCGCGGAAAAGTAAGTGAATCAAAGATTAGTGTACATATATGAGATGTATGTTTGAATGGGTTTTTTTAAACACAATCTTTTAGATTGTGTTTTTTTTCCTGCTGTTATATGATGAAGACTTTGAACTCACTAATTTAAGTGAAATTCAATATATTCTGAGAACAGCAAAAATAAATAATGTAACATATTGTAGAAGTTATTGTGTAGTTTGCATTGTGTAATTTATATTGTGTTCACATTGTCTCACACTCATTTTCCTTTTTCACCCTTATTTACCTCTCTTTACTAATTTACACTCTCTTTTCATCGCTGTTTCTTTACTGCACTTCATTCACAACTTCTCAATCTAATTGGAACTGTCTGCATTTCCTCTCTTCCTTCCACCACTTTTTATCTTTTTCATATTCTCTCAGTACCACTGCTTTAGTTTTCTTACCCTCTCTTTCTTTTTCTCCTTTTTTTTTCTTTCGCACTCATTGTACTGTAGTTCACTTAGTTCTTCCTTTTGTTTTTCTGTGTACTTACTCTCTCACTCCTGTTTTATCCATCGTTCTATAATAACCTCATTCCTTTCATCCTTTCACTCTGTGACTCCACTTCACTCACTCTCAGTCATCTTCTATTCCTCTTTTTTATTAATAGTTACTCATTCAGACTCCTCTCCTTTTCACTCATTTTCCTTTTACTTTCTTATCTTTACTGATTTTGTTTTGATATCTTACATTCTTTTAGTATCTTACTTACCTTTAGGAATTTGTTCTCTTTCTATTTCTTTTTCCTTCTTTTTTCTCTTTCTACATTACTTTCTTTCTGTTTTTGTATCCTTCACTATTGCTTCATTTCTTAGTAAACTTTTGTAGATTTTTAAACCTCATGAACTGTTTCTTCTATTTTATTATATATTTTTAAGTAATTATAACGTGTTTTTTCTTTTATCTTTCACAGATACAAGTTTTCATTAATTATATGGTAAGTGTGTTTACAAAATGTTTTTTGTTATCACCTTTTGTTTTATTTTCACTATTTTTCTCTCACCCTACCTCACCCCTGTTTCCTTACTTTGCTTCCCTCACTTATTCTTATCCTCCATGTTTACTTCCTACCACATTCAACTTTTTTCAGTACCTCTGCTTATCCACACTCCTTCACTTACCTTTTTTACTGGTTCACTTAGTCCCTTTGTGACACCCCTTCCTTTACTCTCTCTCTTCTTTCTCTCTGTTACTCCCCATGTCTTACCCTTATTCACTTATATGTACCCTCTTTCACTCCTCTTTACTTACACTCACTGCTATTTTCTTTCCCTCCGTCACCGCTGTTCCTTTTCTCTGGTTCCGTCACTATCTGTCATTCCCCATACTTAACTCTCCTTCCTTTTACTTTCATCATCCATTCACATTCTCCCAGAACCTCTGCTTTAGTCTTCTTCCTATTTCTTCTCTTCTTTTGCTCCCTTATTCTTTTTCTTTTTCTCAGTTACTTCCTCTTACACTTTTTCTCTGTTTTACTATCTATTACACAGTCCCTCTGTGTTCCTCCCTCTAGCTCTCTTTCTCTTAACACCACTCTCTCTGTCCCCATTCCTCATAGTCACTCCTTCATACTTTATTTTTCTTTTTTTTTTGTTGGTGTGCTGACGGGACGCGCACCGGTACGCGCACCGGGGCGTTCACCGGTGCGCGCACCGGGAGCGCTCCAGAGACGAATATATATATTTTAAAACAAAAACTAATATTATATTATACATTATAGTGTTCATTTTTATAAAAACATACCTTTCTCAGCTATAGACATTTTTGAAAAAATAAGCTTAGAAATTTACTAAAAAGTACATGGGTATGAAGCCCTATAAAAAGTTAAAAATTAGCATTAAAAAAACCTATGAAATTCACTGAAAAAACCAGAGGTTTCAGACCAGTTATAGTTAGAAATTAGCATTAAAAAAACATATGAAATTCACTGAAAAAACCAAAGGTTTCACACCAGTTATAGTTAGAAATTAGCATTAAAAAAACCTATAAAATTCACTGAAAAAACCAGAGGTTTCACACAGTTATAGTTAGGAATTAGCATTTAAAAAACCTTTGAAATTCACTGAAAAAAACAGAGGTTTCACGCCAGTTATAGTTAGCTGGAAATTTTACTGACATAAAACCATTGAAATTCCCACGTTATAGTTAGTCGGACTCACTATAACTTGCGCGTGCAATGCATTGCTGATGACATCACATATTACATCACTCATGACATGGTCAGTGACATCACTCATGACATCACTGATGACACCATCCTTGTGACACAGTGACAGACCTCCTCTCACTGTAAAGTAACCTTTGAAACACATATTCAAAAATAGAAACTAACATTTTCAAAAAAGTGGATATACCCATACCAGTTACAACAACCAATTCAGTAATTTCACCATCTATATACAAATTCGCACATTCACCAACAGCTGCATGCTGATTGGTTGTCAACTGTCTGTCAGCACTCCAAACCAGGAAGTGTTGCCAGCCATCGTTTATTTTGAAGTATGCGGGAGGCTCACGGCTCTCCTACATTCTTCGGGGACCGCCACCTTCCTGGAGCAGTAATATTTAAAATAGGTGAGTCCGTGATGGCACGGATTTCCCAGCTCCGGGGACTTCCACTTCTCTGGACTTTTTAATGTGGGGAGGGGGTCGCGCGGCCTTCTTACTGGAACCCTTGATGGCCCTGGGGACCATCATTTCCCAGGGCCGGCTCTTGCAGTGTCTCGGGGTGCTTGTCCCCAGGACACTGCTGTTTGCTATGGTAGGGCAGGAGCGCTGCAGCTCCCACTTTAGCACAGCAAGCCAGTTTACTATTTGAAAGAGAGAGCAAGTTAATCTGCTGTCTCTTTCAAGTAGGAAAGCAGATTGCTTTTCGTTAGAGAGAGCAGCATGTAAGCTGCTCTCTCTGAGAAAACAATGCCGGCTCTCGAAGGATGCGGGGAGCCGGCTGGGATGGTGGGGGCATTGGCATTCTCCCACGGTCCCCAATGTTTTTTTTTGAGTCTCTGGGGATTGGGTCCTATTGCAGCTCCTTAAACATTCGTACATATAGCTTCTGCAAACTCTTTTTTGTGTTGGGGAACAGAGTATTACTCCAGTGACTTTGTCATCCATTTATCTTTTTTACTTTTTCTTTATTTTAATTCCGCTTTATTTACAGTTTGTTTCTACCTTTCTTCACAATGAGTTCCACAGTGTAGCGTCTGTTGCAGTGTTCTTAGCCTTTTTGTTCTTTTGGTGACTTACCAGTTTGTGTTCAAGATTCGGTGACATATTTGTGTTGCTTTCCTTTGTGTATCTTTTATGCAGCCTTTTTTGTGTATGTTCTTTTGTATCTAACTTTATTTATTCAGTGCTTCATCCAGTGTTCTAAATATAGGAGTACATCTGTAGACATGTAGTTTACTCCTTTCCTTTGCCTCCCTCAACCCTAATTGAGAACGTAATGTGGTGAGTCAAACTAAGGCAGTGCTGTCGTCATTGTTTTAAGCTTACAAAATAGGGTAGGATAAATAAATAAATAAAACACTTGACACAATGCAAAGTGACACTGTATTTATTATATTTAATTTTAGAATATTTGGAAAATAATATACACTGATGTAGAAAATGTTGTTGCTTTAATTGTAAGATATATTTTTAAGATATTTCATATGAATCACCACATATGCTAATATTACAGTGAAGATAAAATTAAGGGTTTATGTTTTTGTACAAGGACCTACAACATAAGAAATTCAGTATGGAAAATCAATAAAACAATTTGGTTTTGAAATTAGTAACAGTGTCATAGAAGAGCTACACATACTTTTTATAAGTAGGGAGAATGAAGAGGAAGATATAAATGCTGTAGATATCAGCTGTGATTTCCTAGACTAAACTTTAGATGCTGATTTTGTGGAAGCATTAGATGACATCGAGTATGATGATATGAGTTTTGAAATTGATAATGAGAAATATGAAATACATGATGAAATTATTTTAGAAGCTCTATTCAGTTATGAGAGGTTATATTCTTCAGTCTTCAAACCACTTTATTTGATTAATAAAAATCATATTAGTCCAAATACAAAACACAAGACAATTCAATACATACAGGCGATATAAAACTGTAGATCATTAGTACACAGATATATATAAATGATTTAAAACTAGAAAGATATATCAACTAAAAGAAATTCATGGTATTTAAAAATTTAGGAGGAATACACAGTTCAATCATCAGTGGGAATCTATGTTTCCTAAGGCGAACAGCAGCAATAAGAACAGAAGCAATTTTAAAAATGTTCCAGGTATTGTTTAACAATTGAAGGTACATTAATGCTGTTCTAACCTGAAGAAAGCCCTTGCCCCTCAAAAGCGGAATTAAAGTCTTCTTCCTAATTTCAGTATAAAAATCAGAGAACATTATAAAGTGGATAGTGTTTTGATTTGAGAAACTATCACAGTTGTGTTGTGTTTGGCTGAGGTAGTAGCTATAATAAAAAGGCTCTATAAGGGTTGAGTTGAGTAATCTTTATTCGGCAAATTTTACCATAAAAGAACACAATATAAACAGTTCAAACAGATAAAAGATTATAAGATACAATGGAAACAGTGCCACAACATTCACAATTTACTGGCAGTAAAATAGTCCTTAGCTAGTGGATTTTCTAGTGAGAGGTTTCAGCAAACGGCAACGTGTCCTCCACGCACTCCCTAGGAATTTAGCCACCCCACAGATCATACTGGCAGATGAAGAGTCTGTAGTAAGGACACGTAATGCCTGGCTATGGCACCTTAGTCCTAGTTCCCTACAGACGGGTTTCAACCAGAATTTCCGTGCTCCTTTGTAAGCTGGACAAGCGAAGAACAGGTGAGCCACCGATTCCTTAGGGGCCGCACAACCCGGGCAGCCCAACGGGCTAGTAACTGAGTTCTTCCATTTACCCGTAAACTCATATACCGGGAGCGTCCCATATCGCAATTTTAGGTACAGTGCACGATCCAGTGGTATGGTTATTAGATCTAAAAAGGATTCCAATTTACGCATACACTTAATGGACAAAAATTGGTCAGTAAGAGAGCCCAATTTCCTAGACCGCATAACATTATTCTGTACCCAGTCCCAGTATAGTTTTTTTATGACATCTTTCGGTGGAGGTGATTGCAACTCCCATGCCTCACCGAGACCTAAAGTAAAAACCAATTCCTTCAGGTTATTTAACCATGCTATTTTTTTACTAGTGTCCAGTAAAAGTAGTTCATCTAGACCTTCTGCGTACTTTGCCAGCTCTTCAGTTCTTCGTAAACGGGACCAAAATAGCAACGGGCGGAGCCTCACCAAATCCTTTACAGATTTCCTGCCCAGATCTAATCTTAATGGGATCAAGGGGGTGGAAGTGGGAAGAGCTACCACTTTCCTAAAAAAGTTGTTTTCTGATGTCATCAAGTCTGAGATCCCTTCAAACCCCCACAACTCCGAACCGTAAAGTGCTGCAGGTAGTGTCTGCCCCTCATAAATGGTCATAACTGGGGAGACCGGTTTGCTGGTTGACTCGCGTAACTCCTTCAGCGTCACCCCGGATACTCTTTGATGGTTTAGTAGCATTTTGGACAGATGGTCCTTCCAGGTCATGTGGCTGTTGATACGGACACCAAGATAATCAAAGGACTCAACCAGTTCAAGGGGGGCGTTGTTAAGCACGAAATTATTTTTAAATCTCTTCGAGGGTGCGAAGGCCATCAACTTGGTTTTTGATGTGTTGATAGTTAGGCCTCTAATGGTGCAGAAGGAGCTAAACTGATCCAGGAGTTTTTGCAAGCCCACCGGGGATTTTGAAATCAATAGGGTGTCGTCGGCGAAGAGAAGTGTGGGGATTCTCTCCCCCGCCAGGGATGGGGCATCCGACTCCACCCCCCTTAGATGGTCCACCACTCCGTTTACGAATAGGGAGAAGAGGGTCGGGGCCATAACACATCCCTGACGCACTCCTCGCCGCACAGGAATCCTATCAGTAAGTTGACCCTGGGATCCCCATCTCACTCTAGCATAATTCCCCTCGTGTAGCTTAACAATTAGGCTCAGAAGCCCACTGGGAAAACCCATCTCTCTTAGCGTTCCCCAAAGCTTGTTGCGAGGGACCAGGTCGAATGCGGTTTTAAGATCAATGAACGCCATATACAAACTACCCTTCATAATTACAACCGCCTTCCAGTATATGGCGAACAGACGAAAGACCTGGTCCATCGTGCCTACCCTCCTTCTGAACCCCGCTTGTAGGTGGGAGAGGATACTAGCTTCCTCTATCCAGTCACCTACTCTTGAAATGATGACCCTGCCAACCACTTTCTGAATTATATCTATCAGACTAATGGGCCTGTAGTTAGCAGGGTCATCTCTAGCCCCCTTCTTAAACACCGTGACTACCTCGGCCCCCTTCCAGGAGTCTGGAACCTGGTGTCCCCTCATGATCAGATTCATAACAATCACAATTAGTTTAGCCCAAGCCTCCGGATCCGTCAACAGTAGATCCCCAGGGATCCCATCCTGCCCAGCGGCTTTTTTTGGAGTTAAGTGTCTAATCGCCAAAACTACTTCACCCGTTGAGAACATAAGATCGCTTTCAACCGCGGGGACCCCTGCACCCTGGCTAATCACCTCTGGGCTAGTTGGTTCATCTAAGTCGCCATAAAGAGATGAAAAATGTGTAAACCATTGCTGACAGGTTATATGATCAGCCAATGGTTGCGATCTTCTCTGCCTTAAACTATTGACCAATTCCCAAAAAAGGTTTGGGTTCCTGCCACTCGCAGCATTGGAAAGATCCAACCAATGCTGTTCCTCCCACTCCTTTTTGGCCAATGATAAGGCTTTCTGGTAGTCCCTCCTGGCCGCTCTAACCAATGGGGGGTTCCCTGAAAGCAAAGCCTCTGTTAATTTTTTCCTGGAGCTTTTACACCGGTCATTATACCACACTTTACTGAGAGTAGGGGGTATAGCAGGAGCCCTATTACCTTTCCTCTTGGAGATGAAAAATTGACCAACTTGGTCTATTGTCCTTTTATAGGCAGAGTCAAGGGTGGGGTATTGGGGATTGGCGGTCCTGTCTTCACCAACCCATGTATCTAGGGTATAATAAAAAGGCTCTATAAGGGCATTGACTTTGAATCAAAATATGAAATTCAGGAATAATTAATAACTCCAGTCAAAAAAGGCATACAAGTAGGTGTGTATATTTGTGGATGATGTGTTGATTGAGTGGAAGATGAAAGAGGTGAAAATTAAGAAAGGCAGCAAACGTTGAAACTATGCACTGCCTTGTAAAATAAGTGGGTGTTTTGTTTTTCAGGCCCTTATAGACTGTGAGTCGGATTCCGTAGTGGGACCCTGAGAAACTGTCAGTACATCTAAGGAGGGAAGCAACTGTTTAAATTACATACACTGTGCGGTAGAAAGGGCGCAATAAAGGACGTAAGTGTGAAAATTATGCACTGTCATTCATCGGTAGTAGTTACCAAGAAGGCTCAATAAAGGGTCTGCACTTTGAATTTGTATTACAAGAAGAATTGATAACCGCAGCCAAGAAAGGCAGCCATTGTTCAAATTTTGTACTGCTTTCGGCCGGGGGTGTAGCTACAACAAAAAGGCTCGATAAAGGGCCTTGACTTTGAATCCGAATATGAAATTAAAGAAGAATTGATAACCCCAGTTAAGAAAAGCAGCAAGTCTGTAAATTTCTCCATGCTGTTGGCCGGAGTAGTTGTTACAACAAAAAGGCTTGATAAAGGGCTTGCACTTTGAATACGGGTATGATATAGAACAATAGTTAATAACCACAGCCAAGAAAGGCAGCAAGTAGGTGTGTGTATGTTTAGATGATGTGTTGATTGGTTGGAAGATGAATAATGTGAAAAGTAAGAAAGGCTGCAAGTCTGAAAATTACCTGCTGCCTTTAGGCGAGGTAGTAGGTAACACAAAAAGGCTTGGTAAAGGGCCTTGACTTTGACTAAGAATATGAAATTAAAGAGCAATTGATAACCTCTGCGAAGAAAAGCAGCAAGTGCAAAATGTTCAACTGTCTTCTGCCGGGGTAGTATGTACATGAAAAAGGCTTGTTAAAGGGTCTTGACTTTGAATCAGAATATGAAATTGAAGAGTAATTGATAACTTCAGCCAAGAAAGGCAGCAAGTAAGTGTGTGGATGATGTGTTTATTGAATGGAAGATGAATAAGGTAAAAAGTAAGAAAGGCTGCAGATGTGCAAAGTAACCACTGTCTTATCAGGGAAGTAGATCATTGATTCCCAGCTCATTACACAAACTGTGCGTTGGAAGAAAGGATGCAAGTGTGGAAATTACCCACTGCTATTCACGGGAAGTAGTTATCAAGAAGGCTCAATAAAGGGCCTGTACTTTGAATTTGTATTAGAAGAAGAATAATTGATAACCGCAGTCAAGAAAGGCAGCAAGTTTGCATCTAAAGTAACAAAGTTCTGTGGAGTGTGTGATGATGTGTGGTCCAAGCAGGACGCATTGGTAGCAAAATCTTTAAAATCAAGTTTTCGAATACATATTGGTGTCCATTCACAGAAGTAAGTTGAAGTATATCTTCAAAAAGTATTATGTCTTTTTTTCTAAATAAGTAATCTCATTCAATACGGTCACATGGTGATGATTTGTGGTGCACTGATTTAGTAATACCTTTGGCGCTGAGCTTGAACGTATCCTGTGATGATGTGTGGTCGGGGGTAGGTACAGTAATTGAAGTAATGTATTTTGTTGATTGAATTCTGCATCAATTCCATTTAAAAGAGACAGTATGTCTCACTGTGACATAAAAGTGTTCACTCTTGTTTGTGATTTTTTTATGGTGCGCTGAGTAAGTAGTATCTTTGGCGGTGATCTTGAATGTTCCCTGGCAGTGTAGATTGAAGGTTGTTGTTAACAGACATAGACGAATGGTTTTGTCACTTATTTAAACAGAATGTGAAACACATATAGTAGAATTTTGTCTACATTAAATAAATGACAGCTGAATTTCCTAGTGCTCAAAGTTTAAGAAAATGTGAGGATATTGTGCAATTGTCTGTGTTTTAAGTAAATCAACATTGTATTGAATGTTTTCTGTAGTGCTGGTGCTCTTGGTATCTAGTTGTGAACTCTACTGAGCGCAGAATTGATTGATGGCACTTCTCAGCACACATAGTGAAGAGAAATTTACATGGAAAACTGAATTAAAGTTGTGAACCCTGCTTTCTGTAATGTAGATCAAAGGTACCAATCGATAGAAACATTGATGAATGGTATTTTGTATAGTTAACAGAATCTTAGGACAGAGGTAGAATTGTATCTGCGTTAAGGAAAACAATGTTGAATGTAATGCTGTCCTTAATGTAGAAGGAAAGCTGAATTGAAGTGTGAACCCAGCTGTCCGCAGTGTAGAGTGAAGGCAGTTGTTGACACAAAGATCGATGAATGCTATTTTGTCACAGTTAAGAGAATTGGAGGGCACAGTATAATTGTCTCTGCATTAAGGAAAGCAAGGCTGATTGCAATGCTGTCCTTAATGTAGAAGGAAAGCTGAATTGAAGTTGTGAATACAGCTGTCCCTGGTGTAGATTGAAGGCAGTTTTTGACACAAAGATCGATGAATGCTATTTTATCTTAGTTAACAGAGTCTGAGGGCACGGTATAATTGTCTCCGCGTTAAGGAAAGCAAGGCTGAATATAATGCTGTTCTTAATCTAGAAGGAAAGCTGATTTGAAGTTGTGTAGTGAGCTGTCTGCAATGTAGATTGAGGGCAGTTGTTGACACAAAGATTGATGAATGCTATTTTGTGAAAGTTAACAGTATCTGAGGACGCAGTATAATTGTGTCTGTCTTAAGAAAAGTAAAGCTCAATACAATTGTGTCCTTAATGTGGAAGGAAAGCTGAATTGAGGTTGTGAACTGAGCTGTCCATAGTGTAGATTGAATGCTCTAGTGAGCAGTTATAGATTAATACTATGTGTGACATTCTTTTACAAAATTGTCTCTATCTTAAATAAAGCGAGGCTGAATCCAATGTTTTCTGTAGTAGTGGAGCTCTTGCTATGACGTTTTAATTTTTACTGACCGCAGAATATATTGAATGTTGTTGTAAGGACAGATATTGAAGATAATTTTAGTTCTAAAGCTGAGTTGAAGTTGTGAACCCTTCTGTCCGCAGTGTAGATTGAAGGCAGTTGTTGACACAAAGGTCGATGAATGCCATTTAGTCACAGATAATAGAATCTCAGGATACAGTATAATTGTGTGTGCCTTAAGGAAAGCAAGGCTAAATGCAATGCTGTCCTTAATGTAGAAGGAAAGATGAATTGAAGTTGTGAACACAGCTGTCCGCAGTGTAGATTGAAGGCTGTTGTTGACACAAAGATCGGTAAATGCTATTTAGTCACAGATAACAGAATCTGAGGACATAGTATAATTGTCTCTGCCTTAAGGAAAGCAAGGAAGAATACGATGCTGTCCTCAATGTAGAAGGAAAGCTGAATTGAAGTTGTGAACTCAGCTGTCCGCAGTGTAGATTGAAGGTAGTTGTTGATAGAAAGATCGGTCAATGCAAGTTGTGAACCCAGCTGTCCGCAGTGTAGATTGAAAGTAGTTGTTGACAGAAAGATTGATGAATGCTATTTTGTCATAGTTAACAGAATGTGAGGATACAGTACAATTGTCTCTGCCTTAAGGAAAGCAAGGCTGAATACAATGCTGTCCTTAATGTAGAAGGAAAGATGAATTCAAGTTGTGAACTCAGCTGTCCACAGTGTAGATCGAAGGTACTAATTGACACAAACATTGATGAATGCTATTTTGTACAGTTAACAGAATGTGATGACAGAGTAAAATTGTCTCTGCCTTAAGTAAAGCAAGGCTGGATTCAATGCTGTCATTAATGTAGAGGGAAAGCAGAAATGATGTTGTAAACCCTGATGTCTGCAATGTAAATTGAAGGTGCTACTAGACACAAACATTGATGAATGTTATTTTGTACAGTTAACAGAAACATAGTACAATTGTCTGTGCCTTAAATAAATTGAGACTAATATGTCGTACTCTGTTTTAAGAATTTGCAGCATTCTTAAATGCACAAAGGCAAGCATTAAGTTTGATACCATGCTTCTGTCATCAATAATGAGAAGTTTAATTTTCTTCAAGAGTCTTCACAACAAGCTTCTCCAGATATCTTGTGGTATTGTAATTTGCTGTTATGTTCCATAGGTAGTATAAGTAAATGATGTAATGTAGCATTGGCAATGTTAACATTTGGTTATATTTTTAATATAAGGAAGTTATTACAAATATGCAATAAGGAAATGATGCTGAATATGGAAATATTCTACAATAAATAAGAATTGGAGAAATGACTGAACATGTCAAAGAAGTTTTACAGAGACGATTAGTTTGAAATTTGTTTCCAAAAGAAAATATTGTTGCTAAGCTTGTAGGTACTTTTAAAATAATTGACAATCCCAGTGAAGAAAAGCAGCAAGTGTGAAAATATCCTACTTCATTCGGCCAGGGTATTAGCTACAATAAAAAGGTTCGATAAAGGCCCTTGACTTTCAATCAGAAAATGAAATTGAACAATAATTGATAACCCCTAGCCAAGAAAGGCAGTTAGTGTGCAAATTTTCACTGCCTTCGGCCGGCGTCGTAGGTACAACAAAAAGCCTCAATAAAGGGCCACGAGTTTGTATCAGAATATGAAATTCACGAACAATTGATAACCCCAGCCAAGAAAGGTAGCAAGTGTACAAATTTCCCACTGCCTTCTGCCAGTGCAGTATCTATAGGAAAAAGGTTCGATAAAGGGCCTTGACTTTGAATCAGAATATGAAATTGAACAATAATTGACAATCCCAGTTTAGAAAGGCAGTAAGTGTCCAAATTGCCACTGCCTTAGACTGAGGTAGTAGCTACAATAAAAAGGCTCAATAAAGGGCCACGAGTTTCAATCAGAATATGAAATTGAAAAATAATTCATAACTGGAGCCAAAAAGGTAGCAAGTTGGTGTGTGTTACGTGTAGATGATGTGTTGATTGATTGGAAGATAAAAAAGGTGAAAAATTAGAAAGGCTGCAGACGTGCAAACTATCCACTGCGTTGTCAGGGAATTGGATCTTTGGATTTTCAACTCATTATACGGATAGGGCATCGAATTTTGCAGTAGTTATCATTGTGGGCGGTAGGGCTGAAAAATTAAAACACCGGGTCCATTTCAGGGATTCTAGTTTGAATTAGAATAAAACTTGGCAAAGGCTGCAAGAAAATTAGGAGGTAGGTGTGTTTCAGGTAGTGGATGCAGAATAAGGTGAAAAGGAAGAAAGGTAGCAGATGTGGAAACAACCCACTGCCTTGTAAAGGAAATGGGTGTTTGGTTTTCGAGTCCATTACAGACTGTGAGTTGAATTCCGCAATGGGAGCCTGAGAAAAGGGTATCTCATCTAAGGAGTTAAGCAAGTGCACAAAGTACACACACTGTGTGGTGGAAAGGACGCAAGTGTGCAAATTACCCACTGACATTTATGGGTAGTAGTTACCAAGAAGGTTCAACAAAGGGTCTGAAGTTTGAATTACTTGAAGAATAATTGATAACCCCAGCCAAGAAAAGCAGCAAGTGTGAAAATTTCCTACTGTCTTCGGCCGGGGTCGTAGGTACAACAAAAAGGCTCAATAAAGGGCCAGGAGTTTGTACCAGAATATAAAATTCATGAATAATTGCTAACCCCAGCCAAGAAAGGCAGCAAGTGTTCACATTTCTCACGGTCTTCCGCCGGGGTAGTAGCTACAACAAAAAGACTCGATAAAGGGTCTTGACTTTGAATCAGAATATGAAATTAAATAATAATTGATAACCCCAGCCAAGAAAGGTAGTAAGTGTTTAATTTACCACTGCCTTCGGCCGGGGTAGTAGCTTTAACAAAAAGGCTCAATAAAGGGCCATGAGTTTAAATTAGAATATGAAATTCAAGAATAATTGATAACCGCAGCCAAGAAAGGCAGCTAGTGTGCAAATTTCCCATTGCCTTCTGCCGGGGTAGTATCTACATGAAAAAAGGCTTGATAAAGGGCCTTGACTTTGAATCAGAAGATCAAAATGAACAATAATTGGCTACTCCAGGCAAGAAAGGCAGTAAGTGTGCAAATTTGCTACTGCCTTTGGACGGGGTAGTTCTTACAACAAAAAAGCTTGATAAATGTCTAATGAGTAATGTTGAGGACAGCGATGCTCCTGTTTGTTTTTGATGAGGTTGATGAACTTTTCTGTTATGTGAAACAGTCTATCGCAATAAATGCATTGAAATATAGGTTGAACAAATTCAAGATTTATATGTGAGTATGGACTGCTTGCTGAAGATGCTGTTGCAACAGTTGAGGTGCTTGGTGTAGCAGGAAGTGAGTTGCCCTTCAATGTTTGTGTTGCAGCTCAAGCAAAGTTGTTAAGGTGCAAGTTCTTCACGTGTCGCACTATATTTGGTGTGCGAAAGAAGTATTTTTTGGATGGATCACCCTTTGAAAGAGTTGTTTGGCAAATTTTAAAGATTACTTTTGCAGTATTAACCTTTGGCTGGGGTAGTAGGTACAACAAAAAGGCTTGATAAAGGGTCAAGACTTTGAATCAGAATATCAAATTTAACAATAATTGATAACCTCAGCCAAGAAAGGTAGCAAGTGTGCAAATTTCCTATTGCCTTCGGCTGGGGTAGTAGCTACAACAAAAATGCTCAATAAAGGGGTTGCACTTTTAATAGGAATATGAAATTGAACAATAGTTCATAACCTCTATGAAGAAAGGCTGCAAATGCACAAATTTCCCACTACCTTTTTTCGGGGTAGTTGATACAACAACAAGGTTTGATAAAGTGCCTGCACTTTGAATAGGAATATGAAATTGAACAATAGTTGATAACTCCTGCAAAGAAAGGCAACAAGTGTGCAAATTTCCCACTAACTTCTACCGGGATTGTATGTACATGAAAAAGACTTGATAAAGAGCCTTGACTTTGTATCAAAATATGAAATTGAACAATAGTTGATAATCTGTGCGAAGAAAGTCAACAAGTGTGTACATTTTCCACTGCCTTTGGACAGGTTAGTAGCTACAACAAAAATGCTTGATACAGTGCCTGCACTTTGAATACAGATATGAAATAGAAGAATAGTTGATAAGCATAGCCAAGAAAGGCAGTACGTAGGTGTGTGTATGTGTAGATGATGTGTTGATTGAGTGCTAGATGAATATTGTAAAAAACTAAGAAAGTCTGCAAGTGTGCAAAATATCCACCGGCATTCACGGGTAGTATTATCAAGAAGGCTCAATAAAGAGCCTGTAGTTTGAATAAGAATAACAAACAGAACATTTGATAATCATAGACTATACTAGCACTTTTTTAATATTGGTAGACTTTTGTTAAGCTTTTTTTATACATGAACGGCAGGAAGTGCGCCAATTACCCAGTGACATTCACGAGTAATAGTTAGCAAAAAGGGTCAATAAAGGGTCTGGACTTTGAAGTTGAATTACTTGAAGAATAGTTGATAAGCCCTGCCAAGAAAGGCTGCAAGTGTGCCAATTTCACACTGACTTCGGCCGAGGTAGTAGCTAAAACAAAAAGGCTCCATAAAGGGACAGGACTTTGAATCACAATATGAAATTCGAGAATAATTGATAACCCCAGCCAAGAAAGGCAGCAAGAATGCAAATTTGTCACTGCCTTTGGCCGGGGTAGTTGATAGAACAAAAAGAGCTCGATAAAGGGCCTGCACTTTGAATAGGAATATGACATTGAACAATAGTTCATAACCCCTGCGAAGAAATGCAGCAAGTGTGCAGATTTCCCACTGCCTTCTGGCAGTGCAGTATCTACATGCAAATGGCTTGATAAAGGGCCTTGACTTTGAATCAGAATATGAAATTGAACAATAATTGATAACCCCAGCCAAGAAAGGTTCCAAGTGTGCAAATTTCCCACTGACTTCGGCCGAGGTAGTAGCTACAACAAAAAGGCTCCATAAAGGGACTTGACTTTGAATCACAATATGAAATTCGTGAATAATTGATAACCAAGAAATGAAGTTAGTGTGCAAATTTGCCACTGCCTTCTGCCAGTGTAGTATCCACATAAAAAAGGCTTGATAAAGAGACATGAGTTTGAATCAAAATATGAAATTCAAAAGTAATTGATAACCCCAGCAAAAAAAAGGCAGCAAGTGTGCACATTTTTTACTGCCTTTGGCTGGGGTACTTGTTACAACAAAAAGGCTCGATAAAGGGCCTGCAGTTTGAATATGAATATGAAATAGAATAGTTGATAACCATAGCCAAAATAAGGCAGCAAGTAGGTGTGTGTACGTGTAGATAATGTGTTGATTGAGTGGAACATGAATAATGTAAAAACTAAGAAAGCCTGTAAGTGTGCAAATTAGCCACTGCTATTCACGGGTAGTAGTTTGCAAGAAGGCTCAATAAAGGGCCTGCACTTTGAACTAGAATAACAAAGAGAAGGTTTGATAACCATAGACTATACTGGCTCTTTTTTAATATTGGTAGACTTTTGCTAAGCTTTTTTTCATACATGAACGGCAGGAAATGCGCAAATTAACCACTGCCATTCATGAGTAATAGTTACCAAGAAGGCTCAATAAAGAACCTGCACTTTAAATGTGTATTAGAAGAAGGATAATTGATAACCCCAGCCAAGAAAGGCAGCAAGTGTTCAAATTTCCCACTGCCTTCGGCCGGGGTAGTTGATAGAATAAAAAGGGCTTGATAAAGGGACTGCAGTTTGAATAGGAATATGAAATTGAACAATAGTTCATAACCCTTGTGAGGAAATGCAGCAAGTGTACACATTTCCCACTGCCTTCTGCCAGTGCAGCATCTATATGAAAAAGGCTTGATAAAGGGCCTTGACTTTGAATCAGAATATGAAATTGAACAATAATTGATAATCCCAGTCAAGAAAGGCAGCAAGTGTGCAAATTTCCCACTGCTTTCGGCCGGGGTAGTAGGTACAACAAAAAGGCTCAATAAAGGGCCACGAGTTTGAATCGGAATATCAAATTCAAGAATAATTGATAACCCCAGCCAAGAAAGGCAGTAAGTGTCCAAATTTACCACTGCCTTCGGCCGGGGTAGTAGGTACAGCAAAAAGGCTCAATAAAGGGCACGAGTTTGAATCAGAATATGAAATTCAAGAATAATTGATAACTCCAGCCAAGAAAGGCAGCAAGTGTGCACATTTTCAACTGCCTTTGGACGGGTTAGTTTTTACAACAAAAAAGCTTGATAAATGTTTAATAACTAATGTTGAGGACAGCGATGCTCCTGTTTCTTGTTTTTGATGAGGTTGATATACCGTTTGCATAACACAAAAGTTCCTCACAATTATTGCATAGAAATGTAAGTTTACGAAACTCAAGATCAATATGCGAGTATGGACTGTTTGCTAAAGATGGTGTTGCAGCTGTTGATGTGCTTGGTGCAGCAGCAAGTGGTTGTCCTGCAATCTCTGTGTTGCAGCTCAAGCAATGTTGTTGGGGTGCAAGTGGTTTATGTGTTTTGTACTATATTTGATGTGCCAAAGGAGTATTTTTTGGATTGATCACACCTTGAAAGAGTTGTTTGGCAAATTTTACAGGTTACTAATGGTTGGTGTGTTTCAGTTAGTATGTGTTTGAACTTCGCTTGAATCTTTTAGGGACGCATTAGGGCTTCCATAATACAGAAATACTTTGTACTTAGTGACATCCAATTCTATTTTATGAAGAACGGTTGAATTCTACATCCACTTCTAGGACTAGTGGGATACTAGTATTTCAAAGTGTTTGACAGGTTACACTACATGTTTCTATGTAGCTAAAGAAAAGTTAGCTTTGTTATGTATGGGCATCCTCTCACACAAAACTCAGCACTCAGCATTCAGGATTGTAAAGGCTTACCATAGGAGTGACTGATGAGTTTACATATGTCAGTGGCAAAAAAGAAAACAAGTACAATTGTTTTACATTAGAGATATGCAGACCTGAAAGACTATGCATGTAAATCCATGAAATCTTTTTTGAAGGTATGGAAGGAAGCAGTGAAAGGGTGTTTAGAAGCAATACTGTCCAGCATAATAGGTATGTTTTTAAGTAACATATGATGACATGCAAGATATCTTATAAGATATTTGGACACTCCTGCAGTCTAGTCTTCTGTCCAAATTATCTTAAAAAGTAATGTTGAGACACACTTTTTTTCACCTGTTACAATTTGCACAATCCTTTTAGAGTTGGAGCAGACTTCGTCTAACATTCCTACTTAATTTTTCTGTTTGAAATTGAGTAATTATTTTGTTTACCTGTTGAAATATACATTTAAATCTTCCTCTTTGAAGGTGAAGAAGCAACACCGCTCCTCTACACATTATTGTTGAATGGTTGTCTAAAAAGTAGTGGTAATTCCACTGTCACCAAGGTAGATATCTGACAATAGAATGAATTATATTTTTATACCACTATTCCATAGTCCTAATCCAAAAGGTGTGTTTAGACTCAACAAAATTAACACATGTTTTACATATACAGGCAGTAAAAGGCAAGTATGATTTACATTTGCTTTTATGAATTGAAGGTGGAGTCATCTGCTGCATTCGAAACATTGGGCCTGTTGAGAAGAAAGTGAAAAGTACATTGTAATTAATATTGCATTGTTTAAAGGTGAATAGCTTTTTGAAATAAAAACTTTATATGTATTTAAATGGTAAACATAGTTCCAGGGTCAGAATGGCCTTTTGAGTCTGTGCAAACCCACTAACTTCCATGTTTTAAGGGTTTTTAACAACTCTTCTCTAATCTTTTGTCATAGTGAAGAATGTTGGAAATTTCTTCCTGACAATGGCAGACATCAACCTTCTTCCTGAGTTGGGAAAAAAGGGGTTGGAGGAAAAGTGAATTTGAAAACATTCAGATTTTAGCATGAGCAAATCTACACATGCAAATTTGCTCATGTTAAAATGTAGTTCACAAATATTTTCTGGGAGTACTATTTCTTGTCCTACTTGTGTACATGTTTGGGAATTCACAAAAGCTGTATAGCTGCACTTAATGCTAGGACATATACCATGGGTGCACTTTTGAGACTTTCTTGAATAATTGGGCCCCTAATTTGGTTCTGGCATTAACCGTGACCTTTTGCATTTATTACATCTCACTCTCTCTCTCTGTCTTTGTATTGGATGGCTTCACTGTGAGTCACAGCATTATGCTGTTTCACAAGGAGCGTTTCGTGTGGAAGCTTGTGATTTTTACAACCCCAACATTTTTTTTCTTTTGCCAAACTTTGTATTAATAGTGAGGGCCCAGTAGCTTACATGCCAATAACGTTTTACAAACACGATGCCAAAACGAGTCACACAATGACAAAAGTAAAAAGGTGACCATCAATTTCAGACCTACTGTGTTTGCCAATGCTTGTTGAATTTTGTTTCCCATAATCCTATTGAAACTAGTTACAGAGATTTTCCATAATGAATATTTTTGGGACATACTAGCATGGATTAACACGTTATTAAATGATGCTGCAAAAAAATGGTAACCAAACTTTTATAGTAGTTTAACAAAATGTTTTTTTCCTGCTTTCTCTTTTTTATGAACATTTTATTCTGAAAGCAAAGTATTATCAAACTTGCTTTAAAGCTTCTGCAATTATTTGCTGTTGTTGTTGTAACAAGCAATTATTTGCATCAAATCGCAGAGCATTCTGGGAGCAGTATACATAGCCTCATAGTGTTAAACTTTGGAAATGTGTGTACACTTTTTTTTACTACAAAAACTGTCAGTAGTGCAGTCTGAGCTTACAACAATTATTTGGAACAGTCACTCTAGCTAATAATAATGACTTTAAATCAATGGTGTACAAGTTTGAAGGTCATTCACATATGGACACAAATATTACCTCTGCAGCAGACACTTCCCATTCCTGCTCCATACCGTTTTACTGTAAATTGGCAGCTGAAGGATTTGTGTTGCAGGGCCTGGGACTACTTGTTCCAAGGACAAAATAAATGTGAAATCTTGATGGCACTGGCCCCAATAAATATATGATGCTGAACATTGAAAGGTGCAAGAGTTTCTGATAAGCATACGTGCGGCAGGCGTGTTTCAGAGCTGCAAGCTTTTGTATACTGGAGCCACTGACAGTTGTGCACTCAGAGGTTACAACATTTACTTAGAATGCGCACCCGAGTAATACAGGCATTCAATTAATGAACCATAAATACAGGTTTGAACAGCATTAACATATGGGCAAACATATTACGTTAACTTCAGACAGTGCCCTTCTCTGACCTAATATGTGGTACTGCTAACTGGCAGCCATAAAGTTTCGGTTGCTGGGAGTTGGGCCTACTTGTGCCAAGGACACAATACACACGAAAACTTGTTGCCCTTGACCTCAAACAATATGTGCTGTGTGTCGGGCTATAGGAATTCCACATCCCTGACGGTGCATAGTCAGCTTTCCGACATAGTGGACCCAACTCAGGAAAGATCCTTACCATAAAGTTTTCTGTATAAGTTGCTGAAGCTTTTTGGTTGCAGACACCACAATACTTTTCAACAGACTGTAAATGTAAAAAAGATGTATATTAGCGCATCATAATAGCAATGCTACCCATTGAAAAGTTAGTTTGCGAATTATTGTACATGTTGCAAGTGTTTTAAAATGAAAGCAATGGGGCTGTCACAACTATTCAAAAGAATAGTAATTGTTCGTATTAGGATTGGGGTTGAAAACAATCATAGGTTTCAGAGCAACCGTGTTAGAACCATAGTAGTGGTGAGACAAAATGATATGCAAATAGCAATATCGTTCCGACGGGCACTATAGATTCGTTTGGTAGACATTCATAAATTTTATCCTTGAAAACCCTCTTTGATATTTATGAGTATTTTAAAGAAGTTGCATCAAGCAAAAAAACGGTCGCAAATGGGCAGATTCTCAGAATCTGCCCCTTTGTGACCGATATTTTTGCATTTGGGATGCATCATCCCAAATGCAAAAATCCCAATTAAGGAATCTCTAAATTGGGATTCCTTAAATTGGGATTGCATTTAAGGAATCCCAAATTGGGATTCCTTAAATGCAATGCATCAAACTAAAAAACATAGCGATTTCGCTAATAGGAGTAGCAAATTACCATGAATTTGAACTTCATGGAAATTTGTAAAAACATTGAAAAATGCACTAAAGTACATGTTTCAAAGTTCCATTTTACACACAAACATGCCCTTAGGGCATGTGTGTGTGCAATGTGTACCCATATGCAGATTTCAGGGGTGCAACAGGGTGTCCTTTGGACACTCCTGCACCCTTGACATTGCATTCTCAATTTGCGATTCGCTAATAGCGAATCGCAAATTGAGAATGTCTTCCCATTCATTCCTAAGTGCCTCTAGGCCCATAGGAATGAATGGATTTGTGTTCCAGGGGCTGGGACTACTTGTTCCAAGGACAAAATAAATGTGAAATCTTGATGGCACTGGCCCCAATAAATATATGATGCTGAACATTGGGAGGTGCAAGAGTTTCTGATAAGCATACGTGGGTCAGGTGTGTTTCAGAGCTGCACGGTTTTGTATAGTGGAGCCACTGACAGTTGTGCACCCAGAGATTACAACATTTACTTAGAGTGCGCGCCCAAGTGACAAAGGCTTTCAGTTAATGAACCATAAATACAGGTTTGAACAGCATTAACATATGGGCAAACATATTACGTTAACTGCAGACAGTGCCCTTCTCTGACCCATTATGTGGTACTGCTAACTGGCAGCCATAGGGTTTGTGCTGCTGGGAGTTGGGCCTACTTGTGCCAAGGACACAATACACACGAAAACTTGTTGCCCTTGACCTCAAACAATATGTGCTGTGCGTCGGGCTATAGGAAGTCCACATCTGTCAGACTTGTCAAGTCCAGAACTAAAATTAAGCACATTGTCTGTACCTTGAAGAATGCCAGATTCCCACGATCTGAAAGAAGAGGAGTGTGGAACCGCAAATGGTCTCGAGCAGTTCACTCGCGGAATTCTAAGATGGCCACCAACTCGGTAGACGAGGTGGCGGTCTAGTGTTGTTCCCTGTAAGCAGGTGCAGCGCTCTAGGTGAGGCGCGCGAGCTAATTCTGAGGCGCACTTCACCAGAGTTCCAGACGTAGAATTTAGGTTCTAGTCACCACAGTTAGTTTCTGGCGTCGCGTTTATTATTTTGTAGTCAGGTTATCGTATTTCCCATTTCCCGGTTAGAGGTCAATTCTATGTCACAGTATGAGGAGAATCCACGGCACCGCTCACTGGCAACTCTGAAGGAAAGAAGCGTTCCAATTGGTCCGTCGATGCTGAGTTCCTGAGAAGACAAAGACACAGATAAGTCATTAAAATAGGTGTATTAAGATTCATGACAATAACGAAACTTAAGAGAATAAAGAATATACAAGCACAGTTAACGACAAATAGAATACTTACCAAATGATAGAAAGTTCAGCTTTCCTGTGAGAGAAGAAGACAAAATTGAGTTAGTATTCATCTAGAAAAGGTCAAACAGAGTACAATTAAATACAAGGCTACAGAGCTCAAATAGGAGGTAAGACCAACAAATAGAATATATATTTAGAAGGTTCAGTAATAACAGTAAGAAGGTTAATTACATCCACAATTATCTACAGATACTTCCTGAGAGCAAGAGAGCAGAAGAAACAAATAAAAATAAGAAGAGAGAAGAAGAGTAGCTAGATCCTAGATCAAATAGGTAGGAGAGGCGAGAGTTCAGATAGTGTATAACGAATTAGAGACAAGGAAGTGTTCTGACCTTTTATTGTCGATGTGTTTGCATTAGGATTTCTACGGCTTCTAAGATTAGGACGAATTTGAGGAAGCCAAGAAGAAGACAATCCAGGACAGCCTCTTCTTGTTTGTTATTTTATCCAATTTCCCCCTTCCCCCCTGAGGAATCTTTAGAGTCTTGTTAAATTGAATGACAGACTCTGAGTGTCTTTAGGGTGGAGTCGGCAAAAGGGCTTCAGACTGTTCCAGTGCAATTCGTGGCGAAGCACAGTATCCTTTGCAAGTCATTCTGACAACATCCCTGACGGTGCATAGTCAGCTTTCCAACATAGTGGACGCAACTCAGAAAAGATCCTTACCATAAAGTTTTCTGTATAAGTTGCTGAAGCTTTTTGGTTGAAAACACCACAATACTTTTCAATAGACTGTAAATGTCAAAAAGATGTATATTAGGGCATCATAATTGCAATGCAAACTATTGAAAAGTTAGTTTGCAAATTAGTGTATATGTTGCAAGTGTTTTACAATGAAAGCAATGGGGCTGTCACAACTATTCAAAAGAATAGTAAATGTTTGTATTAGGATTGGTATTGATAACCAATCATAGGTTTCAGAGCAACTGTGTTAGGACCATAGTAGTGGTGAGACAAAATGATATGCAAATAGCAATGGGCCAGATGCATCAAGCATCCATTTTGCGATTCCTTATTAGCGAAAACTAAGGAATCGCTAATAAGGAATAGCAAAATGGAATGCATCAAGCAATCACACAAAAAATAGCAATTCCTTAATTGCGACTCGCAAATTGCGAGTCGCAATTAATGAATACCTCCCCATTCATTCCTATGGGCCTAGAGGCCCATAGGAATGAATGGGAAGACAATCTCAATTTGCGAATCGCAATTAGCGATTCGCAAATTGAGATTGCGAGTTCAAGGGTGCAGGGGTGTCCAAAGGACACCCTGTTACACCCCTGAATGTGATCTGTGCACATATGTTGCGCACACACATGCCCTTTGGGCATGTGTGTGCGCAACATGAAACTTTGAAAAATGCACAAAAGTGCATTTTTCAAAGTTTTTGCAAATTACCATGAAGTTGTACTTCGTGGTAATTTGCGTGCCCTATTAGCGAATTCGCTATTTTTGATACTTTCATGCATTGCATTTAAGGAATCTCAATTTGAGATTCCTTAAATGCAAACAATCGCAATTTAGCGAATTCTCTATTTGCGATTTTTGCATTTGGGATGATGCATCCCAAATGCAAAAATTGCACTCACAAAGGGCCAGATTCTGAGAATCTGGCCCTTTTGCGAGCGCATTTCGCTTGATGCATCTGGCCCAATATCCTTCAGACGGGCACTATAGATTCGTTTGGTAGATGTTCATAAATGTTATCCTTGAAAACCCTCTTTGGTGTTTACGAGTATTTTAAAGAAGTTGCATCAAGCAAAATACCGGTCGCAAACGGGCAGATTCTCAGAATCTGCCCCTTTGTGACCGGTATTTTTGCATTTGGGATGCATCATCCCAAATGCAAAAATCGCAATTAAGGAATCTCTAAATTGAGATTCCTTAAATTGCGATTGTATTTAAGGAATCACAAATTGAGATTCCTTAAATGCAATGCTTCAAACTGAAAAGAAAAGCGATTTCGCTAATAGAAGTAGCAAATTACCATGAAGTTGAACTTCATGGTAATTTGCAAAAACATTGAAAAATGCCCTAAAGGGCATTTTTCAAAGTTCCACTTTTACACACACACATGCCCTTAGGGCATGTGTGTGTGCAAGATGTACCCATATGTAGGTTTCAGGTGTGCAACAGGGTGTCCTTTGGACACCCCTGCCCCCTTGAAATTGCATTCTCAATTTGCGATTCGCTAATTTCTAATCGCAAATTGAGAATGTCTTCCCATTCATTCCTAAGTGCCTCTAGGTCAATAGGAATGAATGAGGAGGTAATCCTTAATTGCTATTTGCAATTTGCGAGTCGCAATTAAGGAATTTTAAGAAATCACAATTTTTTAAGCGAGTTCTTGATGCATGGCATTTTGCTATTCCTTATTAGAAAATCCTTATTTTTCGCTAATGAGGAATCGCAAAATGGATGTTTGATGCATCTGGGCGTAAGCTATTAAGATGAGTAACTGCCATTGGTCATAGTCGGGACAGTTCAATTGCTGTAGGAAAACCTTTTAGAGAGATACGAATGGTTATGTTAAATATTTTGCTTTTTTTAATGTCATAAAGAGAAATTATATTGGCAATTTTATATTTCTGCAATATAATAAATAATAAAGAGATAGGGAACATTTTTTTTAGGGAAAAGTTACCTTCAATATAATAAAAACTCTTGAAAGGTCTGAATTTTGTTACTCCGAGAATCATGAACGATTGTCTTTGTTAAAGGTTTGGAAATCTATACAAAATATTATAGAAATATGATTTTTAGTATGGAGAGTTTACATTTTATGGTACAGATGTCTACTTTAGATACATCACAAAATAATTTAAAAAGATTAGCCTTTAAATTATTTGATAAAAAAATGTAGACAGTTTAAACTATTACAAGCAGTTATATTTCTGAACAATTACTTTGAAAACGGACTAATAAATGTTCAAAAACTTAACCAGAAGTATCCAATGACAGCCAGTACTTCTCGGACTAAGAAGAATCTCCATTTTCTTAAAACGTACCTGTAGAGTTAAAATGCAATCATGAATAGGTTTACATTACAACCCAATTACCAGCCACGGCTCGTGCAGGGCGTTACGCCGGGCGGTGACGTCAGGCAGAGGAGGGGCAGGGTGGGGGGTTGTAAAAAGCGGGATATGGTAAGTACCGAAAAAAAAACAACGAATTTCGTTACCCGTGCTGCATTGCCAAATGTGATGCAGCGCGGCAACGAAATTCATTTTTTTTCTATTTTCCATACTTACCTAACATCGTCTATATCCCGCATTTTACAACCCCCCACCCTGCCTCTCCTCTGCCTGACGACGCCCTGCATGAGCCGTGGCTGCTGACATCTCTGCCCGGCGTAACGCCCTGCACGAGCCGTGGCTGCCAATTACATTCGTTTAGACCTACAAGTGTTCAAAAACGAATACAGGCTTGGGAGTGTCATGTGACGCAATAATAAATATTAAAACTAATGGTAGAATTAGGAGGGAGCAAATACGATGAACCAGAAAGCATATATTCCAGAAAAATAAAGTAAAACGGAAGTGGCAAAAAAGCAAAAATAATAGTATTATGAACGTTCAATGTATAAGAATACAGGTTAAACCACGTGACAGTTAAAACATACGAAACCGAAATTTATGTATGCAGAATTTATAAAAATACAGGTCTGGAGGATTTCGTGACACAGAAAGAAACATTTATACTATGTACATACAATTTAAAAGCATTGAGGGGTAGGAGGGGCATGTGATGCAGAAAGGAATACCATCATAAACATACAATAAAAAGAACACATTGTAAAGCACGTGACACACTTCAAAAATACGATACAGAAATTCATGGAAGCTCAATTTATTTGAAAAGGCGTGGGAGTACTCTGTAAGACCGAAGGAAATATTAGGTTCAACAAACGAAGATCAATAAGAATGGAGGCCTGAGACCAGGGCCGGACTGGGAACCAAAACCGGCCCTGGCAAAGTGCTCGGCCGCCCCCCCCACCCCCTCCCCTGAGAGGGGGGCCGTTGGGGGTGCGACCGAGCTCTTTGCCGGGGCCGGTTTTTGGCCAATTTTGTTACAGGGCCGATTTTGCAGCTATGCTGCAAAAACGGCCCTCTAACAAAATCGGCCCAAAACCGGCCCCCACCCTTGCGGCGCACCGGGGGATTGCCCAGTGCCCGCAACGGCCAGTCTGGGCTTGCCTGGGACGGCCTCATGACGTGGGAAAAAATATATCATCATGAACGCACAATTAATAATGATAGAGGCCTAAGCACGTGGCGTAGTACAGAAATACGACACAGAAAATTATGCACGCATAATTTATAAAATTAGAGGTGTATAGGATCTCTTGACGCAGAAAGAAACTTTTACACTATGTGCATACAATTTAAAACCATTGAGGGGTAGGGGAGCCATATGATGGAGAAAAAAAAAGCATCATGCATATACAATTTACAGCGGAGGCTGATGTTGTGACAGCTTCTCTTACCTTTGCTTCTGTCGTCTTTTGTCGTGTCTTCAAAGGCTGCGGTTTCGCTGGGTCTGGGGTGTTTTGGGTGAGGGCGCCGCCGCCTCCTCGCCTATGGTATTGTGGCTGGGCGGCAGCAGTAGTGACCCCACATCGAGTGTTAGGCGTCCTCCTCCGCTCGAGCTATGAGTTTGTAGTAAAATTGATGACGACACTCTGTTGGTCACCGCAGCACAGGCAGGCAAAAGAGAGCATGCTCATGTCAGTGCCCGGATTATATGGGAACCGCGGGGCTGAGCAAACCAAGCCCAGGGCCATCATTGGTAGCGTTTTCACGGACTATAAGAATGATGGCCTTGGGGGACATCCCATTGGTTAATGTATTGGTTTCCAGGCTTAGTGATAGCAAGCATGCTAGGTGGTGGCATGTGGGGAGTGTGGGCAGGCGTGCACCGCGCATGTTCAAGTGTGAGTGTGTGCACCAACAATTGACAACAGAGAGAGATGGGGCGGTGTTATCATGTGCGCAGAGGCAGGCCCAGAATCGGATCTCCAATGAGTGACCACTTCTAATCATTGAGGCACAGGGTCAAGGCTGATTTGCATATGGCCATGTCTGAACTGGGGTGGTGTGGAGTGCAAAAAAACGATGGATTTAGGCCCAGATCTCTGTACTGGGGTGAATGGATGACATTGTTCTGCATTCTGTCCATCAACTGTTGTTTTTGCATTTGTCACCCTGAGTGGGATGGGTATGTTCAGACGTGAGTCCCATGCTCTCCACACCACTGGAGTCAAGCTATCCTGGCTGAACACGGCTGATAGCCAGAAACCAGTCCCAAGATGCTTGATTCCGGTCCAGAAAAGACATGGCTTGGCAGTTCAGGCTGGACTGTTCCCATGAGGCACAGGGTCAAGACTGATTTGCATATGGCCATGTCTGAACTGGGGTGGTGTGGAGTGCAAAAAAACTATGGATTTAGGCCCAGATCTCTGTACTGGGGTGAATGTATGACATTGTTCTGCATTCTGTCCATCAACTGTTGTTTTTGCATTTGTCACCCTGAGTGGGATGGGTATGCTCAGACGTGAGTCCCATGCTCTCCACACCACTGGAGTCAAGCTATCCTGGCTGAAGACGGCTGATAGCCAGAAACCGGTCCTAGGATGCTTGATTCCGGTCCAGGAAAGACATGGCTTGGCAGTTCGGGCTGGACTGTTCCCATGAGGCACAGGGTCAAGGCTGATTTGCATATGGCCATGTCTGAAATGGGGTGGAGTGGAGTGCAAATAAACTATGGATTTAGGCCCAGATCTCTGTACTGGGGTGAATGTATGACATTGTTCTGCATTCTGTCCATCAACTGTTGTTTTTGCATTTGTCACCCCGAGTGGGATGGGTATGCTCAGACGTGAGTCCCATGCTCTCCACACCACTGGAGTCAAGCTATCCTGGCTGAAGACGGCTGATAGCCAGAAACAGGTTCTAGGATGCTTGATTACGGTCCAGGAAAGACATGGCTTGGCAGTTCGGGCTGGACTGTTCCCATGAGGCACAGGGTCAAGGCTGATTTGCATATGGCCATGTCTGAACTGAGGTGGTGTGGAGTGCAAAAAAACGATGGATTTAGGCTCAGATCTCTGTACTGGGGTGAATGTATGACATTGTTCTGCATTCTGTCCATCAACTGTTGTTTTTGCACTTCTAATCATTCTCCTTAGCGCGCCCTGAGCTCTGATTTGTCACTGAGACGGTGATCACAATATACTTTGTACTGCTAATCATACTCAGCATGTACCCGCGCATACAGTACGAATATGGTTTGACGTTACGCGTCGCAATGAAAGCTTCCATGTGACGTCATGTACGGCGTTATGTACGCGAAAGGCGCCAATGTTTCTACATGTTTAAAAACATATATTTATGTATTTAATGTACATACTAAGGGAAGATATTATTTGGGATAACTATGAACATTTTTTTTTACAGTTTTAACAATCATATGTTACTTTTAAAAACAATTACACAAATCGTGGTAGAACATCATGCGTACTGGTATCGAAAGAGCTGCATAAGCGCATCATAAGCGTATGCAAAGCCATGTGACTTTAAAAGGAGAGATTTGATTAGTTCATAAATTTTCCTATTGCAACTGTTGAAAGTTCCATCCCATTATAATCATTCGACTTTGACTTTCTAAGAATAAGCATTTCTTCTGAGAATTTTCTCGGATAGAAGGAAGATCATCATAATAAGAGCAATGGACTCATCTTCTAGTAGTTCTTCAGAGGGGGGTTTCATTCCTGAAGAACCTCCAAAGAAGAGGAAAGAAGCTCTAATTTGGAACTTTTTTACTTTTCAAGAAGGGCAAAAAAAGGTTAATGCTCCAAAAGTAACCTGTAAAATGTGCCACACAACTCTTACAAGGGGTGATCAAACTAAAAAATACTCCTTTGGCACAGCAAATATGGTGCGACATGTGAAGAACTTGCACCCCAATTACTTTGCTCGAGCTGCAACACGGAGGTTGCAGGAGAACCCACCTGCTTCTGCAACAAGCACATCAACTAGTGCAGCAGAATTTTCAGCAAGCAGTCCACATCCACAAATTGATCCTGATTTTTCTGACGTTAAAATTGTATGCATTCATTGCAATAAACTTTTGTGTTATAGGGAACAGTCTATTGATCTGATAAAACTCAGGATGCAGGAGCATCGCTGTCCTCGACATTAGGTTTTTCTTTCATTCTTTTGTTCCTGTTGGATACTTTTTGGGTTCCAGTTCAATTTTTTTTTGTTTAAAAAAAAACTTGTTGACAAAACACAAAAAAAATTGAAAAGTAAAAACAGAAAAAAACACAGTTCTTTTTAGAACTACCTTCACTGGTCAAAGAAAGAACAATATTTCTTTGTTAGTGTATAAAAGTTTGTCAGAATGAATGTGTAATTAATAAATGAATGAATGAATATATTACTAGTGTATGGAGAATGTGAAAGTGCAGAACTATAAGGAAGTGCTACAGCATAAATCTATAAGGTGTTTACCTATAATATACTGTAGTATGTCCGAAGCACTTGAATGTAACTTATGTACATAAATATGTTACAAGTCTATGCTTCAATTTGCGCTGCTGGTAAAACTGCCTGGGTGAATTTGTATGTGTTAGGGGCGGATTTACAATCTCCTTGTGCCTCTTTTACACAGCCGTTGCGTCACTTTTGTGGCACAGCGGTGGTGCAAAAGATGTGCCATGGTGTGTGCTATTAAGAATGTGACACATCTGGAGGGCGCATTACAGTGTAAAGCTCTGCGCCAGAAGGAGGCTTTCCTGTGCAGGAGGGGGTGCAGCAACACCTCCTAAAAGTGACTGAGTGAAATATATAACAATTCATTCAGTCACTTTTGAGCTTATGCTGCATCATAACCTTGCACATGCTTGAAGCAGGTGTAAGGATTGATACAGCATTGTGAGCATAGGGCCCGAGAGCATTGCTGGAGTTGTGTTATGCTTGTAAGAATATATAACTAAGCATTTAAAAAAAAGCTGTTAAATTCTACACCAGTCTATTTTATGACACTCCGGTGTATGCCAATAAATTGTATGCCCTTCCACTCTATGCTGCTCCACTGTACGTCATTCCAATGTACACAACTCCACTCTACGACACTAGACACTACGCTATTCCACTGTATGCCACTGCACTTTACAACATTCCAAATTATACAATTCCCTATACCCCACTCCACTCTACAACAATCTACTTAACGCTATAACACAGAACATCACTCCATTCTAGGGCACTACACTCTACCCACTCTATGCAAATTCACTCTACTGTACTACACTCTATTCTCTTTCACTGTAAGACACTCCACTCTACGCCACTCTACTCTATGCTATTTCACTATATGCCGCTCCCCTCTAGTCACTACATTGTACAACAGTAATACTTAACTTTATTCCACTCTACACCACTCCACTGTACGCTACTCCACTGTATACCAATCCACTGAATGGCACTCCACCCTATGCCACTCTACACTATTCCATTGTTCAACACTCCACTCTGTACAACTTCACAGTATGATCTTACACTGTATACCACTACACTGTACCCGGCTCCACTCTACAGCATCCCACTCTACGGTATTACACTCTACAACACTCTATGCCACTACACTGTATGGCCTTCCACTCTACACCACTCTAATCTACGCTATTCCACTGCACATCACTACACTGTACCTTACTCCACTCTTTGCCAGTCCACTGAACAACACTCCACTGTACCCCACTCCACTGTACGCCACTCTACTCTACGCTATTCCAATGTACTCCACTCCACTCTAACACACTCCAGTCTACACCACCCCACTGTATGCTGTTCCACGGTATGCTGCTAAACTGTATAACACTCCAGTCTACGTCACTCCACTGTACACTACTACACTATGCGCCAATACACTCTACACTGTTCACTGTATAACACTCTACTCTATGCTAGTCCACTGCATGCCACCCCACTCTACGACACTCTACTCTACCCTACTTCATGCCACTCCACTCTATGCCACTTCACTCTATGTCACTCCAGTCTACGTCACTGCACTGGATGCCACTCCACTATATGCCACTCCACGGTATGCTATTGCAATGTACATCACTCTATTCTATGACACTCCACTGTGCACCACTCCACTATTTTCCAATCCACTCTACCCTCCTGCACTCTTCCCTACTCCACTGTATAACACTCCAATCTACCTCACTCTACTGTACTCTGTTCCACTATATGCCACTCCACTCTACCTCACTACACTGTATGCCAGTAGCACTCAATATTATTCCACTCTACACCAATCCATTATGCTCTGCCCAACTGTATGCCACTCCACTTTATGCCACTACACTCTATGCTATTCCACTGTACGCTACTCCACTCTGGAACAATCTATGCCGCTCCACAGTATGCTATTACACTTTATGCCACTACAGTCTACCCCATTACACTCAACCCCACTCCAGTCTACAACACTCCACTGTAAATAATTCCACTCTACAACACTCCACTCTACTCCACTGCACTCTACACCAATCCACTTTAACATACTACATTGTACACAACTGCACTGTATATCACTACATTGGCCGGCAAGCCACACTACACTGTTCCACTGTATGTAACTCCACTATACAGCACTCCACTTTATGCTATTTCACTGTATGGCACTCCACTGTTCGCTACTCACCTGTGCGCTACTTTAATATATGGTATTCCACTATACACCAATCCACCGAACACCACTGCACTCTATGCCATGCTACTCTGCCCCATTCCACTCTATGCAACTGCACCCTACCCTCTCCACTCTATGCACATCACTTTCGCTAATGCACTCTACGCTATTTTCCTGTAAGGCACTCCATTATACACTATTCCATTCTGTGACACTCCACTCTACACTATTGTACTGGATCCAGTGCTTAATTTGTAACATATTGAGTGCTGGGCCCACACAAAACACTGGTCAAAAGACAGAGGCCTGTGCTAATAAATGTCCCCTTGCCGCATACTAAAACTGCATAGTCCTGAATTCATCTAGGGCCACTTAAATCCACTACCAGACATTCCCTGCACCTGTATCTCACTCTTGTAGGCTTATGTTTTTTCACTTGTTGACATGTTTTCTGTCTTTTCTTCCTTCTTCTTTCTTCTTTCCTGTATGTGTGTTTACCTCTCTATTGCTCTTGGGGAATGTCTTATAAGGAAAAATAAGTGGCAGTGGACCCCAGTGGCCCCACAAATAAGTGCTCGTGGGCCCCACTGCCAACCACTGGCTCAGATTAAGCACTGACTGTATCCTACTGCACTGAACCTCCTTCCACTGTATGCCTCTGCACTCTACGCCACTACAGTCTAAGCTACTCCACTGTACGTTAGTACACTCTACCACTCCACAGTGTACACCACTTCACTCTTCGCCACTCCACTGTACCCCATTTTACTGCACGCCACTCCACTCTACCCACTCCACTCTACAACACTCCACTCTACGCCACGCCACTATACACCGCTCCACTGTATCGCACTGCACTGTACAACCTTCCACTCTATACCACCAGGGCCGGACTGAGAACCAAAACCAGCCCTGGCAAAGTGCTCGGCCGGACCCCTGGGGTGCGACCGAGCTCTTTGCCGGGGCCGGTTTTTGGCCGATTTTGATACAGGACCGATTTTTCAGATATGCTGCAAAAAAGGCCCTGAAACAAAAACGCCCCCCAGGGCCCAAAACCGGCCCCAAACCTTGCGGAGCACTGGGGGATTGCCCGGTGCCCGCAAGGGCCAGTCCGGGCCTGTATACCACTCCAGTGTACACTATTCCGCTGCATACCCCTTCAGTGTACCACATTCCATTTTACTCCACTTCATTCTACTCCACTCCATGACACTATACTCTTCGACAGTACGCTTTACAACACTCTCCTCCACCTTACCATACTCCAATAAATAAACACTCTACTCAACAACAGTAAACTCTATAATTTCAAAACAATTTTTATTCCAAAAAAAAATCAAAGTTTAAACCGTTGTTATATTTAGGAAAACGTTATTTATTGTGTGTATATAAATAACATTTAAAATACACAAGCATTTGAAATTCTTCAGTGTTATTTATACCTTAAATGTATAATGTATGCATTACTTTTTAATGTATGTAACTTTCTTTATTCTATTGCAACAAACAAAAGTTAAAATACACAAAAAGTCAAATTTCCAAACTCACACCATTCATTTCTAATTTACCCAAGACCTTTAAAGCAACTCAGCTACAGGTAACCATACCCACACAGACCAAAACATATACGGATTATAGGTGCAAATACACATCGGAATAAGTACCCATGCATACAGGCAACGCATATACAGACGTATAGCACTTGAATATCTGCACAGGTGCCTAGCTGCCTATTGGGCCTTTGTCAAGTGTGACATCTTTTGCCAATCGTGAGTGTTCGACCACCAGAACGTTTGCATGCTGGCTGTTTTAAGCCCACACACATCAGATAAAATGAAAAACTATAGGTCTGTGACTGCATAGTTCTTATTGCCCCCAAATCAGCATTGGCTGAAAGTATCACACATCGCACAAGCCTACCTATGGACGCAAGCACAGAAAATTTAAAAAAACATATATTTTGGTCTTAATGTGCCGAAAACATGTTTTTGTTTTGTACCTTTCATGTGATTTTTTTATATATATATTTGTAGTTTCTTACAATATTTTCTCTGCTTCTTGTTGCTGTTCTTTAAGAACAAATATGTATTTTTAATCATCTCAAATAGGCAGCTCGTGGAGATAAAATAGGCCTCTCATGAGGAAACATTTGATGCAGTTTGGGAAAAGAAACACATACACACTCATTTTAGCCCCGCGGTCATGCTATTACACTGTACAACATCTAAACTCCAATCTTAAAGCGGGACTCTTGCGTACCTCTCTTGCTCAGCCAATTACAAAGCCTTCCATTCCACGTGACACGTGCTAGTCCTTTATCCAATTTATTCAGATACAATCTGCCTGACCTTTCTCCCCTGATTAGAACTCCTCCGTCTATGTGATTGTTTTGCTGTTTAGCTATTGTTTTTGTGATGATTGTTATATTCGTTCATATTTCTGTTCTCTTACAAAGAGCTCTGATGCCCTCGGGCCAAACTCTGTTCTATAAATCCATAAAATTAAAATAAATAACATAAACTATTCTTATATATCCAAAAGGCAGGGCATTCATTAATGCAACTTTAAAACAAAAAACATAAATTCGAACCAACTGTTCCGCAAACAACGTCGCCGCCCGCTCATTGCTCCGTTTGCATAGCATGGAAATTGGACTGGAAAACCATAGATTGGTTCATAAATAAAACATAATCTGCTCAGCAGTTGGACGTGGAATCAATTCTACCTCTCTGCCTGAGTGAGACATTTTAAGCCATTCCATCAGCAAGCAGCGTTTTTTATTTGACGCGTTCTGTGGAATTATAGGAACACCCGTAGACACTAAAATACCTGACGAAAAAAAGAGTACGTTAATTTTTCCACGCTTCCCACTTGCATCGAGTTAAGGCTAAACACGAGGAGGGCTGCTGCCTCTCGGTTTCCCTAATGGAGCCCCTCGTGTGACCTTCTGTTTTCGCCGGGCCCGCAGTTTGGGAACCACTGGTTTAAAGCCGCGAGAGCCTGGCTTTCACAGCCTGTGATGTCAGCAGGATATCCCCATGGAAATATCTCACTGCAGCTCATGCATTATTCTCTCTGTTCCTTGCTCGCCGCTGCTAGCGCAAACCCCCGCCACTGTAAATTATTGCAGAGCAAGCAAGGGAGAGAGCTTCCTTTCGAAGCTTTGTTATTATAAACACCGAGGCATAATTCATCGAGATCGTTTTTTGGTTTCACTCATTTTTCAATTATTTTTAATCTCGCCCCCCTTGCTCTTTCCCTTTTTTTTCCTGATGAGCTCGGTTGCTCTGCGCCTGAGAAAATGGCAAACTGCAAGCAGTAAGCTTGCCTTGCATCCTGTCAACCCCAGGCTCAGATTTTTATCAGAGCACGCCAGAACTGAACCGTGCACTCAGCACAAAGCTCTGCAGACGAGCCGCTTCCGACGCGCTGCAACAAGAACAGCCCGAAAAAAACACTCTTGTTTCTTTATTTTTTAAGACTGCGTTTAAATGTTCCTTTACTGGCAGAGCACGCGTCGGCGCTGATTTAATTAACGGATGTCTTTACGGTTTTGTGATTCATTTAATGTGGGTGAGGGATGAGGGACTGAACAAGCTGGATTCTGAATTTCAAACATGCCACCAGAGGTCAGGCAAAAATAGGCGAGCGCAGTGTTCCAGTATAATGTGCAGCCAAGACACCTCAGCATACAGGAGACTTGGCCACGAAAAGAAGAACGCCGAAGCGCTGCGCAGGCAGGAAACAAAATGTTACTAAAACTATATAATTCTTCCATTCCCTTCCTTATTCTGCGACTTAATACAAAAGGATGGGGCTCCTGTGCAGAATGTGGCGAGGGCCCGAGTCTCCCAGGTCTCACCGACGTTCATAGACAAGAACTGAATGGGGGCCCTCTGGGTGACGGGGTGGGGGGTGCTGCACTGAAGGGGGCCTATGTTTCGCCCCTCCCATTACCTGCTCGCATTAATATCCATTACAAATTCCATCAAAATTCTAGTCAGGCCTACCTTGTTTTTTTAAAAAAAAATTATTGTATAGTGGGTAGGAGCCATAAGGCGGCCAAGCGCTTCTATGAATAAATAGTTTATTGGTGCTGTTCAGAGGTAGAACAATGACTCGTGTTTAAAAGATAGGAGACTGTGATATTCCTCTGCATTTTTCCCCAGAGGTGCACCGCATGTTTTTAGTGATACGGAGGGGAACTTTACTCCCCAGAACTATGGGCACCTACGTCATGAGTAGATCGCCATAAGCAGGTAACCTTACATATCTCCAGTTGCATTACCTCTCTAAAGCAGAATGCAGTTTGGTAGCACCTTTCTCTCCTGTTACAGTCCTACCATGAAGGCAGCATCAATGAGCAATGTGCATGGCATAGTTACCACAAGAAAAATGTGGGCCATTGTTTTGTGCATAACTGGACAACCATTTCCCTGCCACCCAGAAGTATTTGTCATTAAATTAACACAAGAATATTACACTGACGTGAGCGGTTTCATAATGTTTCCATTATATTGACTGAATTTAGACATGTTCAGACAGACAAATGTAAAATTTATAATTACATTTAATAAGTGATACAGGACATAGTAAAAACTTGCCCCACGGATTGTAAAGAATATATATGTGTGTACCTACTGGCGGTTGCCAGTATGTAGTTATAGTTAGAACCATGTTTCAATAGGAAACACATTTTTTTGACTTGCCTATATCTTTGGCCCTGTTTGATGAATCTTCACAAATTTTTCCCCAAACAGTGTGATCATTCTAGTTGAGCATGGAAAGTTTCAGGGCGAACTGCAAACGGGGCCTGAGAAAAATTAGGGGGGGGGGGGGCGGGGGTTAAAAGAAAAGTGTGGTTCACATGTTAATTCCCTTGGGAGTTTTGAACTTGTCTACAGCCCAAACAGCTGGATGGAATGACACCAAATTAGGCAGAAAGTTAGATTTTGTTCCACAGATCACACTTTTGTTTTTTTGGAGTAAATCTGTGCGGCAGTTTTATGATTGTTAACAAAAAAACAAATTTGGACACAACTCCACAATTCTTTCACGAATGTTTCGCAAATTTCTGGGGCAATAGGACATCTGTGATTGCGTATGCGCAACATGAGTAGAAAGTTGCGGCCGTCATTTTACACACTGGTAACTGATCCTTGGCAGCAAAATATAACATACATGTAATGTGGTGAAGGGTGCAGCGTAGAGGTACCCTGACCCCCTTCGAGGTTTATAGGGGTGTGTGAGAGATGTTTCCTGGGAAGAAAATATGAGAAATGTTTTTTTTATTCCACATGCATATATTCGCGCCCACTCAAACTTACACACCCACTCACTTATCCACTCAGAGACTCATGCACCCACTTACAGTCCCACTCAGACAGTTATGCACTCACCCACAGATTCACTCAGACACTGATGCACCCACTCACATACCCACTCAGAGATGCATGCACCCACTCAGAGACTTATGCACCCACTCACTTATCTACTCAGAGACTTAGGCACCCACTCACAGTCCCTCTCAGACACTTATGCACCCATACACACAATCACTTGGACACTGATGCATCCACTCATAGACCCACTTAGAGAGTCATGCACTCACAAACTGACTTTGGCCCTCACACACCCTCTCACAGACCCACTAAGATATTCATGTACCCACTCACAAAACCACAGAGGCACTCCCACTCCAAGATCCACTCAGACAGTCACTTACCCACTCACAGACCCACTCAGATAGTCATGCACCCACTCAGATCTTCGTACACCCACTCACCCAACCACTCAGATCATCACAAACCCACTCAGACCTAGTCAGAGACTTATGCACCCACTGATAGACCCACTCAGCCACTGACACGTGCACTCACACATCTACTCAGAGACTGGTGCACCCACTCACAGACCCACTCATGCACCCATCCACACACCCAGTCAGACCCTCACAAATTCACTCACGGACCCACTTAGATATTAATGAACCCACTCTCAAAACCACTGAGGCACTCCCACTCACAGATCCACTCAGTCACTTACCCACTCACAGACCCACTCAGATATTCATGCACCCACACCCACCCACTCAGATCTTCATATACCCACTCACACACCCACTAAGATCTTCATGTATCCACTCAGACCTAGTCAGAGACTTACGCACCCATTGACACACCCACTCAGCCACTGACACGTGCACTCACACATCTGCTCAGAGACTGCTGCACCCACTCAAAGACCCACTCAAACATTCATGCACCCATTCACATACCCAGTCAGATCCTCACGCATTCACTCACAAACCCACTGAGACACTCATGCACCCACTCACAAACCCACTCAGAGAGTCATATACCCACTTACAGACCCACTCTGGCCTTCACATACCCACTCACAGACCCCACTGAGACAGTCACACATCCACTCACTGACCCATTCAGATATTCACGTACCCACTCACAGGCCAACTTAGTCACACACCCACTGACAGACCCACACATACACTCATTTATCCATCCACAGATCCACTGAGGCTACTAAATTTGTTGGATCGTATTCGATTTATATTTTATGGATTTGAGGTTTATTTGCAAATCAAAAATGTAGTGCTGTGTATTGAATGTGTCTTTTGGCTTTGTGGACTCGAGAAGCATTTGCGAGTTGCGGCTGCCATTTCCCACATCTGGGAACGATGGCCGGGAGCAAAAAGAAAACTTATAAATTAGAGGAAGGTGGCAGGGTAGAGGTACCCTGACCCCCTGAGAGGTATAAAGGTATCTGTGAGAGACCTCTGGTGAGACGAACATGCATAGAAACAAGTTTTTTATTTCACATGCGAATATTCATGAATCCATCGTGGCACTCAGCGCAGCCCCCTGTTTAAGTTTGAGTCGGATTCGCAAATTCTCTCGATTAATAAATATAACTTGGACACTTACTTAGATACAATTAGATCCACTCACAGACCCACTCTGAGACTCTTGCACCCACTCACTCAGAGACTTACACACCCACTGACTCAGCCACTCTGAGACTGTTTCACCCACCCACAGAACCAATCAGAAAGTCATGTGGCCACCCACAGATCCATTCAGAGACTTTTGCACCCACTCATTCATCCATTCAGATACTCATGCATCCACTCACATACCCACTCAGACACTTACACATCCACTCACAGACCTACTCAGACACTCATGCATCCACTCACAGACCCACTCAGACACTCATGCAACCATCACAGACCCACTCATATTTTCATGCACCCACTCACAGATGTACTCAGACACTCACACACCCACTCATAATCCTACTCAGAGACTCACACACCCACTCATAGACCCACTCAGACATTCACCAACCAACTCACAGGCCCATTCAGGCAGTCATTCACCCACTCACAGACCCACTCAGACACTCATGCACCCACTCACAAATCTACTAAGACAATAATGCACCCACTATCTCACCCACTCATAAACTCAAACATCCACTCAGACACATATGCACCATATCAAAGACCCACTCATAGACTCATTCACCCACTCACAGACCCACTCAGACATTCACACACCCACTCACAGACCCACTCAGGGACTCAAGCACCCACTCACAGATCCACTCAGACATTCATGCACCCACTCACAGACCCACTCAGACTCTCATGCACCTAGTCACAGACCCACTCAGACATTCATTTACCCACTCAGAGACCCATTCAGACGTTCATGTACCCACTCAGAGATCCACTCAGAGACTCATTCACCCACTCACAGATTCATTCAGACACTCACACATCCACTCACAGATCCTCTCAGAGACTCATGCATCCACTCACAGACCCAGTCAGACATTCACGCACGCACTCAGAGATCCACTCAGACAGTCTAATATCCACCTGCACACCCACTTAGACACTCATGCAACCATTCACAGATCCACTGAGAGACTACTAAATCTGTAGGTTTGTGTTAAATGTATATTTTTACTTTATGGATTTGAAACAAATTCACGAATCAAAAATGTGGTGCTGAATATTGCATGTGTGTTTTTGTTTTGTGGACTTGAGAAACTTTTGCGAAGCTAAATAAAGATTTTTGAAATAAGGGACTTGAACTGAAAATGAACCTGTGTTTTTCAAAAAGGTGGCTCAGAGAAGATCCTTTCGTGTTTATGGTGTGTAGGTGGTAACTACACATAAAACAGAATGCAGTCTTTCAAGTTGTTAAGGAATATCCTCTTGCCTTTCTCTGAGAAATCTACTCCATCACTTCTGTATACATGCTCCATGTCAAAGCACAAGTTGTTACTGTAGATGGAGCCCATGTTGTGGTCTCTCACAAGTGCAGAAACAGTTTTATTAACATGTTTCCTGGCTTTGTCTATTTGTGTACAGAATTTGTCTGACCATTTCCATTTCTACCTTTGGCAAATTTTGGAGTACACCAAGGCAGTGCGAGTCAAAATTGCCATTAATTGGACAAAGGCCTCCTTCATTGCTATTCCCAAACCCACCCCAGAAAGAGTGCCTCAGTCATTGCCACCACAGTGCACAATTAAGAGGTCTGGATGTTGGCAATCTGCAGTGCTCTCAACCAAAGGCAGCAATCAGTGCCACCTTAACCCTCTCTGGCCAATCCAAGTAATGTCCACATTAGGTAAACCCATGCCTTTGTCAATTCCACTCTTTCTAGCACACTCTCTTGCCCAAAAAATATAGGGCCTCATTTATGCGGCCCCTTGCCCCATCGGAACATCACTTTTTGTGATGTTCCGTGGCAGAAGCCTGCATGATATTTATCAGGCAGCACTAAGCCACTTTTTTTGGCTTAATGCTGCCTGATAAATATCAGTGATTAAACAAAGAGGACTAGCTTAAGTTGACCAAAGTGTTACAGTACTCAAATTAGTTCTGTCACGGGCACCTTGTTGGTGTATTCATGAAGCCCTCACCCACCAACTTAGTTGGTGGCATGCTTCATCATCGGGCCCACCCAGTGACACCTAGTATGTCCCGGGTGTGCTACGACGCCTGATTACAGTGGAGCTGGTATATTGCTGAGAGTGCAGTGAGGTTGGGTGAGTTGATATTTAAAACGGCTTGGTGGTGGTCCCAGTACCCGAGGGTAAATTAAATTTTAATAACTGGGCCGTCACCAGTGGTTAAAAGTAAGGCTACAGGACACGTGAGGGTGGCGAGTTACTGCCCCCTGCGTCCTTCAGATGGTCGACATGTTTCAGCCAGTGCCTTAGAGTATTCTGGCTTTCCTCAGGACCGTTTTTTAAAAAGGTGTGGTGTGATAAAATAGACTTAGTTTTGTGGTACAGACTATGTGGCCTTGGCTAATAACCCAAAGTGTATGCATGAGAAGGAAATCCCCCTCTCACATATAGAAAAACGCCTTAGTGAGTGTATCACATAGTCTGTACCACAACACTAAGTCTGTTTTATCACACCACACCTTTTTAAAAAACGGTCCTGAGGAAAGCCAGAATACTCTAAGGCACTGGCTGAAACATGTCGACCATCTGAAGGATGCAGGGGGCAGTAACTCGCCACCCTCACGCGTCCTGTAGCCTTACTTTTAACCGCTGGTGACGGCCCAGTTATTAAAATTTAATTTACCCTCGGGTACTGAGACCATCACCAAGCCGTTTTAAATCACAACTCACCCAACCTCACTGCACTCTCAGCAATATACCAGCTCCGCTGTAATCAGGCGTCGTAGCACACCCGAGACATACTAGGTGTCACTGGGTGGGCCCGATGATGAAGCATGCCACCAACTAGGTTGGTGGGTGAGGGCTTCATGAATACACCAACAAGGTGCCTGTGACAGAACTAATTTGAGTACTGTAACACTTTGGTCAACTTAAGCTAGTCCTCTTTGTTTAATCACATATAAACCCTCGGGGACACGGACTAGCTAACTAGTCCGCTCTCTCCCTCTTGTTACACGCTGATAAATATCAGTCCCTTTAACGCAGTGTTCTGTGTCAAAGGGATCGTGCAATGGGTGTTGCTGGGGGCGTTCCCAGCAACATCCATGGCCTTTTGACACTGCCCCAGATTTATGAGAAATAGTACATCTGAGGAAGTGCCAAAAGCTTACGCATCCCCAGGGGAGGCGTAAGGGAGGCGCAACGGGGAGAAATATCTTTATTTCTCCTCGTTTTTCCTTTTTCTATGTGTACTGCATTCTGCAGCACATATAAAAAGAGGAAAAGCCTCTTGTGATTATTGTTGTACAGAAAGGTTTCCCTTCCTGTACAAAAATAATCGTCCCCACAAGGCAGGCACCCTTGCACCATTGTGCAAAGGTGCCTGCGTTGGCGTAGGCAGCTCAATGTGCACCGGCGCAGGGGAAAAGGACAGGAATGCGCTGTATCTTATAGATACAGCGCATTCCTGCCCTTTTCTTTTGCCGTAGTGAAGCGCTGCAGGAAAGCTTGCTGCGCTTCCATACGGCAAAACCTCATAAATGAGGCCCATAGTTGGGGCCCACAATCCACACTCTAACCATTTTGGAGGAAAGCGCAGTAGCACATAGGAGAAGGCTGCAGCTGAATGTGACAGTAGGTAGAATGAAAGGGAATTAAAGTGGAGGAGTGAACCTGGTTTAAGAAAAGGACGTATTTGATTGGGTGGTGTAAATAATTTAGTAGCTAAAATAGGTAGTGATTTAATAGGTAAAGTAAGTAGATCTGTGATTGGCTCTGGTAAATCTTAAGAAAAGTTATGCTATTGTGGATATGCTTACGTTTTCAAGAAGTCAACTGCGCCTACTACATTTGTACTTGAAGCTGGTATACTCCTGTTACAAAGTGCTGTGAACTTTTGACTTACTGGTACAGTAGGGTGTTTCATTGGAGGTTGCTATGCAATTGAGATAAAGCAGTGTTGGGGAAGGGTTTGGAAATACACTGTACTTTGCAGATAGCATGTTTTGTGAAATACCAATTTCCTAACTGAGTAGTATCTTAGGGACTCAAATGTACATGAAAAATGAGAGAAAATGTATTGTAAATGGTAATTTAAACTCCAGTGTGGATTCCCGACTCTGTTGCAAAGTTACACAGGGGCTGCGCTGAGCAATAAGATGGAATCGCAAATCCACTCACAGAGATTACCAGATTGGGTTTCTTATGAGGGGACTAAAAAAGGGTTAAAAAACTGGCAAATGAAAACTGGACTAACAAGAGAGGAAAATTTATGAAACGTTTTGAGTTGATAACCACATCACTGTCACTGGAAAAAGAGAGGAAAAATTGCCATTACTGATTTCTTTACAGAAAGTGGTACTTATCATTTTCCACCAAAAGAAATTTGAAGTGAAAGTGTCTTCAAATTTGATGATCAACTAATTGAATTGCGCAGTATGTTAATTATGGGGAGATTGTTAATGTATACATAGACACATATAGTGAGATATAAGTGTCTAGTAAATGTACAAAATTTTGATTACTAGTTACATGTCCCATAACATACTTAAAGACTGGTGAAATGTTTGCAAATTTATGAAGTGAAGTGCGTATAGAAGTAGTCAATCATTTGATTAGTAACTTATATATACATAAAAACAGACTGACATATAGGCCGTATAGATAATAACTAAGAAATATAGTTCTGTACTGAGTCATGTAGTTGGAATTACGTGAATAAAAAACTTGGATAGAGGTCAACTAATGATGTTTCTGTCCTACATAAAATGTGTTAGGTTACCCTGAATTACTATATTCCGTTTATTTGTCAAGCTGTAGTTCAGTGCTCTAGGTGTTCTGGGATTTGTTAATAATATACTAGTAGACATATTGTATGTCTGATTGTGTAATACAGCCAGTAATGAATTCATGCAGCTACTAAGATGCACATTTAGAGGCCCATACAGTTTGTAAGGGAGTTAGTGATATGATGATATAGATACTTACATATCCAGTGGCACATGCACGAAGGAAATGGTACATACACTCAGAAATGTACTCCAATGCTGACACAACCGAAGGACTCTTTCAGACAAGTTCCCCTTCAAGTTTGTCCCAGGCGTGCCACTGTAGAGACTGTGTCCAGGTTTACTGTTAGGTTAATTTGCCATTTAAAACTCCTACTAACCTTTGAACTTTCCCTACAGCTACATATTACACACTTGTAACGTAGACTGTAGTTAGGCTATAGGAGAGGGTGGTATGTGTTTCGAAGGTAAGACATGTGCTTGAAAGTTTTAGAGAGCTTTATCTGCACTAACAAACCTGTATGCCCACTTATACATCCAGTCTCCAACCCACAGTGCAAGTCATAAACTTATTTGCAAAACTATAAGGCACTTACACTCCAAGCCAGAGATACAAGGAGGCACTGACACATCCAGTCACTCACCTTTATAGCAGTACAGATTGCAACACTAAGAGAGCCACTGGTACACACAGTTACACACCCCAAGAGACAGCAATACAGCTAGTATTGAAAACATGCAGCTACTAACATGCACATTAAGAGATCTATACAGGTTGTAAGACAATTATTATATGACGACATATTTACATATCCAGTGGAATATGGACAGAGGAAATGGTACACTCACTCAGATATGTTCTCCAATACAGACACAACTGTAAGAGCCTTTCAGACAAGTTACCCTTTAAACTTGTCAGAGGCCTGCTATTGCAGAGCCTGTGTGCCCAGTTCTATTGCTAGGTAGAATTGCCATTTAAAACTCCTTGCCAAGCTTTAAACTTTCCTTACAACTACGTACAATACACCTGTAACGCTGGCTTTAGGTAGGCCATAGGATAGTGTGCTATGTGCTTTCAAAGGAAAGACATGTGCTTGGAAGTTTGAGAGTGCTTTTTTGCGCACTGAGAAACCTGTATGCCCACTTATACAACTAGTTTCCAACCCATAGTACAAGTCATAAACCTATTTACAACACTATAAAGGCAGGCACAATACAAGCCAGTGAAAGACAGAGGCACTTAAACGTCTAGTCACTTACCTACACAGCAGTTATGTATGCAGCACTAAGAAAGCCACTTCTACACACAGTTACACACCCCAAAAGACAGTTATACAGCCACTAATGAATCATTGCAGCTGCTAACATACACATTTAGACATGCATACAGTTTATTAGACAGCCAGTCATTTGATGACATAGATATTTACATATCCAGTGGCACATGCACAGAGGAAATGGTACGCTTGCTCAAATATGTACTCCAAGACTGACACAACCGTAGGAGTCTCTCAGATGAGTTGTCCTCCAAACTTCTCACAGGCCTGCTACTGTAGATCCTGTGTGTCTAGTTCTACTGCTAGGTCGAATTGCCATTTAAAACTCCTGCCAAGCTGTGCACTTTCCCGATAACTACATTCAAGACAAGTGTAAAGTAGGCTGTAGGTACGCCATAGAACAGGGTGCTAGTGTTTAGAAGGTAGGACATGCGGTTGGAAGTTTTAGTGAGCTTCAGGCACACTTATACATGCACTCTTTAACTCACACTCCATGTCATAAAGCTATTTACAAAACTGTAAAGGCTCTCAGGCAGACTGAAATAGAAACAGTTACACATACACTCACTCACCAAAACAGCAGTTATGTATGCAGAAAATTCTACACCAGATGTCCCTATGGTAAACAAAATGTGTATTCCTACATTATTATACGCTGATGATGCAGTGATGATAGCAAGGACTGGGGTAGCATTGCAAAAACGTATTAAGGAGTATGTCCTTTTTATAGCTTCATTAGATCTCCAGGTCAATGAATCGAAAACGTGTATTCTGATTTCAGCGAAACGGTCCAAAAAATTACAATCTTTTCACATTGCTGGACGTAGAGTAGAAATCACCTAAACCTTTTCAAACCTAGGTGTCTTATTTAATAGTATGACCTCATGGACAAATATAGTAGTTAATAGATGTAATATTTTAGAAAAAGGTATTCTGGCTATATTTTATTTAATGAAAAAACTAGGTTCTGAGCCTTTGGAGGCCGTTCAAAAAATTTATTCAGCAAAAGTAGTCTCTATAGGCACATATCGGGTGGGGATATGGGGTTTTAAAAATGTTGCTGCCTTACAAAGCATGGAAAATGAATTTTTTAAAAATCTTTTAGTTCTCCCTAATAGTTGTTCTAATTCTAATTTACACAAAGAGCTGAATTCACCTTTTATGTCAGACTTAGTTAGTCTTGCCCCAATTTTATTATGGCACTCATTATGGAGAGGGGAAACCATGGCCTTGACACAAAACTTTATAATGGACTATTTAACCCTTGAACAGGTACAGAAGGTTCCCTGGATTCAATATGTTAAAAAACACACAAACTGCAATCTTTGTTCATGAATCTAGTTAACTGTCAAATTACTTCTAAAGAAGAAATCAAAAAACTATTTTTTAGCAAAAAGATGGAATGATAGGCATGAAAGCAACCGTAATAAACTTATGGTGATATTATATTCGAAGATACCTTTTATATCTTTATATGCAAGTTCCTAATTAGCGTTTGTCACTAACATGCAACGTCGCTTTATATTAATAAGATTTCGGTTAAACCTCATTCCTTGTGTTTTGGGTTACCCTGTAGGAACTTATTCACCAAATGCATTGCCATTTTGTCTGTGTTACGGACCTTTTTCACAATCGATCTTACACTTAATTTTTTTCTGTACATTTTATTTGGTGCACCGTAATAGGTATATTTTTCCTCTCATGCGGAAATATAAATTCATACAATGCCCCCCTGCCTTATACTTTTTTTACAAATGCTGTCTGACCACTTTGTGTGCCATTGCCTTGCATCCTACCTCTGTTTGTCAATATTGACTAGGAGATCAAATGATTTCTAATAATATTAATAATTTCTTTTATTGATTACATATTTTATTCTATTTATGTCTATTTAATATAGAATTATGTATATTGCAATATGAATTTGGGTGTTTTGGTGGCCGTTTATGGATGGTTTTTCGCTCCTAAATTAATAGTTCCGATTCTTTTTATATTTGATATTTGTGCACAAGCTTTTTTTATGTAAACTGTGATCATAAATATTAAGTATGATTTAAGTATATGTACTGGCACTTTGTGAGCTATGATGTAAAGTACTTTTATGATCTTTATTTTTAAGATCAAATAAAGTTATTTGATTGATTGATTGTATGTGGCACTAACAGAGCCTATTGCACATAAAGTAACATCATCTACATTTCAAGATTCACAGTCAATAACATAGCCACTCATATCCACACATTGTTAGCCGGATATCCAATGATAGACGTACACAGGGAATGAGCGCGTCATTCAGATATGTACTGTAGAACTGGCACTAGCAATTTATTCAACTAAACAAATACACCTTCAAACATGTCTCAGAGATAGAGTGTCTATACTATTCTAATATAACTCTTCATGTTTTTAGTTAAAAGGTTTAAAATGTAATGTAATAGTAGAAAAGGATCATAAATGTGCTCATATAATTATTTGCCTCTTTGTAGACATTTACATCTACTTACAAAAACCATCATAAACCGAAAGAAAAAAAGAAACAGAGTAAAGGACATTATCTCCTCAAAACAGAGAAACAAAAGGAACAGAATGTGGAGAATGTGATTGAAGAAAAAAGTGCTGCTGATAAGAAAACGAAGTTTCCTAACATATTATGTGACAAATTCCAAACTGAGCAAAACCAAATTAATAAAGTGAGAAGTTTAAAATAAGCTAACAAAGGAAAAAAATGAAATGACATTAAAAGTGAGAAATCGGATGGGAAGGAGATCGTTAAACAAAGAAACAGCAGTAGTTTAAATTAATTAGAGTCAGAATGTTCTGCAGTAGAATGATTCAGAATCTCAAGCATACTATGAAACAGTATAAAAGAAGAAGAGAAGCACTCAAGCAAAAGCAACATGTTGAGGTTGTAGTTGATAAAGCATTTGTCCTGAAGAGGAAGCTATTTATTTTGCTGAGAATTACTTGGAGACTCCAACTGCTACAAATACGCTTTCAATGCTGTAAAAGACAGCATTAAGTGTTCAGTCTTTTCAAACTATTTGCAAATGTTGGAAGATGAGATTGAACTGGAAGAAACCATTGCTGCTGAAGTAGCAAACAAGAGTTCGCAAAGCTGTGAAAGTTCTGCACCATTGAGTTAGGAGCACCTTGGACAGCCAATTGTGCACAATAAAGCAGCCATAGCTATATGTGAGATGGTGACTGTAATGCAATAAGCAAGAGAGGAAAGTGTTGATTTCGAGGCACTTGGTAGCACAACTAAAAGATGAACAAAAATACATGTATATTTAAGTAAAAGATAAAATAGAGCATGGATTTCTGCATGTGAAGAAAGAATGTCAATGCTCTTCATTTAAGCCGATTCTACAGTACATCAATGTTCAAGCTGGCACTGGAAAAAGTTTTTTAATTAAAGTACTCAACGCTTATCTACAGAGGACTACAGAATCAAGTATATCATGTGTCGTAAGCAGAATGAGAACACTGGACAAAATAGTATTGTCTTTGAGAAGAAGAAGCCAAAAGAAAAAACTTGTGAATAGAAGTAAAAGCTTTCAGATCCATGTAAAGTAAGGAAATATACAAATGTAAAGGGACCTTCACTAGCACATCTATCAAAAAAGGTGTGCCAAAGCACCTTTCATTCCTTTAGAATGTTAGCAGTTCACCCCTCTAAAATGAAAAAGTTAGTAAGGAGGCTTACTATGTCAAAACTCCTGCCCTCTGTTTAGGAGAAATTAATAGAGCTATTTTGCATGGTACAATAGCAGAGGTAGAAAAAGTTTGTGAAGATGTTCAATTTTGTTTCTTTGGTCCTGAACAGGAGTCTAGGGAAAATGATGAGTTAGTATGTACAGGTGTAGAGGAACAGAGCACAGGTATTAGTATTGAACATTTCACAAATGAGATTAGGAAGTTTAAAACAGATCCTCTTGAGAAACCACTTTGTTTGTATTTTTAGTCGATCCACTCACTTTACAAGCCATACTTGTAATGTTGAAGTCTACTCAAAAAGTGAACAAGAGAACAATAAGTGGCAAACATGTGCAGTATATTTATTTATAGGAGAATGCTTTGATTTGTCAATACAACAAATCATGTGTAAGTACTGCTATGATAAGTTAGAATATAATAAAATGCCAACTAGAGGAGTACATAGCAAGTTAGAATTAGTATCTATTCCACAAGAACTATGAGATTTAGATGTTTATGAGTCCATTCTCATACAGTGTGCACATGCATTTCTGCCAATAGTTTGTGTGGAGTGTTAAACAGGGAAGCTGCCACCAACTGACCTTCAGATAGACCTTAAGGAAGAGTAGTGTAATTACCTTTAGATTTTAATCAGAATATTGGCACTGTTGGTGTACGCAGAGAGGATCATGAACCACTGGTCATTTTAGTAAACGGTGTGCCTACAAAGAATTAAAAAAAAAATCTGGCAAGATTTAGTGGATGTTATTAAACTAAAACAAGAGACATTATACCTGCTACAAAATAGTGTTTATTATAAAATGTTGATGTTGTACTAGATGTAACATACGTAGCAGATGAAACATTACCATCAAGTGGATTGAGTGAAAAAGTGGATCAAACCAGATCAGAAGAAATTTATGAACACTACAGCATCCATCTTCTGTATTCTAATGAAGGGATCGGTGATGCTATTGATCTCTTTCAAATGGAGCAAGCAAAAGGAGCTCACATGATTACATGTGGGTGAAAAGTTTAGAAACTCACTGTTTTCTTCAGCTGATTCCCAGTGGAGAAGGTAGGTGCTTTTATGACCATCCCATACAGATACCAGCAGCTGAATACTGTTCAACAAGATTATACTCGGAAGATCCAGCATTTAAACAGTGCATTCCTTACACATTTCATCTTCTGTTTGAGAGTGACTTGTCTGGACTTTCATATGCTGTTAACCATATACTGAAGACTGCAGTTAATCTTCAAAACCTGTCTGCAAAGGAATTCATTGAGAAAATTCCTGGGAAGGGCGAAAACTTGGAGTACAACTTAATTATTTTGATGGTGTGCCAACATGTCACAAATGAATAATGGTATCATCACGGAGAACTGAAATTTATTTTGAGGAATCTAGGTGCACCTATTTGGTTTTCTGACACTAAGGGCCTGATTTAGTTCTTGGTGGTCCAACTGCCAGCCTGCCACTGCCGCAGTCTCTGAAACACCATCAAGGTGACGGCGGTCCGCTCGACTTATCCAGGTGTATACATGATAGACAGAAGACCGTTACTGCGGCAGTCTTCTGTGCTGATGAACTACCCAGCATTGCCTTCATGATGGTGAGGTGCCGCCAAACATATCTGGATGTTCCATTGGCCTGGAAGTGTCCTGTCAGCGGAGTACTGGCTGGGAGTGACCCTGGAGGTGGGGAAACAGGTAAGTGACTTTATTACCGTAAATCACATACATGTTGTATAGGTGTACATGTGTCTGTGGGATATGTGTTGTGCGCATTATGTGTACATTCTGCACTGTACCCCACCAGCATACACACACCGTGCAATGGATACCTGCATACACCACCAACACTTAGTTTCCAGTCCGTCAAAACAGGGAGCCGGTCTATCACCGCCAAGGTGCAGTAGGAATTCCCCTCAAAACAAGCCAGAACCAAATACCCACAGCGATAATCCTGGTTGGAGTCCTTCTTCATCCTCCTACAACCCATCCTGCTGAAGGGGTGGGGAGCAAAGTCCTGGTAGAGCCAGCAGGGCCGTGGCGGTCTTCTCATTCATTTCAATGCATCATCTACATCAGGTGGTGGGAAGACCACCAAACAAGCTCACTCCGTTGTGGTCCCACCAACATCTAAATCAGGCCCTCAGTTCTACTGAGTACGCCTGGGATGACCTTCTAGAATGTTTGCGAGAAGCAAACTCAAACATAAAAGGACATCAAAGTGAAGACAGCAGGAGAACTTTGCTCCTTGGATCCTGAAAATATTTGCAGAAAGTTTAACCACAGGTTTAGCGGCATGATGTCCTTCATTTGCAACAAAACCAATCCTTCTCTTGGTGAAGTTATTTCTTTTGCCACAAAAAGTACCAAGCAAGAGGGGATCCTCACATTCACATGTGTTATAGGTAAACAATGCACCAACATTTGGAACAGTGATGAGTCTGTGATGTCTTTCATTCAAAATAATGTGAGGTGTGCCATCCTAAGAGACAGTGGTGATAAGGGCTTGGGACAACAAGTTCTACAGTTTCAAACTCATAGATGTGCAAAGTAATGTCATCAAAAATACAGATGCAAAGGGAAATTTTACACAAGATGTTGATTTGGATTCCATTTTGGAGGAAAGCGCAGTAGCACATAGGAGAAGGCTGCAGCTGAATGTGACAGTAGGTAGAATGAAAGGGAATTAAAGTGGAGGAGTGAACCTGGTTTAAGAAAAGGACCTATTTGATTGGGTGGTGTAAATAATTTAGTAGCTAAAATAGGTAGTGATTTAATAGGTAAAGTAAGTAGATCTGTGATTGGCTCTGGTAAATCTTAAGAAAAGTTATGCTATTGTGGATATGCTTACGTTTTCAAGAAGTCAACTGCGCCTACATTTGTACTTGAAGCTGGTATACTCCTGTTACAAAGTGCTGTGAACTTTTGACTTACTGGTACAGTAGGGTGTTTCATTGGAGGTTGCTATGCAATTGAGATAAAGCAGTGTTGGGGAAGGGTTTGGAAATACACTGTACTTTGCAGATAGCATGTTTTGTGAAATACCAATTTCCTAACTGAGTAGTAGCTTAGGGACTCAAATGTACATGAAAAATTAGAGAAAATGTATTGTAAATGGTAATTTAAACTCCAGTGTGGATTCCCGACTCTGTTGCAAAGTTACACAGGGGCTGCGCTGAGCAATAAGATGGAATCGCAAATCCACTCACAGAGATTACCAGATTGGGTTTCTTATGAGGGGACTAAAAAAGGGTTAAAAAACGGGCAAATGAAAACTGGACTAACAAGAGAGGAAAATTTATGAAACGTTTTGAGTTGATAACTACATCACTGTCACTGGAAAAAGAGAGGAAAAATTGCCATTACTGATTTCTTTACAGAAAGTGGTACTTATCATTTTCCACCAAAAGAAATTTGATTACAAAATCAGAGAAGAGAGAGATGAAGGAGATGTGCGAGGAGGTTTCTGCAGAAAAGACTCTATCTAAGACATTGTATATCTTCAGCTTAAAAATGCTTGCCCATAGTGAAATGTTCTTATGTAAGTGCTGTGACGATGTGAGCTTGGCTAATTTGTGCTCAAAGTCAAGGGGAATTGTGTGGGTATGTCTAGGTCTAGCAAGTATACAGAATAGAGTGTTAAAGTCTTTTCCAGAAATTCAGTATTTAGTGGAGTTTGACTGGGAAAATACAGACATTGTAATGACAAATATGTTGGATACTTACTATCCAAGAAAGAGTCCACATCTAGAAGACAGGTGCCTTTATGAAGTACTTCAACGCTACAGATACAAAAGGAATGTGACAGGAAACATGGAAGAAAAAAAATATGCTGTAGTTAGATATGACAGTTGTTTAGTGAGACATAGCAAAGTAAATATATATTAACCACAGAAAAGTGAGTTGCCAAAATGCAGACACAAGAGAGTTTTTCTATTTGGCACCTCTGCAACTGTTCAAGCCTTGGTATGCTGAACTACTTGGAGAATACAACTGCTACAAAGACTCTTTCGATGCTGTAAAAGACAGCATTCAGTGTCCATTCGTGTTAAACTATTTGCAAATGTTGGAAGATGAGCTTGAACTGGAAGAAACCATTGCTGCTGAAGTAGCTAACAAGAGTTCACAAAGCAGTCAAAGTTCTGCACCATTGAGTCAGGATCCACTTGGACAGCCAATTGTTCAAAATGAAGCAGCATTAGCTATAAGTGAGGTGGCGACTGTAATGCAATAAGCAAGAGAGGAAAGTGTTGGTTTCGAGCACTTGGTAGCATAACCAAATGACGAACAAAAAGAAGTTTATATTGAAGTAAAAAATAAAATAGAGCATGGATTACTGCATGAGAAGAAAGAACGTGAATGCTCTTCATTTAAGCCAATTCTACTTTACATCAGTGTTCAAGCTAGCACTGGGAAACGTTTTTTAATTAAAGTACTCAACGCTTATCTACAAAGGACTACAAAATCAAGTTTATCTTGTGTAGTAAGAGCACCAACTGTGTAACTGCATACAAAATTAAGAAATTACTTTACACCAATTACTTACGCTACCTGTTGAACATGACAATATACTGGAATAACAGAAGTTATCTGATGAAGCTTGTCATGAGGTATCAACAGTTTTGAAGAAACTGAAGCTTTTGATCCTCGATTAGGTGATCATGGTTTAACTTAATGCTTGTCTTTGTACACTCAAGAATGCAGTAGATTTTAAAAACAGAGTATGAAGTGCTGCTTGAAGGAAAGCCTTTAATTGTCTCTGACAACTTTTTCCAACTTACCCCTGTGAAAGGACAATCGCTTTTCAAGACACTTCTCCATAATGAAACAAGAAATTTGTTGGGAAGTATTGGCAATGTAAATATTTGGTTAAACTTTGACTACAAGGAACTAGTAAAGAATATGCATCAAGCATCAGATTTGGAATATGCAGATATACTGAAGGACATTAGATTAGGAGTTCTGACAAAGGAGGGAAGACGTATTTTGGAAATCCGATTTCTCATGAAATTATTTTCACGTACCAACACAGCAGCACATCTACTACAATTTCATTGAAAAAGACATTGTCTATTTAATGCCTACACTTCAAGAATGCTCCAATATCAATAAACAATTACTGAAGCTGGAAGATATTTTTGAAATTACAGCTATTGATAAAATGTAACAGCAGGGAGTTACAATATAACTAACCAAAAAACTACAAGCAAAACTGGATTCTTTTGAGAAGCCTGTCTCTTTTTATTTATTTATTTATTTTAATTGATAACATGAGGTCAAAATAACAACACAAGAATATACAAAATAGAAAACAATTTCATAGCACCAATATGTCCAAAGAAAAAAGGCAAGTTTAGCTACAATTTGGAATCAAAATCAAAGAAAAGAAGAGGAGAGACATGGAAACGGGAGAAAAAATGAATAAAAAAGCAATTCACGAGGGTATTTGGAAGAGACAGATTTTCTCTTTACATTTACACAAAATCTCCCCAGATTTTTTCCAATTTATATAACTATCTAGCCCCCCTGATTTAAGCTAATGCAAGCTCCATGTTATATATATCTTTAACAATATCCCACCATTCCACCGTCAGTGGTGGGTCCCGTGCAATCAAAGCCCGAGCTATAGCTAACCTAGCGCAAGCCAGTAGGGTACTTATGAGTTCTCTCTGAGTAGAGCCTTTGGGCTGAGGACCCAGTAACACGTCTGTTACCGTAAATAAAATTGGTCTTTCAAAGTTATGAGGCATAGTTTTTTCCACTCCTCGCCAGAATGCTGTTAGTGACGGGCATTGGACAAACATATGCAGCAGGTCAGCTGCGAATAAATCACATTTTGGACATCTGGTCCGATCGCTAGTTGGATTGTCTAATGACCATTTCGCTATCCGTTCAGGGGTATAGTGCAATGAGTAAACAGTTCTATATGATTGTAGCCTCAAACTTGAAGAATGTACTGACTTACAGATAGTGCCAAGTGCAAGTGATATAGTATTAGCAGTAATGATAGACCCCAATTTCTGACTCCATCGTGCAGCTAATCTCCCACAATCATCTTCTTTCTGAGAGTTAAGCCCTTTATATCCAACACTGATCAGTGATCTATCTTTAGCTAGATATATACAGTCCCATATGTTGGAATCTGTCAATTCAGTAAGCTTCATGCTGCGTACAAGATAATCTCGAATTTGGTAATATTTTAACCGCATGCTCTCTGTAAGACTATAAAGAAGTTGCAGTCTGTCAAACGTTGAGAACCCGATAAAATCATATAGGTCCCCTAAACTTTTAATACCCAAATTAGCCCACTGTCTCCTGCCCCCATCAAGGAAGATTCCTGGAAGAGCTGGATTATCCCATAAAGGGAATTTAGGATGGTTCATCGGTATTTTATATTTATTGATAATAGCCCTCCATATGAATACTATGTCTCGTGCAGTCTTAAATTTGACCCGCTTAAAATAATTCGGATCGTTGATACGATACAAAAACATTTTAGATTCTGCTCCCAACATAAATACATAATAGAAAAGAGGGTTATTTATTTATTTTATTTTTAGAAGCTTGTAAAGCGCACGGCTACCCCCAAAGGGGTGTCCCGGCGCTGTAGACGTGTGGCAACCAGAGAAGTTCAGTGAGGGCTAGATCATAGAAAAGAGCCAGGTATTGAGTTTCCTCCGAAACAGGGGCTCCGGTGTAATAAATCTGAGTTCCATCGGTAGCTGATTCCAAAGTTTGGATGTGACCACAGCAAAGGCCCGGACTCCAGTGCGTGCAAGACGAAAACTTGGGGCATGCATCAGGCGGAGATGATTAGATCTGAGGTCACGTGTCGATTGTGTCATTTTAAGTCTGTGCCTCAAGTATGCAGAGCCTCGTCCATTGAGAGCTCTAAAGGCAAGGACCAGGGCCTTGAACTGTATGCGGTACCTCACTGGTAACCAGTGCAGTTTAGCCAAATAAGGTGAAATAGAGTGGCGGTAAGGAATATTACAAATCAGCCTGGCTGCTGAATTCTGCACTGTCTGAAGACGGTTAATGAGATACACCGGGGCTCCTACAAACAGGATTTAACAAACTACGGATACATCCTAGAAAAGCCGACCAGAAATACACTTTAAAATCTGGGAAGTCAAGGCCAACTTGACCAAATGAGAGTTTCAGTGTCTCAATTACCCGGCGTGCTTTTTTATAACTCCAAATTAAACTGCTTAATACACCATCTAGGCATTTAAAAAAAGAATTATTAAGATGTAGGAGGATAGATTGAAATAAGTAAAGAAATTTAGGGAGAATCTTCATTTTAATTAAATTTATCCTCCCAATTATACTAAGAGGAACATCGTGCCAATTTATTTATGTAATAGCTGTCTCTTTTAATAATAGTTCATAGTTAGATATGGCAATTTCTTCAGGATTGGCAGAGACTTTAATCCCCAGGTAAGTAGCAGCTTTACAGACTCCCCTTATCAAAGTCATTGGTTTATAGTTCATTACTATTTGAGTCTTGTTTGCATTCAATCTGTAACCGGAAACAGCCCCAAATCTCCTAGCCTCCGTAATAATCCCTTTCATTGCTTCCACTACGTCAGCTGAATAAACCGCAATTTCATCTGCGTATCCCTTTATTTTGAGGGTTTCCAGATCTGATGAAAATGGTATTATATGTGGCTGGTTTTGTAATGCCACTAAAAACGGTTCCATAGATAAAGCAAATAATAAAGTTGACAAAGGGCACCCTTGACGGGTACTGCGAGATATAGAGAATGATATCGATTGCATCCCTGCATAGCAGACATCTAATAGTATCATACCGAGTGGGGTCGATGTAATCTTGGCAACATCATAGGCTGTGAAGGCCATGTTTATGTGATTCGTGGTATCCCTGCCCAGGATAAACCAATGTTGTTGTGGGGATACCAAGGCAGATATTATTGGAGCGAGGCGATTTGCCAATATTATTGCAAATATTTTCACGTCAGTGTTTATGAGAGAAATTGGTCTATATGACCCAAATTCCTCAGTTATCTTATTTTTCTTGAGAAAAAATATAATCTGCGTAAGATTCCATGAATCAGGGGCTTTTCCGCCAAGTCCAATATATCCGACTACCATACTAAATAGTGGGGCTAGTTCCTCCATAAATTTTTTATACAACTCCAAAGGAATTGAGCCTTCCCCAGATGCTTTGCCTGATGGCAGAGCAGAGATTGCCAATCTATTTTCGGTCAATGTAACATTATTATTCATTGTATCTAGTTGTTCATCCTCAATACAGTTCACTAAATTAGTTTGTAAATATGCATATATATCACCTAAGACCGATTGATTTTCAGGAGTATATAAATCCTTATAGTAATTAGCGAATTGCTCAAGTATCTGCTGGAGGCTATTATATGTCGCATTGTTGGGGCCTTTGTTAAACTTAACGTTTTGGCTTTATCCTCTGCCACCTTATATGCTAGTACTTTTCCTATTTATTTTCCCCATTCTCGTACTGGGATAAATGCTATTTATTCAATTTAATGAGGCTTTTTTCCCTCAGTGTGTTCTTTAAAGCAGATTTAAGATCAAATAAAATATAGCCTAGTTCTTCTACTGCAGTAGAGCCTTGTAAAAGTGCTTCTGCTTAAAGTATTCTAGCAATAGTTTCATCTGTGCTCTTTTTACCTTCATAATTTTGTCTAAATATATACTGTTGAGTAAAGCCCCTAATGCTAGCTTTACAGGACCATACCACAGTGTGTGAAGCTGAGCCAATATTAATTTCAAGGAATTCTTTTATATGTACCTTAAGTTTTAATATAAAATCTGCGTTTAACAAAATATGCCTAGGGAATGAAAAAAGGCGAGGGCTCTGCTTCCTTGTCGTAATTTTAAAAGCAAGGAGGATAGGGTTATGGTCAGAAGTGACCCTTGGGCAAATCTCCATATTACTTGTCTCCAGAATTCTATCAGACACCCAGGCCATGTCTATGCGGAGCACAGTTTGTGCGCCGCTGAATAATAAGTGTAACCAGCAACATCAAGATGTAATACCCGCCAAGCATCTTTTATGTCATGAATTCGCCCTATTTCTCTGATTGCTGCCCGTGTTTTGCGCATCCTCTTAAATGCCCCCGTCTAGTAGTGTCAATATCATAATTCATACTGCAGTTAAAGTCTCCCATTACCAGAAGCTCACCCTCCCAGTCAAGCAATTCCATATTAACTTTATCCATAACAATGGGGTCATCTATATTTGAACCGTACACCACAAAAAACGTATATTTGTTGCCCTCAACAATAAATTGAGCAGGACTATCTGGCCAGCTACGGTGGAGTTCCACGCCTCCACGTAGCACCTGGGCTTCCTGTTCCTTGCTCCTCCCCCTCACTCTGCTCCACGAGGGTGATGGCGCTGGTGGTGCTTTTTGGCGTCTCTGATGTGTTCGCGGTGTAGCGAAGGTTTGCTGACACGTCTAAGAAAAGACATTCATTACCGCTGAAGAGATAAGGAGAGATATGCGCGGCCTGTGAGATGCGCTGTAGAGCGCTGTAGAGCCTGGATGTTCGAGGCTCCAATTAGCCGAAGCAGCAGTGAATTGACGACTGACTAATTCTGGACTCGGCTGTGGTGTTTCTGCCGTTGGTTATATGGGAGTGTATCGCCTGGCGCTTGGGCGCACCTGAAGGGATTACGAGTGACTGGGGGTCCAGTCCTGCCGGTGATTGAAACCGTTCTGCCCCGCCGCTTCAGCCTTGTGGTTTAGGGTTGAAGCGGCTGTGTGGGTAAAACTACAAGTCCCAGAATTCCAGACGACTTGGCTCTTCTAGGCGTTTAATGGACTAATTCTGCTTGTGGCTGAGGATTGAAAGGTCGGAGATCCTGAGGTGAGAAGACATCACCTTGCTATACTTATTCTGGCGGAGAGGGAATCGGCACTGATTATGGGCAAGCAATTGACGGCTAGGGCCAGGGCGATAATACGACGTCAACAACTAAAAGATAAATCAGAAAAAGCTAAGCGGGCAGGATCTGCTACGGAGAAAGAAAACTCTTCTGTTGAAAATTCGGAAAGTTCTGGGGAGGGTGAGGACAATCTCCCGGGCGACAACGCGATACAGGTTCACCAACAGAACCCTGGTAACTCTATCACTAGTGAGGGGAAGGAAGTATTAGAGTTGCCCGTGGGGGGAATGGATATGGCTTTGTCGGGCTTAGCAGTGAAATCATCGGAATTGGTTCAATGTGTTAATCCAGCAGCTGCACCGGATCCACAGGTATCTAAAGAAACTCTGACAGTCTGCACTCCTAAGGTCTCTAAACAATTTCCGTTATTCCAGCGAAAGGGCGCAGTACACATTTCTGCTAATACAGCCGGGACTCGGGCAGTCCCACCAGGGGCCCCAACCTCTTTAATTCCTCCAATAGTTACCCCTCCCTTGAAAGATTTTGTGAGTCCAGACTCAATGACGTCAACTAGCGACTTAGTCAATTTAAAAGACCCTCCATCTTTAAACATAAAAACTGCTTTTCTGAGTGATAATGAAGTCTCCACTTTTTCTACCAGTACTTCTACGGTTGCCCCCTCAGCCGCCTCTAATATTTTGCCACAATCCAATCTAGACTCTATTGGCGATACTATGGCACATACAATGGCACAGAGTCCAATTTTGGGGATCGACACTGAGACTACTGGGGACTTTCAGATTTCAGTGAAATATATGTTAAATCTGATTTTGGGAGAAATAAGAGAGATGAAGCAATTTCAAAATGCGGAATTGGCAGTGATTGGTAAGCGTCTGGATAAAATTGAAGATTCAATGGCTTCTTTTCCAACTCGACTTCAAGAATCTGAGACCAGAATTTCAGGGTTGGAGGACAATATGACTATTGTGCAGAAAGAGATGTCTAGTGTATCTAAATCTTCGAAAGCCTTTGAATTTAAACTGGATGAGTTAGAAGATTATAATAGAAGGTCAAACCTTCGAGTAGTGGGCGTACCAGAGAATATTGAGGGCTCGGATATGATGCAATGGATTACTTCTTTCTTTTCTCGAGAGGTTATCCCTGAGTTCAAGGGAGACTTAACAATCACACGTGCGCATCGAGTTCCAGCTCGTCCATTTCCAAATTCTCTGTTTCCCCGGACTATTATTGTTAATTTCGCTGATGTTCGTGTTAAAGAAACAATTCTATCACAGGCCTTTAAGCAAAGACAATTTCATGCCAATCCAACTACTAAATGTTGGATTTTTTCAGACATGTCGGCTGCCGCTGCCAGATGGAGAAAAGACTTTGTAAAGATTTTGCAATTATTTAAGGACAAAGGTGTGCAAGCCTCGATTGCACAGCAGGCAAAGTTAAAGGTGTTGATCAAAGGCAAATTCTACTTGTTCACTGATGTTGATGAGGCACGCAAGATGCTTAACCAGCTGGGGCAGGGTTAGGCCCAAATTAGATATTGGATGTGATTAGATATGATTGTGGGGGGGTGAGGGACAGGGGGGTCATGGGGTCAGGAGCGCAACAACAAGGCGCCTCTATGAGAGGGGTTAGTGCCATGTGGCCAGCGTGGGGAGGAGGTGAAGGTGTTGTTCAGGGCCACGGGGCTAGGTGCTGGAGGGGAGCACCTGGGGTGTGGAGTGGGGTCAGTGGGGGAGAAAATGAAAAATTGAAGTTCTTGTTGGGCTGCAATGGAAAAATAAGTTGGCAAGAAGTTTTTTTCAATGATTTATCAATGATTTATATAGATGTCTATCGGGGGGCTTAGAGTGATTTCCTTTAATGTTAATGGGCTGAATAATCGGAAAAAATGCGAGCCAATGAGCTATGGATCAAGTCAGAGCGACCAGCAGTTGTAATGTTGAAAGAAACTCATATTCCTGCGGCTAAAATTAATTCCTTTACTATGTTTAAAACCTGGTATTTATATCGAGGGTTTTCATGCGCTCAAGAATCTAAAAGCGGGGTCGCTCTTTTTTTTAATCAGAATTTAGATGCGGAAATTATCCAGTTTGAAGACCGATGGGCAGGGCGGTGGTGTTGGGTCACGTGTTTAATAAAAGATAGGAAGAGACCAATCACTTTTGTTAGCTTTTATGCCCCAGTGGAAGATCGTGCCCCAATCTATGAGGAGTTATTTCAATCATTGCTGTTAGTTAGGGGGGGTATAGTGATAGGTGGGGATTTTAATATTCTTATGGATACAAAATTAGACTCCACTGGTGCCTCGAGGAAACAATCTAAACCAAAGTCAAGAAGGTCTATTATGCAGAATATATCTTTATTGGATCTCTGTGACCCATGGCGATCAAAATTTCCACAGAAAAAAGAATGTACTTGTTGGTCAGGAAGACACAGATCCTCTTCTCGTTTGGATTTTTTTTTGGCCTCTAGGTTATTAAAATTTTCTTATCTAAAATTCTTACACAACGGATTCTCAGACCACGCAATTTTGTTATTCGAATTTGAAGTAGGGGAAGAAATTAAGCCTTCTAAGAGATGGATATTTAATAAGATGTATCTACAGGATAGCGACTGGATCTCCTTTTTAAAAATCGAGATTGCCGAGTTCTTTGCTCGTAATTTAGACACGGCCCGCTGCATATTGTTTGGGACTCATTAAAAGCCTTTATTCGTGGCATCTTAATTAGTAAAGACACAGAAGAATGGCGTACTATTAAACAAACTAAGATTCTACTTTATCAAAAAATCCATTCACTCACTCTGCTTCGACAATCTAATCCTTCTAGTGATGTACAAAAAAAAATAAATGAGGCCAAACGTGAATTTAATACGTTTTTTTCACACAGAGTGAACAGCAATTTTTGATAAAATCTCAGAGGATTTACGAGGAGAGTAATTTCTCTGGTAAACTCCTCGCATGGCAGGCAAAGGAGCAAGCTGCCGCAAATTTGATTCACTCTCTAAAGTGCCCTGTTACTCAAGTAGAAGTATCACAGTCGGATGCTATTGGCATTATTATGTTATCCCCATTATAAACAGATTTACAGCCAACAGCAAAAAATAGATCATTCTAGGCTCTCAAATTTTTTAACCAGATATGATATGCCCTCTTTATCTCAGGTAGATAGTGATGCAATGATGCGCTTACTTTCTAAATCAGAATTAGAATTAGTGGTTAAGAACTTACCAATTGGTAAGGCTTGTGGTCCGGACGGCCTCCCAGCTGAATTTTTAAAGATTTTTTTTTAGTGCCTTTTCCGATTTATTACTACAAATATTTAATTATATGTTAATGCGTGGTCAAGTTTTAGACTCCTTTGGGGAGGGGACAGTTAGCTTTCCGAAGAAAGGTAAAGATCCAAAAGACCCTAACTCATACAGGCCTATCACATTACTCAATACTGATTATAAGATCCTCACTAAATTACTATCAATACGTTTTAATTCTATTGCAACGGATCTTATTCATTCAGATCAGAACAGTTTTGTGGCAGGCCGGCAGTTAGTTACCAATCCACATTTTCTCACTGAGGCTTTAGATTATTTTCAGATAAAAAAAATCCCGGCTTTAATTTTATTATTAGACGCTGAGAAAGCTTTTGATTTGGTGGTGTGGACAACTTTATTTGCTATTTTAAAATCCCTTCACAAATTATTAGTTTAATCCAAAATTTATACACGGGTGCCAGAGCCAACATAATTATTAATTCTGTTATGGTGGGCACAGTGTCGGTCAAACGGGGCACCAGGCAGAGTTGCCCCTTATCCCCTATTCTTTTTGCTTTTTTTATTGAACCGTTAGCCACAGCAATTCGTGAATCTGTAAATATCCCTCCACCGATCGTGTCTATGGCAAAAATTAAACTTTATGCCGATGATATTATGCTGCTAATTAAGACGGATATCCAATCTTACAGCTTTTTGAAGAATTCGAGGCCTTGGGAGGTTATCGAATTAATAAGAAAAAGACGAAAATATTAGTTTGCGGTGGGGGAGAGGCGGATTTACATGATGATTTAGTTGGCTGTATTAATTTAAGACCGAAGAGGTATTTGGGGGTTATGTTTTCTACTTTGGTTTCCGATTTAGTTATGTTGAATTTTGATCCTCTTTTACGGAAGGAACAATCTTTGTTTACTAGATGGGATTCATTGCCATTTACTATTTTGGGGCGGGTGGCACTTATAAAGATGTCTATTCTTCCACTATTTAATTTTTTATTTTCCGCTATTCCGTGTTTTTTGCCTAGTAGCTTTTTCTCAAAAGTAGAATCTTTATTCTCAGGGTTTATATGGGCAAAAAAAAGCCCTAGGATAGCAATGAAGACACTTTATGTGGACATAGAATTGGGAGGCTTATCCGTACCTAATCTCAGAGATTATTATAGTGCATATTTTGCCCAATATTTAGAACAATTTAAATCCGGAATGCAGAGTCCAAATGTATTTATGAATTTATTTTGTGATCAAATTTGTCAAGAGGCTCAGACGCCAGTTCCTTTGCAGATTCCTAAATCACCAAAACTCAGTCGTTATAAGATGATGTATTGGTTTTTCAAACGTCATGACGTTTTTCTTAAAAGGTATTCTCTCCCGCAGTTTAATTCTAGAACTCCCCTAAGGAATGCTCTCATTTTCATAGGAATGACAATTGGAGCGGCTACTGTTTTGCAATGGGAACGGGCTGAGTTTTACACCCTATCAGATTTTTTAAGCGAGGGGGGTTGGCTGTTACCAGGAGAGATGCAGCAATTCATTTCAGGGAATTTTATGTTATTAGGTTCCTATGTTTCGATTTTTAAAATACTGGAACAAGTTGAGCCAAGAATTATTGGTTCCTCTAGTCAGTTATGGGACGATCTGTTTTTGATTTCCCAGAGGAGGAAGCCAGGGGCATGGAAACGTTGTCTAGCTCAACATATTGAGGTAGATCTTAGTACGAAAGCCATCAAAAAATGGCAAGAACAGGAGAATCATGTTCTTACTATTAATACCTGGAAAAGTATAAATAAGCTGAATTTTAGTGTTCTTCGAGGATCTAACTGGAGGAGAATGTTATTTTTTAGTAAATGGCTCCTGTATCGTACTCCTGCTGCCATCTCTAAAATGTATGCTAATACCAGTGCCATCTGTTTTAGATGTCAGCAATATACTCCTGCTAATTGGCCTCACATTATAGCTCACTGTTTTAAAATTGTGCCTTTTTGGAATGAGATTTTCGAATATTTACAAAAGTATTGTGGGATCCAGATTACTTACAACGTTAAATTAATACTGTATGGATATGATTATTCTGATCTTGGATTGTTAGAACAGATGGTTAAACTATTATTTATTGTAATGGCAGTGGCAAGGTCCCTAGTGCTGCAGAATTGGAAATTAATACAAGCTCCTTCGTTTAATACCTGGCTTCAAAAAATGAGAAATGTTAGAACGAGTGAATTTCGATATGCACAGCGAATTGGTGGGACAAGCAAATTTGATAAAATTTGGAGATTGTATTTTGAGTAATATTGGACTTTTGTATTCTGTAAATTATGTTGTTTTGTATACTTACTATTTGATTGCCAATGTATGTTATTTTCTTTCTATATATTGAAATTATGATACAAGAACTTCAATAATAAAATAAAAAAATAAAAAAAACAATAAATTGAGCAATAGCCCATCTACCATTTTTATCTAAGGAGGTTTTGACAATCTCGGCTTTGAATTGTTTATGCTGTAAGATTGCAACCCCACGAATCGACAGATTTAACTCAGAACTGATGGCTACATCATAGCCGAGTTGTTTGAGTAAATTACGATCTTTAGAAGAAATATGTGTCTCCGAAAGTAAAACTATGTGTGAGTTATACATCCATAGCTCTTTGAAGACTAACCTCTGTTTATTCCTGCTATTCAACCCTGCCACATTCCAGGCTAGACACCTTATTCTATCCATACCAAAAGATTTCTCCACTTCCCCCACCCGCTTCTCCCTTATACATTAAGAAAAGGAAACAATTAAAAAGCCAAAAAGTCTTGCCACTTTTTTTCTCACTATGCAATCCTCTCATGTCATTTTTACTGATTTGTACCCCCCCAAGACACCCCTCAACTCAACCATCACCCCACACCGCCACCCCACACACCACCCCCTTATCCATAGAGGAGGATTCCTCTGTTTAACCAGCTGTGGTTGGTTTGGGCAGCGAAAAGAGACACAGCCGTGGTGACCCCTCTCCTCCAGAACCACACCAGTGCCTTAGATACCGCTATATATCAATAACTGTAAATCGAAATCTTCATAAAGAAAAGGAAAGGGGAGAAAAAAGGAACACAGAAGACAAAATCCCTCTTGAAACATTTAGTTGGAGTACTACATATTCTTACCCATTTAACCATTAATACATTATCAATAAACAAGCACCTATTTTGTTATACTGCAATTTTCTCTGTTGCTTCTCTGCGCCATTTAATCAGCATCTTTTCCGCTTCCTGATCGTCCGTGAAGAAATATGTGTGACCATTCTTAAATACCTTTAGCTGCGCTGGTTCTTGGATGAAAACTTGACCCCCAAGAGCCTTAATTGGATCAATATACTGACACAATTCCCAGCGTTTCTCCATAGTAATTTTGCTTAGGTCAGACCTGACAAAGAAAGTTATAGATTCTATTGTGACTGAATTATTAGGGCAAGATTTCAATGATACCGTTACCCATGTAAATCAAAACAGGGCAGAGGATACTGGCTGCCCTTATTCTGTTGAGCTAATGGTAGTCTGTGGACCCTTTGCAGTTGCGAATCCCAGTCCCAGTCAGAGAGATCCGGAAATCCTTTTTGAAAAAGTTGAACCATGTACACTCTTGGGTCTCCACCCTCAGCCCCTTCTGGGATACCAAAAACTCAGAGGTTTTGACGTCTTTGTCGGTTTTCCATATCCTCTACCTTTGCTTGCAAGTTTGCAATCTGGGCCTCATGTTTATTCACACAAACCTCTGTGCGGGAGGACCATTCCTCCGTGTCTACCACCCTTTGTTGTAGTTCTGACATCGCCTGTGTAAGACCCCCTAGTTTACCTGCTAGTGCATTTAAAAAAAGTTACAACTTGTCATTATCTTCACGCACCTGTAAATAGTGCTGCTGTGATTCATATCTCTGCTCACTAAGAAGCTGGACTATCAGGTTGAGTGCTAGATCCTCATTACTGGTCCCATTCTCGATCCCCGGTTGAGCGGTCAAATGACTCAGACACATATTCTGATTATCCATATTGTGAGCCGCACCGTTGGCAGGAAGTATAGCTGGGGATGGATTTTGGTCAGGCAGGACTGGCTTCGGTCTCTCAGATGTCATTATATTTCTTGTCTGAGTTTCTGTAGAACCCGCATCTGTCGATTTGTCAGACAAGCCGGTATCTTTTCCGCGCTGCTTCCTTCCTTTGGCCGCAAAAGCAGCCCTCACAGCCCACTGATGTTTCAGCGTTCCGATATCAACAGGTAGGAGAGCGCCTTGTTTCTTCACAAAAAGAAGTTAAAAATAGAGTTATCCTTCTTCAGTAGTTTTCTGTTCTTCATGCTGGCGAGACAGGGATCTCCACTGCTGCTCTCCGTGGCGGCTTCAGTCCGCCATCTTGGTCCTATGTTGAAGCCTGTCTCAATGACTACAGATTTTGAAAAGTGTTTATGTATGTGTAAAAACTAATGAGTTATTTTATGGTGTAATTTAAACATTGAAGAAGGGTTAGTAAATAGTGCTAGGGGTAAAGTTATTGATTTAATTTTCCAAACAGGGATCAGGTTGAATTCTTAACCATAACATTTGATCAGATTGATGGCGTCAAGCAGATTGGTCGATGTATTATACATCTTTGACTTGTAAAATACTTGTATGTCTGATGACAGCAGTTCCCAGTATCTTTAGCATATGCTGTAACTATTCACAAATCTCATGGTTTAAGTGTAGCCACAGCTTTTATAAACTTTGGCAGTATTGTGTTTAAAAAAGGTATGGCATATGTTGCATTGCCTCGAGAAAGATCATTGTCCATTTTGTATTTGATTGAATTTGATGACAAGAAAGATAGTGCTTATGCAAGTTGTGCAGGAGAGTAAAATTGGTTAAGTCTATAAGCTCCTCATTTAGGCCAGTACTCTATTTATGAGAAACGAATAATCTGTCCAAAATGAAAACTTACCAAAGATTCGACTAACGGACAAAAAAACGAAGGAAACCAAAACAACGTAGAATATGCTAAGAAGAAAAAAGTGGAAACTGAGGGTGATATTGTAGGGTGCTAGTTGGAAAACAGTTCAACTGCTATGCGACTGTGGTTTCAAAGTAATGTTTCATTTACCACATCTTCTTAATCATATTTAATAAAAATGTGATAAAAGTTCTGTTCTGCACTGTATTATTTGCACCAACGTTTAGTGAGTAACAGAACTTTAATAGAGTCTGCTTCAGGTATCAATACCTTTTAGATACATGTAGCAGATTTGTAATATTTGCTCTCAACAATCAGTAAGATGCACAATAATTTATAATGGTCATGCTTGGAGTACTAGAAGAAGAAGACATACATATTTATGAGTTTATTTGACCTCAGTTACTAATGGAAGCAAGGCCGTGAAGATTGCTCATTTACATCCTCTACTCGCATACATTCTGAGTGATTTCTGTACTTAACACTACAAGATTGTAAAACTGTGGCTTTTGACAGATTGATTAAAAATGCATACCAAACCATGTCTTGCCCGAATTGCAAGTCTGATGTTATGTCTACGTTGCATCTACAAAGAACTGGAAAATATCTTATATGAATGTTACAATGATAGAGAGAAGATGGATCTAGACTAGAAATCGAAATTACAAACTTCAAAGCAGGATAAATATCAATATCTAGAAGAACTTATTCTACTATAGCTATTTTTTTCACAAAGGAGTTAATATAACATGTGGACACTGCACTGTTTATTTGAAGAGTAAAACTGGATGGACAAAATTCAACAATAGCAACCTTAAATTTAAAACAAAAGTTCTATTGAAAGTATAAAATTCTTGCCTCTTCTTTACCAAAAGTAATAAACAAAGTTTTTTCTTCATGAATTGTCATTCTTAGGGCATGGCCAAGATGTTGGCGAGTGCGGACACGCTTTGCTGAGCTCCGTTCGTGGCCTGCCCATATATCCTGATATAAGCAAAACAACAAGAGAGAGAAGGCAAAGCGATCGGAGCCACTCTTAGTCCCCCCAGACCATCTATATCAAACAACAAAAGAGTGTGTCCTTTCTAAACAAGAGAAGAAGAGTTCATGGAAAGAGTCACTCTGGTTAGAAAGAAGAACCCTCACTCACCAACTTAGTTGGTGACATGCTTCATCATAGGGTTCCCACCAGAGATGCCAACTGCATCTCTGGTGTGCTACGACGCCTGATTACAGCGGAGCAGGTTGTTTTTGTGTGCCTCCAATGTGTGTAACAAATGCAAATAGTGATTAAAAAATGCCGCTGTTTTATCCAAAAGATTTTTAATGGCAGAAAACAGAGCACTATTAAAAACAAGTGAAACGGGTGTCCCTAACTGGTTTTAATTGACCAGATGCATCCCAAAACAAAATTCAATATTTGGTCAACATGTTTCAGCTTCTGGACGTATTACTTGAAGCATTCGTCAGGACTAGCTACACCACAGCGGTATACGCACGCTAAGGCGTACCCTAACCTGTGGTGGAATCAACCGAAAAAAAGTCACGGTTAGGTGGCAGCCTTCAAGTATTTCTCAAAAGCCGTGAATGTCTGTAACACAAGAGCAGAAAGCAGTTTTGCAAAACTGACATCTCACTTGCATACATGCATTCATAAAAACCTTTTGGTGATTAAGCTCAGGCCAGAGCTCTTCAGACAAAAGCGCTTAAAAAAAAGCTGTAATATACAATCAGTGGTATTTGTTAATCAGACATGGTCGGATCACTCACTGATTCCCTTTAATTTCTTGGTAGATAGGGGTCATATAGGCAAAAACGTAGGGAAAACCTCTCAGTCTGGGAAATCGGGTTGGAAAACGATCATTGGATGCCCTGATCTGGTCAGGATAGCTAGTGAGTGTAGACCTATAATGACAGGAAATTCGTTAACAGACAATAAACGTTTTGAGGAATGGATGCTTACTTTAAAGGAGAAGTCTGGTCATGTTAGTGTTAGGAATAGGCTAAATTATAATAAACCATTTGCCCCCTGGTTTACACACCTGCTAAAAGAAAAGCAAGGAGAGGTGCGAGCATTAGAACGAAGATGGTGCAAAAACTACGAAAATGAGCAGCTCAGCATCTATAAATCGGCAAGAAGACACTATTATGCACTGATTAAGGTGGCCAAAACAAATTTTTATATGGCAGCAATATAAGCGACTAATAATAAACAAAAAAACGATTTTTAGGATCGTGAATGTTTTCAATCATCCAAAAATACTGAAAATACTGTTGCAGGAAATTCCCCCTTCTCAGGTGTTGTGCAACGCAATAGCGGATTTCTTTGAACAAAAAGTGCAGGTACTTACCAAAGACTTCTCCCTGCCTAACGCTCAGATACCAGATGAATGGAGCCTGGCAGGTCTGTATGAAGACTTTTCGGCCTATTGGTCTGGAGGAAACCCGCCAGGCCATATTGTCGATTAAGTCGGGATCTCCGTTTGATCCCTGTCCCCCTATTCTTTTACAGGCCCTTGTGGACACAGTCAACCCCATTATTAATAATATTGTAAATGCTTCACTGGGTACTGCAATGAGTCCAACAGAGTGGAAACTTGCAGAGGTAAAACCTTTACAGAAAAAACAATTGGCAGATCCTACTACTCTGTCTAATCTCCGGCCCATCTTGCTTCTCCCTGTGTTATGCAAGTTAACGGAAACATTTGTGAATAGACAGCTCACAAATTTCCTGGAGGAAAATAATGCCTGGCACCCGAATTAGTCGGGTTTTAGAGCTCAGCACTCCACTGAATCGGCTCTCCTGTTTACCACAGATACCATACGCACTGCTATGGATCAGGGAAAGAAGGCTGTTTTGATATTATTAGACCTGTCTGCAGCCTTCGATACAGTCTCACATGCCATCCTCATAGACCGCTTAGTAACATCTGGCATAGCAGGAGACGTATTGGAGTGGATCAAAAACTTTCTGAGTGACAGGCGGCAAGTGGTCACCCTCGGAGACTTTTGTTCAGAAGAAAAAGCCCTCACGTCAGGAGTCCCTCAGGGATCTAGCTTGAGTCCGACGCTCTTTAATGTTTACACAGCCCCCCTGATTAGGTTGATATCGTCCTTTAAGAATGATTCAATCTCTTATGCGGACGATACACAGCTTATTCTAGTCCTGGATAAAGACAATAAGGACTGGGAAGAAAACGTTAAGAGCTGCCTATCAGCCACCTTTAAGTGGATGAGTAGGAATCATTTGAAATGTAATGCGGGAAAAACAGAAATTTTGCAGTTGGGCCCACAAAATTACTTTGTGCCCAAACAATGGTGGCCTGAAGATGCGGAGGTACCTCCAAACACGATTAATGCAGCACAAAACCTAGGCATTAAGTTTGACGCCTCCCTGTCTTTTAAACAACAAGCTTTGGCAGTAGCAGGTCTGTTTTAATGTTATAAAGGGCTTAAGGAATTTTTTTGATTTGCTCCCACTATCAGCCAGGAAAATGGTAGCGTTCACCCTTATAGCATCAAGACTCGACTATTGCAACAGTCTGTATGCTGGAACAAACAAGGTAGTCATACATAAGTTGGAAATGGTACATCATGCAGCGGCCAGGCTTGTGCTGAAGTGGCCTAGGAAATCTTCGGCTTCAGCTGCATTGGACACTCTTCACTGGCTACCAATTCACAAACGGGTATTGTTCAAAGTCCTAGTGATCACCTTTAGGGCTTTTCACTTACGAGGACCAAAGTACCTACCAAAGAGGCTCTTGTGTTACCATCCATCACGCAACCTTAGATCCTCTAATGCGAATTTGTTGGCCATCCCTACCTTCTGACTCATCTCAAAGGGAGGGAAATCCCTGGCAGTTCTAGGATCCAAGGCATGGAATAAACTCCCGCCACATCTCTGTGCTATGGTCTTGGAATCAGAGTTCAGGAAATCACTGAAGACTTGGATATTTAGGCTTCCTGATACGTGCTGTAGAGCTTTAATATGAGTACCCTGGCCTACTAATGATAGCAGCCTGGCCAGACCTTTCATCTTTTCTGGTCTTTCAGCGCCAAGATGATCTTTGGAGTGATAGCCATGCTTTATAAAAACCTATTTACATTACATTACATTACAAACAGTTGCGCCCAGTAGCATACATATTAAGATTACCGTTATTAAGCATCAAAACGGCATATTTTATTCCATGCCCTCATACGTGGTTAGCAACTATTAGGTATAATAACCAGCAAAACCTGCCCAAATACTACTGGAGGTAGTTTTATTTAAACAAACATGACTAATCCACCAACATCTAAAATGCTGGTCGATAAGGCAGACTATGTATCCTAGAGCAATTAGCAATTATTTAAAAACATGAAGAATACAGGACTTACGTTAACACCACTCCTTAGGTTCTGGTGGGTGGCGGGACTCTGACACAAAATCTGTAGCAAAGGACAGAATAGGTTATAATTTTAAATTTGCCCAGCATGCATAGTATCATATCATGTCAGCCGGCAACTAAACAAAGGATTACTCACTTGGTAAGAATCTACCGCCCACGTAGTACCTTCTTGGTCCCAACAGACCTGGAGATACCGAAGGCACCATTGCGGGAGTTTTTATAATGAGTGTTTGACCATGAAAATGCTACCCTGCGTCATGACGTATTTCCACGTCACATGACCTCGCAGGGTCACGTGACCTCCGTAGCTGTCTTTGCGGAAGTGTGGATAACAGCAAGAGAGACTAGAACGCTAACCTCCCTAGCATTTTCAGTGAATACATCTTTATGGAAAGTCTTGCTTAAAAAGGCAGAAAGCAAAACATTGGCCATTCGTTAGCACATTCTGATCAAAACAAAAACAAAAACTCATCTCTACTCCAGATCCTAGTAGAGGCGTCATTGTAGCTCATAACCTATTCACCACTTTCTAATATCAGGATGGTGACCCAAAAGTACAACATCTATCAACAGTCAATACTGAATTGTACCTGTTTTTCACAGTGACTTTTTAACAAGTTATGGTAATGCTTTGGCTCAACACACTACATTCACGAGTACAAACACACAGCTGATTCTCTCCTGGGTGTTACAAATTGTGACACCTTAAATAGCCGTACTTAAAATACTGTAACCATTTTTTCATCAGTTTGAGTTACAATGTTACAATGTTACAAATACCGACGGTTAGGTAGGTCCCGGGTTTTTCTTCGAGGATGTTGATCTACACTAAGAGAACTCCGAGCTTTCTAACCAGCTACTCTTTGAACAATCCTCCCCTTATTTTATGAGCACAGAGACCTGGGGATTTTCACCATCTTTAACTTATCCCTACTTTGTTTCACTTATATGCCTTTTGCCATAAGTAAATTATTGATTGTTAAAGAGGTAGACCATCTCATGCCACTAGCAATCTTACTGCAAAGTTTCAGCCTTTTTGTTAATAGAGGGAAGGTCTTTAAGTAACAACTGGGTTCTTTTTAAAGTAAAAATGATATAGCAATCTAGCTGAACACAACAAATAAGACATTGACTGTGCCCTCATTTTAATTTTTACATAACAGAGCGGGGCCTCATTTTCCCGAGCGGTTGCCGGGCGAGGTGAGGTTATTTCCCACATAATGCTGGGTGAGTAAGATATCAAACAAAACTATTAATCAAATAGAATTTGACATACAGAAGGACTACAGCCTTCTGTTTAACGAAGAGACGTTTCTCTTAGTTTTTTTGTGTGTTGTATGTACTGTCTCTTTATGTCATTTTGGGATATATGTATACAACCTTATTATATACTTTGTGCACTGTTTTCCTTTTTTTCTTTTAGGAAAGGACAACTAATTCAATCCCACCAGATTACATTGGGGACGCAAGTTCCTGGTTGGAGTAATTGAACATTTGTTGCACAGTAATATTTTTCATATTTTCTCACTTGCACCTTTTGCAGTAGCTATCCATTCTGGGTCCTGAAGAAAGCCGGACAGTTTGTTCCGCTCGGCTGAAACATTGTAGACCTCACTGCACAGCGCCAGATCATAGTTATACTTTCAGACTATTAGGTGTTATTTTAATTTTGACACTAGGACAATTCTTATTAAACGTGACTTTTTGCCCTAGTAGCCAATTTTAACATTTCACACACATCCTCACAGCACTGCACATCATCAGCATCATTTGAATAACACTGTGGCTAGAGTTCTACCTCAGAAATCCATCTCTGCACCATCGATTGATGGGTTGGGCGAGGTTTGGATTTACTATCTGTATCCCACATGATGATATTCCGCCATAAGGGTGGGCTGATGGGAGTTTCTCAGCCCTGAGTCATTTCATTTGGTTGCTATATGATCCCACCTTGTCTTTAGCTTCTAGTACAGCACACACATTTATTTGACTGGACATCTCTTCTTTTGTTATTACATTTGAGTTGGGGTTTTGAGATGTCAGCGTCGGTAAACTGACCCCTTTAGACCCTCCTTACCTTTCTTTTTTAGCTTAATACCGGTAATCTTAATATGTATGTTACCGGACTGTACCGACAGGGTAATTTGTACCATTTGGACTGGTGGTGACCATTGTCCACCGCCATCTCAGTATATGATGATTGGTCCTTTATTTCCGACATTATTTGATCTATTTGTAAGGTTTACCTATTGGCTTTGGCATGATTTTATGTCTCTTTTGCCTCTTTTCGGGCCTAGGATCCTAAACTAGAGAGCAGCCATCTTTTCTTTCAGCCTCAGCTGTCCAAGGCGCTTGTAGGTTGGGGTAATGTTTTAGTTTTAGCTTGTTGTTCACTAGATGGAAACCGGTGAGGAACGGCCCTTATCGAATGAATATGCTTATTTTCCTGGCTCTAGACGCAACTGCAGATGGCCGCTGTGGGAGCGCAGGGAGCGCGGGGCTCGGTACAGGAATTCGGTAGGAGGCAGGTTGCTGGCTGGAAATTTCCATGGGCAGAGGGCCTCCCATATCATCGAAGAGCAGCAGAGCAGACGGGGAGAATGTTGAACAGCCAGACTTGGGAGCAGTTTGAAGTCAGTTGCTCTGTTCAGAGGTTGAGGTCAGGAGTAGTGGCTGTCAGGGTGTCATCTTGAACTGGTGCAGATGGAGAGATCGAAAAGGATTCAAGTGGCCTGAAGGTGTAGCAGCTTTGATGAGGCATAGCGGTGCTGACGTGTACTAGCGAGTGCAGAGCCGAGTCCTGAGAGAACCGAAGCGAGAGAAAGAGGGACCAGCTCAGCTGCTGAGGCCGGAATGCGTGAGACTATGGTGAGGCGTTCCTAGATAGTTTGCAATTTATAATCATTCACTCCTTTTGCCTTTTAGGTTATGTTTAGATTCCCCCTTGCACTAATAATTCCTTATTCTATATATATAGATATATTATTGTTGCAATGTTTTCTTTTTCTTGTCATTCTATCATCATGTAATAAAGAGATCCCAATGATTAGCAGTTGCACTTGAATGTTGTTTTCTATGACAGGATTAACCTTTCTTTTTAGCCAGGTGCTGACGTATAGAAGGATGGGCGATTCCCTTCTTACAGGTAACAGATGACGGAAGGACATGTTGATTTGTGATGGGAAATAACTTCCAGTGGGTCCGATTGGCACTAATGGTTTCTGCTTGGGAAGGTCAGGCCCCTATTCCATGTGTTAGGGAAATTGGCTCTCATCAGATACTCAAATGGTAGGTATCCAAGAGATTGTCCATGACTGGGCGTTAATGAGATCATCCATGGTCGGGCGTTCATGAGAGCATTAGTGAGATCGTCGATGGTCGGGCGTTAGTGAGATCGACCGTGGTCGGGCGTTAACGAGATCGTCCGTGGTCGGGCGTTAGTGAGTTCGTCCGTGGTCGGGCATTAATGAGATCGTCGAGAGACGTTATAGCAATTGCAGAATCGAAAATGTGGCCAGCTCTATGAGGTAATTATAGGACATAGTGTGGATTCCCCATTCCCAGGTGAGTAATTTAGATATAGTGCTTGTAGGTCCTGGGAAGGGTGGTGGTACGTGGCATCTGGGTGTGTTATAATCGATAAGCTGATGACTTGGTCTGAAAATCCGGGCGCTACATGTACACATCTGTTTTACTATTAACAAATAGCACTGGTTGTAAATTATAGCTTTTTTCTGAAGCGCTTTTGTTTGAAGAGCTCTGGCCTGAGCTTATTCACTAAAAGTTTTTTTTAAATGCATGTATGCAAGTGAAATGTAAATTTTGCAAAACTGCTTACTGCTCTTGTGTCACAGACATTCACAGCTTTTGAGAAATACTTGAAGGCTGCCACCTAACTGTGAGTGTTTTTCGGTTGATTCCACCACAGGTTAGGGTATGCCTTAGCATGCATATAACGCTGTGGTGTTGGTGGTCCTGACGAATGCTTCAAGTAAAACGCCCAGAAGCTGAAACATGTTGACCAAATATTGATTTTTGTTTTAAGATGCATCTGGTCAATTAAAACCAGTGAGGGACATCCATTTCACTAGTTTTAAATAGTGTCCTGTTTTCTGCCATTAAAATTCTTTTGGATAAAACAGCACAATTTTGTAATCACTTTTTACACTTGTCACACTCATTGGAGGCACACAAAAACAGCCTGCTCTGGTGTAATCAGGCGTCATAGCACACCAGAGATCCAGTCAGCATCTCTGATGGGAACTCTATGATGAATCATGTCACCAACTAGGTTGGTGAGTGAGCGTTCTTCTTTCTCACCAGAGTAACTCTTCCCATGAACTCTTCTTCTCTTTTTGAGAAAGGACATACTCTTTTGTTGTTTGATACATATATCCTGATAGTCATCTATATGAGCCACTTATCCGGGGTGGAATGTGCAGCAGAAGCACCCTGCAGGCATACTGACCCCCAATTGCGGAGCGGAGGTATGTCAAGAGCGATGCAGGAGGTGCAGCGCCATGTCTGCCAGCGACCGTGGACCTCGGCTGATGCTGTGCCACCTGGTGTCGTTGGAGGGAGGGTGAGGAGTGGAAGAACGCTGATGAAGTGATGAGAGGCGGCATCTCCCCCAAAGCTATAAATTACCATCGGAGGTGAGCACCTTGCGTACCCCGATTGGCCGACACTACGACCTCTGCGAACGGCTCTCGATCCATGCTATGGGTGCCATGGCCTGGGCCTGTTCTGCGCCTTTCCATCCCTCCCTCTGCCTTGATGACAAGTAGCTGGCCGCCCTGATTGCATCAGGAATACACAGGGACTCCCCCCATCTGAGATGGGAGCCGCGGCTTGGACACACGCATGGAACTGCACGCTGGGTGCAGGGCGGCCAGCAGCGAGAGAATGAAGGAGGCGCAATACTGGAGGGCCCAACTGCTCACGCAGTAAGACCTTGTCGGCTGTGTTCCTCCCCATGTCTGAGGTAGGAGCACTCTATCAAAAGCATTTGCAAAACACAAAGGGAAACCATGAGGGGCCCTGGTCTGCCCCAACCCTATAGACGATGTAGGGGGCCATCATTGGGGTGTTCGAAGACGGTGGAAGCTGCGTCAATATGCATGAGCTAGAAGCTCGGGCCTGTGAAGCACTGAGAACTTTCCTTGACGCACTCGCTGAAGACATATCCTGGGCGGCCTGGCTCCCCCCACAACATGAGCTCACATAAGCCTGGAACACAGTCCGGACCGGTGCGCAGGGCAAGATCCTCAGTTGCCTGCCGTGTGTCTTGAGATGCCGCACATGCTTTCTCCCCCTCACCCTTAGAACACTAGAACATAGGGGCTGTACCACTTGGCATATCATGATTAGCAGAGCGGGGACTACACTGCACAATACCTTGCGTGGTGTGGGTGGACAATGACTCGAATTCCCATAAAGGCCCACCACACGGGGGAAGACCGATACCTCTACTGTTAGAGGACCCAACCAGTGCCTATACACACAATAGGAAAGCAACGCTTGGACAAATCACAACCCCAGCAGGCTGAAACAACGACGTGTGCAGCCGATGAAGGAAATGCCGAGCAACAAGGTGCTCCCAACATAAGGGCCCCAATAGATCACTCACATCAGTTCAATTAATTAATGGCAGCAATACTGGAAATTAAGACCACATTAGGGACCAAACTAGACACACTATATGTTGATATGGGGTTTCTGAGAGAGGATCATAAAAAAAATGTAAAGCCAGAGTGGAGGAGACAGAATCTGTGCAGGTGGCCCTGCGCCCCACTGTGTCTACGGCCACAGACCAACTTAAATCCTTGCAGCAAGAAGTGGAATACTTTGCGAGTCAGGTGGAGAACCAGGAGGGTCGCTCCCACAGGAAAAGTATTCTCATTGTGGAGTTACAAGAACGGATAGAGGGGCCAGCCATGGACCTGTATCTAGAACCTGGGAAAGGTTGTTTAACTACCGAGACAAAGACCCTATCCTCCAAGTGACCAGGTTCAGGGGCCCCTGGCAGGTGGAGAACACAACAGTTTACATTTACTCTGATTACACCCTGAGTGTCCAACGTCGTAGATCCTCCTATACAGAGGTTAAGCAATGCCTAAGGGAGCACCAGATACAATATGCGCAGCAATACCCAGCCCAAATGAATATCCGACACAAAGAATCCAATATATACTGCTCTACTCAAGAAGAAGCTTGGTCTTGGATAGACCAAAATGGACTAGTACACACCCGCCCACTACCCTGGCAGGCTCAACACAATTCTAGAAACTAGTAGGCACACGCAGAGGGCGTGGAGGGAGAAAGATACAACGGCCTACCAAGAAGCAAGTGGCAGCAGAGTGGGCGCAGGCAATAAAGACAGCAAAACACATTAACAACACTACAGCGCCCACCAGATCTGACTCGGACGAGGGGCAGGACCGCCTGTTATCCTTAACAGACTCACAACGCACCGCACAGCGAGTAGGAGGCCCAGAGATGACCCTACAAATGGCAAATAAACTTGGTTGATGCCCTGAAACAGGCTGAGTCATGGGGAAGAGATCCAGTGATCAATCAGCAGATGGCAAGAGAACTTGGGGGATGCCCTGAATATCCTTTACCGGAGTATCCACAGCTTGTGGTTGAATGACTAGACGCCAATGTGGGGGTTACCGCAATTGTTTGTATTTCTTCTTTTTCTGAATATAGGGATCTGAGTTATAGACCTGGTGTCTATAATTTATATATATTAAAGGCTAGAATAAAAGGATTATGTAATGTTCATTAAACTTCCAAAACTGTACTAAGTTTTACAATATTGGCGCCACTGTGGCGGGCACATCCTAACACCCCCCAGGGACCCCCGCCCTTACGGCGGGCGGTCCCGCATTCTGACAGGATGGCGGGCGGACAAAGTCCGCCCGTCATCCTAATGAGCCCTATAGTGTCTGTGACTAGTGTTTTCTTTCCTATCTGATACACACACATACACATCCACTCACTTAAATGTAGTCACTCACACAGCCACTCACTGGCTCATACCGACACTCATGCAAACAGTCATATAAGCACTCACACACCCACTCATAGATCCACTAAGCCACTCATGCACCCACTTAACAACGTATACAAGCACGAAGAAAGCTACTCTGAAAAGTTACAGATGCCAATTAGTAAAGAAAATATCATAGTGTTGATTGATATATGGCAGCCAAAGTTAGGTTGGAACAGAATACAGCTGCTCCCCCAGACAACGTTAAGTGGCTGAGATAGCAATTGCTCTGACTACCACAAGTTTGATGGCATTTTAGCGAATGTGGCCGATTGCCCGTTACCAAGCTGGCCTCGGGTGGGGAGTTAGGGGAATGTTCTTATTGTTTAATGCGATCTCTGTTTCCTACTGGGTTAGACATGCGAAGCAACTGAGCAATGTTGTATACAGCTGGGTGGTTGAGGGGAGGTGGGGTGTAACTGTGGGCCGGGCACCTGAGCAGAGAGGCAGCACATTGAAGGGTCTTTCTACTCTTCCTTCTCTAGGGACTGAATGGCTAACAATGATTACATGCTCTTAACCTGGAACGTGTGAGGGCTGACATGATGTGTTAAAACACATAAAGTATATCAGTACTTGTATTGTATTGTATTGTATTTTACATTTGTAGAGCACAAATATCACCGAAAGGTCTCTAACCATACCTATCTAAGCTCTACTTGCATACCCACAAGGTCTCAATGGCATTAAAACAGGAAACACACCTCACCACACAAACATTAGCCCCACTGCACAAGCGTTGGAGGGGCACTGTCATAGACACCACATACTCTGGAATTGCTAGAGGCACCCTTATATGGGTGGCACCAGGCATAAGAGTGGTGTACATTTGAATCAACCCTCAGGGCCGCTACGTGGTACTTGAAGGCCTGCTAGATGGATCCACATTGGCAGTCATCTCCCTGTACGTCCTGAACACTGGGCAAGCACAGTTTCTACAGTCACTCATGACCTCCCTGCTCTCTGACCCTACCAACACTATGGGGAGGGGACTATAATTGTACGTATGACCTTGATCTGGACCGCTCACACCTGCTGTTCCTGGGAGCACAATCCATGCAGTTATTGAGGCACCTGAGAGACTGGGCAGACCACATGCAGCTAAAAGACGCATGGCGCAGCCAACCCCCTGAAACGCACACATACTCCCATTACTCCTCATTGCATGATCTTTACATGTAATTTGACGCAATATATTGTTCCATGGAAGCCTTGGCTAGGGTAGCGCGCACCCGGAATATTTAGCACAGGCGCTTTCTGATTACAACCCACTACAGCTACACTTCTCGTGGGGCAATCGTAGAGCTAGATCCCGACCTGGTGTCTATAATTTATATATATTAAAGGCTAGAATAAAAGGATTATGCAATGTTCATTAAACTTCCAAAAGTGTACTAAGTTTTACGATATTGGCACCACTGTGGCGGGCACATCCTAACACCCCCCAGGGACCCCCGCCCTTACGGCGGGCGGTCCCGCATTCTGACAGGATGGCGGGCGGACAAAGTCCGCCCGTCATCCTAATGAGCCCTATAGTGTCTGTGACTAGTGTTTTCTTTCCTATCTGATACACACACATACACATCCACTCACTTAAATGTAGTCACTCACACAGCCACTCACTGGCTCATACCGACACTCATGCAAACAGTCATATAAGCACTCACACACCCACTCATAGATCCACTAAGCCACTCATGCACCCACTTAACAACGTATACAAGCACGAAGAAAGCTACTCTGAAAAGTTACAGATGCCAATTAGTAAAGAAAATTTTAGAAACCTTTGAAGTTCACTAAAAAGACCAAGGTTACAGGGACATTATAATTAGGAAATCTTTTTTTTTAAAACCGTAGAAATTCATTGGAAATAAACAAAGGTTAAAGGGCCGTTATAATTAGGCTGACATTTCACTCATACAAAATCAGTGAATTTCAGCAGCTATAGATACCTGAGCTAACTATAACATACACCCCCGCAATGCACTGCTTATGAACTCACAAATATTATTGTATTTAGATGCTAGCATATATTATATATAACAGCACAATGGATGAATTGTTTAATTTCTTTACCATTCTTGAGATGCTGATTTCTCTCTTTTGTTTCCTTCTACTGATACTTGCAGCACACGTATTTTACACAAGAATCTTATTGCTTCAATAAATATTTGAAATGACTATTCAAGAATTTCTTGTGTCGCGCATTGGGCATGCACGAGCTATCAAAAGAAAGAGTTATATTTCTTTTTCCATGGTTTCCTTGGGGAGTCAGGGTTGTCATGTTCTGCGGTTGCACATACCACCTGTTACCTTACTAGGTCAGGGGTACAGATGGTGCAATCTGAGCTAGCCAGGGCTCAGGCCAACCTATCCTGATGGTGTGCGTGGGTTTAGTCTTGTGCAGTTTTTGTATTTATGTTATTTAACAAACGCATGGTTTTACTGAGAAAATATAAAGCGAACGAGTGTGTGCAATTACAATTTTCTAGTGTTATTCACTGATTCCTGTAGAGTGTTTGTGTACTCTGAATATCTTTTAGTGAAACAGCCAAGGAGCTAATATTTTGTTTTTGTTTTTTAATAATTTGCTACTGCAATGCTGAATCGCTGTTGAGTGAGAGCTGTTGTGAGGTGCTGCGATTTACATCATAAGGTGCTGCACTTGCATTGGTTGGTCGGTCTGAGTCCTGTGCTTACGTCAGAGAATGCACCGTAGTGAGAGAACAGTTTCATGGTGTTGCACTGAAAGTGCAGAGAACCACAGTTTATTTCAATTAATATTTAATTGAATTTGTTTTGGATCATGATTCATTTTATTTAGAGATCATGTGAGAATAGCTTACCGTGAGGGCAAGGAGTCCCCTCTAAAGAGTACAAAGGTTCATTACATGATCACCAATATGCGTATTTGGCTTAAACAATGGAATAAGAGCACTGTGCATAAAGGGTCCTTGCACTTTCTTCCTCACTGTACTTTCAACCTGAGAATAATTGAGAATTTGAGGTAGGTGCTATATGAAATGAACCCCCCCCACCTAGATCAGCCCAATCTGAAGCCTTGAATTCCTGGGAGTGTGTAGCACATGTTAAAGAGAAGGAAAAAAATTGAAAAAAGCCAAGAGGACAGTTAAGAGTTAGATGGAAGTGGGATACAGAACAGCAGGCATGGATGAAAAAGATGACTGAGGGAGTTAGGATATATCCTGTCTTAGCTAATAGAAAAACAGGGAAAAAGACAACACTAGATGGGGGTGAGACTGAAGTAAAGAATAGTTAGGGTAGTGATAGTGACTACAGTGATGATTTTTTGAAGATTTATTGGCTTTCCGACAACCACCATACAACGGAATTCAACCAGCTGAGGGACATCAACCATCTATGGGATTCTCATTGCCCAGCAGGTATAATGCTAGTGTGTCCCTTTCAATCAGAGCTTTCTCAATGAGGGAGTGCCAGCAGCTCTTTCACCTCCAAAATTTTCATCCGATCTAATCCCAAATCCATGATTAGTGACCATTCCACTTCTACCTCCCCAGACAATGCCATCAAATCCTTTACTAGATCCACCAACAGATCACTGATATAATATTGATTACACTAATATAGAATTACACAAATATCTATTATAACATATTGAATACAAAAATATCGAATTCCTATCTAAAAACAGGTAAGTACAAAAATATTGAATCAAAAATATAGTTAAAAAAAATATAGTTAGTCAAAATATCGATTTTTTTTAAATGTCTTAAAAATAATTTACAATTAATGAAAAATTAAAAATAATTAACTAAAATATACTTAAAAATGCTTAAATAACCTTAAAATTATTAAATAATTAATTTAAGTTATAAAAAAACATACAATTTTATTTTTCAAAACATATATATATATATTAACATAATATTAATAAAAAAAACATACAATATTTTTACCGTAGGATAGCGGGAGGGTAACATTTACTATTACCACTCCAGTGAGTGCAACAGTAGGGAAAGCGTTGGATAGCGTAGGCGTAAAAATGACTATTCCCACTCCAGTGAGTGCAACAGTAGGGAAAGCGTTGGATAGAGTAGGGGTAAAAATTACTATTCCAACTCCAGTGAGTGCAACAGTAGGGAAAGCGTTGGAAAGCGTATGGGTTAAAATTACTATTCCCACTCCAGAGAGTGCAACAGTAGGGAAAGCGTTGGATAGCTTAGGGTTAAAAATTACTATTCCCACTCCAGAGAGTGCAACAGTAGGGAAAACGTTGTATAGTATGGGGTAAAAATTACTATTCCCACTACAGTGAGTGGAACAGTAGGGAAAGTAAATACTTCAAATAATTTTTAAAATATACATATATATATATATATATATATATATATATATATATATATATATATATATATATATATATATATATATATATATATATATATATATATATAACCTACTGGCGGTCGCCAGTAGGTATATATAGTTAGGATTTTTTCTCTATGGGATTTTTGAAAATTCTATGTCTAATAACTTTGGCGTTTGTGGACGGAATTGGCTGAAATTTTCAGGAAAATGGAACATTTTGATTCTGAGCAGCCCCTGACAATTTGGGGGGGTTTCATCAAGGGGGGGCCGAGAAAAAAGGGGGGTCCCAAAACGCGTTTTTCCCATGTTAATTTCCGTAGGGCGGTTGGCCTCACTTTTAGCTCGAACGGCTGAATGGATTTGCACGAAACTTGGCAAAATTGTAGGGACTGTTAGCCCGATGTGCCTTTGCTAGGTCTCAATATATGTGCTCCAGAGGATTTTGAGTAATTTAGGTTCAAAAAATGATATATATCTGGGCGGAGCCTAACCACACATCTGATCTGATTGGCTGTCAGCACTTCATCCAAGAAGTGTTGGCAGCCATCTTGGGACCAATATACATGATAGCACCTCATTAAAAAGCATTGTAGTTAATAGAGGGTTTTAGGACTTTAGTTACATTATAAATCATTTGTTGATGGTACCATACTCGTTTTAGGAATTGTGGTGGGTTCTAAGGTGATTTTACCATGTGAAAAAACCTTCTGCTGTGATATCATGAATATTGTTTGAAAGAAAACTAATATCTCATGATTTTCCCACAGTGGTTTGGAAGGGGATCTATAAGCTAAACTGAAAGCATATTTTCTGTAAATTCACATTATCTTTCTCAGTCATGTGAAAATGAAGTCTGACATTCTCAGTAAAACATGTACATCCAACAAGGACAGAGACTGTCAGTTGATTCCTTTGTGCTCTACTGCAGCCTCCTAAAGTGTTCTAAAGAACAACTAGAGCGCTAACAGTCCTACGTATTACAAAGGTATAGCACACCTGGAGCCATCGTGATGGGAATAAAGTGGTAACTCTTAAAACATTTAATTTAAAAAGGAACAAAATGAGGGGGTATATTATGCAATAGAAGGTATTATTAGTGCTGCAGAAAGAAAAATTAGGGCACATTTTGAGTGACTTTTCAAATCCTCTTCTATTTCATTAAAAAATTCTGACATGCAGTCTCCCAAAATGGCCACCAGAGACAAAAGAGCCCAAATGTAGCCCAAATATCACCCAGATGTAGCCCAAGTATAGCCCAACAACAGAATGTCCCAGAGTGTTCTAAAGAACAACTAGAGCGCTAACAGTCCTACTTATTACAAAGGTATGGCACACCTGAAGCCATCTTGATTGGAATAAAGTGGTAACTCTTAAAACATTTGATTTAAAAAGAAACAACATGAGGGGGTATATTTTGCCATAGAAAGTATGATTAGTGCTGCAGAATGAAAAATTAGGGCACATTTTGAGTGACTTCTCAAATCCTTTTCTATTTCATTAAAACATTCTGACATGCAGTCTCCCAAAATGGCCACCAGAGACAAAAGAGCCCAAATGTAGCCCAAATATCACCCAGATGTAGCCCAAGTATAGCCCAATGACAGAATGTCCCAGAGTGTTCTAAAGAACAACTAGAGCGCTAACAGTCCTACTTATTACAAAGGTATGGCACACCTGAAGCCATCTTGATTGGAATAAAGTGGTAACTCTTAAAACATTTAATTTAAAAAGAAACAACATGAGGGGGTATATTTTGCCATAGAAAGTATGATTAGTGCTGCAGAATGAAAAATTAGGGCACATTTTGAGTGACTTCTCAAATCCTTTTCTATTTCATTAAAACATTCTGACATGCAGTCTCCCAAAATGGCCACCAGAGACAAAAGAGCCCAAATGTAGCCCAAATATCACCCAGATGTAGCCCAAGTATAGCCCAATGACAGAATGTCCCAGAGTGTTCTAAAGAACAACTAGAGCGCTAACAGTCCTACTTATTACAAAGGTATGGCACACCTGAAGCCATCTTGATTGGAATAAAGTGGTAACTCTTAAAACATTTAATTTAAAAAGAAACAACATGAGGGGGTATATTTTGCCATAGAAAGTATGATTAGTGCTGCAGAATGAAAAATTAGGGCACATTTTGAGTGACTTCTCAAATCCTTTTCTATGTCATTAAAACATTCTGACATGCAGTCTCCCAAAATGGCCACCAGAGACAAAAGAGCCCAAATGTAGCCCAAATATCACCCAGATGTAGCCCAAGTATAGCCCAATGACAGAATGTCCCAGAGTGTTCTAAAGAACAACTAGAGCGCTAACAGTCCTACTTATTACAAAGGTATAGCACACCTGGAGCCATCGTGATGGGAATAAAGTGGTAACTCTTAAAACATTTAATTTAAAAAGGAACAAAATGAGGGGGTATATTATGCAATAGAAGGTATTATTAGTGCTGCAGAAAGAAAAATTAGGGCACATTTTGAGTGACTTTTCAAATCCTCTTCTATTTCATTAAAACATTCTGACATGCAGTCTCCCAAAATGGCCACCAGAGACAAAAGAGCCCAAATGTAGCCCAAATATCACCCAGATGTAGCCCAAGTATAGCCCAATGACAGAATGTCCCAGAGTGTTCTAAAGAACAACTAGAGCGCTAACAGTCCTACTTATTACAAAGGTATGGCACACCTGAAGCCATCTTGATTGGAATAAAGTGGTAACTCTTAAAACATTTAATTTAAAAAGGAACAAAATGAGGGGGTATATTTTGCCATATGAATTATGATTAGTGCTGCAGAAAGAAAAATTAGGGCACATTTTGAGTGACTTCTCAAACCCTCTTCAATTTCATTAAAAAATTCTGACATACAGTCTCCCAAGATGGCCACCAGAGACAAAAGAGCCTAAATGTAGCCCAAATATCACCCAGATGTACCCCAAGTATAGCCCAATGACAGAATGTCCCAGAGTGTTCTAAAGAACAACTAGAGCGCTAACAGTCTTACTTATGACAAAAGTATGGCACACCAGAAGCCATCTTGATTGGAATGAAGTGGTAAGTCTGAAAACACTCAATTTAAAAAGGAACAACATGAGGGGGTTAATTTTGCCATAGAAAGTATGATTAGTGCTTCAGAAAGAAAAATTAGGGATCATTTTGAGTGACTTCTCAAATCCTCTTCTATTTCATTAAAAAAATTCTGACATGCAGACTGAAACATGCACTTTGAATACCAGCAGCAGACGTCCAAGGTGAGCAGTAGCTTTACTACAGTGATCTAATGTGCAACTAGAGTGCTAACATTCAGAATTTATGGCAAATGTGTGACACATCTGAATGCCTTCTTGATGGAACCAAAGTAAACAAGCATTGAAAATGCAATAGATCTCGCCCTCGTTTAAGTTAAAGCCATTCTGTTTGTAATGAGGTGGCTTTTTAGCTTTGCTTTTATTAGTGTTTTTTCAACTTTCATGTAAATAACATGCATCTGTATGCATATAAGTATATGTATGCATGCATTTATGTTTGTATTTATATAGATATACAGATGATATATGTTTATATATGTATGTATATATATATATTCACTGAAAAAACCATAGGTTATAGACCATATATAGTTAGGAATTAGCATTTACAAAACCTTGAAAATTCACTGAAAAAACCATAGGTTATAGACCATATATAGTTTGGAATTAGCATTTACAAAACCTTGAAAATTCACTGAAAAAACCATAGGTTATAGACCATATATAGTTAGGAATTCGCATTTACAAAACCTTATTTTACTCACACAAAACCATTGAAATTCCATATATAGTTAGTTGCACTAACTATATATCGCGCACCCGCAATCCACTGCTGATGATGTCACATATTACATCATTCATGACATGGTCAGTGACATCACTGATGACATCACTGATGACATCTCAAATGACATCACTGATGACAACATCCAGTGACTGTATGTTTCTGTAAAGTTAAAATATGTCTTACATATTGAAGAATGAGTGGATGTATAAGTGTCTGGATGAAGGATTTAGTAGGTGCATGACTGACTGTATGAGTGAGTGATTAAATGTGTCTCACTTAGTGCATGGGTTAGTGACTAAACTGTCTTAATTTGTGCATCATTATGTCTGTTGTTCTGTAAACTGTTGCATGTGTTGATAAGTAGCTATATGAGTAACTATATGGGTTATTGATTGGTTGCCCAAGTATTTGTATGGGAGACTGAGTGTGTGTGTGGGTGGCTGGGAGGTGTATGACTCTGTGCATAGATGTGTGAGCAGTTGATTCACTAGATGTATGGTTTCAAAAGTGCATGTGGAAACAGCTGTATGGGCGGTTGACTGTGTGCATGAGTGTATTGGTGAGTGAATGGATATCTCAGTGCTACATGTCAAAGTAAGTACATATGTAAAACACAGTACATGTGAGAGTTGACATATATAAATAACTGTGCATAAGAGCCAGTGAATGTGTGAGTGGCTGTATGGATCATTGTGAACTTGTATCAGGGATTGTATAAGAGAGTAAATATGTGTTAGTATATGTTTGAATAAGTAAAGTTTGTATAACTGTATAGTTGAGGAAATGGAGGTGTGATTGATTCTTTGCATGACTGACTAGGTGTGTGAGTAACTCCATGGATGAGTGACAGTCTGTGAGCGTCTGTTTACACTGATTGTATCTAAGGTTATATTAGAGTCTGAAGAGGTTCATCGTATTATCACATGAATGATATCATCAGTGATGTGATCAGTAATGTCAAATGAGATGTCATCAGTGATGTCATCAGTGATGTCATTTGAGATGTCATCAGTGATGTCATTTGAGATGTCATCAGTGATGTCATCAGTGATGTCACTGACCATGTCATGAATGATGTAATATGTGACATCATCAGCAGTGGATTGCGGGTGCGCGATATATAGTTAGTGCAACTAACTATATATGGAATTTCAATGGTTTTGTGTGAGTAAAATAAGGTTTTGTAAATGCGAATTCCTAACTATATATGGTCTATAACCTATGGTTTTTTCAGTGAATATATATATATATATATATATATATGTATATATATATATATATATATATATATATATATATATATATATATATATATATATATATATATATATATATATGTTAATACCAATAAAAAATTAATTAAAAGTATTTACCAATTTAATATAATATAATACTTAATCAATTAAAAACACAAATAAAAATTATTTATTAAAATGCATTACCTATTCATTCAAATTAATTACCAATTAACAATTAATTAATTAGCAATTAAAAACCAAATAACAATTAATTCAAAATAAATACCAATAAATAAATTAAGATATGTAATTAATGACAATTAAATTACTTCCCACCCTATTCCCCTATAAACCCACAACCCGCTACGGGAAATAAATTTATAAAATTAACATAAATATCAATTAATCAATTAATAAAAATGTATTACCAATTAAAATGTAATTAATTACCAATTAAAAATTAATTAACAATTAATTCCCGGAGTGCTTCACAGGCGTCAGTCGGATCACCGTTTGCTCGAGTTCAAATGGTGATCCGACTGACGCCTGTGAATTACTCCGGGAATACGTGCCGTTCATTAAAATAAGCCACGAGCGTAGACTACCCGGGTGCACTAAGACAATTTAAGATATACAGACTATCCTTAAAAAGCAGAATCAGAAGTAGAAAGGATATCCGTGTTTGTGTACAGGATCGTTGCCACATAAGAATATCTTGAGGTTTTCAAATGAATAAATGAAAACGAGTGTAAAAATCTGAATAACACCGCATTTGATACCTCTCATCGTTTTTAAACATTGAGGATTTTGGGAAAGTGGGAAATCGTGAAATTTTAAATAACGACCCCAGATAGAAAAACATTTGATACAATTCACCAAGATGCATTTGCATGGGTGATATACAAAGTGTGGAGAAAACCATTGATACTGTCCTGGGGAAGGAGGCTATAATCATTCAAGGCTTCCGAAACGCGTTGACGCAATTATAAATGGTTAAATTTGGTGTTGCCAACAAACATATTGGTTATAAGGTAAGAAAATTCTTCCCAGTGTTGTCAAACAGGGGTCCGAATTGACAAGATTAAGATAAATATTAATGTCTTTTCCAATTTCTTCTCCATTTCCATATTAGGTGGTTTTTATTGCATATTGAATGTGTTTTTAATTTAGAATTGCATAGGAATTCATATGTTTTTTATTGAAATAAAATGTATATTTTTACATAGATATTGTTTTTTCCTTCTGGTGAGTGTTCCCCGAGCTATATGTTGGTAGTTGAATGAGTGATGTGGACTGAGTGAGATAGGTCTCTGAATTCCGTTTGGATTTGAGGTTACTGGATCTCCCACAGGGAAAACATTTTTCTCTACATTTGATATGTTGTCCATTCTATATTAGTGCTATTCTATATTTTTGATTCAATATTTTGTCTGTATACCCCACCAACAATATTCCAGGATAATGCTACTGTAGTTGTACCGCCGATCACAACTACAATTACCACTATCACTGTTGTGTCTAGGATTGATGCCTTTGCTGAGATGGGAGAAAGACTCTGAACAGGAGCAACTTCTGTTGTGAGCATACAAACGATAGAAATTGATAGCTCCGAGTCAGGTCATCAGAGATTGACACCCCTTTATGAAGGCTAAAAGTAAGGAAAGGTGAAGGTAGGCTTGGAAAAAAACATTAAGGGAACTCTCGATTTGGGATTTTATAGATGGGTACAAGGAAGATGAACTTATGTATCTGTATATGGTAGACGCTAGGCATGCTTGTGTGTGAGGTTCTCGAGAGGATAGCTACAGAATTTGGGATTGATCTTTCTAAAAAGGTAAACCTAAGAAAAAAATGTAATGTTCATGGCTGAAAATACACTGAAGAAGAACATGTGCACCTCTGGGTTAAAACTGCAGCTAGTAATATTACATTGTGGAGCAACACACAGAAGTTTAGAGATAGATGAGCTTGGAAAAAGAATAATAAAGATGATGAAAGGGAGAGTGAAGGGGCTGATAGAGTAGTTCCGAGGTCAAAGCTTATCCACTGAGCGAAGTTCATGGAGAACCCTTTAGGTGCATGTGCCTTGGACTCATGGTGACATTGACACATTTCAAATACATTTCCAAAGTGAAGAGAAAGTCCTGATCAGTGGTTTAATCAAGTTGACAGATTTGTTAAAATTTCGAAGGTGCTGTGTGATCTGATTATTTTCTTTGACCTTGCTGTTCCCAGTTATTTGTGAGCTGAGTATAAAGTAGCTGTCAATGGCAGACTGCAGAGCCACAGATGGATGTAATGTTCCATCTGATGTGGTCATGAAGAAGTATCATTAGGTTTTAACTTTTAGAAAACTAAAGTTCCCAGAAAGAGATTGATTGGTTGAAGAACTCAAGGACGACACAAGAGTCAAAAGAGACAGTGCATGCATCAAAGGCTTATATAGCTTTTTCGTCAGCATACTGGCATCAAAAATCCCAAGTCAGCAATTTTGAGTCCCATTTCGGTCTTGGTTTGTGTCTGGAGATTTGCTCACACATTAAGCAGAATGTTATCTGTCCGAGCCTTTATATGAAATCCTTTGTTACGCAAAGTATTGCAGTGGTGATTTGGAAGCCAGACAAAAGAGAATTAAGGAGAAATTGATGTAGGCTCAGAAAAAGATAGCCCATAAAGGAATTCAGAATGGTCTGCACCCGTTGAATTCTAGCCAGTACCTGGTCAAAATGGTCTGTACCTGGTGATTTCAGGTGATGATAATGGAATGCAGGGAGGTGGCTATCAAGATGGTGGTCTGATGATGCAATGCAAGGTGAAACTGAGGTCCAACTTGTTAGAAGACGAAGGGATGGCTATAGCTATGTTGAAGAAAACAACACCCTATCTTTATTGTATTAAGTTGACCTATTGAATCAAGTATCGTTTGATGGCCAAGGGCCTTTATATAAATATTATGCAAGTGCATAACAACCTCTGTTGTCAGTGTGAGCCCTGGCTCCAGATGCACCACAGGGGGTGTAGCCATTATTGTTGAAGCCAGGCACAGCACTATTCAGGTGCAGGTGCAACTCCTCCCACCATTCCAAATACAGATCAGGCCAATTCAGCCTAGTGCTGACTCATCCAGACTCTCTGGAGCGACAGCACATCCCCAGCCCCTGTCACTCCAAAGCCAGGCAGTCAATACACAACCTAGCAGAGGCACACTGGATGTCTAAGCAAGAAAATACCTACTTTCTAAAAGTGGTATTTTCAAACACAGAATGTAAAAATACTAAACTTTATTTTCCTACCTTGTTCCCAGGGGCAGTAAGGCTTTTAAGATGTCATAAGCAAACTCCCCCATTCTATCCTATAGTAACAGATAGCCTTGCAATAGTGAAATACTGCCAATTTCATTTTTCACTATCAGGTCAAGCCGCACACACCGGAGCATGTCCTACCTTTCAGATACACTGCACCCTGCCCACAGGGGCACCTTGGGCCTACCTTAGGGGTGACAAACATGTAAGAAAAGGGAAGGTTATGGACTGGCAAGTATATTCACTTGTCAAGTCGACATGGCAGTACCAGACTGCACACAGGCTCTGCAATGGCAGACCTGAGTTACATTTACAGGCTGCTTGTGTGGGTGGTGAGGTTCTAAAAATTACGAATTTGTTCGTGCTCAGCCTCCATTTTGAGATCCCCACCATTTTGTGTTGCCCTCACTCAGGCAGCTTGGCGAACACGATGTTTTTGTCGTTTCTGCTTTGCGTGTCGGGTGGCTTCCGCGCCTATGTTTACTAACGAGTGTCAGGGTATGGCCGAATACACTAATTCCTGTCTGAGCTGATTAATCCCCGTCCGGACTACATGTCATTTCACACCATTTTTTCCTTCAAGTTATCTTATCTGCTGTCCTTCACTACATGTTTCATGCACTCTCCTGTTTCTCGACTGTCCTTCTACGACACACAGCTGTGTTTTCTTTGTTTGTAAATCGGATTGTGTGGATTCGCTTGTGATTTGCTTAAAGGGTCGAATGACAAACAGAACTGGGAACTTGAGTTGCTTAGGTCTTAAAACATTGTCTATAACATTTGCCTTTAGCTCATGCTCGTGTTTTATTGCATTTTGCATTGCATTGTATCGTATATAAGCCTGTGCGCCACGGAGTTAAGGGGCAGTCTCTTTTGAACCTCGTTGTACTGACGACTTCTAAGACCACTGTACTAGCTGCAGCTAATAAATACCATCTTCTACGCCAGACAAAGAGTCCGTGTCTCTGTTTCGACAAGGCAGGTGAATCCCGGGGATTTCAGGCATACCCTGTGCCACCGGGCCTTAAGGCTGCGGTTCTCCAACTGGCGCCCAACGTGGGGCGACTTCAGCTGTAGCGGTTGAGCCCGAGGGTCGTGAGAAGCCCCGCAAGAAAACTCCGGAGGAAGCGCACCACGTGATCGACCCCTGTATGTCGGAAGTGGACCGAAGGTCTTTGACGGCGCGGCTACTCCTCTCCGACGGCTGCTGACAACTTCCGCTCTGACTGTCGCCCTGCCTTGGACGCTTCTGAAGTTTTGGTAGAGCGAGACGATAGACGGACCTTCGCTGGAGCAGAACAATTCTTAGTTAAGTATTTGGTGGGTCGCTCCCACAGACCTTTGTTTTGTTTATTCTTAGTCTCTGTTCAGATATTGCAATAGCTGAAGCCAAGGGGTAAGTACGATTGTACTGTTCCACTGATCTATACCCCTTGTTGTTTGTGATCAGCCTAGAGAAGTGATGATGCCTGGACTGAGTAAGATCAAAAGATTTTGTTGTTTGGGTTGTACATGGGATTCCCAGTTGGAGGAGTCATGTCCGATTCCTCCGGTTAGAACTTCGACTTTATTCGAAAACATGGTATTGGTCCCATTACCTTTAACGAGACATGGGTCCAATATACAAAAAATAGTGGAGTTTTGAGTTGGCCCCAGAATGGTAGCTTTGATCCCGCTATATTAGACAATTTAGAAACAATTCTGTTCAGAAGAAAAGCCCGGCCGGCTATGTTTGACTCCTTTCGCCTTTGGCGTAAAGAAGCCAAACAGAAAGAAATTAAACAAGCGAACAAGGATAAGAAAGCACTAGACATGTCAGTCCTTCAGGCTGCTCAACAGTTTAAGGACAATGAAGTAGATGATTCGAAGGAGATAGCAGAGAGACAACATCGTATGGCGATAGATAGATGCTATCCGATGTTGCCTACTTCCTCTTCAGATAAGAGTAAGGAATTAGAAGAAGATTCCCTAATGACTTGTTTATTGAATTCACCTCTGCCCTATGTTCAGAATGCGAATGCACCACCGTTACCCCCTCCCATCCCTCAACAAGTGGTTGCTCAATTACCGATTGTTCAGCAACTGGTTCAGCCCCTTAATGCTTCCTTGCCTGCTTCTGCTCCGCCCTCACAGCTTGTACTTCAGCCCCCACCTTCTCCCGATCCTACTCTTCAGTCTGCTACGTTTCAATCTCCGTTGCCTTCTGCATCTGTAATACCTCCTATCCTTTCGAAGGATTCTCCTATTTCACAGAGGAGAATAGCAGATGCTGTTTCAAGTTTCCTTTCTCCTTTTGTTAGGTCTTTTAATCTGTCTCCAGCTTTCTCTAGACGACAATCTCGTTGTCAACTTTCCCTTACGGATGAGAAAGTAGTTTTGGGTTCTCTCGCTCGTAAATGGCTTGAGCATGGACCAGAATATAGTACTGAAGATATCATGAGTTGCTTTCATCAATGGGGGGAGCCCACGCAGAGATATGTTTTCAACACTATGTGTCAAACTCTTATTAGAGGTTGGGAAGATATGGAGTTAGATACAGTTCCTTCGGACCTCCTGAAATTACAAGGTGATTTCGACAAAGGTTTTATTGTAGGACACCGAGTTGAGGAGGCAGTAACTAGACTCATTGCGTTTCGAACAATGTTTCTATCATTGTCCTTTTCCGAGGTTGATTCCGCTAATAAAAAAGGTTGTAAGAACTATCCGATGCGTGAAGTCCCTCCCGTATGGAGAGACACAGTGATTGGTCCACCTGCTGTCCCTGCTCATTTCCAGCGTATATGGGTTCACAAACCCTGGAAGAGGTCTGAAGTATTGGCGCTTAAGCAAACTCTTCCCGACCCTCGTAAAAATCCTGCTGGATATTACAAAGAATTGTCCCAAACAGTTGATGCTTGTATTATGACTTTGGCCGACATTGATATGTTATTTAGAAATGTTGTTCCGCAAGGTATATGGGCACGGATTCGTAGGGAAAATCACTTGGCTGAATTGGGTGGTGATTGGGCTGCTATTAGAGCTGCGGATGCGAATCAGGTGGGTGGTGCAAAACCCGTGGATTTGATTACGGCTCTTCCAGGTAGAATAATCGAATTGATGAAAACAATGATGCCTGCAGTGCGAGTAAATTGGGATAAGTTGGCCGCATGCAAGCAAAAGAAAGATGAAAGTGTATCGGATTTCTTCACTCGCTTTGAAGAACCGTTTATAGACCACAGCGGTCAGGACTTGAGTATAGAGGGTGGTCAGCGATTGTTTGTGGATAAGTTTGTATATAATTTGCTTCCCGAATTGTCGAATAAATTAAAGAGTACTGAAAGGGCATGGGCTGTCTCTTCTCCTGCCAAAATATTGGCTACTGCACAGTACTATGAGAATAGGGATAAGGAAGAGAAAGAGAAGCAAGAGAAGAAAAATAAAGATTTAAAAACTAAAGTTCTTTTACAACAGGCGTATCCGCCTCGTTCGAATCAGCATCAGCAAAACACTCAGTTTCAGCAGCCTCCGCAGTTTCAGAGATTGTTACAAAAACCTGAGTATTTTACACCGCAACCTTCATTAGGTCCTAATGAATGTGCATATTGTAGGGAGGAGGAACAGTTCAAGAATAGAAGTCCGGTCTTGCTACAGCATAATAATGGGATATCTGCTTCCCGAGGTCGTGGTAATTTTCAGACAGGATCTATAGGCAGAGGACGAGGAGCGTCCTCTCAGGAGCAGCGTTCCCTTGTCCCATCTACTTCAAATTACTTTGACCAGCAGACAGTTCCGTCTACGCAGTATTACAATGATGATTACTACGTTGAATAGAGGGCTGATAATTTTCAGACCGAATAGGACAGCCATGGACGAAGTGAGGGAGTTGTGTCGATTCCAGTAGATCAAAATGGACCGTATGTCACTGTCAATGCAATGGGTGTTTCAGAACCGTTTCTTTGGATACTGGTGCGATGAGAAGTTTGATCATTCATTCTAAACTCCCTGGGGCACCTTTGTCTGGCTTAATAAATACTTCTGTGGAATTTTCTGTCGCTCCAGTCCGTAATCCGGTTTCTTGCCCCTTGCCAGTTTCGATCGGTCCTTATGACGTGGAAGTTCCGCTTATTTTGACAACTGGTTGTGGTGAGAATTTACTGGGCTTGGATCTGTTGAAAAGACTGCATGCAACATTGTATTGTTCCCCTTCTGGTGTGCATCTCATGTTGGGTAAGAGATTGCTGTCTCCCATGTATTTATCTTGGGAAAAGTTTCCACCTGAGTTACTTTCTCTCCCAGAAAGTCTTTGGGCCACGGGCCCGAATGACGTGGGTCGTCTTGCGATCCCACCGTACATCGTCACAGTTAAAGATAATGTTCGAATGCCACGCATTCCTCAATGTTGTATTTCTAGTGATGGAGAGAGAGCATTATTGGCTATTGTTGATGACTTCATTCAGAAAGGTGTGGTCGAAGAGACTAGAGGCAATGTCTGTAATAGCCCTGTTCTTCCGATCCTTAAGAGGACGGATCCTTCACAGCCTCCTGTCTATAGATTTGTTATCGATTTGAGGGAAGTCAATAAAATAGTGGTACCACAGTTTCCTGTTGTTCCGGACATTACAGCCTTATTGACGATGATTCCTGTTTCAGCGGCTTGGTTCTCGGTGATCGATCTTAAGAATGCTTTCTTTAGCATCCCCATTGCTGAGGAAAGTAGGGATATCTTTGGTTTCTCTTTGGGTGGCCGAAGCTTCAGATTTAAGAGAGCTCCTCAAGGCTATTGTGAAAGTCCTTCTATTTACAGTAAAGCTCTTAAATGTCAACTTGATACCTTTTCTTTACCTCCAGGTGCTATGCTTGTTCAGTATGTGGATGATTTGCTGGTGGCTGCTGATACGGAAGATGTGTGTAGAAACGTGACTGTTGCGTTGTTGCATCATTTGGCTGTTTTGAATAATAAAGTATCGCCCTCAAAGTTGCAGTATGTCCGACAAGAAGTGACCTATTTAGGTCATCTCTTGCTGAAGGAGGGAAGGCGATTGACCCCAGAACGTATTCATGCTATCTCACAGATGTCTGTACCCACCACACAGAGAGAAGTGCGTGCCATTTTGGATATTACTTCCAACTGTAGACAATGGATTCCCAATTTTTCACTTTTAGTGAAACCATTGGTGGTATTAACGTTGAAAGATCCTCCCCATCCGCTCCCTTGGACGGATGAATGTCAGAAAAGTTTTGTTGATTTACTTATTGCCCTGTGTTCCGCTCCAGTGTTGGGTACCCCAGATTATAGTAAGGCCTTTACATTGTACGTTCATGAGAAAGAAGGTTGCGCGTTGTCAGTCTTGACACAGCAATTCGGAGATAAGCAAAGGCCATGTGCCTCTTTCTCCGCTACATTAGACCCAGTAGCTAATGCTTTGCCCAGTTGTCTTAGAGCTACAGCAGCTGCTGCAATTTCTATTAGACAGTCTGCTGGATTAGTATTAGATAACACACTCATTGTTATGGTTCCACATGCAGTGGATACCTTGTTAAATAGAACTAAGACGCAGCATCTCATGAGTGCTCGTTTGTCTGGTTACGAGCTGACACTTCTAGCGGGTCATATACATATCAAAACATGTAACACGCTAAATCCAGCCACACTGTTGCCACTCCCAGATGAGAAAGACGATCAGGAAAAGCATGATTGTTTTCTTCGAACAGATGAAGAGACGAAGGGGAGGATTAATTTAAAGGACACTCCGCTCAAGGATCCGGACGGGATCCTATGGGTGGACGGTTCTTGTTTTAAACTTCCAAATGGAGAAACCACTTCTGCCTATGCTGTCACCACCTTATGCACTATTGTTGAGACGGCACGTATTGGACATAATTCAGCCCAAGCAGCTGAATTAATAGCTTTGACTAGAGCATGTGTACTGTCGAAGGGAAAGAGAGTGAATGTGTATACAGATAGTCAGTATGCATTCGGTGTTGCGCATAGTTTTGGAAAGTTATGGAGGGAGAGAGGATTTTTTACCTCTCACGGGACGAAGATTCAGCATGGTCAGTTGGTGACTGATCTTCTTGAGTCACTTACTTTACCAGCACAGATAGCGATCATAAAGTGTAGCGCACATAAGAAAATCACAGATGATGTGGGTCGTGGAAATGCGTTTGCAGACGAGGTGGCGAAAACTACAGCTAGAAACACCACTAGTCGAATGTATGTGGCAGGCCCTGCAAATTGGGTGAGGGAAATTGGAATGTGTGAAGATACGATTGAGAGTGTGAAAACGATTCAGGGAGAAGCCACTGAGAAAGAATTGAGTATGTGGAAAGGAAGGACAGGAATCTTAGATCCAACGGGTTGTTGGACAGAGTTGTCGGAACATCAGCGATGGTTGTTACCGGACGCTTATGTGTTGCCGGTCGTGACTATGGCTCATGGCCCAGCTCACATTAGTGCAAAAGGCATATGTAAGCTCTTGGCTCCGGTATGTCAGAATGAAGGAATTCTGAAATGTGCAGAAAATGTGGTTAAACATTGCATTGTTTGTTTAATGCATAACCCAGTAAAAGGAACCCCAACTCCAGCAGTCCATTTTGCTCCTCGTCATATCCCTTTGAGGTGTTGCAGATCGATTACATTCATATGGATTGCTGCAACAACCTCAAGTATGTTCTGGTGGTGGTATGTGCCTTTTCCCGCTGGATAGAGGCCTACCCCTTGAAAGATAACACTGCTTTGTCGACTGCTAAAGTACTATTTAAGGAATTTTTCCCTAGGTTTGGTTTGCCGCGCATTGTCTGGAGTGACAATGGAAGTGAATTCGTAGGCCTGATAATGCAGAAAGTATGTTCTGGCTTTGGAATCAGACAGAAATTCCATGCGGCAAACAATCCACAGTCAGCGGGTTTGGTTGAGTGTTACAATGGTACGCTCAAGCTTAAGCTGGCGAAGATTCAAGACAGTACAGGTCTTGCTTGGCCTGATGCCTTGCCCCTAGCTCTTTTGTCAACCAGAACTACTGTACACTCTCGTATGGGACTTAGCCCATATGAGGTGGTATTTGGACGCCCAGCTAATGTTTGGGGTGTCTTCCGTCCCAAAAGATACTCAGACATACCATATCCTTTGTTAATTGACTCTCTGCATAATTTGACTACTAAATTAAGTGTTATTCGTCAACAGGTACAGAGTGTTCTGCCGGAGGCCTCCACAGACCCAGGTCAAACCATCGTGCCCGGCGACTGGGTCTGTGTGAAGAATTTTCAACGGACTAAGAATTTGGAGCCTCAGTGATCCACGCCTACGCAAGTGTTGCTTGTTACTTGCACGGCTGTCAAGGTGGTGGGAAAAAGCAGATGGATACATGGAGTGCACTGTAAAAAGGTGCCACTTCCATTACCCTTTGACCAGTGGATTCGCAGTGGTGTAATAGAATCGGACACTGCAGCAGTTCCTTGTTTTGTCCCGTTCAGTGATGCTCAGATTTATTGGAGCGGATGACGATATTCTTCAAGCTGCTGTGCCTGTGCATCGTCGAATAGACACCACCAACCCAGAAATACTGTTTAAAGATCAAACCGTGTCGAGCAAAAAAAACCTACAAATTAGGACCAAGACCCAATGAACTGAACTCTTGAATACTTTTTATTAATTAAAGACATTCTTTTGTCATCTTTTTGCTTTTTGTGTAACATTAGTATTAGATGTGCCATCTGTCTCCGTCGCAGGGTCATGGTAGCAGACTCAGACTGTAACCTGATTCTGTTCTTTAGTAAGCGGCTAGTGCCTCAGGTATACAGAAATGATTAGCTGAGTGATTGAGGAAAAAGATAAAGATGGATGGTACAATAATTGTAGGTAGGGAAAATAGGAAGCAAGAAATGAGGTTAAAATATTGTAAATTGTTACGTAGCCGATTTGGCATAGCTTTGTGTGTTCTTATGTTTTTGTGTATTTTATTAGTCTGCACAGGATGGATTGTCCACATTTTGCAATCAAGAAATGTTGCGAATACTACGACTTCTTTGCCTTTTTGACTTTCTGTCTTTTCACACAAAATGCATACTTTACCCCCACATGAACAGATAAGGAGAGCCGAGTATATGAACAATACATTTATTCAGTTGTTGCACCAACATCAGTTGGCCATTAATATGACTGATTGTTGGGTGTGCGGACTCATGCCACACAATACACAAAAGGGAATGCCATATTTGGTTCTTCCTTTCTCATATTAAGGTTCAGCTTGGGCCTATTTGACAATTTTTTCGGCCACATACCACAACAGAGTTAGAAGCCCTGTGAGAACTTTTGGGAATGGATTAGATTTTAGTCATAGCTCCTTGATAAAAAGCATAGTGGTAATGGCCAAGATTGTAGAAAAGAGTAAGATTCCATTAGATGAAAAGAAAGCTTATGATGGATGGAATGTTACCCACTATGTCCCCATTCTCAGCGACAAAACTAGAAAAGGCAAGTCTTCCCCAGTGTGGACTGTGCCCCATAAAAGAAATCTTTGTCTCCAGATTAACAGCAAGAAAATTGATGATATCCAGAAATGTACATATACATATGTTCTTTCATCTCTTGATTTCCCTCCGCTAGTTCCTTCTCAAGGAACATATTTTGTTTGTGACGATCGAGCTTACACTTGGTTACCTTCTAATTTTTTTGGAACCTGCTACATAGCTTTTCTCCTTCCCCCTACATACACGGCTTCGTCAGACCATCACAAAGTTAGACATAGCAGAGGTGTATTCGATGCCAAAGACACGGCAGAGCAAGAGGGAGGAGATTTCCTTAAGGGATTCCTTCCCTTTTGGGGTCCAATGGTTAACAGCAGACACATTAGGGAATTGTTCGAGTGGTTGAGACCACTATTAATGTTACCGCAGGTGCGATAGGTAACATTACAGCAGAACTTCAAGCGGACCGTCTTATGACGCTTCAGAACCGAATTGCGCTAGACGTGATTCTAGCAGACCGAGGAGGTGTCTGTAGATTGATTGGATCTAGTTGCTGTATTCATATTCCAGATGACGCTCCAGCAGTATACCAGGCCATTTCCAAATTGCACACAATCTCCAAGTCGATACATCAGGACGAAGGAGATTGGTCTTTTATGGGATGGTTTTGGGGAATATTGTCAACTTGGGGATGGAAGATCTTAACGTTCCTTGGAGCAATTCTAGCTGTCATATTCTCTTGTTGTTTGTGTGTTCAGTGTGGTCCTGCAGTTTGTGGCCTGTTGGCTACTTTGTGCGTTTCACGGTCTGCTGCTCAGAAGACAGAGAATATTAGAATGATGGTGCAGCAACAACTTGAAGATCTAATGAATATCAGTGTTGACTCTGACTCAGATTAGCATGAGTTGGTTTGTTTTTGCCTGAGTAATGGCAAAACGAGGGTCTGAGGTTCTGAAAATTACGAATTCGTTCGTGCTCAGCCTCCATTTTGAGATCGCCGCCATTTTGTGTTGCCCTCACTCAGGCAGCTTGGCGAACGCGATGTTTTTGTCGTTTCTGCTTTGCGTGTCGGGTGTCAGGGTCTGGCCGAATACACTAATTCCTGTCTGAGCTGATTAATCCCCGCCCGGACTACATGTCACTTCACACCATTGTTTCCTTCAAGTTATCTTATCTGCTGTCCTTCGCTACATGTCTCATGCATTCTCCTGTTTCTCGACTGTCCTTCTACGACACACAGCTGTGTTTTCTCTGCTTGTAAATCGGATTGTGTGGATTTGCTTGTGATTTGCTTAAAGGGTCGAATGATAAACAGAACTGGGAGCTTGAGTTGCTTAGGTCTTAAAACATTGTCTAAAACATTTGCCTTTAGCTCATGCTCGTGTTTGATTGCATTTTGCATTGTATTGTATCGTATATAAGCCTGTGCGCCACGGAGTTAAGTGGCAGTCTCTTTTGAACCCCGTTGTACTGACGACTTCTAAGACCACTGTACTAGCTGCAGCTAATAAATACCATCTTCTACGCCAGACGAAGAGTCCGTGTCTCTGTTTTGACAAGGCAGGTGAATCCCGGGGATTTCAGGCGTACCCTGCGCCACCGGGCCTTAAGGCTGCGGTTCTCCAGTGGCACAACCAGTGCTGCAGGCCAACAAGCAGACTTTGATTTACAGGCCCTAGGCACACACAGTGCACTGTAATAGAGGCTGACTAGTAAATCAAAAATGCCAATCATGGAATCACCAATCCATAAACACAATCTACACAGAGAGCATATGCACTTTAGAACCGATCAGCAGTACCCAGAGTAATAAAAACCAACACAAATAGGTCAGAAACAATACATGAGGAAGGCAAAAAGTTCTGGGATGACCCTGCAAAAAGGGCCAAGTCCAACACCAATTTTTCAGCCATCTTGTAGCCGCCTAACGCAGTTCCCACAGCAGGTATCAACATTCAGCAATGTGAGGGCATAATGTTGGAGTATCTTCTCACAGTCATAGTTCCCAATTTTTTAGAGATCTTGCTTACCTGTATTCAAACACAACACCTTAATAACAGTTGACTTACAAAGTATGCACAGGTTATTTTTGCTGATAAATAACAGTACCTTGAGGAAATGTTCTTGCCTTAATCCAGAAACTTTGATGCCATTACATTTTGATGATGATGGGGTAAACCATGACCGCCTCAATATGACCAAAATGTGCACCAAGCCAAGACCCGATATTCAAAGTCCCTCTGGTAGAACTTGATTATTTTTTGTTTGTGGGTGGCTCTTGTTTTAGAGAAGAATGAGGGACTTTAAAAATAGCATATGCCATTTGCACCTCAGAGGGTGTAGTGGAACCCTACTTTTGTGTATATTAACCTCTACACAGGTGACTAAATTGGTTACTCTTACTAGAGCCTGTTGTGTTTCTGACAAGTCACTATCAATATTGATAAGCAGTGTGCGTTTGGTGTGGTGCACCACTTTGGGCAGCTGTGGTCCTAGGGCATCCTTGTCTGGATGCCCTATGAGGAATGGGCACTATATTATGGAACTTTTTTATGCATTGGAAATGCCAACTGAAGTAATTATTGTAAAGTGTGCAGCACACAAGAGCGGGAACAATTTTGTTACACCTGACAATAGATATACTGATAAAGTTGTCAGATATTGCACTCTTGCGTCTTGCACATTTAATGGGGAATATTCAAATGAATCTGAGCATGGAACATCTTTCAGCCTTTTGCTGACCATTTCTGATATGTGGGAAAAGGTGAAAAGAAAGCAGGAAGAAGCACCAGAATGTGAACAGTTGAAGTGGGTCAGAGCAGGGTGTACTAAGAACGAGAATGAAGTTTGGGTTTCTGTAAGGGGTTGTCCTCTGCTGCCAGACTCAATGTTGCTGCCTATGGCACATTATTTCTATGGTGCTACCGACATTGACCAAAATGCTATGGTTCATCTCTTATGCACATATTGGTTTAACCCCACGTTCCATAAAGTTGCAGCTGAGTGATTTCACAGGTGTCCCACTTGCCAACAACTGGATGCAGGTAGGAGAACGCTAGTTCTTACTAGTCGCATAGGAATATCAGGTGGTCCCTTTAACAGCATGCAGCTCAATGTTCTCAATATTTCTATTTGCAATGGGCTCCAGTACAATTTGGTAGTGATTTGTCGCTTTTTCCAATGAGTAGAGGCATAACACACTAGGAGAAATGACAGTCTTACTGTGATTTCTGTTGCTAAGAGAGATAATCCCCTACTGTGGGATCCTAGTTTCTCGAAAGAAGGAGGCTGACACATGGACAGAGACAACGCTGGTGTCTGATTGGTTTCTGCTTAGGTGGGAACCTGCATAATGAATCACTTAGATGAAATGTCATGTTTTAACTGTATGAAGCTTAATCAATCAGGGTTTGTATAGCACAACTACTCACCGGCGAGGATCTCAAGGCTCTGGAGAGGGATTGGGGGCGGCTCCATTGAGTGCTGGGTTCATCCAAAGAACCAGGTCTTGAGGTCCTTCCTGAACTGGGACAGTGTGGGGGGTTGCCGGAGGTGGAGGGGGAGGTCGTTCCAGACCTTGGCCAAGCTTATGAGTTTGGATTTGTTCAAGAAAAATTTAAAGAATCTGTTGAAAAGATTTGGAAAAAAAACAAAAGCTGCATGCATTTTTAGGTGCCTCCATGTGGCAAATCATTGGTATTAAGTCATCAGATGATGTGTTGCCTTCTCCTGGTCAGAATGCCTATTCCAGAAATTCTTGAGCAGAGGTGGGCCATTATCAGGAGTTTGAGGCGATGCTAGTCAGTGCTTCAAAGGGAAACTAGCCATTCGGAAGCTCATGGGGGCAACGATTCCAAGAAGAACAAATTATTTGCACAATTTGGAAACATAGTATCTTTCCTGGACATGTGTTGGATTTTCGTCTTCATCCTTTGTTGGAATTCTGGATCTGTAACATTTCAAAACAGTTTTGATCTAGTTGGTTTCTTATTAGAATCTGTATGATTTGTGGCATTCTCTGACGTGCATCAATTAGGAGACTGAGATTGGTGTATCTTGTCAATGGCCACTGATGAACTCATTGACTGGGCCTACTCTCTGGCCGGAATGGTACTGAGAGAGTAAAATAATATAGACCTGGCACCACATCACTCAAGGAGGGTGCGGGGAGAACGTCACCCTTGGATACACAATACAAGTAAATAGGCCTGAATAGTGCATTTTACAGCACAATGTTCAAGTAAATTGTCAGAACATCTATAGGTTTCAAAGGCTATTTGAAAGAAAGTCTAAAAAAAGATTCCCATTATTTGTGATTCTGATCTGGCCTTGTGGTGTCTTTTGGATTCTCTTCCCCATTCCTAACAAATTTGCAAAATACACCTTACCAAATGATTAATGTTCTCTCTTTCAGTTTCACAATTTCCCCATTAATGTGCCTAAAAAGACACAGGTTTTTCAGGCAGTTTACATAATATGGGTTTTCAATACAGCTTGACAGCCTATTATTTTTCAAAATATGTAAAAGATACTCATTTCCTTTTATGTCCCACTTCCTTTTATTTTGCATATTGGTTATCGTCTTGAAAGAGGCATGGGGGGAAAATAAAAAAATACACTGATCTTGCAATCCCAGGCCTTTGACTACAGGTCTGTCATAAGGTTAGGCAGAAAATAATAGTTCATAATTGGTCGTTGTAATCTTATTAAAATGATTAACCTCCCTCTGTATCTTTACTTTTTCATTGTATCCTACTTTTTCTCCCAGCGGCCTTCTTTACTAGTGGAGGCATTTTTGTAGAAGTTTATTTGGTTTTGTCGAAGACTTGCTGTATGAGCCAGTTCTTACAACGGCCTAAGGAAGATGGTGGGGATCTCGCCTACAGTTATGAGGTTGTATTATTTGGCATACATTTTTTCATGACTTTGGTTGGTTTTGGGCCGGGGGTGTGGCCACAGGGGTGTATGTTCACAGAGTTTCTTCCACTTGGTGAATCAATAGTGTCCGGTGTGGGTATCGTGGGCACATTATACTTTAAACAAACTTGCTTTAAGAAGTTAAACATTTTTCATCTTATTTAAGAGCACATTTTCTGGTATCACCCTGTTTAATCGGCTCGCTATTTGGGCTATAATCCTAATCTTCCTTATTGTATTCATGACGGCTTTCGGGAAACCTGGGGTAGGGTTAATCTTTTGAATATTGGTCAACTATTTGATGGAGATGTTCTATCTTCATTTGGGAATATACAGCAACAGTTCTTTCTTCCCTACACAGTCTTTTATAGATATATCTTCAGCTGCAGCACTTTATTTTAAGCCTTAAGGAAGAAAATTTGAGTTATTCTGATAATCCTGGCCTGGACCATATAAGGACTGCCCCACTAAACTAAAACATCGGGCTGGTCTACAAGTTAATATAGCTGTCTTCTCAGGATCATATGGAGGATATGTTACAGCAGACTGCAAATAAGTGGCGCGACCTTCTCAATGCGAAAGTAATGGTTGCTGACCTCTGGTGCAGTAATGTGTTGTCTCACTGAGCTTTGAATGTTTCCCATATTAAGGTACATCATCTCAAATATGTTAATGACAGATACTATACTCTGCTCTGGCTATTTATCATGAAACTATGGCTAGAGGACCATTGTTTCCATTATGGGTTTATGGGAGCCTCTGCAGTTCATGTTTTCTGCATCTTGTTCTGTCTTGCATTTGTATTGGAAGTTTTATGGCATCTCTAACCTTGCCGTTGTAGCTGATCTGAAGCTGATCATACTGGGACATAGACAAGCTATCCCTTCCTATCTATCTGGCTTATGTTATTTTTCTATTACGCTGCTAAGGCTGGTGTTGGCAACTGAGAACGAACCTCAAAGGACCTCATTCACGGTTGGTTGGTGGATGAGGCTGGCTCACAGGATTTGCCTGCCTAGTTTCTTTCTTCATTCCATATTCACAGCGCAGAAATCCACTGTTGCACAGCTATGTATTGAATTTATGGCTGATTTGTCTCTCTATGACCAATGTTGTTGGTTTGGTTTTGCCGCTAATTTTGCTCTAACATTATTTGCTGGATAAGTAACTTTATTGTGTCCCTTCGCTTCTGGTATTTGTAGCTTTCTTTTCTATCCCCAAAAAAGGAAAGAAAATTTCAAATAGTATAGCTACCTCCCAGATTATAGAGACCATGGGCCACATGTAGGTAGATTAGAAATTGCGAGTTCCTTATTGCGATTCCATGTGAGTCACAATTTGGAAATTGCAATCTCAAATGTATGAAACTCTAGAGTTTCATTTGTGATTCCCAGTGGGTCGGAAATAGACCTACCACATTAATATTCCTGAGGTAGGTCGCAATTTGCGACTCATTGGGAATCACTAAAAACACAGGGATGGTGGCCTGCTGGGGACAGCAGACAAACATGTCTATGTTTGCTTTTAAATATAGCAAACAAAAATGTAAATGTAGCCTGTTTTCCTTAAAGGAAAACTGGATGTATTTCAAACAGAAAAATGAAACGTTTCAGTTTCATTTGTTAAGAGTAAGCAGTGATCCATGGGGCCACTGCCTGCTCTTAAAAATGCTTTAGTATGGGGCGTGGCTTGCGCGCCGCTACGAGATGACGGATCGCGCTTGAGCTCCGGGGCAACAGAGGCTGTCAGGAAGATTTCAGCTCCACATATCAGGCATTTTGGAGTTCAGAATATGCCGTGAACATTTTGGAAGGCTCATTCTCCTTACACAATAGCGGGAAGCTAGCCTTTCTTCACCTCGAAATCTTGCTCACTGGAATTTGCGAGCGGCCGCCATTTTGTTCTTCGGTGGTGTAGCTCGCGTTTTTTCCTCAGCAACCGGACATCTCACCGGAACCTGCATTACATGCTGGGAATAAGGTGATATTTACCAAAACAGGTTATTTATATGTTTCAGGGATGCCTCATCTTGATAACAGGCAATTTTTTGGGACCTTTTAGGTTCTCTGACTTTATGGCTGCTGTCTAGGTTTCATTTTGATGTTAATTCAATGGAACATGCTAAAGATCAATTGATGAAATACCAAGCCTGTTATATCTGCTACTGTTGGTTTGACAAGTTATTATTCCAACGCTTCTTCAGCCTTTAATATGTTCTTCTTTTCTTTATCTGCAAACGGCCGCCATTTTGTGTTATAGCAATGATGACTCTGATTTCACCTCACTACTGCACCTCATATTGAGTGTATCTTTGTGATTTCTCTTGAAAATACCATATTTGATTCTATATCTTTTTTTTTTTTACAGTCTACCAACTATTTCTCTTTGGGATTTCGAATTTTCAATCTACTGACTTTTTTCTCCTTTTACCAAATCTATAAGGGAACTGCTGATACTTTGAGTGCTGCTTTTTACTTTTGTCATTTTTGGGCCCTCTTTGTGCTATCGCACAGTTTTAATAGTGTGTGTATTGTGGTTTTCCTGTTCTGTGTACACCTTCATAGCTGACACCATGGGTCTTTATCTCAAAGCTAAAGACTCAAAAGGTAATCTGAAGAGGTCAAAACAAACCTCCCCTACTCCGGAGTCAACTCAAAAAGATGCTAGTACCACATTGGATAGCATTCTGTCACGTTTGAATGTTGTACATGATATTGCTCAATCTACTAAGACCAATACTGACTTATTACAGGTGGAGGTTGCAGCTATCAGGAATGATTTTAAATCACTATCTCTTCGTGTTTTGACTGCTGAGGCACGTATTAGTGGTGTGGAGGATACTGCGCAACAACATTCTAAGTCTCTACAACAGATGGAGCACTCAATGGCGGCATTGCGGAGAGACCTCACAGAGCAGGAAGACCGGAATGGTAGAAATAATCTGCGTATTTTTGGTCTACCCGAGGATGCGGAAAAATCAGACTCCTCGATGATTGACTTCCTATACCAATGGATTCCATCTACTCTACAGATTTAGTTTCAGAAAGACTTTGAAATTGAACGTGCTCATCGCGTTCCCACTTTTCGACTCAAATCTTCGCCTCATCCTAGGGCGATGATTTTTAAACCGCTCCGTCATCAACACTCTGAACAAATTTTGGCTCAGATGAGGAAGATCAAGGCGGTCAATTTCGAAGGTCATAGGATTGCTATATCTCAAGACTTTGCCAGAGACACTGTTATTAGAAGGAAAGGTTTTCTTAATTTGCGGAAACGTCTACTGGACATAAACATCCCCTTTTCCTTTGCTGGTCCTTCGAAATTTCGTATTACCTTTAAGGGCCGCTCCCAAATCTTCTATGAACCTTCTGATCTTTCAACCTTTCTGGATAATCAAATTGAGACTCTTCTCCTGCTCCTGGTCCTTCTGGGTCTTGAACTATTTTTGTAATTCTGTTGTGTTCTCTTATATTCTGTTTGGATGAATAATCTGTATCATAGATGCATGCTAGGATTTTTCTTCTGCTAGATATCAAGATGATTTCCGTTAATTTTGCAGTTGACATGTTGTAACCTGTCGTTGAGGTGACTGTTTTTACTTTCAGTGTTTTTTCTTTTACCTTTTTACTCTATTTCACTTAATTTCAATTTCTAGCTCAGGCTTAATGATTGTTCTCTCTCTTCTTGTTTTCCTTTTTGTATATCGCTGTTTCTTCTTTCTTTCTTTTTGATTTCAATAATATGTATTGCTGAGCTTCACTGCCTCTGTTGGAAGCTTCTAGTCTTGTTCAATGTTCTTATGGTGCGCTGGTTTCGGATTCTCTGTTTTTATTGTTATTCTTATTTATTGTTACATTTACATACTGATGTGATTGTATGCCATTATTGTTCTCATTGGCTGTCTTTCTTTATCTTTTTGGGTGTATAACGCCTGTTTTTTTCTCTATATTCATCGCTTTTTCTCTTACTTTGTAATCATACCTAGGATACTTTGCGTTTAGTTGTTTTGTTCTATGTTGTGCAATCTGTCCTTGTTTGTTATTTGCGTTGTATGTTATTGATTATAATTTTATATATTCATATTCTTTTCATATTTGTTTACTCCCGTATCTTTACTTTCTTAAGTATTGATGTGACTATACTACTTAGTTTCATTCTATTCCTTGCTTAGTCTTTACTGCTTTGATTGTATGCTTATTGCTTTTTATTGATCATCATTCTGGTCTATTATCTCTGATGTGTTAGTGAACTATATGATGATATTTAATTGTGACTTATGTGTTTTGTCTTCTTATTTCTATATTTATTCTGCTAGTTTAATTAGTCTTTTATATATATTATGATTGTTAGGTAAACTTTTGTGTTGATGTATTGATTATCTCGTTGGTTATTCTGTTCTTATTGATTAATTTATATTTATTGCTATTTCTTGTTCTAATTGATACCTGATATCACTTATTGCACTATATATTGAGATTTAATCTTTTTTTTCTCTCTAGATAATAATTATATGGAGTTATTTTTTCTGAAATAAGTCTTGATTGGTTAGCTTGTGCTTAATCTTCTTTTATTTCTAGTTTTTCTTGTTTATGTAATTATACTGTATACTGTGCCTTCCTTGTATCATCCTTTATAATTTTCACTATGTATCATCTTGTAATACGGGGTTTTGGTTTGTTATTTTGTCTTTCCTGGTGGCCCCTCTGCTTGCCTCTCCATGTTGCCCCCTGGTATGAATTTGGTCCTTTATAGACCTCCGCTGGTGGGTCTCTTTCTTCTTCCTTCTCTGTTTCTCTTTCTTCTTTTCTTTTTTCTCTTTCTTGTTTCTCCACTCTATCTCCTTTTGTTTTCTCTCTTTCCCTGGATCTCCTGCTGGTGCTTCCTTTTTGTGATGTCTATGGTATGTCTTTGGATGTCTGGCTTTGTTTTTGAAAGGCTTTCTCTACTATCAATGGTTTGCGGATTTATTGTTCTTCTGTGTTTATGCCTGGTTTGAATGTTGTGTCGCTTAATGTTCATGGGCTGAATCATCCGGTGAAAAGGTAAGAAATTCTGGATTATTGTAAGTCTCTGTCTTCAGACTTAGTATTATTACAAGAAACAAAAGTTTCTTACAAAGAGGCTTTGTTGCTGAGGAAAGAGTGGGTCCTTGAAGTTTTGTGTTCTGAGGCCTTTGGTAAAAAGAATGGGGTGATAACACTAATCTCTAAAATTTCTGGCTTATCAGTAGTTTCTGCTGAACATGATTCAGAAGTACGTTGGTTGTTGTCTAGACTTTCTGACGGTGCTCTTGATCTTTATGTTATTAATATTTATGCTCCAAATAGTGATGATCCTTCGTTTTGACGTTCGATCACTAAAGAATTTGCGGAAATACCTCATAAAGGCAATCTAATAGTTGGCGGTGATTTTAATCTACCAATGGACCCGATTCTGGATAGACATTCTGCTTTCAATTCCGTCCCCCTAGAGCTCATAAACAAATGATAAATATGTGTTCCTCTGCTAACCTTCAGGATATATGATGTCTTCATAACCCTACAGGTAGTGACTTTTCTTTTTTCTCCTCTCCTCATTCTAGCTTTTCTCGTATAGATTATCTCTTGGTTCATTCGACTCTTTTACAATCTTCATTCTCCATGTATATTCATCATATCCTCGTCTCTGACCACGCGGCTGTTTCTTTTTCTCTCTTGAATCTTACTCATAAAAAAGAACCTCGTTCTTGGAGGTTAAATACAGAAATTCTGCATGATAATTCTCAGGTTATGGCTTTGACTGAAGAGATCGATCATTTCTTTTCTGATAATGAAGGCTCACTCAGCTCTCCAATAGTTTTGTGAGATGCTTTTAAATGTACTCTTAGAGGTCAAATTATTAAATGTATGGCGAAAAGGAATACTGTTATTAAGAAGGAGCTTTCGGATTTGGCAGATGATATTAAAAAACAGGAGCTTCTCTATCGACATTCTAAAGACAAACAATTATTACATAACATTAAGAACTTAAAATATTCCTACAATACTATTGTTACCAAAAGAGCTCACATTGGGGTTCAGGCTCAGAAATCCAAACGTTTACTGTTAAAGAATTGTGCAGGTAGGATTTTGGCGGCAACGTTGACATTTCAGGAATCTAATTTCCTCTCAGATATCCTCTATTAATGATAGCTTTGGTGCTAAAAAATTTCAGACCACAGAGATTCTTGAAGTTTTTCGCGAATACTACAGTAAGTTACATACTCCTACTAGCCAATCCTCTTTTGATCAGTGCCAACAGTTCTCAAAGACAATCCCTATTCAGACTGTGTCGGTTGATGATGGTGAGAAATTGGGTGGTCCGATTACGCCTGAAGAAATTAAATATTCAATTAAAGCCACACGCTCTGGAAAAGCTCCCGGACCTGATGGATTTCCCATTATGTTTTATAAAACTTTTCTTCCTTCTGTTGTTCCTCGCCTTAAGTCTGTTTTTGATGCTTTTATTCAATCGGGTTCGGTCTCTGGTTCAGCGGCAGATGCTACTATCGTGGTAATCCCAAAAGAACGCAAAGATCACTCGGATCCTAAGAATTTTCACCCTATTTCCCTTCTTAACATGGAAGCACAACTTGTTGCCAAGATATTAGCCAAGCGTTTGGAATCCTATATTCCTCGTCTTATTCAACCTTCTCAAACAGGCTTTGTCAAAGGTAGACTAGCAAGGGACAACATCCGTACCTTTTGCCATATTTTGGGCAAAGCAAAGCTGTCTAACCTTCCAGCAGCTGCTCTGGCCCTTGATGCCGAGAAGGCTTTTGACAAGGTCTCCTGGCTTTTTTTTACATGCTGTTTTGTGTGCGCATAATCACGGAGACTCTTTTGTGAATATGGTTATGTCCTTGTGTGCACATCCTAGGGCAAATATTAGAGTCAATGGGGCTACATCCTCGTTTTTAATCTTTGCCAAGGCACTAGACAAGGATGTCCCTTGTCCCCGCTTTTGTTTTTATTATCTATTGATCCGCTCCTTCGATTAATGGGGAACACCCTTTACAACGAAACCCTTACAACGCTGTACCATTACAACGCAGGTTTTACAACGAAAGTCGTTACAACGACTTTCGCTGGAGGGCGCTGTAGGATAGGGAATAGTTTAATTTACTATCCAACACCTTACCTACTATCCACGGGGACTGGAGTTGGAATAGTAAATTAAACTATTCACTATCCAGCGCCCCCCCCACGCAAGTCGTTGTAACGACTTGCGTTGTAAAACCTGCGTTGTAACGGTACGCATGGTAATACCACACGTTGTACCGTCATACATCCTCGATTAATTGACCTCCATCAGGATATTAAGGGTTTTACTTTCGGCTCACACTGTATAAAGACGGCTGCTTACGCGGATGATGTCCTCATCTTTTCTGATGACATTGTGTCGGCCATTCCCGCTATTTCAGATACTATCAATCTTTTGTCTAGTGTTGCTGGTTATTCCCTCAACAGGGACAAGACAGAGATGTTTGCCCTGAATGCTTATTGTTTTCCAGCACATATGGGAAACGCTGGATTTAATTGGCAATCTAAACAGCTTAAATATTTGGGAATTTGGTTCCATAGTACCCTATATGATACGACAGCCTACAACGAAGCTCAGACTTTACTTAAAGTGCGTCATCTTCTGGATACCTGGTCCCCTAGGCATATTTCTTGGTGGGGTCGTCTCCAAACGTTGAAAATTATGATAATGCCCATCAATAACTTTGTGTCCTCTATGCTCCCTGTGAAGTTATCCTCTTCTTTTTTTCATTAAATTGATTCCCTCACATCTAAATTCCTCTGGAATGATAATAGAGCTAGAATTGCTTATACATTTTTGAGAAAGCCTTATGATATGGGTGGTTGTAATTTTCCCGATTGGGAGAAATATCAAGTTGCTTTCTTAGCTTCTCAAGGGGTTCTTTGGTTTTCTTCTGTCACTTGTCACACGCCTTCCTGGGTGTGAATTGAACAAGATCTATCTTTTCCTTTACCTTCTTCTTCCTTTCTCACTACATCCACCTTATTTATTCCGTTCTCTCAATTGATAAGAAAGTTCCTACTCCAATTCATAAATCGAGGTGGTCTTCATTGTGGCGTAATCCTAGAATTAAAATTATTGTTGATCCTAAATTGATGACTTATTGGGCCACTAAAGGAATTACGCTAGTTCGTCATCTTTACGACTCGAATAATGATCCATTACCCTTTTCCTCCCTAGCTCAACAATTTTCTCTTACTAATTTGGATTTTTATACCTTTTTGAAAATCAAAGTTGCTCTTGCTAAACTGCGTCTGGATCCAAATTCTCTTACTATTACATTATTGCAGTTGTGGCTTAGATCTGGACATGTGGCTTCTAAAATTGATAAATTTTTGTCTTCCACTCCTTCTGCCTTGCTTACTGTTACCCAACAGGAATGGCTACATCACTTTGGTCAGGAGATTACTGACCATATATCTTCAGACTCTTGGCAGTTGATTGGGAAGCTTTCTCTTCGCAATAAAATTGCCCCTTCTTTAATTCAATCTACATTTTTCTCTCTCAATCTTCTACACTGGACTCCAGTACGCCTACATTCTCTTAATCTTAAAGATGATGATCTTTGTTGGAGTTGTCGTCTGGCTGCAGGTGATTATCCACATATGTTTTTTGAGTGCTCGCTACTACAACCTTTTTGGGATTTTATACATAAACATCTTATGTTCATTTTTAAGATTCAATTCCAGCTCTCCTTTCCTATGATTGTGTTGGGTCCACTGGCATCCTTAGTACCTTTGCCTTTGGACTCCTTAGAGTTACAATTATTAGATCTTTTATTGACCGTGGCGGTTACAGTTGTCCTCATGGAATGGAAGTCTTTTTCTTCCATCTCCTATCATACTTGGTGGGCGTGGGTCTCTTTTTTAAGAAGTGCACACATTTCGGTAGATGAGGCCCATCTTTCCCCCTCTATCTCTAGTGGTGTCTGGAGAGCTTTGGATGCATATATGGATTTGGCATCTAAAAGGTTGGTTGATCAACATCCCTTTGTGACGTCTAGTTGACTATTATAATTTTTGTCTATAGGTAGTGCCGCAGGAGATACTTCCTTCCTTCCTTCCTTCCCTCTCTTTTCCCCTTCCCCCTTGCACTCCTTTCTATATTTTCTGTTTCTTTCTCTTTCTGTATCCTTCTATCTTTGCGCTCTTTCTTTTTTCTCGTCTCCACTCTTTCTCTATATATTCTTTTTTGTATCAAAGTGATACTTTTGCTGTTCATTAAGGTTCATTTGCATAACTCTTATTTCTTCTATATTATATTTATGAATTCTGTTAGAGGAACTATTTGTGACTAGCTCACGGTTATTATATTGTACTTCTTTTTTCCTTTTTTTATTTCAAATGTATCAATTTTTATTGTATTTAACTATTTATATACTTCTTGAAAACTAATAAAATTATTGAACAAAACAAAATGATTTTGTATGCATTCACAAAAGGGAAGGGTCCTCTGGAGCCCCCTTCCTGTTTGCGAATGGGTTACCAACAAATTGAATTTGGTGGTAAAAAGCGCATTTCTGTTGCATAATGTTCAAACATGGCACAGTTATTCGCTATTAGGAAGCAATGCTCTTAACATGCACCTTATCTTCCAAATACTAAATCGCAAAACTCTAAATGCAATTCGGCAACAAGTTACCAAATCGCTATTTGGGCTTTGTACATGCCAAAAACATTTTTGGGTTCACAAATTGGCAGATTCTGCAAATCAGCCCTCATGAAATAGCACATCAGAGTTGCAAGTATCACAACATCAGTAATCTCAGCATAAACATTAATTCAAACATTAGCTTTATAAATATTTTGACAATTCATTAATTTTCTCTTGAAATATGGACCGATCATTTCATGAAAATACACTAATGGTGCTCTCAAAAAATAGCTTGATATTTTTATTAAAGAAATTAATTTTCAGCAAATGACTCCATGCCAATTTATGAGAATGCAATTTCTGTCCCAAAGTTCCAGCTTCTTTATTTCTAATAATTAACAATTTTCCTCAAACATGAGATAAGCAATGCCTTAAAATACACAATGTTTGTTCTCAAATATCAGCTTTTCATTTTTGGCAAATATACTTATTTATTACCAGACTTATTTAGAGTTTGGCGGACAAGTACTCTGTTTCAAACTTGCTTTATAGCCTATCTGCTGTACTATAAGACCATTATATCATAATTCCATGTAGTAAGGCGTACAGGATATCCATTGTGTTTGTGACAGATTACCTGTCCATCAAATTCCAAATCTAGCCCATGGTCACCAAACAATCGTTAGTCATTTTCAAAAGATGCCACTGTTGTAGCTTTTCATTTTTAGAAAATACACTAATATAGACACATAGGGACCCATTATGATGTCGGGCGGATTGCAACCGCCAGGCTGGCGGGGGCAATCCACCCGACATCCAGGCTCATTTCCCCCCTGCCATATTAGTATGGAGGGGGGACCGCGGTGGACGGAAAGACCGTACGCCGCTTTTCCACCCCGGTTGCCTTGCAGCTGGGGCGGAAAAGGAATAATATGATGGTGGTGTCTATCAGACACCGCCAGTCATATTATGATGGGCGTCTGTAGGTGCCTTTCCGCGGCGGCGATGCAATGCGGACCCCCGGAGTGAAGGAGAGGTGGGGGGTGCACACGGGGGGTACCTGTGGTACCCTCCTTCATTTGCATAAACAAAGCGGCAGGCACCGCGCGGTGCCTGCTGCTTCGTTTATGCAAATGCATCAATGCATTTTTAGCATTGTGGCGTTCGGTGCAGAGAGCACCACCCGCCACAATGCTAAAAATGCATGAGGTGCCCGCCACAGTGGCGGGCACATCCTAATACCCCCCTCGGGACCCCCGCCCTTATGGCGGGCGGTCCCGAATTCCGACAGGATGGCGGGTGGACAAAGTCCGCCCGTCGTCCAAATGAGCCCCTAAATGAGAGCTTAACATTAACACCAAGGGGCTCATTAGGATGACGGGCGGACTTTGTCCGCCCGCCATCCTGTCGGAATTTGGGACCGCCCGCCATAAGGGTGGGGGTCCCGTGGGGGGTATTAGGATGTTCCCGCCACAGTGGCGGGCACATCATGCATTTTTAGCATTGTGGCGGGAGGTGCTCTCTGCACGACCCGCCAGAATGCTAAAAATGCATTGATGCATTTGCATAAACAACTGTTTATGCAAATGAAGGGGGATACCACAGGTACCCCCGTGTTCACCCCCACCTCTCCTTCACTCTGGGGGCCCGCAGGGGGCCCCCAGTGTGAAGACCGCATTTGCATTTGCATTTGCATAAACAATTGTTTATGCAAATGAAGGGGGTTACCACAGGTACCCCCGTGTGCACCCCCCACCTCTCCTTAACAATGGGGGCCCGTAGGGGGCCCCCAGAGTGAAGACCGCATGAATTTGCCGCCGCGGAAAGGCACCTACAGACGCCCATCATAATATGGCTGGCGGTGTCTGATAGACACAGCCACCAAATTATTCCTTTTCCACCCCGGCCGCAAGGCCTTTCCGTCCGCCGAGGTCCCCCCGCCATACTAATATGCCAGCCTGGCGAGGGCAATCCGCCCGACATCATAATGGGCCCCCAAGTACTCTAAATTACTTTTGTGACAAATTGTTGAATACCACCACACTTACCCATCATGCACCCATTAACAACTTTGCTTCAACTCTTGTTCTCACAATAACATAAATTCCAGGTGAAGCTGGTGCATCAAAAGCCACTGAAGAAGACAATGGTCGTCAGAAAGAGATACACTGGAGCCACATCCCTTGACAACCAGTGTAGAAGAGAATTAGCTACGCAAATTTAAGGGGCAGGCACTGGAAATAGAGGGGTCGATTGACCAAAGCATTTATGAGTAAGGGAAGCCATACTACGGGAGTACTCTTTTTCATATTTCTGCATGCCATTGTGAATGTGCCACAAAATGTCAATTAGTAATAGTGTAAAGTGGACACAGCTCTTTCTATCTGTAGAGGCTGTATATACATTTTCCTTGAATAGTTCAATTTGAATTCCATTTTGGATGTTTTGTGGACAGACTACTTTATGTACTCCAAAATGCTTTTGGGATAGAGTTTGTAAAGGTGAATGACCCAATCCTGGATTACGAAAAACTCATATAGACTATTTCACTGTGTGGTAAGGAGAGGGGGTTTGGATGCTGCGCAGCATGGCTGCACTAAATTAAATCCTTTGCTGGCTCAGCCATGTGGAATAAGTGGTGAGGCAAAAGAGCAGAGAATCATTGGATACCACTAGCGTCATGACCCAAAATGGTGCTTCAGTGAAAAAGTGAGAGGGAGAGAGAGATTTTAGGGGGTGTGAGAGTAGCAAGAGAGGAATTGTGTAAGATGGGGGCTTGTCACCCCTGCAAGCTCCTCAGCAGTACAAAGGGACCTTGCTGTCAAACAGTATTTTCAACAGCTTGGCCGTAGTATTTGCAAGGTCAAAGTTGTGAGCAATAGTACTCAAAGGGGCATATTCTCAAGGACTATCAGCAATTTATCTGCACTTTAGCGCCGCAAAAGTGGCGATAGGTTTATCTGCCTATTCACAAGCTGGTGCAAACTGCCGATATCGCCACTTTTCCAGTGATAGCTGCAGCAAAAAACATCGCCACGGATGAGAGCGACAACTAACGCTAATGATATGCAGGGTAGGCGTTCCCGTGCAAAAACACACGAAAACACCACTTCATGATATTCTCAACGATCAGCCAGATTGGCGATGCGATCCAAAAACAGGCGATAAGGCGCGTTAGCAGCAGGGATTTAACACCTGCCTTCTATTGGTGTTAAGCAGGACGACAACCTGCAGTATAAAAGGGAGCCCAGCCCAGAGCCACATCTGAAGACCAACACATGTCATGGAGCTACTGATCATGCAGCTCGGTGAACCAAGAGGGCCACAACACCCACCGCTACCACCCCCAGGCCCTCCCCCATACTACCACAGAGGCAGCGCAGAACAAGCCAGCGGACCTTCCGAAAACGCACCAGCCTCACAGACTTAATGCCAGAGGATGTCATTGTCCACCACAGGCTCAAAAGGACAACCATCTTCTGCATCCTGAATCACATTGCCCACAGGCTAACGGTACCAACACAGCGGAGAACCAACATCCCTCTGCAGACAAAGCTGCTGGCTGTGCTGCACCTGTTAGCCTCTGGTACCTTCCAACCAACAACTGCCAGAGTTGGAGGAGTCTCACAGCCAGCCCTATCAAAGTTCCTCACATCTGTCTTGGATGCCATCATCAGCTTGGTACCCCAGCACCTTCACTTCCTCCACGCTGCACAGGAACACCTGGAGACTAAGCAAGGCTTCTACGCCAACACACGTGCTGGGGGAAATTGACTGCACACATGTCCTACTTGTGCCCCCTGCCGACACTGCACACAATTACCACAACATAAAGTGCACACATTCCATCAATGTGCAGGCAATAGTGGACCACCGGGGACTCTTCACCAACGTCGTTGCCAACTACACAGGCAGTGTGCATGATTACTACATTTTCCGACAGTCCATCATCAACCACCACTTCCAGGATGGCACCTATGGAAATGCACTTCTCGTTGGTCAGTACCAAATGAACACACCACACACCTCAACTCCACAATCATGCAACTCACAACTGTGGGAATGCACATGTTACAAAATCACATACAACATGCCAAACAACATGCCCACCTACCAGACATGACAACACAAGTAACTGTGGTAACCGTGGCCAGCCATGTAGACAAACAATCCACATCATGGCACCTCTGCCACACAATTGCAGAATGTGGGGAGAGCTTAACAATAACACCAAGGTGCTCATTAGGATGACGGGCGGACTTTGTCCGCCCGCCATCCTGTCGGAATTTGGGACCGCCCGCCATAAGGGCAGGGGTCCCGTGGGGGGTATTAGGATGTTCCCGCCACAGTGGCGGGTACATCATGCATTTTTAGCATTGTGGCGGGCGGTGCTCTCTGCACGACCCGCCAGAATGCTAAAAATGCATTGATGCATTTGCATAAACAACTGTTTATGCAAATGAAGGGGGATACCACAGGTACCCCCGTGTTCACCCCCACCTCTCCTTCACTCTGGGGGCCCGCAGGGGGCCCCCAGTGTGAAGACCGCATTTGTATTTGCATTTGCATAAACAATTGTTTATGCAAATGAAGGGGGGTACCACAGGTACCCCCGTGTGCACCCCCCACCTCTCCTTAACTCTGGGGGCCCGCAGGGGGCCCCCAGAGTGAAGACCGCATGAATTTGCCGCCGCGGAAAGGCACCTACAGACGCCCATCATAATATGGCTGGCGGTGTCTGATAGACACAGCCACCAAATTATTCCTTTTCCACCCCGGCCGCAAGGCCTTTCCGTCCGCCGAGGTCCCCCCGCCATACTAATATGCCAGCCTGGCGAGGGCAATCCGCCCGACATCATAATGGGCCCCCAAGTACTCTAAATTACTTTTGTGACAAATTGTTGAATACCACCACACTTACCCATCATGCAACTATTAACAACTTTACTTCAACTCTTGTTCTCACAATAACATAAATTCCAGGTGAAGCTGGTGCATCAAAAGCCACTGAAGAAGACAATGGTCGTCAGAAAGAGATACACTGGAGCCACATCCCTTGACAACCAGTGTAGAAGAGAATTAGCTACGCAAATTTAAGGGGCAGGCACTGGAAATAGAGGGGTCGATTGACCAAAGCATTTATGAGTAAGGGAAGCCATACTACGGGAGTACTCTTTTTCATATTTCTGCATGCCATTGTGAATGTGCCACAAAATGTCAAATAGTAATAGTGTAAAGTGGACACAGCCCTTTCTATCTGTAGAGGCTGTATATACATTTTCCTTGAATAGTTCAATTTGAATTCCATTTTGGATGTTTTGTGGACAGACTACTTTATGTACTCCAAAATGCTTTTGGGATAGAGTTTGTAAAGGTGAATGACCCAATCCTGGATAACGAAAAACTCATATAGACTATTTCACTGTGTGTTAAGGAGAGGGGGTGTGGATGCTGCACAGCATGGCTGCACTAGATTAAATCCTTTGCTGGCTCAGCCATGTGGAATAAGTGGTGAGGCAAAAGAGCAGAGAATCATTGGATACCACTAGCGTCATGACCCAAAATGGTGCTTCAGTGAAAAAGTGAGAGGGAGAGAGAGATTCTAGGGGGTGTGAGAGTAGCAAGAGAGGAATTGTGTAAGATGGGGGCTTGTCACCCCTGCAAGCTCCTCAGCAGTACAAAGGGACCTTGCTGTCAAACAGTATTTTCAACAGCTTGGCCGTAGTATTTGCAAGGTCAAAGTTGTGAGCAATAGTACTCAAAGAGGCATATTCTCAAGGACTATCAGCAATTTATCGGCACTTTAGCGCCGCAAAAGTGGCGATAGGTTTATCTGCCTATTCACAAGCTGGTGCAAACTGCCGATATCGCCACTTTTCCAGTGATAGCTGCAGCAAAAAACATCGCCACGGATGAGAGCGACAACTAACGCTAATGATATGCAGGGTAGGCGTTCCCGTGCAAAAACACACGAAAACACCACTTCGCTATATTCTCAACGATCAGCCAGATTGGCGATGCGATCCAAAAACAGGCGATAAGGCGTGTTAGCAGCAGGGATTTAACACCTGCCTTCTATTGGTGTTAAGCAGGACGACAACCTGCAGTATAAAAGGGAGCCCAGCCCAGAGCCACATCTGAAGACCAACACATGTCATGGAGCTACTGATCATGCAGCTCGGTGAACCAAGAGGGCCACAACACCCACCGCTACCACCCCCAGGCCCTCCCCCATACTACCACAGAGGCAGCGCAGAACAAGCCAGCGGACCTTCCAAAAACGCACCAGCCTCACAGACTTAATGCCAGAGGATGTCATTGTCCACCACAGGCTCAAAAGGACAACCATCTTCCGCATCCTGAATCACATTGCCCACAGGCTAACGGTACCAACACAGCGGAGAACCAACATCCCTCTGCAGACAAAGCTGCTGGCTGTGCTGCACCTGTTAGCCTCTGGTACCTTCCAACCAACAACTGCCAGAGTTGGAGGAGTCTCACAGCCAGCCCTATCAAAGTTCCTCACATCTGTCTTGGATGCCATCATCAGCTTGGTACCCCAGCACCTTCACTTCCTCCACGCTGCACAGGAACACCTGGAGACTAAGCAAGGCTTCTACGCCAACACACGTGCTGGGGGAAATTGACTGCACACATGTCCTACTTGTGCTCCCTGCCGACACTGCACACAATTACCACAACATAAAGTGTACACATTCCATCAATGTGCAGGCAATAGTGGACCACCGGGGACTCTTCACCAACGTCGTTGCCAACTACACAGGCAGTGTGCATGATTACTACATTTTCCGACAGTCCATCATCAACCACCACTTCCAGGATGGCACCTATGGAAATGCACTTCTCGTTGGTCAGTACCAAATGAACACACCACACACCTCAACTCCACAATCATGCAACTCACAACTGTGGGAATGCACATGTTACAAAATCACATACAACATGCCAAACAACATGCCCACCTACCAGACATGACAACACAAGTAACTGTGGTAACCGTGGCCAGCCATGTAGACAAACCATCCACATCATGGCACCTCTGCCACACAATTGCAGAATGTGGGGAGAGGTGGGAACCAAGTCTGTGCGAAGGAGTGACCAATGAATAAGCATGTACACAATGCCAAGTGTGGCTGTGATGGGCTGGACAGACTTCAGTACGCAGGGCACAGACATGTCCATATTGACATATACTGCTGGTGTTTGTAGTGTTGTGGTTTGTGGACGCAGCAATGTTACCTCAGGCAGTGGGGAAGACCTTGGACATGTACCTATGTCGTCCCCCTGTAAGCGTAAGCGGAGTGGGCTGGGCTGGTGTACGCCAGTCCAGCGTAGGAGTGGGAATAAATAGCCCGGGATCTGGGTGTAGTTCACTTCCGAGATGACCACCAAAGTAAATACTGCAGGTGTCTCTGTGTCTGCCATATCCTGACCATAGGCCTGCACACACGTGGCCGACCACCTTCAATGGCCAATATCACAGTGCTGTTGTCAGGCTTGTGGACATGGGCATACAGTCATGACAATGGTGTGTCTTAGGAGTGCAAGTGATGCAACCGTGCAACGCACACAAGTAAATAGGCTTGTGTGAGTGAGGAGCAGCTGTGAGGCAACGTAATACACATGGATGCCAGTCATTTGCCACAAGCAATACATGCCAAACATGAATCCCAAAGTTGCACACATCACACACCACTGAACTAATAAGCCTGCCAACAGAGAATGCAGAACCACTGATTGATACATATCTCTCTCCCCTGTCACAGGTGATCAAGGATATGCACTCTGCCCGTGGATGATGACACCCCTCCAAAACACGAACACCCAGGCCCTGAGGCAGTACAATGCGGCCCACAAAAGCACCAGGGACATTGTGGAGCACTCATTTGGCGTGTTAAAGTCATGTTTCAGGTGCCTGGACATCACAGGTGGAAGACTCCTGTACTGTCCAGAAATAGTGTGCAAGATGATCATTGCATGTTGCATGTAGCACAACATATGTGTATGCACCAATGCCCCATGGATCCAAGTGCCAGATGCACCGGACTATGATGATGAAGATGAGGCAGATGGACCACACCCCAGTGCAGCTGCAGCAGGATTAGCCTGAAGGAACCCAATCATTAAAAATGTCTTCATATGAGCATGTCACATTGTGTCTGTCCTTAGCAATCAAGGGACAGGGCAAAATGACCACTGGCACAGCATGTGCAAATAAATTCATTCCAACACACATTCCCTGTGTGCATGTCAGTCCTATGCATACGCACATCACTCTGACAAGTGTAAGTGTAACATTTAGTGCTAACAGTCTCACAAATGGCAAGTAGATGGTGGGTGTGTCACCTCTGTAGAGAGAGGCTGTTTAGGGTGTCACGTATTCAAAATGCCATTTCAGGGTGTCAAAGATAGTACGTTATCCCATTCAGCAGTGTATCACATGGGTCAAAATTCATGACATAAAGTGTGTAATTTTTGACCAAGAAAAGACAATAAGACGTCCTTTGGGGTCAAATATGTACCACCATGATGCAGAGAGTTGCACCCTGTGACTCAAGTCCCACAACATTAGCAACATGGATGTGAGGGGGAATCACTGCCCTTACATTCATCCATACTTTCATACTTGATTGATCATAGACATGACACATCTTTGTGAATTAGAATGTTTCATTCACATTCGGTGAAGTGTTGAGGCTGGAGCAGTACAGGGCCATGCAAATCCCACTTTACATTGTTGGCCCGTGAAGGGCCAGCCAGAGTTCTTTAGGGATTGACAAGTACATCAGTCGAGGAAGAGTTCAGTCCGCAGTCTGATTGCTGTGTCCTTGGTAACCAGACAGAATATGGCAGTCCATGTTGAGGTCCAAGGTGAGTGTCCCTGAGTGTATCGGGGGACAGGGGAAGGTGTTATTCCAGGGCATGATGCAGAGGGCAGAAACAAGCTGAAACCGGCCATATGGCGGAGATGAATGCTACCACTTCATTCCTACCACAAAGCCAGGTTCATCATCATCTTCGTCCTCTGATGTGTCAGGTGCCGCACATGCGGGTGGTGGTGTTTTGTCTGCATCACTGTGTGGCAGTGACACATTTGGGGCCGGAGGTGGTATGTCTGCCGCACTGTGTTGCACTGACACTTCAGGGGGCAGAGATGTGGATAGAGTAGTAGCAGCAGCGGCTCATCTCGTTTTAATGCTACCCAGTAGAGCTCTTTCTATCCAGGCCCTAGCCTCCCTTCACTGGCTTCCGATGAGGCAACAAATTATCTTTAAAGCTCTGTGTGTCAGCCACCACATCCTACAGGGGAAAGGGCCCACCTATCTGCATGACCTACTCACCCCCTATGTTCCGACCCACCAACTGAGGTCAAGTGCGATGGGGCAGGTCAGTGTTCCGGCCATCATAAGAGTAAGAATGGGTTGCCGTTTCTTCCGCTTTCTGGCGGCAAACATTGGAATAAACTTTCCCTAGGTCTCTGGCTGGAGTCCTCTGAGACAATCTTTCGGAAAAAACTTAAGACCTGGCTTTTTCCATCTTTAAGCCTTCCCATCTAACTCTTCTTCTGTTATCTCTTCTCTGCTCCACTCAGGGTCCTTCTTTTGCCGCAGCGCGGGGACACACTAGTTAGTGTAACCATGCGCTTTACAAATTTGTTTATTATTATTATTATTATGATCCGCGCCAGGCCTTGTGGTGGCAATGCCATGACGAGGATCTGCAGGACATGGAAGATCACAGCTACATCTCTCTGGTGTGAAGCCGTGGCAAACATTCTTTCCACCTGCATCCGCTCCAAGCTCTCCATCATCCTCCTTATGTGTCCCAACTCCAGATGACATCGCTGGAGCCACTCTGACTAGACAGTTGTTCTTGGCTCATTGTCATGACTCCAGCAATTTCAGCCATGGGTTGTTGGAGAGCATTGAGCGGACAGTGGCTGTCCGTTAGGGACTGTAAGTGGTCCCTGATGGGACTTAGCCACTCACGTATGGCATCTAGTTTGGCTGCCATGGGGTCAAATCCCACCAGCAGCTGATCAGCCATCTTCTCCTGGCACCCTAACACACTGCATTGGTATGCCCTGTGTTGGTTGTGGGTGTCCTGGGAGATAGCCGTGGTGGTGGGTGCTTCCTGCTGTGTGATTTTTGCTGGTGGTGGGGTCTCCTCGATGTACCTGGGCTGCCCTGCTCCTGGAGGTTGTGTGCCCGAGCTGTCCATGAGCTGTTGGAGGGCGTTAGTGTCGATGTTGGGGGGGGTCATCTTTATCATCAGTGCTGAGTTGTTGGGTCTGCTCTGCAGGAGGTGTGGATTCTCCCTCTGCAATGTGATGGGGAGATGCAGATTGACATTGTGTTCACATGTATGTTCACGTATTGTACAAGTTTACTGACAGATTGCATGACAATGTACATTGTGACTGTTTGTGAGGAGATGCCTATTTGATGCGGGACAGTTGACATTTCTACACCATCACGGATGTGAGGTTTACTTGTACATTATCATCCCACAGTTTCCTGGTATGCCAAATGCAAATGGTCATTTTCTACACACAATCGGCAGAAGTTGTGTTGTCTGTTCTGTTGTGAAAGTGTTGCAGTTTATACCACATTGTTGTCAATGGTGAGGTGCTCTGATTCTTATGTTTGTGTGCTGCTTTGTGGGTGACTTGCCCCTTCAGCCCTGATTTGGCTGGCCCTTATCCCTTTCAGGTGGTGTGCCTTTCACTTCTGTGCTTATACAGTGCTGAGATGTTGCAGACTTGGGTAAATTGGGCTCTTGATCGGAGTTGTGACTCTTGGGCATGGTTTGTCCACAAATGTGCTATACTTATACTTAATTGTGCATGTGTACCATTGTGCCCATCTCCCCCCGTCCCTGGTCATTACTCACCCTGTTGCTGTTGGCTCAGGTCATGTTGTGCAGTGTCCGGTCCCCCAACTACTGCCACCGTCTCCCCAATGATGCCTTGAGACACCATTTCCTCCATCTCATCCAGCTCCTGGTGTTTCGCTAGACTCCCACCTCCAGTCTGCATTGCTGCTTTCAGGTTGTTAGCGAGTTTCAGCTTGGTTTTGTGCTTCACATCAGCCCAGCGCTTCTTGCAGTCCTCCACTTCTCTTCTCTTCACTCCGACTGCATTCACCTTGGCCAAGATGGACTGCTATATTGTATTTTAGTTGCTAATAATACAGTGGAGGTGATGAACAGTTGGTGGTGGTGTTCTATCATCTCCGTAATGAGGATCTTGTTTTCCTGCGGACTGAAAAGCGGGTTCCTCTTCTTCTTTTCCTGGCCCTTCCCTGACCCCGAGGTCCCAGGCTGGTCCTCCGTGGGCCTTGTGGGGCTCTGGTTGTCCTCTGTACTTTCGCTGGCTACCTGCAGGGTGCTTCATTGTTGTTTGTGTTTTTTGTTGCCGCTTTTATAGTGCTTTTCCCCTCCTGACTTGTGAGACTTGTAGGCCTGGCGCTGCTTATAGCTGAATTTTGTATCGCAGTTGGGCCCATCGCAACTTTTTTCACGTTCAGGTTTAGATTTGTATCACTGTCTGGTAATTTGATCGCGAACATTTGACGCATTATCGGGAAACTATCGCATGCTACCGATATGTTGTGAGTACGACGTTAACACAGAATTATATTCCCATGATAGACGGCGATATGAAAAATTGCATTAACCTATTTTGGCAATGATTATCGCACGTTCTTGAGAATATCCCCCAAACAGTGCATCAAGTGCAAATTGATGGGCCTGGGGTGCCATTATAAGGAAGGCACTGCGCTTGAGAGTAGGAAGTTAATTCTTTACGGGAGCTGTAAGTAATATACAGAGAGACATGTAGGTCAGTTTATGACAGGTATTTATTTCTAAAACAATAGTATTCAGGTGCTCACACAATAAGTGACAATGAACGTGACATGAAAAGTGAGGGTGATAATAAAATAAAGACATCGCATTGACAACAATAGTAAGAACTCCTCCGAAAATTTTTACAGAGTGAAAGGAGTTCATTTTCTGGGGGGTCGACGGCGTTTCAATCTCAATTATTCAAGATCATCTTCAAGACACATAGTAGGCGAGCAAGCTGAATTAGGAATTGGGCGGTAAAGACAACATCAATTAGGGCAAGAGCCTGCAAGCTGCTGCAGTGTTGTTCACTGAAGCTTGTGATCGAAATTTTGTATCAGGTATGAATCGCCCGATACTGGAGGACCAGCCGGGTTGTTCAGAGGCGTCACTCTGGGCCGATTGTTTATTTAAGGCTGAGACCAGGGCATGGAATGAAAACCTGGTACTGGAGAGCAGAGCGTGTCCTGCTGCTGCTGGAGTCTGAGCTGAGTGCGAGAGGGTGTGAGAGGAATTGTGTAAGACATGAGTTTGTCACCCCTGCAAGCCCCTCAGCAGTACAAAGGGACTGTCAATCAGTATTTTCAACAGCTTGGCCGTAGTATTTGCAAGGCCAAAGTTGTGAGCAATAGTACTCAAAAGTGCATCAAGTGGAAATGAATAGGCCTGGAACGCTATTATAAGGAAAGCAGATCCCGTCCTCTATACAGGACGCTGCCCTACCACTAAACTGAGTTGATTTATATCAACATGCAATAATATTGTATTCATAATATTGTCTACCACAATATCTTAAATTTAAGTATATATGTATAGGGAAGCATAGATTTATTATCCTAAGGCCAGATCCATTTACCTTGACTATATGTGTAATTAATTTACACTTGCCTATGTATACCAAACATTGACAATATGTTTGTAAACGATATTCTGGACATGATATTATTACATGTCAATAAATAACTTGATTCTTGGCATACAATCTTGGGGGACCACTTTGTGGCCCTCATTGCCATAATTAACTCCTCAGATAAAATCCGACATCGAGGTTTGTGGAATTTATCAGGTGCGATAAATATTACACAGTTTAAATTTTGCTCATGAAATGAGGCCTGATTATGATGACAATGGGACCGCCACTGTCAGCCCGTTAGTGACAGTCCCATCGCCTTCGCAGTGAGGATTCCCACCCGCCACATCATGATTGCGGGTGGATGAGTGGCAGTCGGAGAGACCCACTGTCACAGATCTAACAAGCTCCTTAAGCCTGTCAGAGGGAGTTGTATTCCCTACAGTGGTGGCGGTGCCTGCCATGCACCATTGTAGCGATTACAATGTCCCTTTCCGCCCGGCGTTTCATGACGCATAACCATGAACAGGGAAGTGAAAAGAGGCTTTGCGAGCCTGTAGCGCACCCCCCTTCTCCCTGGCCATCAGCTGTGGGTTTTAGGGATGCTGCCTCCTACATATCCCTGCACCATGTGACAGGCACCACATGGTGCCTGTCACATAGTGCAGGGATATGTGTAGTGTCCCCTTTTTGAACTGCAGCGCGTGCCTGCACAATATGCACAATATAGGCATTGCGACCGCTATTGTGGTGGTCGCATCCTAATGTCTATGGTGGGACCACCGATAGCCTGTCGGGCGGTCCCATTTACGAAAGGATGGCAGGGGAACAAAAGTCCGACCACCATCTTAATCAGCCTCTTGGTGCAGCAACATTAAAAAAAGCTGTATGCCCTGTTTTTTTCTGAACCTTTTTCCCACTTTAAGTTCTAGAAGTTTTGAGCTACCAAAACGGTACAGGGGAGGCAAACTTTATCACATCAGGTAATTACTGGGTGCGATAAAGATCACTCCACTTATAATTTAAATAACTGTGCAAACAAGTTTGCACAGGAATTGCAGTTTTCTAGCCCTTGTGAAATCAGGACATCTGTCAGTCCACCCTGCTATGAGCTGTACACTCCAGGCACTCTGAACACTGCCCTAGTGCTCTTACCCTTTCATTTCCATTTCTGTGCTCTTTAACATCATTGGACAACAAACCTCCAAGCCCGCTACCGCCTCAGTGCAGGCTTCCAAAGAGCTCTGCGACAACTTCGCCAACTTCTTTGAGGACAAGACCAACAAGATTGAGCTCTCACTGTACATCAACATCACCCCCACAGCAGGAGTATCTTGCCTGAGACTAATGACAACGCATCGAAGCCCCCTTCAAAATCCTGGAAATCTTTCATCCCTATACATGAAGCAGAGATAGTCAAACTGATCTCCACATCTAAACCCTCCTCCCACGCCCTAGATCCTCTACCCCACAACTAACCAAAAACCTGAAACACTCCCTTGCCCCGCTCTGGTGCAAGATCATTAACAGCTCCCTGAAAACCGGAGTCGTTCCAGACTGCCTCAAAGTCGGTCAAGTCACGCCACTCCTGAAAAAACCTGGCCTAGACACAAAAGATCTGAATAATTTCTGACCAGTTTCTGACTTACCTGTTCTATCCAAAACCTTGGAAAGATGCATGCTCCTTCAACTAACTCAGCAGATGGATAGCATCAACCTTTTCGACTCCCACCAATCGGGTTTCAGAAAAGGTTGCAGCACTGAAACTGCGATCCTTAATGTCATTGATGACATCCGCAAATCACTTAATGCGGACCAATGCTGCCTTTTCTTCCTCCTAGACTTATTGGCAGCCTTCAACACAGTTGACTGCAAACTTCTCATCAAAGTGATTCAAGAAAGGGCAGGTCTAGATGAGGTGGTCCTACACTGGTTCCTTCACAACCGCACCCAAAGAATAAAAATCAAAAGCGTTGCGTCCGAACTACACCCGGTCCCCCAAAGTTCAGTGCTCTCCCGCAACTTTTCAACATTTACATGGTACCCCTCACCAACCTTCTTAGAAAAGCCAACATCCCCTTCAATCTGTGTGCTGATGACACACAGGTCTACCTGGAAATCACCTCCATTGAGGACATTCAGTGACTCAATGACACACTCAGAGAAGTCCAACACTGGCTATCAAGTGATCACCTAAAACTCAATCAGGACAAAACTGAATTACTCCTCATCTCTAACAAAGAAGAGAACCCACAAATTGGGGAATGGCTAAAAGCGATCGATGAGCTCAACGGTAACCTCACCCTGGCGAACTCTGTAAAATCACTAGGTATCACCCTGGACCCAAAATTGGGCATGAACATACACATTAAGAACTCTTCAAAAAGTGCCTTTCTTAACTTGAAGCTATTGACCAAAATAAAACCTTTCATCCCGCCCAAAGACCTCAAGCAAGTCACCCAAGCATTGGTGTTGTCTAGCTTAGATTATGGGATCGCATCCCTCTCAGGTACATCAAAATCACACCTTGCTCCCCTCAAAACAACCATCAACGTAGCAACCAGAATGGTCACAAGAGTGAAAAAAATTCAACCAAATCTCCCCGCACTCAAGAACTAAAATGGCTCCCAGTCAAAATGTGTGCTAGTTTCAGAACAGCCTGCCTCCCTCACAAAGCCCTGAACACAGGCAAACCAGACTACCTGGCTTCCAAACTCAAAAAAGCCGGTCATACCAGGTCCCTCAGGAGCTCGAAAACACTACTACTCATTCCGCTGAAGGCTCCCAAACAAAATACCGCAGACCAGTCCTTCACCTGCAACACGCCCAAAATCTGGAATTCTATTACACCTCACATCAGAACTATCCCCTCCTATGCAAATTTCAAAGGACAGCTCAAAAACCTTTTCCTAGATCGTTCCCTAGCAAAGGGGCAGGAGCGGCAGAAATGCTGAGGACTCTACTCCTGGAAAGAGGAGCTCCGCCCAAGACTATGACACTCGGCGAAGGCTTTCCAATGTCTGCAATGCCCCTTGGTTACACAACATGGGGAAACTCTCCGTACATGTTCTATACTAGTACTGTATTTTGTGATCATTTGCAGTATGACTGTTGTAAAGCTCTCCGATACCCTTGGGTCTGGCCAGCGCTATATACAACTTCAGAATAAATAAATATATAAATAAATGAATAAATAATAAATACATTTTCGAAATAATTTTGTGTTCTTGATGTCCACACTGATGTGCAGTGTTGGACTGGACTGTTCGGCAATCTAGCACCGCTAAATAGACCAGCTTATAAGGGTTAGTGTGTTGGAAGTATTTTCTGGTCCTCTGGGCTAGAGGGACTGCTGATGTGTGCATAGTTCTGCTATTTTTTTTCAAATTGTTCCCTTCCTAAGTCGATAAGACAGTTTTTAGGGGATGATCCAAATGTTAAAAGAAAACCAATCCCAAAAAACTAAATACATTAAATTATTTCATAACTATTTCTCTTACTGGTTGCCTAACACTAAACAAAAACGTATAATAAGATTGTTAACAAAAAATGACCAGTCTCTTTGTTTTAATGTTTTGTTGATTTTTTTTTAGCGCAGTAAATTTCTTTATTAATAAGGATTATTACTATGTCACCTCTTATGCTTAAATGTACATTATGCATTTTCTTCACACTATTTTCAAAGGTTGTGTGTACTGCTGTACAATAAAAACTAGAAATAAAAAGCAAACAAGAAAAGAAATGGGCGTAGTTGGTTGACAGAATAACGAGGACAGAAATAGTGTGGCCTAAATAATAAGAAACTAAATATGTTAAAGGTACAGCTATGTCGGTAAGTATACATTTACTATTCTATGATCCTTCAGGATGCAGAAAAGACCTTCGATCGTGTCACGTGGAAGTATTTATGGGGGATATTGGAGCTGAGGGGCTTTGGCCCTAATATAATGAGAGCTATAAAAGCCATGTACTTTGATTCAGTAGCAAGAATTCAGTCAATGGGTGGTAGCTCAGATGAAATTGTCATCTCTCGGGGAACCCGACAGGGGTGCCCCTGTTCGACAATTTTATTTGCCCTGTACATTGACCCTCTGGTCAGAAGGATTTTAGACTGTGAGAGTATTAAGCCAGTGGTGTGCAACAGGTGTGAGACAAAATTGATGGCTTATGCAGATGATTTGGCCATAATTACATCGTAGCCAAAGTTGACCATGGCTGCTCAACTAGGGATTACTACGGAATTTGGTCGGTACTCAGGGTATCACCTTAACGAATCAAAGACCCAAGTAATTTGCTCAAATAATATTTTTAAGCGGGATGTTAGATATTTGGATTCAGCCGTATATCTTGGGGTTAGGATTAGCTCTACTATCGTTAAATAAAATTTTTCGCCTTTGCTTAAGTCAATCACAGCAGAGCTAAAAAGAATAGATTGTATACACTTGTCTACAATAGGTCCTCAAGATGACCATGATCCCCTAAAATATTGTACCTCCTTCGTACTATCCCACTGGTGGTGGGAGAGGACATGCTGAAATCTATTGAGGCAGTCTTTGCTAACTTCATCTGGCAATATGGGAAAATTAGACGGTCTCTGAAATATATCTCACTTCCGTTGGACAAGGGGGGGTTAGCGGCTCCTAACATTAGATTTTATCTTATGGTCTCTCTCTTTAGCCAGATGGCTATATTGTTAGACTGTGCATCAAATGTGGCTGAGTCCTCTTTAGGGAATATATATCTCCTTTCTATTTTTGAATTGCTTTTAGGTAAGGAAGCTATTGGATTTCTGCTGCGTAAAACTGACAGACGCTACTATAATAAAAAACGATATAAAGTATTGGATAGTGCCTGGACGGTCTGGAAATTTATCCAGAAATATTTGGCAATCCCAAAGTTTAATTATTATACTCCACTTTGGACTTCTAGTTTGTTCCCTCATTTTAGCACTGGTAGGCTATGGAGATCGTGGGAGGATCAAGGAATTAGAAGAATGGGAATCTGTTTGGTGGAAATACGCTGATGAGTTTTAATGAGATTCAGCGAGAATATGGAATATCACCTAATCAAGGCTTTAAATTCCTACAAATACACCAGACGCCAGACGCTATCAAGGATCAGGCCATGTATTATTCCAGGGGGTAAAAATAATGTGCTTGAGTATGTTTTGGGTGGGGGCAGTAAAATTAATGTGATCTATAAAGTACTAATCACAACACTCCACAATGATTTGGATAAAACTGAAACTGCGTGGATGTTGAAATTAGGGGACCCGGATTCAGACCTAGATAAGGCGCTGCAACTAGCTGGGAAATAGTTCCGCTCTACGAATCTGAGAGCCCAACATTATAAGACGGTATTTAACTTATATTTTACACCAGCTAAGATATACGGGTGGGGTAAGAGGGAAGATGATAAATGTCCAAGATGCTCTGAGGTTTCTGCTAATCTCGTTCACATGTTTTATCATTGTAATAAGCTATCCGAAATTTTTATTAATATTCAGAAATTTTGGGAAGGGCTGCTAGGTATTAAGATCAACCTATCTCCTACCCTAATGATTTTAGGGCACGATATTAACTTAAATTTGATCAAGGAAGAAGAAGCGTTTGTTTTTATGTGCGTGTCGATCCTCTGGATTATTTTGGCGGCAAGTTGGAAGGATAGTACGGTCCCCTCCTTCCAGATGTGGCTCTCCCGTTTGCTTGGGATTCATAATATCGAGTCTGCCCTATATACAGGGAGGTAGGAGAATGAGAGAACTAGGGCAGAATCTCTGGGCCCGCTTAAAAAAAGGAGAGATTCCTGCTTAGAGAGCAAGGCTGGGATACTCTGCTGTGCTATTTGGTTTTATTTTTTCCGTTGCTTGATCATGATGAATTTATGTACTTAGCCTCCCCCCTTTTGTAACTTCTTGCGGTAACCCCTGACCACTGTTTAGGTATTCGTACATTTTGTAATATGAATCTATGTCTGTTTTATAAATTTGTGATTAATGTATAGTGTTATTATTGTATTGTATTAATGATGAATTGCACCAGGTATATAATAAAAATATGTAACAAAAAAAACCGAAATATGTTAAAGGTAAAGCTATGTCGGTAAGTATACATTTATTATTCTTAACTCAGTCAGTCAGTCAGTCAAAAAATCTTTATTCAATTTAGTTAAAAATCATACAAAGAGAGTAAAAACATTTATGTACAAGTAAAACACATTTAAACAATTTTATATCAATCAAATTCATGTATCGAAATATATAAGCTAAAAACAGGATTATAAAAAGGAGTATACAAAACAATTCATACGGGGAAATCTTATAATGTCTTGCGTGATCTTGATCGAGCCGCCGCCACTAAAATGTTTGCCATACAAAATGTGATACGGATGTTACACAATGATTGGAGATAAAACATGGCTGGTCTAACCTGGGAGAAGCATGCAACAACAATTAATACCTGGGGGTCAGAAATAATATGAGTGAGTCAGACAGATTGGATCACAAAACCAGAACTACGCAAAATAACACCAGTGAGAATAATAAGTAACTGCAGGCCTAGTCAAGGCTCAAGAGCACATGGAGAAAATAGTTCCCATCAGAAGCCACACTGTACCGCCCTCTTTGTCATCATTTGGGTTCTCCTTACCCAGGAGACAGAACGGCCGGTCAGTTGTTACCGTGAACGATAAATGTGATATGTGGGAAGTACAGAAATAAATGCAAGTGGCTGCTGAAAAAGCAGTGTATAGTGATTAGGGTGAAAAGTGAGGGGTAATAGTAAAATTAGGTGAACTGGGTAGAAAAAGAAATGTATTAATATCTCCCAATCCCTAAGATTAAAAGGCAGGTGTGAGTGCGGGTTTGAAATAATAACCACACTTTATAATGGTCAACATGTTTCTGCATTACATAGAACAGAGTTTCTAATGCATTCTTCAGGACCTTGTTGGAAATACACTACTGCTTTGTGAATGATAATGAAAAGATATCACCTGAGAATCCCAGGCGTACTCAACCGTGTACTGTTGATGCATAGTAGCATTGGATCCAAACCGAGAGACAAACAAACAGATAAACAGAGAAACAAAAGAGCATGAATGAATCCTACTCAAATAGTTCCTACTTCAAATCATACTGTGATTGCAACATATTCACTCTTACTAGGACACAGGCTCTAGTATACACATTTATGTACAAGTAAAACACATTTAAACAATTTTATATCAATCAAATTCATGTATCGAAATATATAAGCTAAAAACAGGATTATAAAAAGGAGTATACAAAACAATTCATACGGGGAAATCTTATAATGTCTTGCGTGATCTTGATCGAGTCGCCGCCACTAAAATGTTTGCCATACAAAATGTGATACCGATGTTACACAATGATTGGAGATAAAACATGGCTGGTCTAACCTGGGAGAAGCCAGCTTCCCTGAGAATAGGTAGCAAATATTTTTTCTCTGATCAGAAAAGAAATCACAAAACATAATAAAATGCATGGTATCTTGTGCAGAGAAATTATCACAAGTACAGGGCGGTGCTGACTCTGGTTTCGCCCATGTGTTAAAACTTCCCAAATAAAAATGTATAAGATTAAATCTAAATTTAGTTAAAAGGAACCTGTGAAATGGCTTAGTGACAAAACAGAGATATGGTTCTAGTGCGATGGAATTCACTAGCAAATAGTGTCGTCTCACTGCAGGCTTTAGCAGTTCCCTTTCCTCTCGACACGCTCTTATCCTTAACATAAATTGTTTTTAATGGTATCTACATCTTGTTTCATAATGCCAGAGGGGTCTGTAAAGAGTTCCGGGTGGCCCAGTTCCATAAAGGACTTCTTCAGGTAGGCCATCCAAGGTATTCTGCTACTATGATCCAAAGACATGACTTCCTTCATTATCAAATGATTAAGGGTTAGTTCTTTATTGAGCTATGTCTTAAGCCAGTAAATTAAAGGTGCCAAATTTAACCTGTCATTAACGTAATCAAGACCCACTTCTGCAGGTATGGAAAAGGTTGGTTAACTTAACTCCACATTTCCATACCTTGAGGAGCTGTATATAGTATGTTTGGAGAGATGAGTATAGCAGACCTTTACGTACCTTTATCTATTTACATTCAAGATATTTTAGTAGTCTATATTTTGGATGCAATAGTTTTGTAGGACAATATTTAGTCCACAATATTCTGGCAGTATACAACAGAAACATGTTTTTATTTAAATCTTTATATTCAAACAGGCTACATAAATACAGTTATGCACAATGGCTTCCACTGCTAGCCTTGCATTCACTAACAGTGTCCTTCTTTCTGGTAGCTTCCCAAGCTAGTAAAGCATCATTTTAATTGCTAGGTTCTTCAATTGAGACTTTTACTACATATCTATTCCTCGCCCCAAGAGTGGGGAGATTGTAAAAGCCTTGAAAGCCAGAAAAGACCACACAAATTAAAGCTCAGAGTAGGCACACTTCGCAAGTTTCGGCTATAATTTCCAATTTTCTTAACTTGATCACCAGAAACACCATACGAATAACCACCCAAATGTGGGATTATACCGAAGGCGTTCCACCTACAAAACCTTCCCACCTGACTTCTCCGCTCAGAGCTCTGTTATTCCCCACACTTCTCGACTCTCTTGGCATTCCCAATCTTGTTCCTCTTTGATCTCTCCCTCTTGCCTATACCCAATTTATATTCTATCCATGGTAAAACTCCCACCAAGTACAGTGCTCAGTTGTCTTGTTGGTAGGCTTGCGCCATATGCTTAACCTACCTACATCCCTTGGCATTGAGAGGGTTAATCAGCACTATGGCATGAGCCGTACCAAATTCAAATTATATATAATTCCTGTTGATCACAATGCAGTTTCTTAACTAATGACCAGGGCCAATCGAGGTAAGTGATTCTGTTACTGTGTCGTTTTCCACATAATTATAGATTTGTTGTACTTTCCACATAATCTGCCACCTGCTCCTTAATCTGCAACGAGACCATTTTATTTCTAACTCGAACCAATAAAAAAATGGCTGAAAGAAAGCATGGCTCGCAGTGCCTGAAGCTGCCAGATGCTTTGCAAAGGTTGACCTTTTCCTTGCTGCTTCCAGTGTCCATGTCTTAAACTGGTACTAGAATGTTAAATCTCTGTTTCCCCAGTCACAATAGTTATGTCTTAGAGTGACAACATTAGATAATAATTCTGTTACAGAATTTAGCCCATTATGCTGCATAATTAGATTTTTTTAATGTATAATTTAGTCAGCTGTGCCGTACAATTTAGCCCCTCTCTCCAACATATTTCAAGTGGCCTTGGTTCCGATGAATATCTTGTTTGGGCCACTGTGTTTCATTAAGTGTACTCCATCAAAGCCAATAGTAGAATAAGATGCCTCCCTGTTTACCTATGGCCCCAGTTCAGCAGGGATCTCCACGTTTGGCCTCTGCATTTAGAACTACATCTATTGTAGTATCACCAAACCTCACTTGACATGGCTTAAAAATATGTTCTCCTAAAATATTCTTTCGTTTTCGAGGGGATCTCTTTTTCGTGCACTCTACCGTGAGCCAAAGGGCCTGATTCACAAAAGTAAACTTAAATATTTGTGCAAGTTTACACTCGCTATAGTAACTCTACTTCTTTTTGGTATTCACAAACTCTGAGTGTAATTTTACTTCTACCAAAATTGCTAGTAGTAAAATTACGCTAATAGTTTGTCAATTACAAATAGTGGTAAAGTTACTACAGCAAGTGTAAACTTACACTTTTAGTAAGTTTACTATTTTGGTATTCACAAACCACAAGCATAATTGTACTATTAGTAATTTTACTAGTATTAACATTTCAATTGTAGTTTGTGAATACCTAAAAAGTAGTAAAGTTACTACAGCAAGTGTAAACTTACACTTTTAGTAAGTTTACTATTTTGGTATTCACAAACCACAAGCGTAATTGTACTATTAGTAATTTTACTAGTATTCAAATTTGAAATGTAGTTTATGAATACCTAAAAAGTATTAAGTTACTACAGCAAGTGTAAACTTACAAAAAAGTGTAAGGTTATTTTTGTAAATCAGGCCCTGCATGTTTTCTTCCATTTGGGAGGCTAACCCTAAAATTTAGGGGCCTATTACGATGGAGGATTTTCCGCATCCTCCGGGTCGGCGGAAGCCACCGCCGGCCCGGAGGATGCGGAAAATCCTCTGCGGACCCACCAAAGACCCACCGCCACATTAGGATGGCTGGTGGGTCCTGGTTTCCGTCCGCAGCTTTTCCTCCGCGGTTGGCTCACAACTGCGGCGGAAAAGCTCTAATATGGTGACGGTGTCTCTCAGACACCGTCAGCCAGATTAGGATGGGCTGTGAAACATGCTTTTCCGCAGCGGCTTTTCCGCCGTGGAAAAGCATGTGTAACTTCACTGCGGGGGCCCGTTGTGGGCCCCCTGGGTGAAGGGGGGGTGGGTGGTGCACATGGGGGGTACCTATGGTACCCCCCTGCATTTGTATGCAGAAATCAGCAGGCACCGCACGGTGCCTGCCGCTTTCTGCATACGAAAGCAATGTATGCAGTTTTTACCATATCGGCGGATGCAGCTTGAAGCCGCACCCGCCGCAATGGTAAAAATAGAGGATGTGACCGCTAGGGTGGCGGTCACATCCTAATTGCACAGGAGGGAACTCCGCATGCCATGCGGAGGTTCCCTCCTACTCTATGGTGGCGGACGGACTCAGGTCCGTCCGCCATCATAATTGGCCCCTAGTTAGGAGATCAGTTCCCCTTTTGTTGCAGGCTAAGTAGTTGACTATGTATCGAGCATGTCCCAGGGTCTCCAAAGTATTCTCCACCTCCGTGCACTCTGAATTAAATATGTTTGGAGAGACCCTTCCATCTCCATTTCTCTCTTTTAAATCAACTCACAGTGTGATAGATTGTCCACAATTTCTGGCCAGTCTCCTCCTCAAAGCAACTAACTCTCTAGGCACCTACAGTATCTAGTATTTAGGGCCATGCCCCTCTTGTTTATGTTGAACACCCAGGGCACGATTCACAAACGTTAACTGAGATGAAAGTTTAACTTTACGACTTTTGGTATGCACAAAGGGCATTTACGAGTAGTAAAGTTAGACTTTTGTCTCAGTTAAACTTAAGTTATTGGCTTAATTTTAATTGAGACCAATCAGTTAAATTTAAGACTTAAATTTAAGTTTAACTGAGACAAAAGTTAGACTTTCGTCTCAGTTTACGTTTGTGAATTTCCATATGAAATAGAGGCAGCTCTAGTTTATGTCTGATCTATATTTGGTTTGGTGATTATCTCAACATGCTTCTGCACAATCAGTGTTCAGCTCAATCCAAGAATGCTAGACCGCCTCCCAAGCTGCTATTTGTTAGTGGCCAGTACCCTGTCTCTCTGTGAAAGGGTGAGGGTTACGTATGTAATCTAAGTTTTAATTACATCCAGAGCAATGTTGGTGTCCACCAACAACAATACCTACTGGGGTCAGCTTTGCTGCCTCCCTTCATCCTAATGGACTTGATAGTGAAGGAAGCACTTGAGCCCACTGACAAAATGCTCTCTTTCTGTAACCTCAACCCCCTTAATTATAAATTAAGTTGTCATCGTCTATTGTTTTGGAAATAAATGAATTGCTGCCACAATTATGGATTTAGGTAATGCTTGCAGCTTTCTACTGAATGAAGTATGTATGTTGAAGAGGGAGGGGTTGGGAGTGTAGGTGTTTGGGACTGAGTCACTGTTTGTAATGAAGCAGCATGTTCATATGGAAAAGAGCACTATCCTTTCTGTTTGAGCTCCACCTTCTTTGCATCGTGTGCCTTTGTACATTAGCAAAAAGGTTGCTTTGGCATGGCTCAGGTTTATTTTTGCTCAAAGTGGAGTTTATTTTTTGTCCCCTTAAAGCAGAAAATGACACTATCTTCTATTCAGAAGTATAAGGTTTCAGCATGGTGCTAGGGGAAGAAGTATGGCGCCGTGGCCAGGGCGACTGACTCTGGAATCTGGGGATCACGGTTCGATCCCTGGTGCCGGTGGCAGATTAGCCCAGCACCATGTCACTCTGGGGAATAGCTTGCTTAATCTTCCTGACGGCCCCCAGCGCCTAGAGACCCTTATGAGTGATTGTTCGCGCTTTACAAATGTGGATTATTATTATGTTGCAAGGTTTCTGGAATTAGCTGGGGCAATTTGTACAGCAACTCTAGTTTTGGATATGGTCTAGACATTTGCTGAGTAAATGAGCAATCATAAAATGAATAGTCTGTATAGAACTTTCGGAACATGTGCTGTATGATGAGCATACCATAAATAGTCATTTGTTATTGTATACCTGAGAATTGGGTCTGCTGGTAGTGGTGAGATAGCCACTGCACTATTGTTGTGGTTTTGGAGCTCCTAAGTCTGTACGAAGGACAAGTGATGAACCAGAGTCCTGGGGAATAAGTCAGTGCCTGCAATGGGGATTGAGTATATGTGTCCCTAGTTAATGTGTCAAAGCAGGACCAGTGGTTTAACGAAACTTGAGGGGGCTCCCCTGCAAGGTACGTGGAGGGCCCCCCTCTGACTCAATCAGGAGCTCTCTGGCCAAAGTACTGTGCTGAAGGGGCTCCCTGGAGCGTGGGGGCACCCGCACCGCGGGGGCCTGTGTTACGCTCCTGAGCAGTACGGGTGAGTGTCAGAGTTTCAAACATGGTCATAGTATAGTGTAAGGCCTTCCTTAAATTTAAATAAATGACTGTTGTAAGAAACTGAAAGTTATTCTTTAAATGAAGTAGTAACATTACCATTACCAGCTGCACCAAGTATGAATTTTATCCTTATCTTTTAATGGGGGGGCCTGTTTCAAAGCTGTATGGGCAATGCGTAACCAGAAGTCAATAATTCGGGTGGCTATCTCCCAGGGTATTACAGAAACCTGCTTGATTGCACTTGAATTTCTTTTTCCTTTTTTGTTTGTTCAAAGCACTGGAAATTATTTTCCTTCTTTCTTTGTTATTCACTTTGGGCACATATGGGTGCACAAGTATAATTGAATGCCTTTCCACTTCGAGTATAATTGTATTGTCTAGACATAGACATCATTGTATATAGATACATATTTTCCCCAGTGTATATAGTGTGTATATAAGGTAATTGGATATTTGGTTATATTTGTTTTTTTAGACGGAACCACGGACGCCCTAGTCCTGATGAGGCCTGAAAATTGAACAGGCTGAAACACGTCAACACCTTCTGTTTCAAAGGCACCACCAAAAACATTTTTGGAACATTTAAAAGAAATTTATAGGGAGTATCTATAGGAAATAGAGATTTATTTTGATATCTCTTACTTTCCCTTGAGAATGGTGACCTTTATAGGAATGCTTTTTTTGGTTAATAATAGGTTTATAAGCATCCTTCTGTTGGAAATTATTAAGGGCGAATATATATTTGTAGGTTCAAAATACTATATGAGAAAAATACATGTATGTTATTATTCTTTAAGTGGATTTGTATATATTGTGCATTTGTATATGTCATGTGTATAATGTGTACATATATGTGTAATATGTGTAATATGTGTAATATTGTTGTATAGAGGTATGTATGTGTTTTCAAAGTAATGACCAAAAACACTACACAATTTCTTGAAAAAAAGAAGGTAAAATAAATATCCCAAATAATTTCTATTTTTGTATAATTCTTTTTCTGGTTTTCATTAGTTAAGGAAATTGGATATATAGATTTATTTCTTGAGTGTAATTACATATTTGAAAGGGATAATTAATGGTATCTCTTTCCGCAGTTGTTTAGACTATTGATCCTTAGGCATCATTCTTTGAACTTACTATTGCATAATTTATGGGAAGATAGTTTGTCGTCTCTGGAATCCTAATTTAAAATCCTAATTTATGGCGAAGTCGAATTTTAAGTTACAATTATGAAAATGGCACTTTTAAAACGTGTCTCTATTGGTGTTGATAACCTGCACACCTAGACTCATTAAATTTTGGATCTAATTCTAATCAACTTTTTAATCAAAACATTTTTATCAAAATTTTTCAATGGGGCAGCCCTTATAAACTTGACTAGCCCCCCCCAGGTATGAACAATACTTTGAAATTCAAACAGAACATGCTTGATCATAAGGACGCACTTTTCACAAGCCCAAAAAGGTGCTGTGTAAAATTCAAAAAAGTAATACATTCAATTTCTAATGTTCAAAATGCTTAACTATATTTTCATTGACAGTTCTTGTCATTGTCCCAAAACTAAACAAAAAAATCCATAACCTAAGATTTTTTAAACATTAAACAAGAAATTAATGCTTACAAGAATAACAGAAAGGTAACAATCAAATAATGATCATTGTTTTCTTATTGATTTTTTTCTTTCATTTTTTCATTCTTTCATTTCTTGTTGGTTCAAGATGCCGTGTTTACACTTCCCAATGCATTTCAGTGCGAACACCTTCGTCAGGGGAAATACTGCAAATAATACAACATAATATGATGTTTCTAAGAATTCACATCTATATCATTAGTGTCAATACAGACAAAGTTAAATTCAATGATTATCAGGCCATTTAACCAGTCCCATCAAAAGGACTTAAAAAGAAAAAGAATTAAAGAGAATCCAAGTATTTCTGCGCCTATAATATGTTCATCCTGTTCATGACCCTAAGTGGTTAAAATCACACAGAATGGACAGCACAAAAGCACCATATGTGAACTGAAATGCCAACATTCTAATAGCCAAGTGTAGTAATGCAAGCACAAAGGTAACAAAATCAAAACATGCTAATCCATGGCGAATGACCAAAACAACCGCGTAAATCCCACCCTGCCTCTCACTGAAAAAACTCACCTACACGTATATTGAAGAGAAAGTAACAGCCCAGTGCACAGACTAAAAAGTAATGTAAAGCATGTGTTTTTGCTAAAACATATCATCGTGAATTCAAGGTCATAGATAGAGAGCCAAGTCACCCCCCAACGGTGAGTGTGAGATAACCTACTTCTTACTCCTGGCATTTCTCTAATGTCTTTATATGCAATAAAAGCTGGTATCTACCTTGTTCAGCTGTGAAACCGAAACACAGTACAATCTAAAGCATGCCTAGTACTCCCAACGAGGTCCATGGAAATCCGTTTCCCTGTACTCTTACCTCCTCAATATGTATCCCCGCTAAACGAAAACTTCCTTCTCATGTGTATTTACTAGTAAAAATACAGGTCTATCCCTTCTGGATTTATGAACCACGACTGCATCATGACGTCAAAGCTTAGACATAAACAACAGACTCCAAGCTGTTGTTTTTACATAGCGTCTTACAGTGAAGTAACTAAACGTAACAAAGCAAATGTACAAGGCGGCCTCACATATGAAATTTTAGATGTCTACGCATCAACAACCAGTCAGTAGACATGTCAAACATGCTGCAAAAACGCCTCAGATCATGACACTAAACAGGCACCAAACTCAAATTGAAATTACCCTGTGTAACAGTCAGCGTGAAGAAAACAGTAAAAAGAAACATGATGATTATTAATGGTAATCAACAAAGAAACACATGTGTATTTATGGTGTTAATGGAATGTTATCTATGAAAACAATCCAAAGGTATACTCATAGGTCTACAGGAGTTACACATAGTTTAATTGTGTATGGACATTCAGCGTGCTTTTCCTCAATTGGTGAACCAGAATGTCAATATTTGTCACAAACCCAGCCTGACAATAAAAGTATTTTTAAATCAGAAAACTGTTACGATCAAAAAACATTTTAAACAGAAAATTTGGGAAACAAAAGCAGTTACATACTCATAACATAAACATCAGTATGTTTTTACAGAAAACATTGGTGTGTTCTTACAAAAAACATGCCAACTCAATTTTGGCATTCAATCCCCAAGGACTTGGATTTTTAAGAAAACGTATCCAAAATGTCATACTTTTGTGTTCAGTCATTCCGACCACTTTCCTAGTGGTACGTCCAATGTACACTAACCCATATGGACACTTTATGGCATATATTACCATGCTGGTATGGCAATCAGCTGTGTGTTTAAGTTTAATCTGTTTCCCTGCGTGTGGGTTCACACATTTGTCACCTACAATCACATTCCCACAGTGACCGCAGTTGTGAAATTTCCTCATACCCTGATTGACAGTGTCCATGTGTACTATGGTCCTTTTTCTGAGGAACTCCTAATGTTCTTTGATCTTGCAAAAACAAAAATTGGACGTTCCTTGAAAACTTCATTGAAATCATGTTCCTGCTCTATAATTTCCCAGCGTTTCTGAATGCTTCGCTTTATAGCTATTACTGCTGTGGAGTATTTCAGGACACATACTTCCCTTCCTGATATAGGTCTAGCAGATTTTTTCAAAAGCTGTGATCTATCTAATTTGAGGGCTTTTGTTTGGCCACATCTAACACCATTGGTGGATAACCTCTCATTGTGTATTGGTGTGAAAGTTCCTCAATATCAGTTTTACTCTGAGTTTCATCTGAACTAATTCTCCTGACCCTGATGAATTGTGATAATGGTAAATGATTTTTAAGAGTTGGCAAATGAAAACTATTGTAATGGAGTGGATTATTCCTATCTGTGGGTTTTGTGTACACCCTTGTGACCAAATGTTACCTTTTTTTTCAATCAGAATATCCAAATAATTGATGGTAGCAGAACGTATGGAGTACGGGAATTTTATTTGAGGGTGACATTTGTTCAAAACTAGTAACACATCTTCTAATTGTTAATTTGACCCCCTCCAAAGTATCAAAATGTCCTCTATGTACCAAAGGTACATGAGCAAATGATCTGCCCAAAGATTATTATGCAAAATGTGTGTGTCTTCGAATTTGGCCATAAAGATATTTTCATACGTGGGTGCCCCCGTAAAACCCATGGAGGTACCCGTCTTTTACAAAACAAAATCTATTTCCCATGTGAAGTAGCTGTGGTAGAGGCTGAATTGCAACAGTTCCAGCAAAAAAATGTTAAGTGGGGGGGGCGTGGCTACCGGCCAAGCATGGCGGCAGCATAGCGTGAGGGCTCCTAAAGGCACTGCGGCCTAATTATTAATCCGGCACATTAATCCGCTTCACCACCCACCCGAAGCGGCAGCATTCGGGTCCGGACCCGGAGCGGGAACACCGGGTCGATTTCTGGCGCACATTGAGGATCGGAACCCTCCGGACCACACACGGGCGCACTGGGGCCTGTGACCAGAACAGTAGCAGCGACCTCGAGTAAGCCGCCGACCCCAGCGGAAGTTAGACCGGGCCGGCCTGACAGAGGAGGCGCCCCCCGGCGCACCGCCTGGAGCACAAAGCCACCCACAACAGCAACCGGAACGGCGGAGACACCCGCAGAGTAACTGCTGAAAGCTGGGTTGCCAAACTACAGCTGCCGACACCTGTTAGGCGTCAGCGTAGCGGGAGAAAACGGACTCAGAGGCGGAAGGCAGACGGAGCGACCGGCAGTGAGCTGAGACATGGTGAGCTCCCCCAGGGGATAAACGAATGGCCCTGCTCGTCCTTATCTGACACCCGGCGGCCGTAACAAGAGACGCAGACCCCAATTGCTCCCCGGGACGGTGCGGCTGAGGGGACCGAAGCGGGTGCCCCCGGGGGACAGAGGGAGAAATCAGCACCGCGCTTGCTAAAGCGTGAGAACCGGCAGCGCCTGGCAGCACAAGACAAGAGAGGCGATCCTGCCCGCTACAAATATTAAAACCCCCATAGTCGAAGCAAGAGACAGGTAGTAGCCCCACCATAAGGGGAATAACTACAAGTACCATAAGGGATACATATGGGGCATTGTGAACACCCGACAACTGTTCTGCCTAGCAACGCCACGACCAATCTGACCCTGCCTGAGCAACTTACCACAAGGGTAACTAAATCTGTCCGGTCTGTGACACAACCGGAAGCGGACAGCGGCTTGGTGCACTGGACACTGACAGGAGGGGTTCAGACCATCGCAATCATCACGGCCGTCACAGCAGCCCTATAGACGGCGTCAGCGCAGGGATCCACGCTTACTGGACAGGAGTGTCCCAAACAAAACTCGGGGCAGAGACACTGAGTGAATGAGAAGGGCCCCCATCTACACGAACGCAATATTGGAGTGCACGCCAGCCTGCTGCCCACGGACCTGCAAGCCGGGGAAAGAGTAGAAACAATCACCGCAGAACACGGCGCAAAGAGGGACGACCCCAATCTCCACGCCATGGCGGGCAAAGGAACCAGGAGTGGATCCACACAAGCTAAGCTGGATAAGTTTGCGTATAACCAACCCGGACAATCGCATAACAATGGGCGCAACTCCACGGGCGCTGCCTCAGAAACGGAAGGGAACAAAAGAATAACGCTAGAAGACATTATGAGAACACTCACAGAAGTCAAAACAACGGTGGGTTCCATCTCCTCTGAAGTCACGCTGTTGCGCGCGGACTTCCAAAAAATGGCTGAAAGGGTATCACAAGTGGAGGTGGTCGCGAAATCTCTTGTGGAAGACACGTCAGAACTACAAATAGCCATGGAACGCATGGAGAAAGTCACTAAGGTCCTGCAAGACAAGCTGGACGACCAAGAAGGGCGTTCTCGAAGGAATAACGTACGCATCATTGGACTTCCAGAAAAGGAAGGGAAGGGGGCTATGGACCTCTACGTCGAGGATCTCATAACGACCAAACTGCAACCCAAAGGACTATCCCGCTTCTTTTCAGTGGAAAGAGAACACAGGGTTCCGGGCGGGACACCTAAGCCAGGAGCGACACCGTGACCTGTGCTGGCCAGACTCTTCAACTTTAGAGACAGGGATGCGATCCTACAAGCAGCGAGGAACTCCCCACCTGTTAAAATTCAGAACGCAACCTTATCCTTCTTCCCGGACTACGCGGCGGAGGTGGCCAGACGCCGCAAATCCTTCACGGAGGTGAAAAAAGCGCTGAGAGACAGAGAATTGCCATACTCCATGCTATTTCCCGCCAAGTTACGGATAGTGGCCGATGGAAAGACATGGTTCTTTGACACACCAGAAGCAGCCCAGGACTGGCTGGAGGGTTGGAGGCAAGTGGGACAATGACACCGTCCGCACAAGGATCGGACTACTCACCGTAATGGCGCGCAAACGAGCAACCAGACAGGCCGCCCGACTCCTCAGGAAGGCACGGCAGCGACGGAATCCGACTCTACACAAGACCCGCTAGACTCTGGGCAACCGGCGCCGGTCTGAAGACAAGCTGTATATAGAAAGACCTAAGTGTGCCGCAATGGACCTTGGACCTGGTGCGGCTGAGTAAGGTGGGCGCAGTTAGTGCCTGAGGGGGACTCACCGACCCCACAAGCAAGTATGATAGTTGGGGAAGGACTAAAGCACTCTGCAATGTTGGGGACACGGGCGGGGTTTAGCCCGTGGAGCAGGGGAGCAGGGAGGGGGGATGGGAATTCAGTTTTATTGTTCACGTTTCTATACATGGTCATCACTCACTTCACACGTAATATTGCCACTCTAAATACCGGTGTACTCCTATGCCTCGTCAAGAAAGGCAGCAGCTGCACAGCACCTACTGACACATTGCTCATGAAACGATCCCAACAACTCCATGGCCAACCCACTTAGTGCTACACCCACTGAGGTCACCCCGGTAACGGTGGGGGTGCCCCCTTTGCACATGCTAACATGGAACGTCAGAGGCCTAGGGGACAAGATAAAAAGAGGCCTGGTACTGCAGGCCATCAAACGCCAGAGCCCGGATGTGGTTCTGCTACAGGAAACACACCTTACAGGAACGACATGCAAAGCGCTTGACAGACTTCACTTCTGGGTCCAGGGGGACAGGGATACTACTAAAAAAAACATCGCCCTTTATAATTTCACATCGCGCGACGGACGACCAGGGGCGCTTCGCAGCGATACATGGCCAGTGGGAGGGCAGACCGCTTAATGTGGTGTCAGTCTACATCCCCCCGGCACTTCACTCCATAGCACTACCTGCACTGGGTAAATTCCTTATAGACCTCCCTGAAGGTGACACAATCATAGGGGGTGACCTAAATGCAATAATGGACCCTACACTGGACGCCTTTCCCATCAGAACCAGCTCAAGAGGGACTACACCACTCCCTGACTTTCTAGAAGCATTAGGCATTGTGGATATATGGCGACATCTACACCCAGCAGCGACTCAATACACTTTCTACTCCACCGTGCACAACAGTCTATCTCGCATAGACTATTTTTTGTTCCTGGGGGCGGGAATGGGATCAGTAGACAGCATTGACATCCTACCAAGAGGCATATCTGACCACTCCCCAATAGTTCTCACTCTTACTACTAGAGAACGGAAATGCGCCAGGGTCTACCCAGTTTACCCCAATTATCTAAAAATCCCTAAAATACGGAAGAAACTGAAACTAGCGACGACACACTATTTTGCTGAGAACACCGGGACGGTTACTTCACCATCAATCCTCTGGGAAGCTTACAAGACCGTCCTTAGGGGGACTGCGATAGCGGCCATTACGGGACACAAACGAGACTCACAGAAGGAACTTACAGAACTAGAATTAGCACTTCAGGACGCGAACACTGCACATATGCAAGACCCCTCCCCAGCTACGACACGCACGCTGCAGCTACGACAACAGCAATACCAGGCCCACCTCAAGACGACAGTGCGGGGCTACATCACAAACACAGCACACAGAATTTATGATGTGGGCGACAAAGCAGGGAAAATGCTGGCGTGGCTGGATAAGAGAAGGGGAGGCACAAGAGGTATTCAGAGATTGTATACTGCTGAAGGCCGAGAACTAACGCACCCGGAAGACATAGTGCACACTTTAGCAAATCATTTTCAGAACATATACACCCCGGACCACATCGTCACAGCGCAAGAGGCGACACTCTCACTGACAGACGTTGCCATTCCCAGCATATCGCCTGAAAATATGCATGACTTAGAGGCAGATCCATCAGAGGAAGAAATTCAACTAGCGATACAATCGCTGCAATCGGGCAAGGCACTGGGCCCTAACGGACTGCCGGTGGAATGGTATAAATCAATGTCATCGGAACTCAGTAGACCCCTACTGACCATGTATATGGAGAGTAGGGAGAAGGCAGAACTGCCGCTGGATCAACGCACGGCCACAATAGTAGCTATACCAAAACCGGGTAAACCCCCAACCGAATGCACCTCATATCGCCCGATATCATTACTAAATGTGGAAGCCAAGGTGCTGGCTAAACTTCTGGCCAACCGTCTGATGCCACACCTGGGCACCCTGATCCACCCCGACCAATCAGGCTTTATGCCCCATCGTAGTACGGCGCTGAATCTCCGAAGGGTTCATGGAGTACTGGCTCGTTCACACCTCCTCCCAGAACAGGCCGTAATTCTCTCCCTTGACGCAAAAATGGCTTTCGACCTGGTTGAATGGGAATACCTCTTCGAGGTGCTTGCGCGTATGGGCTTTGGGCCGAAATATATAGCCTGGATACGACTTCTCTACACAAAACCAGTGGCACAGGTAGTGGCTAATGGCCACATCTTGCCGGTTTTCCCATTAGGCAGAGGGACCAGACAGGGATGCCCATTGTCACCCTTACTTTTTGCGTTGGTGCTTGAACCCCTAGCGATCTTGATCAGGACAACGCCCTTATTCAAAGGCATTCAATGGGAAGAAGGTTGGGAAGACAAAATTTCCCTATATGCTGATGACATGCTCATCTACATGGTGGACCCTGACGAAGGAATCCCAGCCCTGTTGGAAATATGCAACACACATGGGACATCATCGGGCTATACCCTGAACTGGTCAAAATTGGTGATATATACATTAAAAGGTCCGGCACCGAGATTGCGAGAAGACTGCCCCCTGGCGGGACCGACGACCTCCTTCAAATACCTAGGCATTTTCATCGCACCTTCTGAAGTAGATTTCTTCGCTAACAACCTCAAACCACCACTGGATCGCTTACGCGCAGACGTTAAGCACTGGGCGACCTTGCCCCTCACCCTCCTGGGAAGGGCGGCCTTATATAAGATGATGGCACTTCCCAGATTTCTATACATATTAGAAAACACCCCGTATCCTGTCTCACCGCGGTACTTCAAACAAATTGCAGCGTTAGTCTCCAACCTACTTTGGAACAATGGCCCAGCACGAATAGCATATGACAAGTTGGTGAAAAGTTGGTATGAGGGTGGGATTGCGCTTCCCAATATTCAGCTTTATTACTGGGCAGCCCAACTCAAAATAATTAACCAATGGCTCCACACCCCAAGAAACGACCCATCATACAGAGCAGACTGGTCACAGCTGGGGACGGACTGCATGCTCTCGGCACTGTACAATAAATCACAACTCAAACATCTGCACGGTCCGACACGACACACGGTGGCCCTCTGGCATATAGCACAGGCAAGGCTGGGCTGGAAAGGAAGAATCACCAAAATGACACCATTGTGGGACACGAAATCACTGGGGAACCTTAGAGGGTGTGCAGGATTTACACAGTGGGACTCTATAGGTATCTCCACGGTGGGGGACCTCTGGGACAAAGACACGGTAATACCGCTCCCACAACTCCAGCAGCAATATGGCCTCGGACCCACGGGAACATTTAGGTACATACAGATTAGACACGCACTGCTCCAAGCAATCCCCCCGGGCTCTGTTCTGCCGGAATCCTCGCCACTTGAGGACAGACTATTGACAGACTTCATGCAACAGAGCGCGACTTCCCTCACATACAAAAAACTGATCAACAACTTGGAGGACCCCACGCTGAAACTTAAAGACAGGTGGGAGGGGGACATAGGTGAGACGGACGAATCGGAATGGAACGAGGCTTTAGCCTCCCCGAAAGAAGTAGGCATTTCGGCCAAGTTCAGACTGGTGCCGTTAAAAATCTTGCACGCATCTATTACACCAGGACACTACTCCACAAAATCCATAGAGCGCCCCATCCCTTCTGCTTGAGAGGCTGCGGGGAGGAGGGAACACTATTTCACACACTATGGGACTGCCCACACATACAGGAATTCTGGAGGCAAATCATGCGCACAATCTCCCAAGCCCTCAAGATTTCCATTTTACCAGAACCACGTAAGTGCCTTTTGAACATCTGGGACCCAAATGACCTAGATAGATATGGGATCATTTGGACTACGCTAGCCATGGCAGTAGCTAAGCGTGATATCGCACAGAAATGGGGGGCTCCGGATTTGCCCGCTGCGAACAGATGGGCTAGAAACATGGATGCACTGATGATCACGGAGAGAACGGTCTATGTCCTTCGAGCCTCCCCCCGCAAATGGAATAAGGTATGGGCAGCATGGAATGCTTATAGGGGTGAGATATGTGAGCCCTTACCAGAGGGAGACGATCTGGACTCGGAGGGGGATGAGGAGTAGCGAATGGGGTTGAGGATGTCCGCTTACTCGTGCTATGTGCAGCAACGTATTGAGTTAACTTACCTATGAGACGACAATGGGGCGGGGAGACCGGATGTTGGGAGAGGAAGTGTGAAACGTACATAAAAGTGATGACCTGAGTTTGGGGGGAGGGAGGGGGGACTGACTCTCGAAGTTTTGCGAGAGACATCCATGTTAGGCAACAATTAACGGGTGAACATCGTTATTTTCTGTTAACTTAGATGAAAACCTACAATAGAGCATATATGGAATTTGTAAGAAGGGGGGCGAACCATAAATGCAGGCTGAAAAATGCAATATAAGATGCCAGGACTACGCCGTACATATATGCAAATGACAGCTTGAATGTATTGTAATGACTGTACACTATGCCTTCATAATAATAAAGTTTAAAAAAAAAAAATGTTAAGTGATTCTTCATAGTTATGTTTAAGCAGAATCCACTCCACAGCCTCTATGCCCTCACCATGTGGAATCGATGTACACAACGCCGATACATCAATTGTACCTAACCACATCTCTTCATCAGTTGGTATCATAACATTTTGTAATTTGTTCAGACAGTCAGTGGTATCTTGAACATATGTGACCCAATTTTGCACCAGAGGTTGAAGATAGTAGTCTAAAAATGTCCCCAGTGGTTCATGAATAGACCTGGTCATGTTCTTGACTTAACCATTTGGTGCCAGCAGCCTGTCTCTGATCATATATCTGGGATGGTTGAAAGCTGGGCTTTGTGTATTCCACCTAGAAAGCGGCACACAATGGAAGTTTAAGTTTGACCTAATGGGCCATCCTGACAGTTTGGAAGGGAGGAGCTGGACACAGTCTCACTTACACCTGAATAGGCTGAGTCCTGTCCACACACAAAGGGCTGCATCCCCTTGCTATAGAGAGTCTGGAGCTAGGGCAGGAAGGCCAGGACATCTGTGTACTTCAAAGGCATACCTCTAGAAGTTTCACCTCACTTCAAAGGCACAACTGTATAAAAAAGAAGGACCTCAGACACCACCACTTCATTACACTTCTGGATCTGTGGATACGCTGCCAGGAAGAAGGATTGGTGTACTGCTGAAAAGACTGGCACTCTGCTGAACTGCTACTCAGCTGCACTCCGGCTTTGCTGTGCTTACCTGCTGCCCTTTTGTGTTTTGTGTGGGTGAAAAGGACAGAGCCCGCATCACTTGAACCTAGAGTGGCTCCAAGTACTTGTTGGCTGGCCTCATGATCTGAAGTCTCAGGAATGTAAAAGACTTCCATCCACCCTACTTCTACACCTGGACTGTGCCATCTGTGAGTCTGCCCTGCCAAGTGGTGCCACCTAAGTCCTGGAACCTTGGAGGTGGGCCTAAGGTGTTGGCTCCAGTGATACCAACCCATTCCCTGTCAAACTGGCATATTTCCGCTGCTGCAAGGCCCGGGACCGACCCACAGCCTCTGCTGCGCAGACCAAAACTGGTGCATCGTAACTGCTTTGTGGATTGGCACTGACACATTGCCGCCTCTGTGTGGATTTGTACCAACACATTGCCGCTGCTGTGTGAATTAGCTCTGAAGCATTGCCGCTGCACGTGGATCAGACCCGACGCATCACCTTCAAAACCACCATTGTGCACCGCTCTTCCAGAAGCAAGTTCTTCACATCCCCTTCAACAGCAGCCTCGACGATGATGCTGAGCCTCCGCATCAAAGCACCCCACTCAACGGAGCCAATGCATCACAGCTACTGCATAGATCAGGACCAGCACATCACCTATGCTTGCTAGATTGGCATCTACCCATCACCTCAACAGCACCACACATCCTCGAAGTCGACACATTCAGGACGTTTGTTCAGCAGGCTTAACTGGGTCCCTGTAGCAGGCTCTGCACCATCACAGTTGGACTGAACGTTTGACTTTGTCTCAGTTCGGCATGACCAGATATCCCAAATAGTGTTTTTTGCTTCTAGGTGATTTTTTTCACCTAAAACCTTGGATATTCATCATCTAAAAAGTTCTACTTTTACTGGATTCTTGTCGTTTTGGTCTTGTTTTATTTAATAAAAAATATACTTTATTTTTCTAAACTGGTGTGGGATCTTTTTGTGTGGTGTTTTCACTGTTTTTACTGCTTCAAGTGTTGCAGAAATATCTTACACATTGCCAGGCTACAAGAGAGTGAGCACAAGTCAATTTGGGGATTGCTGTTGCCTTACCTTGACTAGGATTGTGGTTACTACTTGACCAGGGCTTATACCCTAGTCAGCCAGGAACTCAATTTCTAACACTGATGATGATGATAAGGTTCAGGGGGATGATGACGGTAGTTGTTATGTGCCCTGTTATGCAACTAGAGAGTCCTAGCACTGGTAAGACTAACCAAGATACATCAAATCATTTCTAAAACTAACCATCTAGATAAGCTGCATATATTTTTATGAAAGAGAATATTGCTACTGAACTTTACAAAGGTAATTCAGAAAATGCATTGCACATTTTTCAGTGCACCTTAGCAAGTATTTAGAAATATGTTTTTTGGATGGCCCCAGTGCCATAAGGAAGAAATGAAGACATTTAAGAACCACATGAATTTAAATATGTTTTGGGCAGTGTAATATCAATTAGCTATTTTATACCTGTGAATAATCATTAAAGAACTGGATACTAAATTTCAAATACAAGGATTCACCATTTAGCTCCCTAAACACTTCCCCAACTTTTTGTTTTGAGAAAGTGTTCAGAGATTCCAAAGAAAAGCCATGGTAATATTGATAAACTAATTATGGCACTAGCCTAGGAAGAGAATATTTCATCCATGATAACATATTTTGACACTTTCGGACTATAAAATCAACTTATTTTAAGTCCTATCTTAAAATTATTGGGCACCGCAACAGCTCCGTAGGGCAGAGTAATGGTTTTCATAAGTTTATAAACCATATTAACGTAATAAGAATCTTTGTAATATGGCTTGATAAAGGGTTTCATTGGTCATGATTAGTTCAAAAGCCCAAATGTTATAAATCAGAAACTACCTATTTGTACCTTCTCCCAAAGAAACATAAACAGCTATATCACCTAACTGGTAGACCATTTGTGTTGGAAATTGCATCTTTCGCAGCAAAAAAATCTGAACAAGTTAATTCCTTTGTTAGGCAATTTGTGACTAATTTACTATTTTATATGAAATACTAAAAGGTCATAGTTAAATTAATTCAGGCCATACCTTGGAATCTTTTTTTCTTTAAGAAGCTTTGTTGATCAACAAATAATATAGGGGGCACATGCATCAAGGTAGACAATTGCGATTACTTAATTGCGATTATTAAGGAATCACCGTTATGGAATCGCAATTGCCTTTGCATGTGGGTTTTGCTAAAATATTAGCGATTCCTACATATTCCTTAATTGCGAATAGCAACTTGCGATTTCGCAATTAAGGAATAGCATCCCATTCATTACTATGGGAAAACCAAATAGGTACTCGCAAATTGCGCATGCAATTTCAAGGGTGCAAGGGAGCCAAAGGGCCAGGCTGAGGGCATGTGTGTGCACCACATGGCACTTTGAAAAATGCACTTTTGTGCATTTTTTCAAAGTTTTTGCAAATTACTAGTGTTTCCTAAATGTGAAGTCGCATTTAGGAAAGGCTTGTTGCATCCCAAATAGGAAATCGCAATTTGCGATTCCCTAAATGCATTAGCAATTTAGGTAATCGCAAATGTTGTGATTACCTATTTTGGGGGAATTTGCATTAGGGTTGATGCATCCCAAATGCCAAAATACCATTCGCAAAGGGGCTGATTCTGCAAATAGGCCCATTTGCTACCGGTATTTTGTTTGATGCAAGTGCCCCATAGACAGCAAAATGACAATATAAAATGTATTTGCCAAAAGACAACAATTATGACAATGTAATGGGAGGATAAAAAGGACACAGATTAAATAAATATGCAAAAGATTGTAACATAGGAAACAGAAGCTTGCAACCATTTTCATGTGCAGAGGGAAAGGAAGACAGAGAAGGTGAAATAGAACTAAGTGCCTGATTTAGATCTTGGCTTGGTGGACAGGTTACTCCGTCACAATATAAATCCATTAAGATATAATGGCATTTATATTTCGGCAGATGGGATATCCGTCACCGTTGTGACAGAGTACCCCATCTGCCAAGATGTAAATCAGGGCCTAAATAAAATATAATGTAGTTATGGTATTAAAGAAGATGAAGACCAATAAATTGAAGTATATGACAGCAGAGTAACTATTCTATAGTAAGATAATAGTAATAAAGAAACAGTTAAGGACAGAGAATTCAACATTTCATGGTGGTTTAAAATTTCCTGCTGTTATAGAATTCGTAATTGAAAAATGTGTACAGCACTTATTCAGAAAAAACATCAACTGTAGCCATAATAAATATCTATGTCTTGGTGAAACAGAATGAGAGATAAAGGCTGCTGCAAGTCTACGATGATGACAAACATTATACCGTCAGGCTTTATAGGAGATATTTGAAGAATATTTCCAATTAGCAGTGATTTGCTGAAAAGCTAATGCCAATAATACTTCCAATAACATACTGCTATGAGTTGTAGTGTAAGTACTCTCAAACACACCCCCAGAAATGTGTCTAAAATGGAAAAAGAACTTTGGACATGAAGAATCTTATTTGAGGCCACACTTTATGCCAAAAAGCATGTGTGTTCGGGCATCAAAATAAAATGTACATAGGGTCACTGGTAGAGTGTTGACAAGACAAGCATTTATTATTACCATCTACAGAGAATTTAGCAGTAAGTGAAGAAGTTTTATAAAGCCTATTATAAAGGAAAAGCAACGTTTGTGTGGTGCTGATATTTCAGGATACTTTGCAAAGCCTAAGCCACAGTGTGTCCCAGAAAGCAGGAGCTGTTCAGGTTGGATTCCCAGAGAAGTACCACTTTGGATTTAGAACGAGAAAGAGATTTAGGGAAATAGGATTTGTGTATGAAGGAGGCTTTAGGTGAGGATTCTAATATAGATAAAGATACTCAGCAGGGTGAAAGAGGTGAAGTAGATTCTGCTAATGAATAAAAAGCATCTAATATAATGTTCAGTAGAAGAGAGAATTTCTTTTCGAAGTGAGTTGGGCAGTTAAATGGGGGCTTACACAAAACAACAGCCTGTATGGGGACGACAGAACAGATTGCCACTCCTCACGTCCACGTCATTCATCCATCTCAACCGCTTTGATGCCCTCTCTGGGTTGAGTGAAATTGACAGACTGCCGGTACGTGCGGGACCTGCAGCTATAAAGGGCAAAATCTAGCTTACAATGCACCAATCTAGAGAGAGCCTCAGACGTTGAGATTGGTGGAAAATCACCTGTTGGGCCATCCGGTACCGCCCCGTCTAACCTCATTAGCATTACTAAGAGCATAGTTCAATCTGGAAAGTGCTCTTAGTCTCCTAACTCCATTTCTGATGATAACCTTGGAGGCGAGGGGCCTGTCTGGCGAACTATTGCTGCTAGGCCTGTTTTTAAATCCACATTCGTGAGCACAATGAATCAAGAACACATTATTCACCCATTTAAAGTTACCTCCTGGAATATTGCTGTTATTTCCGCAAAGTTGTTAAATGAAGAGTGGCTAGAGCATATTAGGGGCTTTGATATTATCTGCCACTAGGAAACATGGCACAAGGACTACATTGTGATGGACGGTTATTGTTCCTTTACCATCCAAGCAACACTGTCAGTGGCAGGGAGGGCTAAAGGTGGGCTGGTGCTACTAAGCTCTGTAAAATAAGGGTCTGTACAAGCCTCTGTCATTAAGTCCTCACCCTGGTACCAACTAATCGAGATTTCTAACCTGATTCGGGTTAAGTTATTGCTGGTAAACTGGTACTGTAATAGCTTTGATCACAACAGTTGCCATGTTATCGAAACCCTTCAGGCAGAAATCAATACTATTTCAGGGAAGTGGCAGCCTCTATGCATCCTCTGGGTGGGGGATTTCAACTGCACCACCTGCAGGTATGACACCCAAAAAGTTTGTGAGCTACTGGACCTAGAGGACCAGCCTCAGTCGCATTTTATTCATACCCCACAGGCCGAGGCCTTAAATTCTATTATTATTGATAATGACCTGGGCCTCATAAACGATCTGGCCACTAGCTTTGTAGCACAGCCCCCCACTTATATTGGAGGAGATAGTGGCAGTTTTATAGATTTTATGTTCATATCAAGGATGTATTTGCCACTTGTTGGCGTTTTCAAGGTAGAACAAAATAACAATAGTGATCATAACCCCTAACCATTTCCCTTAGCATAATAGCCTCGGTAGGCAAAGGCGACAGTCGCCTCATTCGATATTGTTGGGTTTGTACATATGTTTTCACGAGCCATGTCACGAGAATTCAGCTGTGTCTGGAGGCTCGTGACAGGGTCGTGCATGTGGGGATATTGTTATGTTTCAAACTTGCAGAATGTTACAGTTAGCAGAGTGTCTCGTTAATCGGCATTACTGACTGGAACTCCGTTACTGAAGGACCACAATAAACTTGGTCTACTTCCAACTTCTTTTCGTGTGGTTTCTGACTTCCCTACACTGGCGACGAGCGGGAGCTGTGTTACCTGCGTTTAAGGACTATTCTGGAACTGGAATAAATTTGGCTTTCCTCGATTTTACTTGGATTTCTATTTCCAGCGCTGTCATAATGGATCAGACAGCAACACCGGAATACTGCTAAATTAAGGAGAGCGGAACGGAAGGAAGCGGATCTTAAAATTTTCTTTCCTTATTTTTTAAAAAAAAGGGAAACTTGCCGTGATTCTTCACCTTATTTTCACTGGCATCTTTTGAAACGAGGCTTCGAGCGTTCCATACGCGCCTTGTTCGCGCATTGATGCACCCTTCCACTGCTGTTCGATGCGACATGTGAGGTCATCTCTGATCGACGCGACGTACGAAGTCACTGCGCAACTGCAATGCTGGAGCAGTAGAGAGCAGTAGAGAGTCTACTCGACGGGTAAAAGCAGTCTCTGGAGCAGTAAAGAATCTACGCGACGTGTAAAGGCAGTCTCTTGAGCAATTGAGAAACTGTTTTTTTTTTTTTTCAACTCGACGTGTAAAAGCAGCGCGCAACCTTTGAAACAGTAGAAGATGCTTATCTACTCACGCTGAGTTTCAACAACAACTTTGATCACAGCAAGGGATAATTATATTTTGGAAGGGTATCAATAACACGTTTTTTTTTTGCGTGTTATGTTATTTAAACTTACAGTTATACTTTATGATATTAACTTATATGCTATTTTCTCTTTCTACTATTATTTATTATTTTCTCACATTTTAACATGTCTGGTATTGTTCCTCCTCCCGCATTTCTGTCATCACCAGGTGAACCACCTATGGCTTGGGAAATTTGGGAACCTGTTTTCTTAGCTTATGTTGAGGTACTAGAGGAAGGACAGTGTGAACCAGATAGGAAATTGTCTCTGCTTAAACATTGTTTGGGTGGTATAGCTTTAAAAGAATTCAAAACATTACCAGCTCTTGTAAATCCGGGTGAAATTGATGTTTATGAATACGCTTCTATGCAGTTAAACTCAAGATATGGTAAGAAAAAGAATGTTGTTATGGAGAGGTTCATTTTTTATTCTAGGAAACAACGTTCTGACGAACCTGTAGAGGATTTTGTGTCAGCATTAAGATCTTTGGCTGCTACATGTGATTTTGAACACATATCTTACGAGCAAGTACTAAGGGACCAGATTTTGATGAGAACCAATAATAAGAAAGTCCAAGAACACCTTTGGACAACTTCTGACATGTCACTCAATAATGCTATAGATATAGCAAAATCTATAGAACACTCAGAAAAATTTGTGAAAGAGATTAGAGGCAATGATAAAAGTGATGTGTTCAGTGTATCCAAGGATTTTGATAAATCTAGGAAGAATTTTTCACAGAGAAATGAGTCTTCTCACAGAAATGATAATAAGTTTAGGAATCAGAAATATGAGAAGAGAACCTCAAAACTATTATGTTTTAGGTGTGGGAGTGATGGACATTTAGCGGACTGTAAAAATTGTCCTGCCTTAGGTAAAACATGCTCAAAGTGTTACAAGAAAGGCCATTTTACAAGATGTTGCAAATCATTAGCAGGGAAGATGAATTGCATAAGTGAATTTTGTGATAACTGTCAATGTGATGATGATGAAACATTTCAGGTCAATACTGTGATTAATGTTTGTGAGGATGGGGAGTGCACTAAGTTTCCGTCTTGTTTCATAACCATTGATGGAGTAAGTTTGGAAATTTATGTAGATTCGTGTGCGTGGTACACCATCATTTCTTTGAAAGTATTTCAAGGGAATTTTCCCAATAAGGAATTGTGTGGATCTGATGTATCTCCTGGTGGGTATACAGGGCACAAAATTGATTTGATTGGTTATTTTATTGCCAACATACAATTTTCTGATCGACATATCTCTGGGAAAGTTTACGTGTCGAGATTTGGGTTATCACTTTTAAGTTGGCCACACCAATACGATTTGGGAATGAAAATTGATCCCAGAGCTGATCCTCCAGTTTATGTTGTTCAACCATTTAACACTTCATGTGTCACTGGGGATAGTTCGTTGTTGGTAGAGGAATTACGCAAATCATTTCCTATTGTTTTCAGTGGGACCCTGGGTAGATACAAAGGATTCGAACATGTCATCAAGTTAAATGAAGATGCCATTCCAGTGAGGCATAGAGTAAGGAATGTTCCTTTATCTTACAGAGTTAAACTTAAAGAAATGTTAAAAGATCTGTGTGAAAAAAACATAATTGAACCTATAGAATCGTCACCTTGGGTTTCCCCCATTGTGATTTCGGTTAAGTCCACTGGGGAACTTAGATTATGTATTGACCTCCGCAGTGTCAACAGTGCCATTTGGGTCGACTCACACCCCCTACCCAATCTTCATGAGATGGTCTCGACACTGGCTGGTGCTCAAGTTTTTTCATGTGTTGATCTTGCCAGCGCATATCATCAAGTTGTATTAGCTGACGAGTCTAAGAACATAACTGCATTCATCACGCCTGAGGGGTTATATAGGTTTTGTCGTATGCCCTTTGGGTTGGCAAGTGCAGCTTCAGTATTCCAAAGGTTAATGAGGGATACTTTGGAGGGCTTGAATGGTGCTATAGCATTTCAAGATGATATTTTGGTCTATGGAAGTGATGATATAGAACATGACAATAATTTAAGGTGTGTAGTTGCTGCTTTGGCGGAGAAAGGCCTTACGTTACGTCTTGACAAGTGCAAGTTTAGGCAAAAAGAAGTGGAATATCTAGGTCACACTATTAGTGGAATGGGAATCAAACCAAAGAAAAACCATGTGAAGAGCATCATTAATGCTCCGATACCCACATCAAAGGAACAACTTGTAGCCTTTTTAGGGTTGATTGAATTTTATGCCAAGTTCATTCCTAATTTTTCAGTAAAGGTTGACCCATTTAGATGTCTCTTAAAAAAAAATGCTAAATTTAATTGGACTGAGGAAATGACACGTGCTTTTCAATTTTTGAAAACATTCATTGTGGATGCTCCTTGTCTTAAACCTTTTGTAGTTGGTGTGAAATGCATCATTATGGTGGATGCCAGTTCTTCTGGTTTGGGTGGAGTACTTTTGCAGAAGGATGGTGAAAAGGAATGGGTTGTTGCTTATGCGTCGAGGGCTTTGAGAGATGCGGAAAAGAATTATTCTGTTATAGAAAGAGAGTTACTGGCTTGTGTTTGGGGGGCTGAGCATTTTAGACCTTTTCTTTGGGGTACAAGATTCTTAATTAAAACGGATCATAAGCCTTTGGTGTACCTCATGGCTCCAGGTGGTGGTAGGACAATGTCAGCACGCCTTGCAAGGCTAGCTTCAAGATTACAATCCTTTCAATATACTATTGAATATGTTCAGGGCAAAGCGAATGTACACGCTGATTGCATGTCGAGACTGATTTCTGACACGGAAGTCTCTGAGGTGATTAGTGAAGAAGAGTGTGAAGTTGCTTTTACCTTTCGTGATGTCAATTTAGTGTGCGGTGAACGGGTCTCATTGCAAGAGGACATTTGGATGGAAGAGATGGGTAAGGATTTGGAATTAGGATGTGTCAAAAAGTATCTTGTTGATGGTTGGCCTGAGCAGAGGAAGTTATCTGGAAGTATGATGGGGTTTTGTAAGGTCCAAGAGGAACTTGCATTGGAAAATGGTTTGATTCTGCGTGGTGATAAGATTGTACCACCATTTTCTATCAGAAACACCTTACTTGAGATTGCCCATGAGGGACATTTGGGGATATCCTTTACCAGAAGACGGTTAAAGGAATCTTTCTGGTGGCCAGGTATTGATTCATGTGTAGATCAGTTTGTGCGTACATGTGTGTTTTGCTCTAATAGTGACAAGACGGCGGTTGCTTTACGTCCTGAACCATGCCCAATTGATTTACCCTCAGGTCCCTGGCGTAAATTGGGAATCGACATCATTGGCCCTTTTAGTTGCTTACCTAAGCAAGAAGCTTTTGGTATTGTACTTATAGACTACTATTCCAAGTGGCCAGAAGTTAAAATGGTTAAGGAGGTTACTTCTCGTCATGTGATAGAGTTTTTAGATGAGGTATTTTGCAGGGAAGGGATTCCTCAAGAAGTCGTGACCGACAATGGTCCGCAATTTGTGAGCAAGGAAATGGAAGATTTCTTTGTAAAATGTGGTATCATCCATAGGAGGATTGCTGTTTTCCACCCTGAAGCAAATGGCCAGGTTGAGCGTTTCAACCGTGTTGTTAAAGAAGCCATACAACTCTCTATCAAAGGAAATTTAAATTGGAGAAATGCTTTGCAATCTATGTTGTTAGCTTACAGGACTTCCCCAAACTCAGTGACTTTGGTCACTCCTTTTGAACTTTTACGTGGACTGAAGCCCAGCACCAAGTTAGTCCCTTGGTGGCTTAAAAAGAATTTAGTTGGGTCTGAAAATTGTTTAAAGGTAGATTTTGAGGCTGTTCAACACAGGGTCCAGTTATACAAGGACAAGATGAAACATGACTTAGCCAAAAGAATTGGTTCTACCTCCTCTCGTTCTATTAAGGTGGGAGATTCTGTCCGCATTAAAAAGAAGGAGGGTGTTAGTAAGGGTTTACCTGTTTGGTCTAGTCCAAAAAGGGTTATTGAAGTGTTTAGAAATGCGGTCAGGGTCGATGGAGGCTCTGTGTGGAATCTGAGCAGAGTTTCTTTGTTTAATGGACCTAATCAATCAGCGGATGATTTGGACAGCAATGTTTTTTTTGGTTTGGAGGAACAGGGAGACCATGGGAAATCTGTTCGTACAGAATGTGATCCTAACAATATTAGGGCCACTTGTTCTTATCGTCTACCAGAATCTTCTCCTGACAATGCTAGAGACATTAGAGCTACTCGCTCTCATCGTTTACCTGCTCGGTTTGATGATTTTGTAATGAACTGATTTTTTTTTTGTGTTTTTTTTGTGTTTTTTTTTTAAGGGGGGAAGGTGTGTTGGGTTTGTACATATGTTTTCACGAGCCATGTCACGAGAATTCAGCTGTGTCTGGAGGCTCGTGACAGGGTCGTGCATGTGGGGATATTGTTATGTTTCAAACTTGCAGAATGTTACAGTTAGCAGAGTGTCTCGTTAATCGGCATTACTGACTGGAACTCCGTTACTGAAGGACCACAATAAACTTGGTCTACTTCCAACTTCTTTTCGTGTGGTTTCTGACTTCCCTACAGATATGACCGCAATAAAGGGGTAATATTAAATTGGGGCAAAATAAACTCTATGGAATTCGAGGGGAAAATTGTGACAGCAAATGTGAACTCTATCATGAGATGCCTACAACATGATGCTCCCTCAGTTGAGAGCTTTCGCAATTTTGAACTCATTTGTGCAGACATAGTAAAAAGACTTACTAGACCCACACAAATTAAGGAATCTCGAGAGAGGCAGTGGTTTAACACAGAGTGTTCCAGAGCGCATAAGAACCTTAACATGTCCCTTCAGGGAAATCCTCGTGATAGAACCCAAGTCAGAAGTGCAAGACAGACATATCAAAGTGCTATTATTCAAAGGAAGGAGGAAGTGAGGAAATTAGCCTGGGATGATTTAGAGAGAGCAAGTGCCCTTAAAGATTCTAAAAGTTTTTGGAATATTATCAATCGTCCTTTTTTTACGGATGAGGTTGGGCAGATGGACTCTCTGATCATGGGGGATGTGTGGGAATCCCACTTTTCCACCATATTTAATCCAAATTGTGTTCACTCAAATAAGGAAAGTGATGATCCCCCCCTAGACCTAGTCCTGACCGCCCAACTAAGTGCATCCCTCACTGTGGCCGAGGTTGAGAAGGCTCTTGCAAAAGGAATTTCTATGAAAGCCCCGGCCCAGACGGGGTCCCTCTAAATTTTTATAAAAGTAATCCCATCCTCTGGGCACCCCTGCTGACCAATGCTTTTAAATCAGTGGTGATTGGCCCATCCCAGTGTCTTGGAAGAAGGCCATTGTGGTTCCGGTCTTTAAAAAGGGTAATAGGAGCGATCCTGCTGTTATTGGCCAATCTCCCTCATTGATGCCCCGTCTAAGGTTTCGGGTAGGGTTGTTCTTGCACGACTTGAAACCTGGCCGACTGATACAGGGACCCTGTCAAGGACGCAATATGGCTTCAGGAGGGGGTTGGGCACTATACAGCAGTGCCTCAACCTGTCCCTGATTATGGGCAAGTACATGAGGGTCAGGGGGGCTCTATCCACCTGGCCTTCATTGACTTGTCCAGCACTTTTGACAATGTTAACAGTGAGAAGCTGTGACCCTAATGGGGACAATGGGTGTTGAGGAGGCTCTTATCTCCCTTTTACATAGGCTTCATGCCTCCACCACAATCGCCATAAGATATGGTTCCCATGTAGGTCTATTGTCTCTACAGAAGGTGTATGGTAGGGGAGCATTTTAGCTCCATTTCTTTTTTTAATCTACACGAACAGTCTTGAGGCATTTTTAATAGATAAGGATCTTGATTTCCCAAGAATAGATGGCAACCTAGTTCAACTATTATCATAAGCGGATGATACTGTGCTAATGGATTTGACAGCAAACAGCCTTCAAAAGTCACTTAATGCTTTCACTGATTCCTGTTGACTTAAAAGTCAATTTTATTAAATCTTATATTATGGTGAGTGGCCCCGTATCTACCAAAAACAAGAAAGTTTACTGTAAGAGGAAAGACCATTGATAAGTTGACTAATTTCACATACCTGGGAAATAATTTTAATGGGAAACAACCTTTACAAAGCAACTTTTACAACGCACTACCATTACAACGAAACTTTTACAACGCAACATCCATTACAACACATGCCATTACAACGCAACCATTACAACGCATGACACTACAACACATACCACTACAACGCATGTCAATACAACGCAGGCATTACAACGCATACCATTACAACGCATACCATTACAACGCATAGTACCCTTACACTATCCAACACTTACCCTACTGATGCACCCCCCTGGCGTCAGAATAGTAATTTTTACCCCTACACTATCCAACACTTACCCTACTGTTGCACCCCCCTGGAGTTAAAATAGTAATTTTTACCCCTACACTATCCAATACTTACCTTACATGCAATGTAATGTTATGCGTTGTAATGGTATGCGTTGTAAAGGTAGTATGCGTTGTAATGGAATGCGTTGTAAAGGTAGTTTTAAAAAATTTGTTGTAATGGCATGCGTTGTAATGGAATGCGTTGTCATGGATGTTGCATTGTAAAAAATGCGCTGTAAAGGTATGCGTTGTAAAAGTATGCGTTGTAACGTCAAAAATCCATTTTAATAATACTTTGAATTGGGGTTCCCTTAGATACCGCTAGGGCCCAACAAACTAGCAGGGTTGTGGAGGGGCTATTTCATTTTGCTCGCAAATTGGGTCACAAACCGATGACAGAACTGGTCACCTTATATAAAGCTAAATGTTTATCCGTTGCATCTTATGAGGCAGGAGTTTGGGCCACCAAAAAAGCAGCCAACTTCAGGTTGTGGAAAATAAATGCATCAAAAGGCTATTGATGACCCCTAATCGCGCCTCTTTTGTCATCGTGAGTTGGGGCTGGAATTTTAACAGAACCTACTAGATATTGACCCTTTTCTTTTATGGGCCAAAGTTTGGCAGTCAGAGGATCTAACATTTACAAGGGACGTTATCAAGGATTGTATTTGGGGGGCGTGGCTAGCCACCTAAGATGGCGGTCGGGTCCCGATAGAACTCCGGAACCCTCGGGGGTTCAATTTATCCTGCTCTGCAATCCCCGGTCTACTAGCGATTTGGGGCACCACTACTGCAGCGCTAGAGTCCCGCGCTCAGCCACATACCTCCTATGACCCATGGGACCGTGGCGCTGTGGAGTCTGAAGATCAGGCCTATTCCCTGCTGCGGCTGGACGAGGGCTGGGACCTGCTGTAGGACATGGGCTCAAGCACGGTGCAGGCTTCCTGGTGCGCCGCTGTACGAGACCGGCTAAACTGCGAAAACCTCTGTAATAGTGCGGATTCGGGCCTGGCATCATAATGGCCATATGCTCCCTGCAACTGCTTTACACCATATGTCTGGTGTGGTCCGAGTGGCGGCAGCGACGGGCCATGAGCGAGCTGGCACGCCGCGCGGCGGTTCCCGCGAGGAGGTAGCGGGCAGCCGCGCAGCCAAGACCGGTGCCGCCCCGGAGGGTTCGGCGGCGGGGGGAACGACAGGGGAGCGCCTTGTCGACCCCCGGAGACTGATGCAGTGAGGTGCAGCACCCATATTAGCCCATAGACTTTTCACCCTCGTGGCAGACCTCGCTGCCAGAGCACTCTGCTGGGGAAAGCGCCCCTCTACCCCTTCCATGTGATAAGTGACGTAAAATGGCCTCAATGCTGAACATATGCCAGATATCCTTGGGGCAAGATTAAAACCTGCGAATGGTCCCACCCCTCAATTGCTACAGGCTTCCTATTCCTCCTAAGGTGAGCAACATTACAGCAAGGGCACTGCGCTGCATGTCGCTGATCCCCGATGGGCTGCTGTAACTTCATGCGTACACCCTGAGGCTGGTGGGCCCGCGTCGCTGACACAGCGCCATCGTATCGACCGGAGCAGCCTGGGGGGCCTCGCCGGGCACTGTGACCCTCGACATAGACAGGGAGGGGCCTGGCAAGCTGAATCCGGATGGTAACGTCGACATAAGATTCTAGCTACTACCATAAGGCTCAAGGACACTCCATTGGCGTGACTGACTTTACCTACTGTCGGGGGGTCCTTTTGTGGGTCGGCACTGCCTGCCGCTCTGTGGAGGGGGTGCCTTTTGCTGGTTCTCCATGGGGCACCCCGGCCACCCGGCTCCCTTTTGGGATGCAGAGGTCCTGTGTTGCCACCTTCTTTGACCTACTGAGGGGAAGATTGGTCCTACATCTACATCTACAAGCAGAAAATATGTGGGGTCCCATCGACAGTCATCCTAGTCACTTACCCGGAGGAGGCTAGCCCACGGCGTTCCTATAGGCTTGCACCATGGGCAGAGTCAGAACGAAGACACTAGATGGTCACCAGGGGACGGCCCCCCTCCGCAGCAGCGGAGCTCTCCAGTCGACCTTCCTCGCCAGGAGCAGTTTCCTCAGAGCCTATGGAGAGTACACCTGACAAACTGAACTTTATTCTTAAAAAGATCCGTGATTCCAGGGCGGCGCTGGACTCGCAGATCGGCACGCTCACCACAGGCCTCACGTTGCTTAGGGCGGACCACAGGAAACTGTCGACACTGTCAAGGAACACGGGCAATCCCTCGAAGATATGGAGCCTCGAGTTGCAGAAAATTCCTCAACTATACAACAGCTACAACAACAGATGGCAGGCCTCCTCGATCGAATGGAAGATGCAGAGGGCAGGAATAGATGCAACAACATACGCGTTATTGCCCTACCGGAACGCAGTGAGGGTGCGAAGGCAGCTGAATTTATGGAAGCATGGTTCAGGGACCATGTCGCGCAAGAGGGGCTCTCTCCGTACTTCTGTGTCAAATGGGCCCACAGAATAAGAACCGGACCGCCCAGGCCAGGTGCACCACCTCGTCCACTTATAGTGAAAATCCTGAATTATAGGGACCGCGATGTCTTGCTACAGAAAGCAAGAGAAAAAACTCTGATCCAGTTCAAAAACCACCGCATCTCGTTGTACCCCGACTACACCGTTATGGACACTATTTTGCAAGGTCTCTGGTTAAACCTTACATGAGAATATTTACTGCAGAACTACTGTCTTTGACATGTCTAAGTATAACTCCCCCCTGCGGGGTCCAGTAGAGCCATCGGGAACCCGACCTTTTAGTAAACAGGACCATGGCTGATGGTGGCAACCCCCCTATAAGTGTACGCACCGTTATATGTTCTATGATTATTGTAACCTGTGTTTATGCCCCTAACTTTGAACAGGACCATTTCCTGACTGGGATGGTGTCCCCTGGGTGCTGGGAGGTGACTGGAATGCAGTTTTAGACACTAACCTGGACAGATCTCACCCCCTCCACGGCACGAACGCCAGTAAACTAGCGGACCTGTTTGCTACCTGGGCTGACGGATGGGCACTTTCAGATGCATGGCGATGTCAACACCTTACTCATAAGGAATATTCATTTTATTCACCGATGCATGGTCTCAATACCAGAATCGATAGATTCCTCTGCTCCAATTCCATTGCCACACAGGTCTGCCAGTCCACATACCTAGCCAAAACCTTCTTGGACCACAACAAATGTAATACCAAATTTGTGATATAAGTTGTTTAATGCCCCTGTGACTGCATCTATGTGGGTATTACCATCCTCTGATTAAAAATGTGCTTTCTAGTATTTCACACCTCATGGCCAATATTGCAACATACTTACTAAGAGGACTCAATGACTCTACAAACTAAACATAACAATAGCGCAATTTACTCACTAATGTACGCCTCTGCCTTTTGCAATGTATATATGAAATTTCCCTCTGATGCGCTTTAGTTTTGTTACAATGATATAGCTACATGCTGTGTGCCGTTGTAAAAACTAATAAAATCTGCCATGAAAAACTGTTGTGTGAAATACCACAGAGTCATCATAAAGAAGTCAACATTCATCTTTAGCCATACACTTTACCGAATTGCAGGGCTCATTCTGTTTTGTTGGCATACAAAGACTATTGTTTACAGACCAAACAGGATGTTTGGCATGTTTGATGATACTCTCTTCAGGAATTTGCTTTAGTAATTACTAGCTGAACTAAACTACAAATTAGTCACATAGTAGTGTAGCTCATTTGTTGAAATCGTCTGATACAGGAGTTGATGCCTTGTCTGAAAGTGTGTGTTTTACTTTTAATGTCTTCATTTAGATATAAAATGTTACAGTAGAGTACAAAGTTTAAAGCAAATAATTGCTTTACCTACGAAATGCAAAGAGAAGAACACAAAACATATGAGCATAGTGTTGTCTGTATCTGAACGTTTGGCATGATATGACTTTTCAATAGGATTTTATGTTTTGGGGCTCAGTGGAGATATGAAGTGAAACAGAATCACAAAGACTGGGTTACAGCTTGAGCTATGACTACACTGAGTTTGCTGTACATGATGCAATATGGATTCCTCAGTGGAATTTGAATTTAAAAATGTGACATCCTCGGTAAAAGATGTACAATTATTCATTGAACAGAATGAATTTGTAGAAGGCCACACTATGGTTGATCAAAATGTATTCAGTATATTGTATTGGTAATATATATTGATGATAAACATTTGTGGACGGTAGTGATTGTTTCTAGTGTGAATAGCTGTTATCCAGAAGGGATTACAAATGATAAATGGGATGTGTAATACCATTATTGTCCCTAAAAGAAAATTAATTCAACACGTACAGCTTTCCAGGAATACTACTGGACAGGTTTTGTGAATTCCTAATTAGGTAAATGAGAAAGAACTTGCTACATGAAAATGTCACTTTTTTCGTTATTTATCCACAAGGCCTTTTTCCCTCATGTATAAACCCCTGCAGCCACATTCCCGCCAATTTTGGGAGGATTCTCTGCCTACTCCCACCATAGAAATGGATGTACTCTTGCCCCTGACAAGAATAAAAAGCTGTATGTTTGCAGTGTGAGAAAATATCGAGGAAAATATTTTAGAATTCTCACAAACAGGTATATTTTTGAGTATTCTCAAATGTGTTGAGTTATTCTTCCCTCGCTCTTTAATTTTGTTATTAAACCTTTGTTTGCCCTAAATATTGTATTGCAAATGCCCTTGTCAGCAATTTACAGGTGGTTAAGTCTTCCTTGGACTCATCTTTCACCACCATTTCTCAGAACATCTACACCCCCTCCCTGCCTCTTTGAGGTCCTCCATCAAGCAGAAGACTTTTTTAGAAGGACGCGTTTCCTCCTGAACACCATGAGTGATGCCAACCAATCCAATGCAGCATCTAAAGAGTCATGGACCTGCAAGAGAGCCAGACGCTGAATCACCACAAATCAATCCCAGTAGCTCACTAACAGGCACATGCATCAATATTGCATTTTGCGATTCCTTAATTGCGAAAAATAAAGAATCTCAAATAAGGAACTGCAAAATGCAATGCATCGAGAAATTGCTAAAAAAAATTGTGATTTCTTAATATTCCTAAATTGCGACTCGCAATTTGAGAGTCGAAATTAAGGAATACCTCCCCATTCATTCTTATGGGCCTAGAGGCCCATAGGAATGAATGGGAAGACATTCTCAATTTGCGATAAGCAATTAGCGAATCGCAAATTGAGAATGCGATTTCAAGGGTGCAGGGGTGTCCAAAGGACACCCTGTTGCACCCCTGAAATCAATCTGTGCACATATGTTGTGCACACACATGCCCTTAGGGCATGTGTGTGCACAACATGAAACTTTGAAAAATGCACAAAAGTGCATTTTCCAAAGTTTTCGCAAATTACTATGAGGTTCAACCTCATGGTAATTTGCTCCCCCTAATTGCGAAATCGCAATTTTTTAAGTTTCATGCATTGCATTTAAGGAATCGCAAAATGCGATTCCTTAAATGCAATCGCAATTTGAGAATTCGCAAATATTTGCGAATTCTCAAATTGGACGGGCCTTCACCCTGCATGCATTCCAAAAGCAGATTTTGCGATCGCAAACGGCCAATTTTTGCAATTCGCACCGCTTGCGATCGCAAAATCCTTTGATGCATGTGCCTAATAGAGTGCCTAGTTACAAATCATTCCCAGGGCAGCAGAAGGTATTTCTTCAACTAAGCTGCAAAATAAGGCTGGAAAGTGGATTCTTATCACTGGAAGTACTTTCTGTAATACTTACTCTCCTAGTCGTGTCACTATATGGTCAAAAATACTAAGGTAGAGCACTATTATCTATAATAGAGTTCATGCACTCTAGTCTTAAGGGGTTTCTGCCTTCAGCCTGCTAACTTCAAATATTCAACTGAAGGTACAGGCGAGTGTATAGTGGTCAGCACGAATTTAAATATACAGTCAAAAAATAAATGAAAACACATCTGTCCTACAGCTGATAGGGAAATAACAAAGTAGTACCTACTCCCAAAGGCCCAGATATAATACAGGTTGGCCATGTCAGTGATCAACTATGCACACAGGTATAATACATGCAGAAAATATACATTGTACAAATAAAGATGCAGCAAGCTTGGAGATGTAAGTAAGTGATAGCGAAAAGCTTTCTCGCTGTTACAAGTGTAAATCTGACTTGCGTGCCCAATAAGCTTACTACCTTGCATATATAGTTAGTAATAGCTGCAAAAGAGATATTTAAGGTTCTGAAATTAACGAACGGCACACATCCTGCTGACATGTGTTCAGGATGTTTCAGAATGTTTGATGTCTTCTTTTTACAGCTCCATTAATTATAGTTTGGAAAGTTATGCTATACATAAAAATAGCTATAAGTATGGTACAGTTTGCCTGTCATAATCAGTACAGCTAAGAATAAAGTCAAAGTAAATCAGCTAGAGGCACCTTGGCTTGAATTTTAATGCACTCATCACGGTGTTGACCTAATTGTGGATAGAGAACAGCCTGTTGTTTGCTTCGAAAAGACATGATGAGATGATCAGAATTAACTCTCTCTGCACTAAACTGTAACATAAACATTCTGAGAGTCAGAAGAAGATATGGAGAAGTGACTATAAATATTAGGGATTAGCTAATTGTACTTATTTTCATCACACTGTGTAAAGACGGCAAGCCCTAGCAAATAAGGTACAGCCAGGATGAGCCAGGGAGGGGCACGCATGTTGTAGGTTGTTAACGGTGTGCCAGGCATGAACTTGGGTTCAAGGCGCAGGCCTTATCTTGACAACCCACTGAGGCAAATGGGTGCAAGAACTGAAGGAGATTCAAAGGCAAGGGGAATTCCTACAGGAATCTGAGACTGGACAGGGACAAAAACAATCTGGTTGCTAGAGCAGATGGTTTGTGGAGCTGTGGCTTTCCAGGAATAGTCAGAGACTAGGACTTGGGGCCAACTTTGAAAAACTCTGGGGTAGAGCCTAAATGTTTCTGGGGCAACCTCAACAAGGTGGGTGGTCAGTCCATGTGTCCTGGTCTAACTGGATGTAGGATCCACTTTATTCCATACCTGGCTGCAGGGGACTCTAAACAGTATTACTCTTCCAGTAAGCCACAGCAGTAGGAATCGGCTAAGATAGTGTATGGTCAGCAAGTATGCAACTAAACCTGTCACATGATGTGGTGGGAATTGATTCCGCCATGGATCCCAGCGCTACTGGGGAACTGGAGATTGAGTGGAATAATATGCCACCATGAAAGGCCTGCCCTCACAAGAGCATATGGGTGATATATGCCGCGGCATCTCCTCCACAATGGCAGAGGAGCATGGCCTCACTGATTTTAAGTAATGCAAAGAAGAAGCATTAATCACTTTATGCTTCCTGCTGCTTTGCAGGTGGGCTGGTGGGTGGGGTTGCTCTGCTTTTTGAGCAGGGTAGGGGAGGTGTAGTTTGATCACTCCTAAGTGCACAATGACTGTTTCGTTGGCACTCTTGGGCCACCCAAATCAGTCATGCGCACTTTCCCCATTCTCCATGTAGGCTGCATTACAGCCTGTATGGAGAACAATTCCAGGCTCCCATTTTCTGGTTGAGGGTCCAACCAGGATGCTCAAAACCAATCACAATGCTGCATTGCAGCCTGGTGATTGGTCCGGGGAGCCTGGGTGCCTACCAATCGATTGGTCAGTTAGGTCTAGCTGTGCTTCCGTAGGAGACGGAAAATAGCAGGAGCGAAGATGCAGGACCTGGCACAACGGTAAGTTTATTTGATTTTTTTAAACATTTTCTTTAAATATGTGCGAACCCCGCGCCACATGCCCGTTCCGCCACCCGTGAGCCATACTAGCCAACACTGGACATGTGCTGGTGCAAGAGATGGGGGCTTATTGACAATGAGATGGTAAATGCATCAGGTATTGGAAAATTATATGTGCTGGGGTGTACATTATTTATGGAGCAGAACATAGAGAGAAGATTCCCCTGCATGACCCTACGTTAAACTGCTGATCTCTCAGACAAAAATATCTTCCCTGTTTGACCTGCTGTTACCTTTCTAACAACAAGAAATAAATCCACATCATATCTGTTCTAGACACTTCCCTCATTGCCTCCTGGCCTTCAGGCCTGCATCATCTACCTCCTGGAATGCATTAAACACATCCAGCAAAACCACAGATGCACATTACCCCTGATCTGGCACAAATAGTAGATGCTCAAGGATTTGAGTTATGGTCACATTTTGTGTAAATTAAAGTTACTATGACAGGGAATGTTTTACTGCATATCTTCAAAAATAAAGGATAGTTTGGGTTTTGAAGGAGACCATTGAGAATGAAAAGTACCAGTCAGCCAAGCAGCTCTCAAAGCACAATGAGGTTACGGCCAGCAGCGTTGGTAGTGAGCTTGAGCAAGTGGTGGAAAGGGGTCGATTTGTGGACCAACATACATACACCTCGCGAATAGGAACTATAAAAAAAATATCAGTGGGGGCCCCAGGCAGCAGCATAATTTCAGTCCAATCTAGGGGACAAGTGTGTTTTCTGTAGGAAGGCAAATTGAATCGCATGGCGAAGAAAGTAGGCTAGCACTTGTCTGCCCTTCCTAGGGTTATGTAGCCCCCAAATGTTGCACTTCATACATGAGAGTTGCAGCATCGGATTTCTAATACTTGAAAAGGAAATAGAGTGTCGGAAAAAGATAGAGTCTGTTCCGTCACCTCATTAATTTTGTTCCAACTGTGCCTCAAAAGGAAACAAATAGTGCTTATCAAACATACAATTTTTTTAAACATTTGTCCCCACCTACCCCAGCCACAAGGACAACTGGAGAATCCCCACAACCCTACCCAAGAATAATAACCCAAACATGTTGGTATACACCATGGGGGGGGGGGGGGGTGACAACACCATGAAGAGCAAACCCGGACAATCATATAACAATGAACAAGTAAATTACATCATGCAAATTGCAGAGAACCATCATCCACCCAATGGGGTAATAGGCTAAAAAAAACAGAGCAGTCAGTGTGTCACAATTCTTATAAGTTGGGAGACCCCTGTACGAGTGAATTACAGGAAGTTGCATATGCATATGACCAAAAAGGGAAAGCATATAATACATAGCACACATAACATCTAAGGCCCCTGTCTACTGAGGGAAGCAGAAGGCTAATCTGCTGGGGCAGTGGCAGCTGGGCTGGCAGCTGAAGAGTTCTTTCCAGAGAAGTAGGTCTTTCAGAATCGCACAGCGTCTTTGGGAGTATACCAGATATGATGAAGACTATTTGATTCTACACAGTATAGTATCCCTTATGTCAGGCCATGTTTCTGTAGATATTGCTTAACATCTGGGAATTTGCACTGAGCCTCTCGAACCATCAGCGAATAATCTGAGTAGAGGGATATTATAGAGCCTTGATATTGCAGCTGGCCTAGTTCTGGGGCCTGACGCAGCGCTGTGTCATGATCTCTAAAATTGAGAAGTCTGGCAATAATCTGTTGTGGGGGTCACCGGCTTCAGGCGCAGTCCTAATGTGCTGTGTGCTCTTTCAACTACAAAGGTTCTTGTAAAGGATTGTTTATCAATGAGCTCATACAGGAGTTGTTCTACAAAGACATTCATGCAACTTGTGCTCATGAACTTCGCAACGCCAGTGGTGCGTAAGTTATTATGGCAGGATCTGGCCTCTAAATCTTCACTCTTGGTGGCCATGGTGTCAGGCTTGCTCCGCACCCGGTTGTGTGTGCAAACGGGGCCCAGCAAGTCAGAAATAAAAATGGCTGAGAGGAAGGGAAGAGCACTTTGCGGTCGAGTATACGCACGCGTGTCTTCTGTCCCTGCCCTCCGACTCACCTGATTGCTTCCGGGTCACCACGGCAGTCAATGTTGGCATTCACCTTCGGGCTGCAATCCGGGGTTTTCCTTTGAGATTCAGCTTAATCGTGTCTGGACTCATTGTGAATAAGTGACATTTCCTGCACTATAAAGTACAGAAACAATAACTAATGTATCTACGTCTACTTCAATATCAGTAAACGACACTGCACATTATATGTAAAGTACTATACTTATCTAATGTGTTCTCCATGGTGTTTGGAGATTCCAGTTCCTGTTGTGCACTACTGCAAGCTGTGAGGTATACAAAGGATATAATTAGTCATTCCTGAAGTCAAGGAACTAATTATTATTTAAGTTCAGCCCTGCTTATATTTTGAGTATTTTTCATGTTTAAACCTATCCAGATAGGAAATACGTTTTTTTGTTTTTTTCCTTTAGGATTGATTATTTGTTTGGGCTTTTTCTGATTCTATGTTATCGCACATGAGAGCTTAATACATTGTATATCTTCTCTTAAATTATGTACCCAGTTTTGATAAATGAAATAACTAATTCTTGTATCTCCTTGATTAGATAAATGATATTTGATCTTAATGGAAGAGGGGAAATTCACAGGTAGTTATGAGCTGAGTGTTAATGCAATACTACTAAAGAGGGAGCCTGGTGCTACTGCTGATACGCGCCTGCTTATATTAAACATCTTCTGGATACCCGGTGAGTGCTCTGTGCTGTTCTTTGGAGAAACGCATTGTGCTTAGCCCACCCTCCCGATTTACAAAGGCAGCCGTTCTAAGTTCGCCAGTTCATCAAATTAAAATACACGTTGCTGTGACTGGTACATGTAACAATGTATGCATATATCAGTATATTTACAAAATACAGCTGATACTGATCCATCATTGAATGCTTTTTCTATCTATCTCAAGTGACCATAGTGCATTTGTGAATATAACTATGTGTGTTTCCATTAAAGTGCAAACTGTTAGAAAAGAATAAAGAAAATAAGACAATGGCTAAAGAATAAAGTTCCAAATGCTAAAATGCAAAACCTCTCATGAGTTATAACATTGTTACAGAATTAGTTTGTACTTCTTGGGCATCCTCCACCACAATATTGATCAAATATATATATATATATATATATATTTTTTTTAAACTCTTTATTCGCAACTGTACAGTAGTATCATCAGCAAATCATTTACACTTATTACGCAGTACAGTAATTTTCTCGTTTTCTCCCCAACCAAATATGTCGGTTATTTATAATTACAGCATGGTATATATGTCGCAAGTAAAAGAAAAACAGAAGTACAGAATACCATACTCTTTCCCAACATGCTTTTCTATGGAAGTGCTTGCATGTGCATTTTTACACTGTACAGCATATTATCATCAAGCCTAGCAACCAACAAAGTAAAGGATCAAACCCCCGATCCTTTCTCCCTCCCCATAACTCCCACCCTAGCCCCGTACGTCTCCTGGTCATGATAAGTCCAGAATGTAACACTCTGTTCTTATGATATCAGACTACCTCAGCGTATAATAAGTTTACAGAAACTACACCTGTGCGTCTGCGGGCTTTTGTTCCCCTATATTGCACATACCTACAAACCATATATTATTCTTCCATTCACATCCCATCTACCTGAGATATTGCCATCTCCATCCCCTCCAGTTCTAACTGCATAACCTCCCAATCCTGCGCTATGGGATGCTTCCTTTGTCACCTCTCCTCTTCCTATCTCAACACTGTGCCCTCCGCCCGGCCCCATTTCATCATATCAGACTGCCACATGGATACTCTGGGTGGTCTGGGTGACTTCCACCTCATCGTTATAACTCTTATTACTAATAGCAGGGCCAGGTCTAGGAACTTCAATTTAGCTTTTTGTTTCTTAGAACGTTTACAGGATCCCACCAAACAATATAGGGCATCTTCTGGGACCGGCAGGGAGGTTACTGTACGTAGTATCTGGCAAATCCCTCCCCAGTAACTACTCAGTTGCAGACATGCCCACAGCATATGGAGAAAGACAGCTTCATCCGCTTTGCAGCGTGGACAGCATTGGGGGGAGTCAGGGAACATTCTGTGTAATCTCTGTAGGGTAAGGTATGCCCTATGAAGCACCATGACCTGTATGAATTTAAATGATCAAAAATATATTTATGATTGATTTGAAAATTTGAAAATTCAATTTTTAATAGATTTCAAATTTTCAAAGTGACAGATTGTGCATCTCATAAATTCCAATCAATGCAGTAAGCACTGTTATATTACATCATTCACATTTATATATTGCATTTTGCATGAAAATCATGTCTACTCACTTCATATTGAACAATGTGCTGCAAACCAGACAACAATAATTCACCTAAAGAATATATGCTATATGCTATAGACTATTATCGAAAATCGATGTGAGATACTAAGATCCATAATGGAATGTAAGACCAATAAAGAAAATGCATACAAATGTATCATAAAATATCATCAATACTGAAAAGATAAGAGCAAAAAACTAAAATAGATAAACTATATCCTATAATGGACATATGATCATAACAGAAGGTCCCATATTTGTATAATATGCTAATAAATACCAAAGCACCTATTGCTTGCTAGGAAATAATCAGAATCCCAATAGAACCTTCATCGCCTAATTGACCTATCAATGAAAGGTTAGCATGGATGCCTGTTGTAAATATATAATCCGAGATATTGTGCAAAAGTCAAAATGGTGTCAGTACAATACCCTTACATAAAGTGCCAATAAAGTGTAAAATGTTTTTTAAAAATCCTAACAATAACCTTGTGCAAAATCTATTAGAGGAGAGGGAAAACTAAATACAAACTTGATAATCTGCAAACAGGCAAAGCAATTATTATACTATTTCAGATACATAATATGTCTGTTTCTAACCAATATGCCCTGCTGACTCCTCATCGCTGTTGAGGCCAGCCAGCCATTTTGTATCGAGTACAATGATGTATCGTGATTCAAGGTCTCTTAGGTGTTTCTCCTTGTCACCTGATCTGATGTGTTTCTCCACTCTGTCTATACCAGACAAAGTGAGTGCATAATTATCACTTATATGAAAATTTTGCAGAAATGTTGTGCAACAGGGTAAATTGGATCATTGCTTTTTATAGCCTGAAGATGTTCCAATATCCCCTTTTTTAGAGGTAGCTTAGTGCTCCCAATGTACATTAATTTGCATGGACATAATTCTAAAGCACAGACAGTGAAGTCTAATGTATAGGTGATGAATTTGGTAATAGGCTTGGTACAACCAGTTGGAAATGAAACTGTTTGCGATTTGTGCTATGTTTGCATGCCTTACAGGCATTACATTTGAAAAAAAACCTTTTGATCACTTAGCCAAGTGCGTGTCTTTTCTGGATTTAAGTAACTGTGCACAAGCATATTCCTGATGGATTTGTGTTATGTAGGTAATTTTTGGCTAAGCCTCAATAATTTTACCCATGACAGGGTCAGTTATTATAAGGTCCCAATGTTTTTTTTTAGACATTTCCTAATTTTGTACACACCCCTATTGTAGGTGGCTATAAATCTGGGAGTTGAACTGCAGGTACTCAATGTTCTACAGTTTTTTCTAAATAGAGTTAGGATAATGTTTGCATTGAAAAAGTGTTTTTGGGTTGCCTATATCTTTGGCACAGTTAGACGAATCTTCACAAAATTTTCCAAAACAAGTGTCATTGATAGACTTTTTGAGCATGGAAAGTTTTGGGGTGATCCGTCAAGTGGGCACGAGAAAGAGGGTGTCAAAAAAAGTGCTTTTTCCAATGCTTATTACCATAGGACTTTTGAACACATCTACAGCCCAAACTGCTGTACCGAATCCCACCAAATTTGGCAGAAAGGTAGATTTGGTTAAGCAGATTGTGATTTTTGTTATTTGGTGTATATCCGTCAGTAGTTGTTGAGAAACTTAGTTATGTCTCTGTCTGCATCGACTTCGCAAAACATAACACATTCAATTTAGAAAATACTGAGCTCAGATGGGCTGACAGCACTTCAGCCAGGAAGTGTTGGCAGCCATCTTGGGACTTGGCTTGGGCCCAAGAAAAGGGGGCAGGGATAGGAATACCTTGACCCCATAAAGTTGGGACCCCAACAGGCCAAAAAATCATTTTTTTTAATTGCAGTGAAATTGCGATATTCACGAATTTCCAGCAACAAATTAAAAAAAAGCAAGTGTGGGCACCTGCGCTTGCTTTTAAATAACCCCCGGGTGAGCCAGGTCCCAGGGGCATATCATAAAAATAGGATGAGGGGCTTATGAAAGCTTCGGGGATCATCATCTCTCTGGGGTACTTCTTATTATAGATGCAGGTGGGACTGCACAGCCTGCCCGCACCCTGGAGACCGCCTCCTTCCAGGGCACTTTACAATATGTGTGCAGGTGAACCCCCTGGGCTTGGCCACAGCCCAGATGGCCGCCACCTCCCCTGGGCGCATATTTGAAAAGGAACTCAGGGGGCCTGTGCGGCTCCCGCCCCCGCAGCCTGGGGGCCACCACCTCCCCGGGCTAACTTGTATTTGTTGAGGGGGCCCACTGGCACTGTACAAAAAGCATGCATCACAGTTGATTCCACTGCTGTTGGACGTGCACAATGATGCTCTGATTTTGGGGGAGACTCCACGCAACTTACGGGGGCCAGGATCGCTGTGATTTGGAAACCACAGAACCCTCCCGACTGATGTGACTCATATAGACAGATCTAGGTTAATAACATGGAGTTGAAAATTCTGGCCAAGGTATTAGCCAATGGCCTGGTGAAGAAGATCCAAACAGAAGTATACCCAGACCAGAATTAATTTATGCCAGGGTGAGGCACCCGTCACTCCCTCTTATGCCTAAGCAATGCAATTGCTCTGTCTACTCACTCCATGAAGCCCAGGGCCCTCATATCCAATGATTTTGAAAAAGCCTTCATCTGCTGCCAATATATGTTCGGCCCACTGGAGAGTATGAACATTGGATGAGGAACGAGACAGGGCTACCCCATCTCCGCTTCTATTCACTCTCATTAGGGAGCTCCTGGATGAGTGGAACCGCCCTGATGCTCAGCACACTGGGTCCGCTGGCCCGATGGATGCAAAAGACAGGGTGTTGTTGTATGCTGATGACCTTCTACTTTTAATTAGTGACCCAACACCTCTCTCCCCATCTCCTTTCAGTGTTCAAAATTTAGGCAGATGCGTCTGGTCTCATCGTGAACTGGCCCAAATCTACTTACACCCCTTTAACTGACCCACAGCTAGACATTAGGGCCACCTATCCCATATAATGGGTGACTCAGGACTTCAAAAACCTGGGGATGCACGTCCCCTCACCCAGCAACAGGATTAAGACCTTAACATCTCCCCTTTATTAAACGGATATTGAAGGACATGCATCATTAGGAGAAGCTCCTGCTAAATATTTTATGCAGGAGGCCTTATTTAAAACCATGGCATTACCCAAGCTTCCATATACATTACAAAACTACGCACATTATATGCCACCTGCCTGTTTTTGCACTTTGCAGGTGGACACATTCATTTTCTCTGGATTGGAGGTCAGCCCTGCATCACTTACCGCAAATGTGTCCTGAACCTATACAATGGGAGGTTGGGAATTGCAGATACACAGTCATACTACAGAGCTATCCACTTGGTCCCCATAAATGATTAGATGTTTGTGAGATGAGACAACTCCTCCATAACGGTAGAAATCAGCACTCTTGAGCATAATGGCCTGTTCAGTCTCCTTTACAACTCTGATACAACCACATTCTTTCCAATTGCAACACAAACATCTCTGACATATTACCATCAGGCACTGTGATGGATCAGGTGGCACAGCGTCCAGACAGCGGTAACACCACTGTGGGTTGGAAGCTGGCTCATGTCTGGGAGGGCAACTCAATGTGCACATTCCAGGACGTAGCCTACATTTATTCCATGCACAAGTCACAATTCTATCAATATATATAACTACGCTATGCACGCAAGGCCTCCCTGGACTCCAAGCACACACTCCCACAATGCAATTCCCTTGAGACACATGTCATGGAGTCAAAAATGCACAGGAAAGGCATCTCCACAATATATTGCACATTACTAAATAATACCCCCGACCTAATGATGACATTACGAGGCCGATTTGGAGCGATATGTGGGTCCTCGGTTGAGGAGGACTGCGTTGCAGCCCGGATGACTCCCAGGGTACTGGTCATACCCACTAAGCTGCGGCTCATTCAACATAAATACCTATATCATGTTTACTATAGCCCCACATGGCTCCATAAGATGAAGGGCAACTCAGACCCATGATGCCTTAGGTGTCGACAACCCCCAGGCACTTTCTATCGCACGATATGGGAGTGCCCTGATATATCATTGTAATGGCAGAAATTTGCATCACACTCTCCCAATGTGTGGGCATAACAATAACACCCAAACCAAAGCTGATTTTACTTGGGCTGATGAATCAATGGGAATTTAGGCAGTATGTGAGATCCTTAGGTGCCCGGTGATTGCTCATAGGCAAAAGGGAGATAGCCAGATTCTGGCACTCCATGCAGTCACCTTCTATTGATGAATAGGCACACAGGAAATATATATATACATATATATATATATATCCTTGTTGTCGCCTCTAGCACACAGGAATCGATTCTCCCAAGAGACGAAGCGTACCCAAAGTCGTGCTAAATATTTTTATTTTTGTTACTCGCCCTACACCACCGCCATGACTCGTTTCGGTCCCTCTCGGACCTTGATCACATATATGTATATGGTATATGTCTATGGTTTTTTCAGTGAATTTCATAGGTTTTTTAAATGCTAATTCCTTTCTATATCCAGTTTGTAACCTACGATTTTTTTTTAATTTGCTGTTTTGTGTGAGTATTAATTAGAATTATTATTTTTTATAATAATACTTTTTTTAAATTTTTTTTTTTTTAATCATTTTTTCTTGGGGCGCTCTGGGTCCGCGCACCGGTAAGCTCTCCGGAAAGCGCACCCAGAGCGCTACTTGCGTTCGTGTAAAAAAATATGAATAAAAAGTAAATAATAACGCAAGACATTTAGTACCATACATATAAAAGCAGTTTTTTTGAATAAGGAAATGAAAATAATTTTGCATTTCCGTGAAACTATCAAAACGTCACTTCGGCGCGCCGCGTAAGCGCCCCCGGAAGCGCCTACGTTCGCGCCGCGTATGTGCCCCGGGAAGCGCCTACGTTTGCGCTGCGTGTGCGCCCCCGGAAGCGCTCCGGTGCGCGCAGCGTCAGCGCGTCAAGTCATGTGACCTTAAAATAACACTTTTCATTGGTTGCTAACAGTTTTTTTTACAAAGAATGAAATCCCCACCCATTTCCTTCACTTCTTCTTTCACTTTTGTGACTGAAAGACCTGCCTTTTTTCTCTTCGATCTTTCTTGGATAATCATGGCTGCCAGACCATCCAGCAGTGAAGATGAGCCTGAATTCATTGATGAAGAGCCTCCTCAGCCGAAGGTCAAAGAGCATTTCATCTGGAATTTTTTTTCCATACCAGATGACCAGAAGAAGGTCAATGCTCCAAAAGTGGAGTGCAGGATCTGCCACACAGTCCTGTCACGGGGTGACCCCACTAAGAAATATTCTTTTGGGAACTCCACAATGCTTCGCCATGTGGAGAGGAGGCACCCCCAGAATTTTGACCGGGAAAGTGTCAGGGCTCTGGCACAAGAGGTTCCCAATAATGGGGCCTCTACATCCACCGGAGGAGCAACTACTTCAGTGAGGGGGCGATCGCAGGAGCTGGTTCCAAACATTCAGCCTGCATTCAACAAAGGCGTCCTGAAATGCAGATACTGCGATCAGCTACTTACCTTTGGGGAGCAAAGTGTTCTGCTCATGGTTCGAGCATTGGAGAACCATCACTGCCGTTCCCAGCCCTAATTTTTTGGGGGGTTTTTTGCTCCTGTTGAGCATTTTCCATTCCCTGTTTTTGTTTTTGTTCTAAAAAAAGAAAAAAGAAGAAAAAAAATTTATTTTCAGAACTACCTCCAATTCTCATCAAAGAGCTATATTCTTAAAGAAATGAAAAAGAGTAAGTGAAGTGGAGTGCATTGATAATGGAAAGGAAAATGAGTAAGAAAGAACAGAAAGGTATGAGAGGAGAAAGGAAGTGAAGTAGGGGGACTGAAAGAAGGTGAGTGTTGGGAAGGAAAGTAAGGAGAAGGAGAGTGAACATGGGGAATGTGGATATTCAAAGAAAATGTTGAAAAGGAATGGGGGTGTGGAAGGGTAAGAAAAGATGCATTGCTGGAGTTGCATCATTTTTATGACACACTCCAGCAATGCATCACTTTTGCGCTTACAGATACGTCTGAAATACTGACGTATCTGTAAGTACTTCTGACATAATACGTCATAAATTTAATATGACGCATGACTAGAAGACTGAAGGCCTCATTTATGAGGCCATGCGTCACTTTAACGCCACCGGTGCGTCACTTTTTGTGACGCACCAGTGCTGTAAAAAATGCACCTTATTCAGTCATATTTACAAAGTGACGCATTTAGGTAGATGCATCACTTTGTAAGCCCCTGCGCCACATTATACCTACGTCAGGTGTAATGTATGCAAAAGGGGCGTATTGACGCAAAAAAGGGTCGTAGAGGTGACACAGTGAAATCTATGAGATATCACTGCGTCACTTTTATGACGCTGTTGCGTCCAAATCTTGTCCCTGTATCACAGCAGGCGTAAGACTGATGCAGGCCCTTTCAAATGGGGCCTGGCCCCATGTGAAAGGATGCATTGCTGGAGTTGCATCATTTTTGTGACACACTCCAGCAATGCATCACTTTTGCGCTTACAGATACGTCTGAAATACTGACGTATCTGTAAGTACTTCCGACATAATATGTCATATATTTAATATGACACATGACTAGAAGACTGAAGGCCTCATTGTTGAGGCCATGCGTCACTTTAACGCCACCGGTGCGTCACTTGTTGTGACGCACCAGTGCTGTAAAAAATGCACCTTATTCAGTCATATTTACAAAGTGACGCATCTAGGTAGATGTGTCACTCTGTAAGCCCCTGCGCCACATTATACCTACGTCAGGTGTAATGTATGCAAAAGGGACGTATTGACGCAAGAAAGGGTTGTAGAGTTGACGCAGTGAAATCTATGAGATATCACTGCGTCACTTTTATGACGCTGTTGCGTCCAAATCTTACGCCTGTTTCACAGTAGGCGTGCAGGCCCTTTCACATGGGGCCTGGCCCCATGTGAAAGGATGCATTGCTGGAGTTGCATAATTTTTGTGACACACTCCAGCAATGCATCACTTTTGCGCTTACAGATACGTCTGAAATACTGACGTATCTGTAAGTACTTCCGACATAATACGTCATATATTTAATATGACGCATGACTAGAAGACTGAAGGCCTCATTTATGAGGCCATGCGTTACTTTAACGCCACCGGTGCGTCACTTTTTGTGACGCACCAGTGCTGTAAAAAATGCACCTTATTCAGTCATATTTACAAAGTGACGCATCTAGGTAGATGCGTCACTTTGTAAGCCCCTGCGCCACATTATAGCTAAGTCAGGTGTAATGTATACAAAAGGGACGTATTGACGCAAGAAAGGGTCGTAGAGGTGACGCAGTGAAATCTATGAGATATCACTGCGTCACTTTTATGACGCTGTTGCATCCAAATCTTGCGCCTGTATCACAGCAGGCGTAAGACTGATGCAGGCCCTTTCACATGGGGCCTGGCCCCATGTGAAAGGATGCATTGCTGGAGTTTCATCATTTTTGTGACACACTCCAGCAATGCATCACTTTTGCGCTTACAGATATGTCTGAAATACTGACGTATCTGTAAGTACTTCTGACATAATACGTCATATATTTAATATGACGCATGACTAGAAGACTGAAGGCCTCATTTATGAGGCCATGCGTCACTTTAACGCCACTGGTGCGTCACTTTTTGTGACGCACCAGTGCTGTAAAAAATGCACCTTATTCAGTCATATTTACAAAGTGACGCATCTAGGTAGATGCGTCACTTTGTAAGCCCCTGCGCCACATTATACCTACGTCAGGTGTAATGTATGCAAAAGGGACGTTTTGATGCAAGAAAGGGTCATAGAGGTGACGCAGTGAATAAACTGGGTTTTCCCCATGCTACGTTCCCCGGTCCGCTCCCCGGTGCGTGTACCGGGCGCTCCCTCCGCGCAAATCGAATTTTATTTTTTGTTTTTTTGCCCCACGGGGCCCTTTTATAGCCCCTACATCAAACCTAGGGGGTAAGGGGGGTCTACTCTGCCCCCTTATGGTCATTTCCCCCTTTTTTTTTCGATCCTACCGAGACACAAGATGGCGGCTGCTCCGGACTTTTTCGAATGTTTACAGACACCCGTGAGCCAATCAGCTTTCCGTGCGCAAGTCGCGTAGCACGCCCGGTGCGCGTACCGGGGCGCGCCTATAGATATATATATTTTTTTAACCTAAATTACTCAAAATCCACTGGAGCACATATCTTGAGACATAGCAAAGGCACATCGGGCTACCAGTCCCTACAATTTTGCCAAGTTTGGTGGAAATCCATTCAACCGTTCGGGCTAAAAGTGAGTTTGACCGCCCTATGGAAATTAACATGGAGAAAACACGTTTTGGGACCCCCCTTTTATCTCGTCCCCCGCTTGACGAATCCCCCCCACATTTTCAGGGAAGGAGCGGAGCGGGCCACCTACTTTGAGAAATTCACGAAGATTCGTCCACCGGCGCCAAAGTTATTCCCAAATAGAATGTTGCGGATTTCCTATGGAAAGTAGATCCTAACTACAACTAACTACTGGCGACCGCCAGTAGGTAATATATATATATATATATATATATCCAATATCCAAGTTGCGGTGAACTGGCGTGCTGCCAGATAGCTGGTGGTGCACGAGAGTTGGCGCTACCGCTAGCGCTGTAAATGTGAAAAATATTTCACGATTTCATGAGTGATGTCACTGACGATGTCATGAGTGATGTAATATGTGACGTCATCAGCAGTGCATTGCAGGCGCGCTTGTTATAATGAGTCCAACTAACTATAACGTTGGAATTTCTATGGTTTTATGTCAGTAAAATTTCCAGCTAACTATAACTGGTGTAAAACCTATGGTTTTTCAGTGAATTTCATAGGTTTTTTAAATGCTAAATCCAAACTATATATAGGGCCTCAAACCTATGAAATGTAATATTTTTGATAATGAATCCTATATTGTATATTTATATAATACTTTTTTTTTTTTTGCCCTGGTGCGCTCCCGGTGTGCGCACTGGAAAGTGCATTTTTTCGGAGCGCCCCGGGTCGCGCACCGGTGAACGTCCTGTTAGCGCTATTGCCGCGAACGAAAACATCATGACGTATCACGTAGCCGCGTCCGCGTGATACGCATGGCGTAAGCGCGCCCGGAAATACTCGAGCGAATACGATCGCGCAACGTAATCATCTGACGCGCTTACGCGACGCGCCCAGTGGCGCACCCCGTGGCGGGCCCGGGGGCGCGTCGCGTAAGCGCGTCGGGTCATGTGACCTAAAAATAACACTTTTTATTGGTGCAGAACAGTTTTGGTTTCTAAATGATATAAGCCCAGGTCATGTCACCTGAAAATAACACTTTTCATTGGTTTAGGACAGTTTTTTTTCCAAATGATGAAAGACCCCACCTTTTTTCCTTATTCTGACTTTGTCCTTTGACTGAGGAAGACCTGTTTGGAGATCTAACAGAAATATTTTGTACTTTAAAATGGCTACAGTAGCAGCAGCAGCTGGAGCATCTGCACCACCACCACCACCACCACCAAGAGGACCACCACAACATTACATTGGTGGTCAGGAGGAGGAGGAGGAGGAGGAGGGGAGAAGGTGGCTGCCAGAAGACAATACCCCATACAAGCCAAGGCGGCACATTGTATGGGAGTTTTTTTCTATCCCAGAGGGCAAGGAGAAAGTCAATGCGCCCAAGGTGACTTGCCAAATCTGTGGCATGGAACTTTCAAGGGGGAACCCTAACAAAAAATATTCTTTTGGTAATAATACCATGATTAGACACATGCAGCGCAAGCATCCGAACAACTATGCTGCTGCAGAGGTGAGAGAACTGGCCAGTAACCCTCCCCAATCTTCAACTACCACCTCCAAAAGAAAGCAACCCACTCCATCGGGACCAGAGACAAGGGAGACGATCCCTTGCATACAACCACGGTTTGGGGAATTCAGGATCACATGTATTTTTTGTGGTAAGACCATCTCCTATGGTGAGCAGAGCATAAAGCTCATCTTCCTTGCTGGTGACAACCACAATTGCCCCAAAAAACCCTAATTTTTTCCTGATTTTTTTTTGCTCCAGTTGAGCCATTTTCTGTTCCCTGTTTTTTGTTTCTCCCCATAAAAATAACAAAAAAAATATAAAATAGTTCATAAAAGCCAAAAAAAGTACAAAATGTTAAAAAAACATTAAAAAAATATAAAACAACAAAAAGAAGAAAAAAACAGTTCTTTTTAGAACTACCTCCAATTTTTAAAAGAAGGCTACATTTTTTAAAAACTCTATCATTCTTTTTTCTCATGGAACGCTTCCCGGTATGCTCCGCGTACCGGGCGCTCCCCCAGCGCAAATCAAAAAAATAATTATTTTTTTTGCCCCGCGGTGCCCTTTTATGGCCCCCCACAGCAAACCTAGGGGGTCAGGGGGGGTCTACCCTGCCCCCTTTTGGTCATTTCCCCCTTTGTTTTTGCCACCTCTTGTGTCTCGATCCTACCGAGACACAAGATGGTGGCCGCTCCGGACTGTTTGGAATGTTGACAGACAACCGAGAGCCAATCAGCTTTCCGCGCGCGAAGTCGCGTAGCGCGCTGGTTAGCGCCCCGGTGTGCGTACCGGGGAGCGCTTATAGATATATATTTTTTTTTTTAACCTAAATTACTCAAAATCCCCTGGAGCACATATCTTGAGACATAGCAAAGGCACATCGGGCTACCAGTCCCTACAATTTTGCCAAGTTTGGTTGAAATCCATTCAGCCGTTCGGGCTTAAAGTGAGGTCGACCGCCCTATGGAAATTAACATGGGGAAAGCACGTTTTAGGACCCCCCTTTTATCTCGGCCCCAGCTTGACAAATCCCCTCCAAACTTTCAGGGAAGGACCGGGGCGCCACGAAGCAAATTTGAGGAAATTTTCAGGCAGATTCTTCAACCGGCGCCAAAGTTATTCACAATAGAATGTTGAGATTTTGTATTGAAAATAATCCTAACTATAACTACCTACGGGCAACCGCCAGTAGGTAATATATATATATATATATATATATATATATATATATATATATATATATATATATATATATATATATATATATATATATATATATATATATTCACTGAGAAAACCATAGGTTTGACACCAGTTATAGTTAGCTGGAAATTTTACTGACATAAAACCATTGAAATTCCCACGTTATAGTTAGTTGGACTCACTATAACTTGCGCGCCTGCAATGCACTGCTGATGACGTCACATATTACATCACTCATGACATGGTCAGTGACATCACTCATGACATCACTGATGACACCATCCTTGTGACAGAGTGAAAGACCTCCTTTCAGTTTAATGTAACCCTTGAAACACATATTCAAAAATAGAAACTAACATTTTCAAAAAAATTGAGATACCCATACCAGTTACAACAACCAATTCAGTAATTCCACCATCTATATACACATCTACTCATTCACCAACAGTTCTATATAGTCACTCATACATATACTCACTCATCAAATGTAGTGATACACCTATACATCCTGTTACACACCGACAGTCATCCAAAAGTTACTCACACACATACTCACACATGCAAATAAACTATTGAACATCCATTTATTTGCATATACAGCTATACACACACTACCACCTTACCTATAAGGAAACTTACACATACTTACTCTCTTAAAAATCACTTATAGAAACACACACTTGTTTAAACAGGAACTCTTACAATCTCTTACTCTCACATATACTCAATTATATACATCAATACTCACATATACTAGATTAAAACATATGTCGTTACTGATAAAGACACTAGTGAGACAGTCATTCACTCACTAACACACACATATACACACTCATCTACCCATACAGTCCTGCACATATGCTGTCTTCAAAACACATACAAAGAGTGAGTCAGTCATTGATACATCTATGTGCTAAGTAATACCCCCACCAAACCATACAGACACTCATACTGATACTAAAAAAAATCTAATAACCCATATACACACACATGTAGCTACTCACCACCCATGCAGCCACTTATACACAAAGTGAAACACTGATACATATATTTAAATATTTAAACATTACTCGCTAATATATGTATTCACTAAGATACACTTAATAAGCCAGTTAACCAATCAATTTAAAAAAAAAAAACATCCATTTAGACACTTATTTAAACATTTATTCTTCCATCGACCTTTACATGCACATATATAAAACATATTTATTTTTCAGAAAGACACACATTCACTGGATGGTGTCATCAGTGATGTCATGAGTGATGTCACTAACCATGTCATGAGTGATGTAATATGTGACGTTATCAGCAGTGCATTGCAGGCGCGCAAGTTATAGTGAGTCCAACTAACTATAACGTGGGAATTTCAATGGTTTTATGTCAGTAAAATTTCCAGCTAACTATAACTGGTGTCAAACCTATGGTTTTTTCAGTGAATTTAATAGGTTTTTTAAAAGCTAATTCCTAACTATAACTGGTGTGAAACCTATGGTTTTTTCAGTGAATATATATATATATTCCACGTTATAGTTAGTTGGACTCACTATAACTTGCGCGCCTGCAATGCACTGCTGATGACATCACAGATTACATCACTCATGACATGGTCAGTGACATCACTCATGACATCACTGATGACACCATCCAGTGAATGTGTGTCTTTCTGTAAAATAAATATGTTTTATACATGTATATGTAAAGGTCGATGGAAGAATAAATGTTTAAATAAGTGTCTTAATGGATGTTTAAAAAAAAAAAAAATTGATTAGTTAACTGGCTTATTAAGTGTATCTTAGTGAATACATATATTAGCGAGTATTGTTTAAATATTTAAATGTTTGTATCAGTGTTTCACTTTGTGTATAAGTGGCTGCATGGGTTGGTGAGTAGCTACATGTGTGTGTATATGGGTTATTAGATGTTTTTTAGTATCAGTATGAGTGTCTGTATGGTTTGGTGGGGGTATTACTTAGCACATAGATGCATCAATGACTGACTCACTGTTTGTATGTGTTTTGAAGACAGCATATGTGCAGGACTGTATGGGTGGGTTAGTGAGTGAATGACTGTCTCACTAGTGTCTTTATCATTAACGACATATGTTTTAATCTAGTATATGTGAGTATTGATGTATGTAAGTGAGTATATGTGAGATTGTAAGAGTTCCTGTTTAAATAAGTATGTGTTTCTATAAGTGATTGTTTAAGAGAGTAAGTATGTGTAAGTTTCCTTAGAAGTAAGGTGGTAGTGTGTGTATAGTTATATATGCAAATAAATGGATGTTCAATAGTTTTTTGCATGTCTGAGTATGTGTGTGAGTAACTTTTGGATGACTGTCGGTGTGTAACATGATGTATAGGTGTATCACTAAATATGAGAAGTGAGTATATGTATGAGTGATTATGTAGAACTGTTGCTGAATGAGAGGATGTGTATATAGAAGGTGGAATTACTGAATTGGTTGTTGTAACTGGTATGGGTTTCTCCACTTTTTTGAAAATGTTAGTTTCTATTTTTGAATATGTGTTTCAAGGGTTACTTTACAGTGAAAGGAGGTCTGTCACTCTGTCACAAGGATGGTGTCATCAGGGATGTCAAGAGTGATGTCACTGACCATGTCATGAGTGATGTAATCTGTGACGTCATCAGCAGTGCATTGCAGGCGCGCAAGTTATAGTGAGTCCAACTAACTATAACGTGGAATTTCAATGGTTTTATGTCAGTAAAATTTCCAGCTAACTATAACTGTTGTAAAACCTATGGTTTTTTCAGTGAATTTACGAGGTTTTTTAAATGCTAATTCCTAACTATAACTGGTGTGAAACCTATGGTTTTTTCAGTGAATTTCAAAGGTTTTTTAAATGCTAATTCCTAACTATATATAGGGCCTCAAACCTATTTTTTTTCAGTGAATTTCAAATTTCAAATCTCTATAGGTATGAAATGTAATATTTTTATAACGAATTTTATATTTTATAATTATGTAATATATATATATATATATTTTTTTAATTTGTTTGCCCCGGTGCGCTCCCGGGGCTTTACCGATGCGCTCACCGGTAAGCGCAGTGCTATGGCGCGCCCCGGGGCGCGTACCGGTGAGCGTCCCGTTAGCGCTATTGCCGCGAACGAAAACAACATTGTGACGTATCGCGTAGCCGCGTGATGCGTCATATGATGCACAGTGTAAGCGCACCCGGAAGCACGCATGCGCATACGATCGCAAAACGTTCTGACACGCTTACGCTACGCGCCCCGGGGCGCGCCCCGGGTCGCGTAGCGTAAGCGCGCCGGGTCATGTGACCTGAAAATAACACTTTTCATTGGTTCACAACACTTTTGGTTTCAAAATGATGAAAGCCCTGCTCATGTGACTTGAAAATAACACTTTTCATTGGTTCACAACACTTTTGGTTTCCAAATGATGAAAGCCCTGGTCATGTAACTTGAAAATAACACTTCTCATTGGTCCAGAACAGTTTTTTTTTCCAAATGATGAAAGCCCCCTCCTTTTTTCTTTATTCTGACTTTGTCCTTTGACTGAGGAAGACCTGTTTGGAGATCTGTCTCTAATATATTCTACTTAAAAATGGCTACAGTAGCAGCAGCAGCTGGAGCATCCGCCCCACCACCACCACCACCACCATCAAAAAGACCACCAGAAGATCACATTGGTGGTCAAGAAGAAGAGGAGGAGGAGGAGGAAGAGGAGGAAGGCTCAAGGCAGTTCCTGCAAGAAGTTCATCAGCCCTACAAACCAAAAGAGCACTTCGTATGGCAGTTCTACAAAATCCCAAGAGGTTTCAAAAAAGTCATCGCTGCGAAGGTGACTTGTTTGATTTGTGATGCTGAGCTGTCCAGGGGGAACCCTAACAAAAAATATTCCTTCGGGAATCATACCATGATTCGGCACATGATCCGTTGGCACCCAATCAACTATTCTGCTGCAGAGGTAAGGGACCTCTGCAGTAAGCTACCCCCATCATCATCTAGACCCTCAACATCAAAAGAACCAACTCCATCGGGTTCAGAGGCAACAGAGACAATGCCTATCATACAACCCAAATTTAACGATTTTAAAATCATGTGCAAATATTGCGGTAAGTTAATTTGCTATGGTGAGCAAAGTGTTAAACTTATCATCTGTGCTGGGGATAACCATATGTGCCCGGAAAAACCCTAATTTTTTGCAGAATTTTTTTTACTCCAGTTGAGCCATTTCCAATTCCCTGTTTTTTGTTTCTCCCCCAAGAAAATACAAAAAAATATAAAACTGTTCTGAAAAGCCATAAAAAGTAAAAAATGTTCAAATAAACAATAAACAAAATATAAAACAACAAAAAGAAAAAAAAACAGTTCTTTTCAGAACTACCTCCCATTTCTAAAAAATGACTTACATTTTGAAACTCTGCCATTCTCTTTTCTCCCCGGTGCGCTCTCCGGTGCGCTCCCCGGTGCGCGTACCGGGCGCTCCCCCCGCGCAAATTGAAAAAAAAATATTTTTTTTTGCCCCGCGGGGCCCTTTTATAGCCCCCACATAAAACCTAGGGGGTCAGGGGGGTCTACTCTGCCTCTTATGGTCTTTCCCCCCTTTGTTTTGGCTACCTCTTGTGTCTCGATCCTACCGAGACACAAGATGGCGGCCGCTCCGGACCGTTTGGAATGTTTACCGACACCCGAGAGCCAATCAGCTTTCCGTGCGCAAGTCGCGTGGCGCGCCCGGTGCGCGTACCGGGGCGCGCTTACAGATATATATATTTTTTTGAACCTAAATTACTCAAAATCCACTGGAGCACATATCTTGAGACATAGCAAAGGCACATCGGGCTACCAGTCCCTACAATTTTGCCAAGTTTGGTGAAAATCCATTCAGCCGATTGGGCTAAAAGTGAGGTCGACCGCCCTATGGAAATTAACATGGGGAAAACACGTTTTGGGTCCCCCTTTTATCTCAGCCCCCGCTTGACAAATCCCCCCCAAACTTTCAGGGAATAACCGGGGCACCACGAGGCCATTTTGAGGAAATTTTCAGGCAGATTCGTCAACCGGCGCCAAAGTTATTCCAAATAGAATTTTGAGATTTAACATTGAAAAAAATCCTAACTATAACTACCTACTGGCGACCGCCAGTAGGTAATATATATATATATATATTCACTGAAAAAACCATAGGTTATAGACTATATATAGTTAGGGATTAGCATTTACAAAACCTTAATTTACTCGCACAAAACCATAGAATTCGCATATATAGTTAGTTGCAATAACTATATATCGCGCACCCGCAATCCACTGCTGATGATGTCACATATTACATCATTCATGACATGGTCAGTGACATCACTGATGACATCACTGATGACATCATCCAGTGACTGTCTGTTTCTGTAAAGTTAAAATATGTCTTACATATTGAAGAATGAGTGGATGTATAAGTGTCTGGATGAAGGATTTAGTAGGTGCATGAGTGAGTGAGTGATTAAATGTGTCTCACTGAGTGCATGGGTTAGTGACTAAACTGTCTTAATTTGTGCATCATTATGTCTGTTGTTCTGTAAACTGCTGCATGTGTTGATCAGTAGCTATATGAGTAACTATATGGGTTATTGATTGATTGTCCAAGTATTTGTATGGAAGACTGAGTGTGTGTGTGGCTGGTTGGGAGATGTGTGACTCTGTGCAGATCAATGTGTTCTTGTATCATTGATTGTATAAGAGAGTAAGTATGTGTTAGTATATGTTTGAAAATGTAAGGTACTCTATGTTTAACTGTATTGATTAGAAAATGGAAGTGTGATTGATTCTTTACAGGACTGACTAGGTGTTTAAGTAACTCCATGGATGAGTGGCAGAGTGTGAGTGTCTGTATAGGTGTATGAGTGCATATGATAGTGTTATAAAGATGAGTGATTGTATGTATGAATGATTGTATGGGTGAATGAGTGAATGTGTGTGTAGACATAGAAATCAGTGAGTGCGTATGTAGTAACTAGTATTGGTGTGTCAATGGTTTAAAAAATTATATTCTGTATTTCACACTTGATGTAACAGAGGTTATATTAAAGTGTGAGGAGATGCATTGTATTGTCACATGAATGATATCATCAGTGATGTGACCATTGATATCAAATGAGATGTCATCAGTGATGTCATTTGTTATGTCATCAGTGATGTCATCAGTGATGTCATTTGAGATGTCATCAGTGATGTCATTTGAGATGTCATCAGTGATGTCATTTGAGATGTCATCAGTGATGTCATCAGTGATGTCATTTGAGATGTCATCAGTGATGTCATCAGTGATGTCACTGACCATGTCATGAATGATGTAATATGTGACATCATCAGCAGTGGATTGCGGGTGCGCGATATATAGTTATTGCAACTAACTATATATGCGAATTTCTATGGTTTTGTGCGAGTAAATTAAGGTTTTGTAAATGCTAATCCCTAACTATATATAGTCTATAACCTATGGTTTTTTCAGTGAATTTCAATGTTTTTTTAATAGCAAATATGAAAAGCTGTAAAATGTCAAGTACGTGGTAGGTAAAAACCTTTTCGTATTTATGCACGCTGATATGCTTTGAACGCTGCCCCCCCCCCCTCCTCTTTTCTTTTAAAAATTGGAAGAAACAAAAAGTATTCCCTTCCATAAATAACCCAAGACTTTTATTTTGTTATGGCAAGGGAACGAAATAGAGAATAAACTATAGTTGGTCACCATAGGGTTTAAAGAAGGAATGGTTCTTCACCAGATTAGATATTTTCCCAGACCCTCATTCTCCAATGTGATGAACTAGGCTAAAATTCTTCTGGTGCCTGCACCCTGTCACAGAATATCACCCTAAAACATGGAATCTCCCAAACACCAGATTGAGTTGAACCCCACAGTAAGCCTTATTTCTTCAGGGCCTCAGAATTTCTTTTGCTTTGCTCATGGAAATTGTGGGATATTGGAGAGATAAGGTGTCACCATTAAGAAAGGGTAGTATTTAAATTTGCATATCAATCATGTTAAACCTTTTAGACATATGATATGCTAGCTTGAACTTATGCTTTACATTTGAAGCCGAAGTCAACAGCTTAAGTAAGTAGGTTTTCATAGTTGTAACTTTAAAGGGTGATCTAGCAAGTTGTAAAGATTTTCTAAAACAGTGGAGCGTATTTAGTTTTTTAATGTACATGTTTATGAAACGATTACACAAATGAAACATTTGTGAGTTTTAAATTTCCGGAGAAGTATAATTCACCAATAGCTTTCTCTGTAGATGTTTTTCCATTAACAATCCCAGTTCCATCACCCGCCCAGGATATCACTACTGTTAGTTGTCATTGTTGCTTCTGTTTTAATAAAAAATGTTTTAAGGTGTTTACTGTTTTTGTTGCGATGTATATATTTATAAGTTATTAAAGTGTTATAATCCTACGAATTTTTTATCGATTATTGCTCTTTGAGATATTCCCTGTCTACAAACAGAGAAGAATAGGAATATTCTGTCTCCCTTTGCAGATAGTGAAGGATAGGTAATGCGGACTTTTGTCCCCCGTTGTAATCCGTCATGCCTGTTTTTCTCCCCACTGATTGATTGATTGGCTGGACATTTATTGTTCAAGGAATAGTTCTTTCGATGTATTCTCTGTTTGCAAATAACGTGGAATAGAAATATTCTGTCTAGTCTTTGCAAGTAGTGAAGGGTGGGTAATGCGGACCTTTGTCCCCCGTTGTAATCTGTCATGCCCATCTACTCCCCACTGATTGATAAACTAGTTCCACCCGGACCATTTATTAGAGGTACATCATCTGGCTCAACCGGAGGGTACCCCTAATAAAGAAGACATATGTAAAATACGAAGTAATCACTGTATCCTGTTAAACAGAAACTTTAGCATGAAACATACTTGAAAAGGAAGGGAAAGAAATCGAACAAAATCAGTAGGCCACTGATGAGTTTTTGACTTCGCTAGAAATAAGAAACATGAAAGTGGTAAGAGAAGCCAAGCTTGACGTTACGGCAGCCACGAGGTAGCTAGGCTCCGCCACCCCCCCACTGCTCCAAGCATGTCTGTCCCACCGCCCGCCACGCCCAATAACGGTAACATAAAATAGATACAAATCAGCAGATACCTACCCCCATTCCGGAAACTCCCGAAGTGCAACAGGTTCGCGGCTACGCCCATCCGGAAGACGAGGCCTTCGGCACGTGTAGGGCGAATCCTGCTGGCAGCCGTCGGCCGGGGAGGTCGTCGCGTAAGGTGGGCCAGGAGAAGAGCCGAGGCCGACGGGATCCCTTGTCCCATCCTCTTCTTTTTTCAATAATGGCTGCGACAACGGGGGGGGATGTCTTGCACATGCCACCGACCCCCCCCCCCTGGGCCAGGAGAGGAGCCGAGACCGACGGGATCCCTCTTCTTTCTTCAATAATGTCTGCGACAACGGGGGGGGATGTCTTGCACATGCCACCGACCCCCCCCCCCCCCTGGGCCAGGAGAGGAGCCGAGGCCGACGGGATCCCTCTTCTTTCTTCAATAATGGCTGCGACAACGGGGGGATGTCTTGCACATGCCACCGACCCCCCCCCCCTCCCCTGCCCTCGTATCTCCTGGTCTGGCCCAGGCTTGGTATGAGCTCCCCGTTCGGTCCTGAAGTGGTGCCCTGCAGGCCACGGGGGGGGATGTCTTGCCTCTGCCTCCGACCACCCCCCCTCTTATCGCCTGGTCCGGACATCACGGATATCAACGCCAGGTGTCGGCGTGGGGTGCGCTGGGAGGGAGAGGTGGCGCGAACGAGCCTCTCCCACCCCCCCAGGTGGGGGCCCCTCAGCTGCACCCCTAACGCTCCACTCACCCAACAAAAGGTCTCGTCCACTATTGCGAGGCAATGATGCTCCGCTCACCCAGCGGGGGTCTCGTCCACTGTTGCGGTGCAACGGCGCTTCTGAGTTCAGCTAGAAAATGAGTCCTGCGTCCAGAAACGTTCTCCTCAACTTTGAAGATTCTATAAGAGCCACGGGGGCCCCCGACCCCCGCAGACACCCCCGATGGGGAATGACTGCCATGATCACCCATGGAACGACCACGACGTAGCCGCGGGACGTCGGCGCGCTCATGCCGGCGCCGGCCTCAGTCTTGAAATGACCAAAATCCTGCAAGACTACCAACTTGATCAGTTCCGGTGGGACACCAGTATGACCCGGTAGGAGAGATTGTTGCCTCCCACCCCACTTTGACTGATGGTTCATGTCGCCAGTCCCCTCTGCTACCCTTCAACAAAAACCTTTGGACTGCCGAAAGAGGTCCCGGTCCAACCACGAGTTGGTGGAGACATTTTGACTATACTTGGACCTTCCTGACCTCACCCAAAATGGCGCCGGTACAAATGAAACTCTCAACTCCTTGTTGTGCCCTGTTTGCTCAGCCTTGATATCATGAGATATGTATGCAGTTTTTAGCACATGAATTGATATGGGATAAGACTGATTATATGTTCGGACAATGAATTTATCCGGGATGGGTATTGATTATACGTTCGAACAATGAATTGACATGGGACGGGTACTGATTACACGTTCGGACAATGAATTGATATTAAGTTCTAATGCATCATTGATTACTGTATTTATTGAAGGTTCGAATTGTCGACACTTTTGGTACTTGCTCACAATGAATTATCGATATGATTTTGTTGCACTTGTCGCACTTTTTACTATGAAATCAACGACCACTGACTCTGTTATGTTTTCCACAAATAAATACCCCCCCCCCCCCATTTACAGTTCCAGCCTGCTCCGTGGCCGGCCCACGGGGTTGTAGGCCCGTATTTGTGCACCAACATTTTTATTAAAGGTTTTTGAAAAAGCAAACGTAGTTGTAACGCGTAGGTTTTTTCAGTGAATTTCAATGGTTTTTTAATAGCAAATATGAAAAGCTGTAAAATGTCAAGTACGTGGTAGGTAAAAACATTTTCGTATTTATGCACGCTGATGTGCTTTGAACGCTGCCCCCCCCCTCCTCTTTTCTTTTAGGAGTATTCTCTCTTTGCAGATAGTGAAGGGTAGGTAACGTAAGCCTTTGCCCCCATTGTAACCCGTCGTGCCTGCTTCCCTCTACATTTGATTGATTGTTATCCAAGCATTTACTGTTTTAGAATTGGGTGCTCTCATGCTGACGCCAGCTTCAATCTGAAACATCCAGAAACACTGTAGACTACCAATTCAATCAGTTCCGGTGGAGCCCCAACGTGACCCGGTAGAGAAGAACTTGCCCTCCCCTCTTTGACTGATTGTTCTTGTTGCCTGTCCCTTCTGTTGTCATTTAACAGAACTTTTTGGACTGCTGAAAGGGGTTGTATTCCGACCGCTGGTTGGTGGAGACATTTTGACTATATTCTGGACCTGCGTTGTCGCGTAATGCGTCATATGACGCGCCGCGTTAGCGCACCCGGAAGTGCTCTGGTGCGCAAGGCGCAGCTTCCCGGAAACGATCCAGAGCGCGGCGCGCAGCGCGTAACGTAAGCATAACAGGTCATGTGACTTGTTAATAAAACTTTTCATTGGTTCATTTTACTTTTGGTTTCCTAATGATGGAAGGCTTGATCATATGACCTAAAAATAACACTTTTCATTGGATTAAAACATTTTTTTTTCCCAAACGATGAAAGACCCACCTTTTTTTTTCTCACTCGGCAATCAAAAAAGGTTCCGTTAGATGACAACAGAGGGGACAGGCAACAAGAACCATCACTCAAAAAAGGGGAGGGCAAGTTCTTCCCTACCGGGTCACGTTGGGGCTCCACCAGAACTCATCGAATGGATAGTCTACAGTGTTTCTGGAAGTTTCAGACTAAAGCTGGCGTCAGCATGAGAGCACCACCATCTCGTAGCTCCGTCGTGGCCATTCCGCAAGCAATCATGGCAGCCGCTCCCCACCGCAAGCCTGCGGGAGTCTGGGGCCCCCAAGACTTTTGTAGAATCTTCAAGGCTGAGGGGACGCTTTCGAGAATGGAGCCTAAGCCCTAGCAGACAAGCGTCCGAGTTCCAAGGTGTCCCAGGGCCATTTTAGTGGACCAGGCCCAAATCCGAAGAGCCGGCCGCCATTTTAAGAGTCCTGTTGCAGCCGCCTATCGCTGCACCGCAAGAATGGGAGCAACTCAACTACATGGTGAGCGAGACGCTGTAGCCGGAAGAGCGGGCGGTAAACAGCTGAATGGCGGAAAAGGCACAGTGTAGCAAAAGCGGGCGGAATGGCAACTGAAATGGTAAAGGGGCGCCCCACTACAGCAGACGAGCCTCCACCTGGGTAGGCCCGTTCATGCCGCCTCCCCCCCCCCTCCGGGGCGCCCCACGCCGTTTTTCGGAGCAGCATTGTAGGATACCAAAACCAGTGCGGCAACTTACTGGACATCACCTGGGTGCCGTCCAGATCTCAGCGCGTTCTGCTGCCTTGGGACTATTCGCACAGCAGACCGCTACTGACGAGGCACAGTGCAGCAAAAGCGGGCAAGTACCATGAGTGACGTTAATTCGATCTTTCAATAGTACAGTAATCAATAACACATCAGAACTTAATATCAATAGGGATGTCAAAATGTTCAATCAAGTCTCGTCCCTGCTCGCCATGTGCTTCAAAACTGCATACGTATCTCGTGATATCAAGGTTGGGAAACCAGTACACAACAAGGAGTTACGAGTCCCATTTATACCGGCGCCATTTTGGGCGCAGCCGGGCAGGTCCAGGATATAGTCAAACATAACAAATGAGGCTGACGTCTCTGAAGCAGTTGACGCACAGCAGGACATAGCAAATAAACATGAAGTCTCTGAAGCTGTTAACTCACTGCAGGACAAAACAAGTGAACCTGAAACCTCTGGAATAATTGTCGCTCAGAAGAACAACACACAAAACTCTGTAGTGTCTGAGGAAAGTAAAACAGAAGGGCACTGTAGTTTCAGACACACTTAACAATAATGACTTAACAAAGATATCGTCTGTCTATGAAGCAGCTGTCATGTTCACAGAATTGACAAAGAAGTGTGCAGACACCAATGCTATTAAGAAACACAAGGAAATCCCTAACGCATCAGCATTCTCGGAAGAGGTTGACACAGATGACATCTTAAGGAACAAAGAAAGACAAATTAAGGATGAGGAAGTTATCACTTTAGTTTTTTCATCAGCTAGCGACAGCAAAAAAACACATTGTAATGGAGATTAGAGAGGCTACGGATGGGTGAATAAATTATCAAAAGAAATGGCGACTCCCCCCTTTAGCAGATTAGCTAAATCTTTGCGTAATTTGGGCATAAAAGTTATATTATTGTTGTTGTTGTTGTTGTTGTTGTTATGGTTATAGTTCTGGTTAATTTCCATTCAGAGTGTCCTACACAGCACCACTCTAGGTAAACACTACTTTATGTAAACCTGGGACATAGCACTCATTGAAATGTTTGTGATCTTTCCTGTTAAGTTGCATCATAAGTTATTTTAACCATTCCATATAAAGTCATGCATAAAAATGAATACACAGACACAAATAACATGTGTATCCAAAAACAAAATACAGATTTCGGCCTTATTTATTGCCTCTAGTTTTCAAAGGCAAATTTCTGTGGAAAACATACACATTAAGGGTTGCCTTTCCTTAAACCTTTGTTTTTTAAAAAAAATTGGAAGAAACAAAAAGTCTTCCCTTCCATAAATAACCCAAGACTTTTATTTTGTTATGGCAAGGGAACGAAATAGAGAATAAACTATAGTTGGTCACCATGGGGTTTAAAGAAGGGATGGTTCTTCACCTGGGTGCCGTCCACAACTCAGCACGTTGTGCTGCCTTGGAACTATTCGCACAACAGACCGCTACCGACCATTGTTGCTTCTGTTTTAATTAAAAAAATTAAGGTGTTTACTGTTTTTGTTGCGATGTATATATTTATAAGTTATTAAAGTGTTATAAACCTACTACTTTGTTGGAGTTCTATATATTTTTAATGTGACACATAATTGTGAAGACTTTGATGTACAAAGAGGCATCCCTGGAATCTTCCTCTTCAGGCTCGGTTCCACACACCCTCACAGTGAGAATCCCCTCCCCAATCACAATACAGGATGGTTATCAGATAGTAGGAACGCGTGTGGTGTGACGGATCTCATCGGGTGGGGGACTTGATCTACTGTAACTCCTTTGAAGAGGGGTGATTCTTTACAGTTGGGGCCATAAACTACATCCGCAGGGCCAGGTGATAGCCTGGGACCGGCCTGGACAATCGGACACAAAGGAAGAGGAGTGTCAGAGGGTGCGGTAGTGAATAGGGTGAAAGGGTGGTGTCGGGCAGGCACAGGGTGTGATTCTCAGGGAAGAGCAGCGCAGATGGGGGAGGTTTATGGCCCATGCATAAGACAGAGAGCGCGGGTGACCAGTGCGTGGGGAGATGCTTGCGAGGGTGGGGAGCCATGCTAAGGATCGGCGGCGTGCAGAGAGTGGGTCTGGTCAAGGCATCTAAAATGGCTGCCGTGCACGACAAAAGTGTGGCATTGGAAAAAAAGCAAGATGGCGCAGACAATGTTTCTCAATACGAATTAATTTATAACAATTATTTTTAACAATATATTTACTCGCAGTGTCAAAATGGCGGTCAACACTTCCTGATTTCCTTCGAATCGAACGTTAACAGACGTCACGATCGGCGTCGTGCAGAGAGTGGGTCTGGTCAAGGCATCTAAAATGACTGCCGTGCACGACAAAAGTGTGGCATTGGAAAAAAAGCAAGATGGCGCAGACAAGGTTTATCAATACGGATTAATTTATAACAATTATTTTTAACAATATATTTACTCGCAGTGTCAAAATGGCGGTCAACACTTCCTGATTTCCTTCGAATCGAACGTTAACAGACGTCACGCAGCAAAAAAAAAAAAAAAACGCTCACGCGCAGCCGCTGGAAGACAAGTATCAACATATATGAGCATCCTCAGCCACCTTCAGAAAATAAGGGGGTCAGGATAATTTCTAATTTAAAACATTTGTAGAGCGCGGCGTACACCTTGCGGTTTCTTGGCGCTGGGGGTTGAGTAACTGAGGGAGAAAGACCAGGAAAAGAATGAGATAAGTTTAGGCGGGGAAAGCCTGGCAGGATACGTCTCCCGTACCCCCTTATACCCATTTCCCACATTGTATTTCCTCCATCTTGTAATTTAATTAAAACGAAACACAATTTTTTTGTTTGTTTTTTTTGGCCCCGCGGGGCACTTTAATATCCCCCTCATCAATCCTAGGGGGTCAGAAGGGGTCTACCTTGCCCCCTTTCCTTCATTTCCCCCTTCGTTTTGGCCTCCTCTAGTCTCTCGATCCTACCGAGAGACAAGATGGCGGCCGCTACGGACTGTTTAGAATGTTGACAGACACCGGAGAACCAATCAGCTTCGCCTCGCAAAGCTCCGTTACGCGAAAAGTACGCGAACTGGAGCACTATCCGGGACGCTGTCACAGATATATCTGTTTTTTTAAACGTTAATTTCTCAAAATCCACTGGAGCACATATATTGAGACCCAGCAAAGGCACATCGGGCTAACAGTCCCTACAATTTTGCCAAGTTTCGTGTAAATCCATTCAGCCGTTCGAGCTAAAAGTGAGGCCAAACGCCCTATGGAAAAATGAATGGGAAAAACGCGTTTTGGGACCCCCCTTTTTTCTCGGCCCTTCTTGACAAAACCCCCCTAAATTTTCAGGGGTTGCTCAGAAACAAAATGTGCCATTTTCCTGAAAATTTCAGCCGATTCCGTCCACAAACGCCAAAGTTATTAGACATAGAATTTTCAAAAGTTCCATAGAGAAAAAATGCTAACTATATATACCTACTGGCGACCGCCAGTAGGTAATACATATATATATATATATATATATATATATATATTCACTGAAAAAACCATAGGTTATAGACCATATATAGTTAGGAATTAGCATTTACAAAACCTTAAAAATTCACTGAAAAAGCCATAGATTATAGACCATATATAGTTAGGGATTAGCATTTACAAAACCTTATTTTACTCACACAAAACCATTGAAATTCGCATATATAGTTAGTTGCACTAACTATATATCGCGCACCCGCAATCCACTGCTGATGATGTCACATATTACATCATTCATGACATGGTCAGTGACATCACTGATGACATCACTGATGACATCATCCAGTGACTGTATGTTTCTCTAAAGTTAAAATATGTCTTATATATTTAAGAATGAGTGGATGTAGTGTCTGGATGAAGCATTTAGTAGGTGCATGACTGACTGTATGAGTGAGTGATTAAATGTGTCTCACTGAGTGCATGGGTTAGTGACTAAACTGTCTTAATTTGTGCATCATTATATCTGTTGTTCTGTAAACTGCTGCATGTGTTGATCAGTAGCTATATGAGTAACTATATGGGTTATTGATTGGTTGCCCAAGTATTTGTATGGGAGAGTGAGTGTGTGTGTGTGTGTGGCTGGGAGGTGTGTGACTCTGTGCATAGATGTGTGAACAGTTGATTCACTAGATGTATGGGTTCAAAACTGCATGTGGAAACAGCTGTATGGGTGGTTGACTGTGTGCATGAGTGTATTGGTGAGTGAATGGATATCTCAGTGCTACATGTCAAAGTTAGTACATATGTAAAACACAGTACATGTGAGAGTTGACATATATAAATTACTGTGTATAAAAGCCAGTGAATGTGTGAGTGGCTGCATGGATCATTGAAAACTTGTATCAGTGATTGTAAAAGAGAGTAAATATGTGTTAGTATATGTTTGAATAAGTAAAGCTTGTATAACTGTATAGTTGAGGAAATGGAGGTGTGATTGATTCTTTGCATGACTGACTAGGTGTGCGAGTAACTCCATGTATGAGTGACAGTCTGTGAGTGTCTGTTTACACTGATTGTATCTAAGGTTATATTAGAGTCTGAAGAGGTTCATCATATTATCACATGAATGATATCATCAGTGATGTGATCAGTAATGTCAAATGAGATGTCATCAGTGATGTCATCAGTGATGTCATTTGAGATGTCATCAGTGATGTCATTTGAGATGTCATCAGTGATGTCATCAGTGATGTCACTGACCATGTCATGAATGATGTAATATGTGACATCATCAGCAGTGGATTGCGGGTGCGCGATATATAGTTAGTGCAACTAACTATATATGGAATTTCAATGGTTTTGTGTGAGTAAAATAAGGTTTTGTAAATGCGAATTCCTAACTATATATGGTCTATAACCTATGGTTTTTTCAGTGAATATATATATATATATATATCCAAAGATTACCCCGACCACTTCCAGCAAGCACCTGGCAAGGAAGGAGACTCAGGCCTCTGCAGTAGATTTTCAGGCAAAAAAGAACTTTATTGTTCACTTCTCACGACAACGCGTTTCGGGCTGTGCAGCCCTTGATCACATTCAGCTTAAACAGCACCATTTTTTTCTTTTTATACATGTAGTGAAAGTGCACACCTGGGTTGCATTAGAAAACAGTCACATGGTCAAAAGACAGTGTAAAAAGACTTCAGAAGTAAGGTGTGTAGCCTACTTTTTCTATGCCCTACACCAATACATGCTTGTATGCTATTCATTTAATTTAAAATGTTGATGTATTTTGCACGCAACATTAATTTAACAAATACAGCATATTTAAACAACTACAATTGTTTAAATACAATTGGTAATTGCAAATGAATGCAAAAAGATTCTCTCTGGGTAAATCCATATTGAATCGGCGTTTTTTTTTGTTTTTTCACACATGCACTGCCCATGTACATTGCAAATCTATCCGGATAAATCCAGGCAACCAAAATACCCAATAAAAGTGCTTAAGTGCTAAGGTCCTTAATTAGACACTAATATGACAGTACATAAAACAGTAGTGTGCAAAATAGCATAAAAAGTGCAGTGCAATAATAAATATATTATATTAAGACCTTGATTAATATTCTAAGATACAATAATAATAGTTGATAGCAAGCACGTATTGTAATCCATCATTAATAAAATACTCCAGCCGGGGTAAAATATTAAAAATGATAAAATTATTACGTAAAATGGCATATTGCTAAAAAACCATTCTCTTATAAAAACATTTGTCAAAGAAAGGTCTAGGAAAGATAGCAGCTGACTATAGCTTGCTTAATCTCCACTACGGCGGCCCACCCGCTGCGGGATGCCTGGCTTTCACCTTGGGGATGCCCAGTAGGGGTTATCTCACAGGGAAAAAGCCAGGACGGGTTCCCAAGGCAAGCGCCTTGATGCCTTCGGGTGATACGTGCGCTATATAAATCGCAATACATTTACATTTACATTTACTATTTGGAAGTATGTGTAAGTCTCCAATGGTACCAAATAATTGACAGACATCATAATTGTAACCATTTACATCATCAACACAACAATCCAACTAATACCCTTACAAGAAGGTATGCATATCTTCTGTGTTGTTTAATCCATGTGGCCACTTGCTGTCAAAATCTAATATGAACTTGGTCTCAAGTTGCCTGAGCTGTCGCTCTCTATTGCCACCCCTCTTGGATTTTGGTATGGCACTGACAACATAGTATTTTAGACACTTAATGTCTTTATCATGGCAACTAGCAAAGTGTCTGGCCACAGGGTAGGCAGGATCGTTGTGTAGTATTGCCCTTATGTGCTGAAATATTCTGACGTGCACTGGCTGCTTAGTACTACCAATGTAGTTTAGCCCACAAGTGCACGTAAGAACGTAAACAGCACATTCGGTTTTGCAATTATAGCTGCCTTTTATTGGAACAGGAGATGTTTCAAAAGGTGTGCAATAGCTCGTCTTATTGCACCCGAACTTACAGGCTCGACATGAGGTACAGCGTCTGAAGCCATTGGTAGAGTGCAACCAGAGTGGTGGTTTCCTAGTTTCTGGAGAGTTTTTATCAAGGTCAGTGCCCATAGATTTACCTTTCCTAAAGGTGATTGATGATACCCGGACCCCGCCCTGACTGCTGGAAGCCGCCTTCAACCTTACACTGCTGCCGCTCCGGAAGGAACCTACAGGCTGGCCGAACCCCTTGTGAGCTGAGAGAAACAAAACCGGTGACCGAGGACACCGACGCTTGAGTCGGAGGACCCGCGAAGGCTTGACCTCGACTCCCGGTGAGTAATCCACTAATAGCATGCACAAGACGGGGCTGCGCTCTTCGGAAACACAGAGACGGTTTCCATTGCTGTAAACGCCGAGTTGCATTGAAACGTGCAGGCAACAATTACTAAAGTTAAGAACCAACAAAGAAAAGGCATAATGTTAAGCAGCGCAGTACGAGAGAGAGAACAGGATGCGGATGCGTTATTTGATAACGTAACGAAAAATAAAGCTAAAAATGTAAACAATGCTGCACAGAATGAAAACGGTGAAGACATCAATAAAGATATGAATAACTTGTTGAAAAACTTGGAGAAAAAAATGAGAGCCGAGTTAACCAAGTGGTGGGAGAGCAAATCACTAACCAAATATGTGGAGGTGAACAGGGTCCCTCGTGGACTACGCATACTCTGAGCTCCCAGCTTTGAAAAGCCCAATCCGGCCATATTACTCGAATGGGGAGAAAGTAATTTGCAACAGTCTATGAACCTCATACGAATCTTAATCAAATATGCTGATATAGATCGTCTAGCCCTCATTAAGGAAATAGAAGAAATTGAACATGAACTGAGCAAGGCTGAAAACCAGGATTGGATTTCAACAAAAATGAATGAAATCAAAGAACGTTTAAAAAAATATGAATAAAAAATAAAAAATAGAAAGGTACACAAATTTGCCAGAGATTTGGAGGATTATGAAAGAGGACAGATTTATACATTTGCGAAAAAATATGAGAATATTCGCAAAATGAAAGGAACTATTGTAACTAAACCAAATACTTTGGAAGCCAGACAACAAACATCAGCTGGGGATATACCCGAAATGGATACAATATCACTTACAAGTGACTCCAGTATCAGTTCAGCTAGCTCAAATTCAAGCATCCTAGGATCCACAAACACCATTCCGGGTCTAGGGGAAGAAGTGGATTTTTTAGTACAGGACCGCTTGAAAACTTTGAGACCAAGAAAGGAGAAAAACCAAGTAGACAAAGGCGGAACACCATCAGAAAAACCGCCCGCAGGAAACGCAAACGGCAAGCCAAGAAAGAGGCAAAACTACTGGCGCAAGAAGAAATAATTAATGATAACACCGTAGTTAACCTCAGTACATTGACTCTCACGAGGGCCGAAGAGCAACTGCTTTCCTTAGGTTTAAACGTTTGCCCCAACACCAATTTTGACTATGCTTCCACTCGTATAGATTTATTTCTGTTCATCAGGAAATTGAAATTAAAGAAATTCTATGCCCTAAAAGACTTGGGAGAGGACAAACAAGATAAAACAAAAGCCTCTAACTCCTCTGGTGTGCAGGTCGGAGAAATACCAACCCTATGGGCGTTACATGGTTTAAGTAATGAAGATGAACAGAATTCCCAAGCACCCACTCAAACTAAATTAAGAGAACTTAACTTGTTGCAAAAAGGTGCTGGAGAAAGCCCTTTCAAACCCAAATCCTCCTTCATCCCGTTGATGCTGAGAGATGCCATCGACGTCTTTCATGATCGCATCGTTGAGGAAATCAAGGACTTAAATGGCTCAATCAATCGTAACAGAAAAATTGAATCAAATCAAAAACAAGTTACCTTCAACAAATTTATCGACAAGCTGGCTAACAATTCTGCTATCATTGTAAAGAAATCTGATAAAGGGGGTAACGTTGTCCTGTGGCCTAAACAACAATATGATATAGAAGCCAAAAGACAGTTAGATAACAACGATTGTTATGAACAAACTACATGGAAGAAATATGATAAAGCAAAGGACAACATCAAGAAAGAACTACTAAAATGGAAGTACGAGGGACTAATATCGAATGAGGAATATAATTTCCTGTTCAATAGTCATCCTAAGCTACCTTTTCTTTATCTGTTACCGAAGCTGCATAAGAACATTACCCCAGTTCCCGGACGCCCTATTATCTCGGCGATAGGTAGCATGACAGAGAATGTGGGCCTATATATAGACTTCTATCTACAGGACTTAGTTAAAAACATGCCCTCTTATTTGAAGGATACAGGCGACTTTTTGAGACACATTGAGGACATGACCTGGTCCAATGAACTGATTTTATTGACTTTGGATATAGAATCACTCTATACCAGCATTCGGCACGAATGTGGCTTACGTGGAGTTGAACATTTTTTGAAAAATCGACCTGCTGAATATGCCATGCATAATAAGATGCTCATGGCTCTCATCTCTTGGTGTTTAAATAATAATTACTTTTCTTTTGAAACAGGCAGAAACAAGGTGTGGCCATGGGGGCCTGCTTTTCCCCGAGCTACGCTGGGTTACATGTGGGCTACTGGGAAAAGCAGGTCCTCATGACAGACCACAGAGTAATATTTGATCAAAATGTCATCTCTTGGCTTCGTTATATAGGCGATGTTTTTGTTATATGGAAGGGTGACATGCAGAGTGCCCAAGATTTTGTTGACTTGCTAAACATCAATGAGTTCAACTTACATTTTACATCACACATGAGCACCACCAAGATAGAATTCCTTGATGTCCAAATACAAATAATTGACGACAAATTAACCACAACAGCATACAGAAAACCCACTGCTGGCAATGCTATACTACATGCGTCAAGTGCGCACCCGCGTCATTTGATAGCCAGCATCCCCTACGGGGAATTGTTACGACTTAAACGCATTTGCAGCACTCCAGAACAATTTGATACATGTAGTAAGTTGTGTTTAGATCGCATGAGACATAGAGGATACACTGAAGACATCCTTAACAGAGCCATATTAAAAACCAATGAGAGACCTAGATCTGCCTTGTTACCTAACACCATTGAACAAGATACACACACAACAGAGGAGAATAGTTCACCTAGATTAATTAACACGTATAGCAGACAGGAACGCAAGATACGGAGCATCTTGAATAAAAATTGGCCCATAGTACTAACTGACCCAATTCTAAAAACCACGTTACCTGAACATCTCAGTGTAACATTTAGAAAAGCTAAAAATATGGCGAATCTTTTATCTAAAGAGACCTCCACTGAGACCCAAAACATCCAAACCTGGTTACCTACGATAAATGGTTTTCGAAAATGCGCGACATGTCGGGCATGCAACTTTGGAGCCAATACCACTACATACAGGACCCCTTTTAAAATCAAAGAACAGTCCATTAGGGGCAAATATGACTGCCGTACAGAGTATGCTGTATACGTTCTCACCTGCACATGTGGTTTGAGATATGTAGACAGCACTAAGAATCCGGTATATATGCGAATCCTACAGCATATTCGCGCAATTATCAATTGTGACCCGGCCTACCCGGTAGCCAGACATTTTAAACTTAGTCACAACAAAGATGTTAATTGCCTTTCTTATTTTGTGATTGATATGGCACCGGCACCAAAAAGAGGCGGAGACAGAGACAAGGCATTAAGACAACTTGAGACTAGATATATTCTCAATCTCAACAGTAAACACCCTAACGGTCTTAATGATAGAGAGGACATGCATACCTTTCTATAACACACTTTACTTGTCTCATTACCATATCCAATTCTCTGTCCAATGTCATAATGATAGCCTGTAAATCCTGATAGCAATATTTGTAACTGACTTGTAAAATTGTTTCATTATGAAATTCACTATTGCCTTCACCTTTTATACATTCGATTTTAACTCTTTCTAAATCACTTTTTAACACCAATTTGCACTATCATCACTCAGCACTTTAAACGTCGATTGGGAATCTGCAATATATGGATAATTGACTAAATAGTGGGTTTTCCCGGGAGCTGGACTGATCATTAATCTAGAATAATTATCCTAGCATTAGCACTTTATTTGTTCATGACTGCGACTGCACATATAACATGGAGTGCAAGATCAAGTATAGATCTTAGCGAGGCAGTTCTACTATGCATTATGGAATATGCATTCATGCAAGGAGAACATTTATTGCATCAGTGTATAGCGTTATTTGCACATTTATTTTAGCATAATCATTTTTACATATGCAACATAAAATCATTGGATGGCTTTTATAAATGGTCTTTTATATAATAGTTTTTAGCATATTTATATGTTATTTATTATGTGTATTTGACATGCTATATAACTTAATTCTATGCTGCTAGCCTAATTTGCACAGCCTTACGCATTTAAGCGGTAATAAGGTATAAATGTTATTGTGAAACACTATTAATAATGTGATTCAAAATGTGCTTTCATTTTATCTTGCATGTCACTGAACAGAAATGCTACAAACCCAGTGAACATCAAACACTTTATATTTGCAGTATATCTTCACTGTTTATCACTAGAGCACGTGGTGCTATCACGAAAAAAAGAGTGTGTGCCTTATTTAAAGTGAACACCACTGCATGTCCGCTATGTGATCAAGGGCAGTCCTTGCCCGAAACGCCTCGTGCCTATCCTAACTTGTGATGGATAATAAACCTCTGCTGTAAACACTCGAAGAGCCGTGTGGTGGTTCGTGTTTTTCTGTGGTCATAACCATTTTAGCAGAGATTGACCCATATATATATATATATATATATATATATATATTCACTGAAAAAAACATAGGTTATAGACCATATATAGTTAGGAATTAGCATTTAAAAAACCTTATTTTACTCACACAAAACCATTGAAATTCCATATATAGTTAGTTGTACTAACTATATATCGCGCACCCGCAATCCACTGCTGATCATGTCACATATTACATCATTCATGACATGGTCAGTGACATCACTGATGACATCACTGATGACATCTCAAATGACATCACTGATGACATCACTGATGACATCTCAAATGACATCACTGATGACATCACTGATGACAACATCCAGTGACTGTATTTTTCTGTAAAGTTAAAATATGTCTTACATATTGAAGAATGAGTGGATGTATACGTGTCTGGATGAAGGATTTAGTAGGGGCATGACTGACTGTATGAGTGAGTGATTAAATGTGTCTCACTGAGTGCATGGGTTAGTGACTAAACTGTCTTAATTTCTGCATCATTATGTCTGTTGTGATGTAAACTGCTGCATGTGTTGATCAGTAGCTATATGAGTAACTATATGGGTTATTGATTGGTTGCCCAAGTATTTGTATGGGAGACTGAGTGTGTGTGTGGGTGGCTGGGAGGTGTGTGACTCTGTGCATAAATGTGTGAGCAGTTGATTCACTAGATGTATGGGTTCAAAAGTGCATGTGGAAACAGCTGTATGGACGGTTGACTGTGTGCATGAGTGTATTGGTGAGTGAATGGATATCTCAGTGCTACATGTCAAAGTAAGTACATATGTAAAATACAGTACATGTGAGAGTTGGCATATATAAATAACTGTGCATAAGAGCCAGTGAATGTGTGAGTGGCTGTATGGATCATTGTGAACTTGTATCCAGGATTGTATAAGTGAGTAAATATGTTTTAGTATATGTTTGAATAAGTAAGGTGTGTATAACTGTATAGTTGAAAAAATGGAGGTGTGATTGATTTTGCATGACTGACTAGGTGTGTGTGTAACTTCGTGGATGAGTGACAATCTGTGAATCTTTGTTTACACTGAGTGTATCTAAGGTTATATTAGAGTCTGAAGAGGTTCATTGTATTATCACATGAATGATGTCATCAGTGATGTAATCAGTAATATCAAATGAGATGTCATCAGTGATGTCATCAGTGATGTCATTTGAGATGTCATCAGTGATGTCATCAGTGATGTCATTAGTGATGTCATTTGAGATGACATCAGTGATGTCATCAGTGATGTCATTTGAGATGTCATCAGTGATGTCATCAGTGATGTCATTTGAGATGACATCAGTGATGTCATCAGTGATGTCATTTGAGATGTCATCAGTGATGTCATCAGTGATGTCATTTGAGATGTCATCAGTGATGTCATCAGTGATGTCACTGACCATGTCATGAATGATGTAATATGTGACAACTATCAGCAGTGGATTGCGGGTGCGCGATATATAGTTAGTACAACTAACTATATATGGAATTTCAATGGTTTTGTGTGAGTAAAATAAGGTTTTTTAAATGCTAATTCCTAACTATATATGGTCTATAACCTATGTTTTTTTCAGTGAATATATATATATATATATATATATATATATATATTCACTGAAAAAACCAGAGGTTTCACACCAGTTATAGTTAGCTGGAAATTTTACTGACATAAAACCAATGAAATTCCCACGTTATAGTTATTCGGACTCACTATAACTTGCGCGTGCAATGCACTGCTGATGACATCACATATTACATCACTCATGACATGGCATTACTGAATTGGTTGTTGTAACTGGTATGGGTATATGCACTTTTTTGAAAATGTTAGTTTCTATTTTTGAATATGTGTTTCAAAGGTTACTTTACAGTGAGAGGAGGTCTGTCACTGTGTCACAAGGATGTTGTCATCAGCAGTGCATTGCACGCGCAAGTTATAGTGAGTCCGAATAACTATAACGTGGGAATTTCATTGGTTTTATGTCAGTAAAATTTCCAGCTAACTATAACTGGTGTGAAACCTCTGGTTTTTTCAGTGAATTTAATAGGTTTTTTAAATGCTAATTCCTAACTATAACTGGTGTGAAACCTATGGTTTTTTCAGTGAATTTCATAGGTTTTTTTTAATGCTGGTACATTCTGTCATTGGGCTACAGTTCTGCTACATCTGGCTGATATTTGGGCAATTTTTTTTTTGTCAGGTTTTTTTTAATGCTGGTACATTCTGTCATTGGGCTACAGTTCTGCTACATCTGGCTGATATTTGGGCAATTTTTTTTTTGTCTCTGGTGGCCATCTTTTGGCTACATTGGGCTATATTTGGCTACATTGGGCTACGTTTGTGCACTAACATATATATAGCCCAATGTATCCCAATATATATTTTTTCAAAGTTAATTTTCGTAAAAACAACTTAAAAATAGGGCTTCCAGTCCATACAATTTTCCCCATTTTTTTTTATTTATTCTTTTTTTTTTTGGGGGGGGGGGAGGGGAGCGCTCCCAGAGCGCGCCCAGGGTAGCGCCCCGGAAAGCGCAATTATAGGAAGCGCCCTGGGGCGTGCACCGGGGAGCGTCTCGTAAGCGCCAATATCGCGAACGAAAACATGATCGTGACGTATCGCGTAGCCGCGTATGCGTGAAACGCACGACGTAAGCGCACCGACGCGCTTACGCTACGTGACCCGGGGCACGCCCCCGGGCACGCCCCTGGGCGCGTAGCGTAAGCGCGTCGAGTCATGTGCCCTAAAAATAACACTTTTGATTGGTTCATAACAGTTTTGGTTTCATAATGATAAAACCCCTAGTCATGTGACCTAAAATTAACACTTCTCATTGGTTCAGGATATTTTTTTTTCAAAATGAGGAAAGCCCCCACCTTTTTTCCTTATTCTACCTTTTTGCTTTGAGAGAGGAAGACCTTTACTTTTATCTATAGAAAATGGCTACATTAGCTGCAGCTGCTGGATCTTCTGGACCACCACCACCACCACCACCACCACCACAAGGACCTCCTCAACTTCACAGTGGTGCAGATCCAGAACAGGAAGAGGATGAGGACGAAGAGGACAGTAGATTCGTCCCAGAGGACAACATAACATACAAACCAAAAGAGCACATCATTTGGCAATTTTTTTCTATCCCGAGTGACAAAAAAAAAGTGAATGCACCTAAAGCAACCTGCCTTATCTGTCATCAGGAGATGTCAAGGGGGAATCCCAACAAGAAGTACTCCTTCGGCAACCACACAATGATTAGGCATATGCTAAGAAAACATCCCAACAACTATTCTAGGGCAGAGGTCAGGGAACTGGCCAAAAACCCTGTACAATCTTCTGCCAGCACCTCCAAAACTACTGTTCCCACCCCATCAGGACCGGAAGTTAGGGAGACATGCTCCATCATACAAACCAACTTTTCAAATTTTAAAATGGTTTGTAAATTTTGTGGTCAAATGATTTGCTATGGTGAGCAATGCATCACTCTTATTAATCGTGCTTGGGAAAACCACAAGTGCCAAAGGAAATATTAATTTGTTGCCCTTTTTTTTTTCTCCTGTTGAGCCCGTTTGAAATGCTTGGTTTTTGTTTCTCTCCTTAAAAAATACAAAAAAAACAAAAAATGTTCAGAAAAACCAAAAAAAGCAAAAAAAGTTTAAAAACTCCCAAAAAAAATATAAAACAACAAAAAGAATAAAAAAACAGTTCTTTTCAGAACTACCTCCCATTTATATAAAATGACTTAAATTTTAAAACTCTGCCATTCTCTTTTCTCCCTGGTGCGCTCCCCGGTGCGCCCCCCGGTGCGCGTACCATGCGCGCCCCCCGCGATAATCCAAAAAAATATATTTTTTTTTTTACCCCGCGGGGCCCTTTTATGGCCCCCACATTAAACCTAGGGGGTCAGGGGGGGTCTACCCTGCCCCCTTATGGTCAATTCCCCCCTTTGTTTTTGACACCTCTTGTGTCTCGATTTTACCGAGACACAAGATGGCGGCCGCTCCGGTCTGTTTCGAATGTTTTCAGACACCCGACAGCCAATCAGCTTTCAGTGCGCACCTCACGTGGCACGACCGGAGCGCTCGCCGGCGCGCGCACCGGTGCGCGCTTACAGATATATATATTTTTTAAAACTTAAATTACTCAAATTCTACTGGAGCACATATCTTGAGACATAGCAAAGGCACATCGGGCTACCAGTCCCTACAATTTTGCCAAGTTTGGTGGAAATCCATTCATCCGTTCGGGCTAAAAGTGAAATCGACCGCCCTATGGAAATTAACATGGAGAAAACGCGTTTTGGGACCCCCCTTTTATCTCGGCCCCCGCTTGACGAATCCCCCCCAAACTTTCTGGGAAGGACCGGAGCTCGACGAGGCCATTTTGTGGAAATTTTCAGGCAGATTCGTCAACCGGCTCCAAAGTTATTCCAAATAGAATTTTGAGATTTAACATTGAAAAAAATCCTAACTATAACTACCTACTGGCGACCGCCAGTAGGTAATATGTATATATATATATATATATATATATATATATATATATATATATATATATATATATATATATATATATATATATATACATATATCCCGTGAATGCTGAGGGACACACAAGAAAATCTGGCATAATGGATGGCTCACATGGGAAGTTTCCCAATTGATCTATAATAAACTTTTCAGGACTTATGGTACCAGCTACTTGCTGGAAGGGATGAACTTGATGTACATGCAGCATAGTTTATGTGTGGTTTTTGATATTGTTGTATACACTTTTGAAAACCCAATAAAAAGTGTTGTTAAAGAAAAGAAAGAGAAAAATGCCTCAAAGGATTTATTTTGTGCAGGAAGGTGCCTATTCTTGCACAAAGCAATCCTACTTATAATGTAGGTACCCTTGCACCATGGCTCAATGGTGCCTGTGCTGGCACTAGGCAACACACAGTGCACCATCACAGGGAGAGAGCAGAAATACGTCATATCTTAGTAGATATAGCATATTTCTGCTCTCTCCCTGTCATGCAACACAGCAAGTTGTGATGCTGCCTTGTGTTGCGTTGCGTGACTTCTTAGTAAATCTGCCCCTTGCTACGTACCCATCTCACATACACACACTTTGAATTTCAGCACAAAGATCTGGGAGCCACACAGAATCCCTGTTTTGGCCATCTGAGAAGATTTATCTGAAGCCTCCATCGCCACCTTTTCTGCTCAATAGAGCCTTCTTATGATCTTGAGCTTCCCTTTGCTTGATTCCAATATCCCTTTGATTCCTTTGTTAACCATTAACCATTTTTCCTCACTTCAACTATTTGAGTTTCTTAAACTCTTTCTGCCATCTTTCAGAGACTTCATGTATTTTCACCCATCCATTTCTAAACTCCTCTGCCAAGTTTCAGTCCCTATGCCCTCAGATCCACTCTTAAACTACTGTGCCAGCATCAGAACACAACTTCTACATTCAGAAGTCAGTGTGTAATAGTTCCGGCTTTTTATTCCCATTTTATGTTCTGATTTTTTAGCAAAAACGTACCAGTTCCACAGGTGGGTTAAAGAGGTGGGGGTTTCTAGTGGTTGGCGGTATAAGAAGCATAAATAAGCACAATTTACAAAAGAGGTATCCTGAAACATGAGGCCTAGACTCACAAAGGTGTCCTCCTTCTTCTGGCCTTCTTCCTTCACTTCCAGGCCCTTCTGGGCCTTTAGACGTTGGTCCTCCTCCCAGTCCTGTTCCAAGTCCTCTTTTTCTGGGTTGCTTTGGTTCTCTTGATCCTCATACCGGCCATGCCCTAATTATTTCAAGTCACCCTGGTACAGGTTTACTGAATCTTGGAGTCCTGGTTGTAGTCCTGACCCTGGTCTTCCTGGCCATGCTGCTGTCTCATCCTTGTATTAGCCCTTCCTGGGCCTCCTGGTACTAATAATCCTCATCCCAATCCTGCTGGTCTGTTGGGTCCTTATCCACCTAGATTAGTTCTCCTGGTTCCCCTAAGGCTGGCACTCCTAGTCTTCCTGATTTGGATCTTCCTGATTCTCCTTATCCTGGTCCTTGTCCTGTTGGTCCACTTGGCACTACCTGCACTGGTCCTAGTCCTTCTTATTAGGTCCTTGGGCTGGGCCTGGTCATTTTGATCCTGGTCTGGTTACATTGCTCCTCGTAGCTCTGGTTGGCCTGGTTCGCCTTATCCTCACCAGTCTGTGCCTAATAACCCAGTTCCTTGTCCTCCTGCTCCATTTGGAACTTCAGGTCCTTGACCCCCTAGCACTCCTATTCCTGTTACTGGTCCTATTGGTGCTAATCCTTCTAATCCTCCTTGCTCTGGACCTGGTCATCCTGGGTATGGTCCTCCTGGGATTCTTGGTCCTGCCTCCCACATCTTCCTTGCTTATTCTGGCCCCCTGTTCTATTGGCCTTGATCTTGGTTTCCTGGAATAGGTCCTGATCTCTTGGCCCTGGTCTTCCTGCTGCTTGTCTGTTACTGCTTCACAAACTCATTATGGTTTTCATTTATCTGGTCGTCATGGGCCTGGCCATCTTGTTTCTCATCTACCTGGCAATCCTGTTCATAGCCCTATGGTCTCAACCTCCTGGTCGTGGTCATCCCGATCCTAATGTCCCTGGTCCTGATCCTACTTTTCCTCCTCACTCTGGTCCTCCTAATCCTGGTACTCAAGGTCTTAATCCTCTTTGCCCTGTTCTTCCTGGTCCCCTTAGTCCTATGTTTCCTGGACCTCCTAGAACTGTTCCTTCTGACTCTGGCTGCCTGTGTCCCTAGTCTCAACTAACTGACCCTCCTGACCAAGGTCATGGTATTCTTGTTTTTCATAGTCCTTGTCCTTCTTGAGATTCTGTGCCCAATGTCACTGATCCTCTTAGTCCTGTTCCTTATAGTTTAGGTTCTCCTGGACCTAGTTCTCCTGGACCTAATCCACCTGATATATTAGTCTTGGTCTAATTGGTCATCGCTGTCCTGGTCCCGCTTGTCCTATTGTGCTTGTTATCATAAACTTTGCTTTTGACTACTTCTCCTGAATCTGTCCCTTGTCCATTTAGTCCTACTTGATTGCGGCCATTGACCCAGGTCCTCTTGATCCAGGTTCTCCTTGTTGGCGTCTTCCTGAGGATGGTAATTTTGGTCCTGCTCTTCCTGCCTACTACTGTCCATTGGACCTGTTCTTCAAGATGCTTATTGGCCTTCTTACATCATATACTCCTCACCCTGGTCCTGCTACTTGTAATGATTGCTCTGCCCCACTTAGTATCTGAGCTCTGGCCTCCTAGGTCCTGGACAGCATGACCCTCTTAGCCCTGTTTCCAGTACTCTTTGTCATGATCTTTTAACTAATCTAAGCCTCTTGCTCTAGTCTTCTGGGTGCCCTTGGTACTGCCCCTTCAGTATACCTAGACCCTGTCCTGCTTATCCTAGTATCCTGGACACACTGGCTATTGCCCTTCAGGTCCTGATCTCCATAGTCCTCTTCAATCTGGTCCTGATTCTCTTGGCCCTGGCCCTCAGGCACCTTGCATGCATGACTCTGCAACAACATGTCCTATCACAGACCATCCTAGCTTTTCCGAGTTCTGATGTCCCTTGACCTCTGGTTCATGCTAGTCTAAGAACTTTCTGGCCCAATACATCCTGGTCCTGGTTTGACAGGTCGTCATTCCCATGTACTCCTGCCCCTAGACCTTTGGATCCTGGCACTCCTGTTTCAAAGGCTCCAAATCCTGGACCTTTTTGTCCTTCTCAGCCTAAGTCTTGTCCATCCTGCCTCCTGGTCTAGCTCCCTTGGTGCATCTAGTCTTCCTGTTTGCCTTTTCCTAATCCTGCTGATCCTGGTCACCTTGGTCCATGTAGCCCTGATCTTAGTTATGGTACTCCTTTGTCTAGCCCGCATGTATCAGGTCTTCTGAGTCTAGTTCCACTGGCCTTGGTTTCCCTAGCCCTCCTAGCCCCCGGTCTCCCTGCCCCATCCTACTCCTATAAGTCCTCCTAGTCTCCTGGTTTGCCTATTCTACTTTGTTCTTGTACATCTGACAATGGGCCCCTCTATTGTGGTCCTCATAGTAATGGTTCTATTGGGTCTGGTCCTCCTCATCTCTCTGACACTGGTAGTCGTAGCTCCTATGCTGTGGGTCACCCTGGTTCATGTAGTTCTTGTCACCCTGGTTCATGAAACTCCGAAGTCTGACACTCCTGAAATCTCTCATCCTTTATAACACCCTGATCCGTCTAATCTAGGGTTTCCAAGTCCTGCTAGACTTGATCTTTTCTGTTTGTGGTCTTCCTGGTCCTGATTTTGCTTACAGGCCATTGGTCTTCCTTGACTTGATGTTTGTGGGCTTGGCCCTCCTGCTTCTGGTCCTTCACACCATTGGTCTCCTGGCACTGGTGCTCTTTGGTCTGTCTACTTGCGTCTTCTACTTTTAGCCCTGGTTGTCCTTATCCCTCTGGTCCTAGTGGGTACACACCGGCCGTCATATTCCTCCTTCTCATTATGGTTCAGGGCATTCTGTTCCTTCTACCTCCGGTCCTTTTGTTCCTTTGGGCCCTTGTCCACTACTTGTTCAGACCCCCCTACTCCACATCCTCCTGGCCCTCGGAGGTCACCATACCCCTGGTGCTTTTTCTTCATTGCCCTGTTCCTCATAGTGCATTTGTTCCTGGTTCCCTCTGGCATTGGTAACCCTAGTCCTCACAGATTAGGTCTCCCAGGGCCTAGTTCTTCTTGTCCTGGTCCTCATGGCCCTGGCCATCCTAGCCCTCCTAGTGGTTAACTTCTTTGCCCTTATTTCCTTACTTTTCATCCTCCTCTTTCTACGGTCACACACATTTTTTTATTTTTGGCTTCCAGATTTCTGTTGGTAAGAAAGCAAGTACAGAAATCATGACCTAGTAGAGACAGGACATTGGTCACTTAAAACACTGCTTAACATGTTAAATATCAAAACTACCATTCCCAAGATGCAATGTTCAGGAGGTTAAGATGTCAGCGTGACTGAACTAGACTCTCATGACATGGGACCAATAAGCATCAATGCCCTAAACCTACTCTGCTGGGTGAATAGTATGATAACGTATGTTTACTCACAGGCAGCAGAGTGAACTCCTCCTGTGAATTACCTAGATGCATTATTTACCTGTCTCTTGCTTTCACTTCCCCATTCCACAGAAGCCCATTACAGTGTCTCAATCAATTTACCTCCTGCAAGTGCCCCAAATCACTGTGCTCCCAAACATCAATTTACAAACTGGAGGTGTCCCTCCCTCTAAAGTCCAGATACCACCTATCTGTATGCATTACCTGTTTGCTGCTCTTTGTTGACTGCTGCTGAGTTGCCAAATTTGAAATAATAAACAAAGCACAATCCTGCTTAAACAGAAGCCTAAAGCTAGCTCAAGGCCTTCCAAAGGAAGCCCAAAAAAATGATTCTTATGAGTGAATAAAAAAGTTATGTAACATGCTTCAAAACGACGCTCAGTATTCTTTGCTGACATCCAAATACTTACTGATTGAAGAGCAAAATATCTGAGCGTCATATACTGAAGCTTCTGTTTCATTTCTGTATGTCTTATTTGAATATTGAAATAACATAAATGCTTTTATTCAAAATTGATTTCATGATTTTTTCATCTGTAAACTGCTTAGCTTAATTCATGCACTTACCTTTTTAAAAACGATTGTACATTTGTATATTCATTGACTTTCAAGTGCTTCACACATGGTGCATCCCCATTACAAGATAGGCACCACACTACCATTACCTGCAGTCCCTTTTTTCTTTATGGCCAGCTAAATAAAGACCTCCTTCACACTATTTATCCAGCCGCTGGTCAAATTGTACATAATTTTGACTATTTGGTCTATGGCCGGCTAAACAGCAACAATTATTTATTATTTTGCCATCCACTGAGTAAATATCAGAGAGTTTGTACATTTGGCCTGAGGCCAGATGAATAGACACTTCCAAAGCAATATAATATGTAGATCGATTGACCTGACATTGGTCATAGCAAAAGGGAGGATTGCTGTGGGTTAGAAAGTGGCATCGGTCCCCAGCTTTGTTTCTGGCTACTTGATGTATGCAGCTGTACAGAGTCGAAACCACTGCCATGGTAAAAATGCTGACTTCTACTGGTAGATCTGTAACCCATGGAGACTGGGATACAATTATCATTAAGCTGGAGGCTTAGTCTGATGAAAGACCCCTGCTGCAATGGTCCAGGTGCACAGATGTCATTAAAGTCAAACAGAAATTCCATGCTAGACCATGTATTGTAACTAATGATATATATAATTCTTTTATGTAGGAATGTCGGCCTATTTCCAATAGGACCCCACTAGTGCTCGTTCTAAGTTATTTATCTGCTGGAACTGAAAGTAGTGCTTTCTTGCTTACATACTGGATTTTTCTCTCTCCGGAGATATTACGATTTGTTGGTTGGTTCTGATTTCTTTTTTCCTTTGCTGCTTGTTTTTAGGTCGAGCCTATGCCATCCCATAGAGATGGTGGGTGAGATTTATAGTAAGGCTTCCGAAAAGTCTCCCCAAACTGCGTATTAGGTACAGTTCATGTGAGGCAGGCGCGTGCACATTGCCAGCCACATCCCACATCATGCCTCGGCATCAGACTTCAAAGGAAGCCGCTCCCCCGCCCCCCCATCAGACTTCAAAGGAAGCCACTCCCCCGCCCCCCCCCCTCCGTGCAATGCCAGAGCTTGTTTTTCTCCCTTTTTTTTATTTCTTTGCGGCCCGGCCGCGGGGCCAATGCTTCATTCCACCATCACAACACAAATCTCACATTTTGTCTGCAAGTCCCGCAACTTGTTTATAATCAGGTTTGATATAATCCATTCAAAGGCAGACGGTTATACTGCTAACCCCAGTTTCAAATGCTTGGATTATAATCATCAGAAATATGAATCTAATGTTTTATTTGAAGAAAGCATGTTCGCGTTGAGAAGTAACTATCCAACTTTCATATTCACCGGTGTTTTTGATTATATAGTGTTACATTGGGCATTTTGTACATTACTGTGTTTTATTACTGTGTTTTATCTCACCATGCGATCGTATTAGATTGTACTTCGTTTACTTCATTTTACATCACTTTTGATCACCCTCTTCGGCACTTACTTTTTTACACCTTTACTCATGTTAACATCTCCGTTTCACGGATCACATTCAGAAATGGCCTAAAGTGTCTGTTTACCATCTCTATCACCACGACGTAAAAACATGACCGAATGTCAGGTTTACACATTAATTAGATCCGGGTAAACAAACAGATCACAAACGCTATTACGACAAGTTACGGGCGGGAATCTCCCTCCACTCAATATAGAGGTAAGACATAAGTCTTCACGTAAATATTGATATTGCACTCAGGTGCAATGTAGAGATAACTTATTTGGCCTTGTTTTCATAGGCTAGTCACCGCTCATAAGAAAATGTTTACCGGTACTTCGTAGAAGTCCCGTATGTTTAATTTGAATTATTTAACAGTTTGACATCACCCCGCTTGCCGCAGAGCTCTCAATTTTTCCAGGTTCACCCCCACACACACAACCCCATACAAACACAACCCCACACAGACACAACCCCACACACACACACAACCCCCCACACACACAGCCCCACAACCCCACACACACAACCCCACACACACACCCCCACACACAACCCCACACCACACAACCCCACACACACAACCACAACCCCACACACAGGCACAACCTCAAGCCCACAGACACTCACAACCCCACACCCACCCTACACACACAACCCCCCACACACACAACCACACACAACCCCCCACACACCCACAACCCCACACACACACAGAATCATACACACACACCCCCAACACACACAACCCCACACACACACCCAACCCCCCCACACACCCAACCCCCAATCCCTCACACACAACCCCCACACACAACCCCCCACACACACAACCCCCCCACACACAAGCACCACCCACACACACACAACCCCACTACACACACAACCACAACCCCACACACACAACCCCACACAACACAACCCCCCACACACACAACCATAACCCCCCACACACAACCCCACACACACAACCCCCCACACACCCACAACCACATACACACAACTACACACACACAACCCCACACACACAACCCCACACACACACAACCCCACACACACACAACCCCCCACACACACAACCCCCCACACACACAACCCCACAACCACACAACCCCACTCACACAACCCCACACACAACCCCCAACCCCACACACACAACCCCCCAACCCCACACACACAATCCCACACACAACCCCCCGCACACAACCCCCTACACACAACCCCCACACATACAACCACAACCCACACACACACAACCCCACCACACACACAACCACAACCCCACACACACAACCCCCCACACACACAACCATAACCCCCACACACACACAACCATAACCCCACACACACAACCATAACCCACCACACACACACACAACCCCACACACATACAACCCCCCACACAACCCTCCCACACACACTCTCCACGGCTCCTTCGGAATTTCCGTGCTTGAATGTTTAGAAATAATTTTGGGATGTGGTTGGTGGCAGTCATTCATTGCCTAACCTCCCCCATGTGGGGAACTTTACTACTGTAAGTACTAGTGATTGACAAGACCTGCCTGTCTCTGAAAGCCATTCACTTCTCTGGTAGAAAACTGTTGCCAATTGATACAGAATTGTGTATTTAATTTGCCTCCTACTTTGGAGTCGTGTCTCAGAATGTGCAGGGCTGAGCCACGACCTTCCATCACACAATTCAAACCTCAAAGGTTTCAACAAGCATTGGCAGTGCTAGTCAGCCTCCTTAACCTTTTATATACAAGTAAGATCAATTGGCATTGCCAGTGCTTGTTTATAGAAGTCTTCATTAAGTGTCATTACCTCATCGTCGCTTCCCTTCATTACGACGTTGAGGCGATGCTGCCTCACCAGACATGGCATGACCAGATCACAAAGTCACTGCGGGCACACACAGGAGAGAGGACAGACAAATGGCATAGGTCCCCCAACTAATAAGTAACAAACAGAAGAAGAAGACAGGAAAACAAGTGTCACAAACGAAAGCAGCAGAAATTAAGACACATGACTGTTAAAGAAAACACAAGTGAAGCCTCAAGCTCGAGCTGTAAATGAACAAAATTCTCATTCAGCAGTTTGAAAAACCAGATGAGACAATACATCATAGGCACAAGGAGTCGCATCAAGGACAATCCATAAGCCAACAAGAGAAACGCTGGTAAAGAGCATCAAGGTTTATGGTGCTGTTCATTCACACTTGCCAGAGATGCCGAAAGAGCTCTTTTGAGCTTCTAATTTAATTATATGCTAAGAAATGTTTTATTGTGTACTACACCGTGATGCCAAATTCTGTGTGAAGTCTGTGCATTGCAACAAACGTCTAGAGGCGCTGCTGAATTTTGCACAGCCTGCTGGCATACTCCTGCAGGATTCCCACCACACCCACCTCCACCACGTCCACCACCCACCAACACCATGTCCACCACCACTACCACCACCACCTCCACACCCACCTCCACCTCATCCACCACCACTAGGCCCACCACCACCAAGTCCACCACCACACCCACCTACACCACCACCACGTCCACCACCACATCCACCACCACATCCACCACCACATCCACCACCACCACGTCCACCACCACATCCACCACCACCACATCCACCACCACCATGTCCCCCACCACCACGTCCACCTCGAGGCCACCTCACTCATCTATCTATTGCCCTCACTCTATCTATCGCCCTCACTCTATCTATCACCCTCACTCTATCTATCTATCGCCCTCACTCTATTTATCTATCTATCTATCTATCTATCTATCTATCGCCCTCACTCTACCTATCTATCGCCCTCACTCTGTCTATCTATCGCCCTCACTCTATCTATCTATCTATCTATCTATCTATCTATCTATCTATCTATCTATCTATCGCCCTCACTCTACCTATCTATCGCCCTCACTCTGTCTATCTATCGCCCTCACTCTATCTATCTATCTATCTATCTATCTATCTATTTATTTATCTATTTATTTATTTATTTATTTAAAGAGTTTTATATAGCGCTGGCTAGACCCGGAGGTATCAGAGCGCTTTACATGGGAATCAACAATGTAACAGCAAAAGTTAAACAATTACACAATAAATCCCAAAAAATAGGCAATACACTTCGGAGAGGAGAGAAAGGAGAAAGAAAAGTAGTGGTACCTGCCCCCAAATTACATTGCTGCTAAATGGCGCGAACTTGGCCCAAGAGCATTGGAGCCCTTTAAATGAGCACCCGTTGCATTAAGCATGGACGCATTCATTGCTTATAGGCACTCAGAGATTTTGTGATTGAGAGACCGGATGTTGAACATGCACACCTTCCCAACATTTTTCTCAAACTTTTTCTGCAGATTGACTCTGCCTCCAGGGTCGGATTGGGATCACAATTTGGCCGGGGTACTGCCAAAAAAAGTGGCCCACATTCGCGGGGGTGCACTTTCATGAAGCACCATTTGGTTACTTTCAGAGTTCTCATTTGTAGAGAAATGTTTGGTAAATGAAGTATTTTAATGCTTATAAAGACAGTAATATTGTTAAAGACTAGGAACACTGCAGTTCTGAAATCTGAATTCCTACGTGCAGTCTTAACGCCCTGCACAATGTAGTTAGGTCCCCTTTCCCAACCAGCTATGTCCTTGACTCTGATCATCACATAAATCAGAAACTAGTACAAAGGAATTTTTGGGAATAGAACATGTAATAACAAAAGTAAGAGGCGGAGCAGCTCTGAATTTCTGCCTTTGGAGAATAGAACCTCTAATGACAAACAGTCCTCACTTTTCTAAGAGAATATATATCCAATGCCACACTCAGAAGAAGCAATAAAGACCCTTTGTTCTCAGAATCATGGTACAAATGACCCACAGACAACTAGTGATATTGGTTTAAATATTCCATCTGTGTAACAGTCCCTCACAATTCTTCGCAAGCACCTCCATGTGTAGGAAGCATGCTGTAGCACCAAATGTGAAGCACATTCTGTGGGCCACATGCATGATAACAAAATACACCCAACCAGAAAAAGTTGTCCAATACCAAATGGCCCTCCTCTTGCAGCAGATTAAAGCCACGTGTTTGGGCATAACAGGGCCTAAGCCCTTAAAGAGACCTGAGGCAATTATTATCTATCTATCGTCTATCTATCTCTCTATCTATCTATCTATCAATCTATCTATCTATCTATCTATCTATCTATCTATCGCCCTCACTCTATCTATCTATCGCCCCTCACTCTATCTATCTATCGCCCTCACTCTATTGCCCTCACTCCATCTATTGCCCTCTCTCTATCTATCTATTTATCTATCGCCATCACTCTATCTATCTATCTATCGCCCTCACTCTATCTATCTATCGCCCTCACTCTATCTATCGCCCTCACTCTATTGCCCTCACTCTATCTATCGCCCTCACTCTATCTATCTATCGCCCTCACTCTATCTATCTATCGCCCCTCACTCTATCTATCTATCTATCTATCTATCTATCTATCTATCTATCTATCTATCTATCTATCTATCTATCTATCTATCTATCTATCTATCTATCTATCGCCCTCATTCTATCTATCCCCCTCCCTCTATCTATCTAGCGCCCTCACTCTATCTGTCTATCGCACTCACTCTATTTATCGCCATCACTCTATCTATCTATTGATCGTCCTCACTCTATCTATCTGTCTGTCTATCTATTGCCCTTACTCTATCTATCTATTGCCCTCACTCTATCTATCTATCGCCCTCCCTCTATCTATCTATCGCCCTCCCTCTAACTATCTATAGCACTCACTCTATCTATCTTATCACCACAGCATCACTCAGTGGCACCACAACATCACTATGCGCTACCACAGCATCACTGAACGCCACAGTATCACTTGTCGCCACCACAGCATCAATCTCTGCAACCATTCAACAACAACTGGTTCAAATATGTGCTCTCAATGTTTCAAGCTTTATTACAAATGTCACAAAAAGATGTTAATATTTCACTTCTGTTCTTGGATTTTCGTCACAATAAAATACACTGAACATAATCTTCACAAAAGTTATTTACAAAAGTTTAAGCTATTGCCATTATAAATTACAATAGCTTTTATTTAAGTATTATTAAAAAAAATAAAAGTCATTGTTATTTGTAATATCAATACATCTAAGTCACGTAAATACAACACATATTACAAATGCTATAGGTGTCACATTTGCGAAAGTTAAAACTATTGGCATTGTAAATGCCAAAGCTATTAATTTCGCTATTTTCAAAACCAACAGATAATTAGAAAATGTGTCATTCACAATACCAATAGCTCAAACGTTCCTAATGCGAGACCTATTGCATTGCAAATGCTTGTTTTTCTTGATTTGTTTTCAGACTCGAGGCCATCTGATGCTCGTGAAGTGCAAATTAAGATAACAGAATGTGCCTCTGATGAGACCTGGTTGTCTGATACTTTCCACATGGTAGTATGAAAAAACAAATGAGCAGCCATTGAAGGCATCCTTTGCGTGGGTTATTTTTTGCCCACCCAAGATGTGGAAAGAGGTGGGGAAAAAAGTTAATTTCAACCATATTATTTGCACCCTTTGTAAGCAGGAGTTACAAAGAGGGAATACAGGTCTTTGGGATGGCAGGGATGATTAAACAACTAAGAGCAATGCATCCCAATGAATTCTTCCAAGCCGAAATTCAGAGAAGGAAGATGCTGCAACACAAATTGCCCATCACTATCAAGGAGAATCAGATTCATTAGTGCAGATGTCCGCAACATATCTCATGCAAGAAGATTATTTATTTAGGCAAAGCCAAAAGGTCACTCCGACTGCTATGGCTCAACATCACAGGAAGCTTAAGAATCTCCGAACACTCTTGTAATAAAGCCTGAAAAAAAGTAGCCAAAAATGTGTTTACAATGGAAAAGGGAGAAAGAAAATTTTTTATATTATAAAAGCCTACCAGGCCCTGCAGTCAACCACCAATGCGCACAGCAACTTATAGTTTGGCTGGTTGATAGTGGCCCTGACCATAACTGGCACATTTTTGTGTTTTTTCAGGTTTAACCTTTTCAGTACTTTAAAAGTGGCTTTTTTGTGAATATTTGAAGGGCTTTTTAAACATTTGTTAAGGTCTTATAAGAAACCATAACTACTTTGATCTCATTTTTGCGGTGAGAGAAACAAATTGATGTCTGTGTTTGTGTGTACATATATGTGTGTGTGTGTGTGTGTGGGGGGGGGGGGGGGTGTCTGTGTGTGTGTGCGTGTATATATATACATTTATATAAAATATAAATGTGTCTATACATATATGTGTATACTTAAAAACTATCGTTAAAATACAGTTATAGTTTTTAGATGGCAAAATTTGGCCAGGCATTGGACCCCTCTGCCCAATTGTCAACTTTTGGACTTCGTTGCCATTTTAAATTGCTGGTAGAATAGCAGTGGATTCAAGGGGGGTGCTTCCATGGCTTCATTACTTCTTCTCCACAAGCCCCTGCGTATTCCTCGCTGGCTGTTTCGAGACCTGGACTCCTAACTGATAGAACTGATTTTGAGGGGGGTGCAGATGCGATTGGCGATGTCTAAATTGCAGCGCCCTGTAACAGAGGGAGGACTAGCAGCACCAGACCTAGATGTATTTAGCAGCAGAGCTGCAATGGTTTAACCAGTGGATCTACTGCAGGAGGAACCCTGATGGGGGAGCTGCCGACTTGATCCATGACCTGCGGGACCTGTCACAGGCCCTCTTGGCTCCCCTGCGGCACCTGCCCACTGCCACTTGGGAACTACTGGTGTTGCAGCACAGCTGGCAACGCTGCCCGCCGTGAACCCACACTCTGTTGCCTTACTCACCGGACCTGCCGCTGCGATGGCTGGAACTGGTGGCTCATGGAGGAGCATTGGGAGGACTTGCTGGGTGGACATCCTACGGGGTGACCTGTGTGGGAAATCTTTACCAGGACGGAGAACTGCTCCTTTTGGAAGACCTGGCTGTGGAGTTCAAAATACCAGATGGCCAGTTTTTATTACACCAGGCAAATAGTAACCACAATTGGAAACCATTAGGGTAATGGAGGAGCCGAACCCACAGTACACAAATGCTGTCAGCTGCTCTGTACCGCAAATGGTCTCGTTAAAGAGTTTCCATGTATCTATTGAGCCCTACAAACTGTCATTCCTACTACCTTGACAGAGCTGAAGGTGAAATAGAAGACAGACTTAGAACTTCAGAGTACTGATGCAGATTGAGCAAAGATCCTAGTAAACACACCCACCGTTTATTGCAATGCCAGGTTCAAATTAATTATTTTTTATTTTTTGTACAGGGCTTACCTTACACCCTGTAAGATAAATAGGTTTTATGTGGCAGCTGCGGCAACATATCTCAGATGTGGGGAACTTGGGGTGGAGATATTCCATATGGTATGGGCCTGCCCCTCCTTGGCGGGGTTCTGGAGAGCAGTAATGGACTGTATCAACAATGTTACCAAACAGGCCATCCATTGCCACACCTCTGGTCTGTCTCCTTGGAGGATTGCCATGCCCAAATAAACAGAATATCATTACTAAGTGACTGACCTGGCACTGATACTAACGAAATGGGAGATAATATATTGGAAGGCTACTGCGGAACCAAGATTGGTTAAATATGGCTACGAACTGGTTAAATGGGCAGGACTTGAGAGTGCTGTGCTGGTACGGGAGGTGAAGATGGGACGGGGAACAACTGATGAAGCTAGAGTCTGGGAGCACCTGGTGGATGGTCTTATGGCCCCTCGCACAGACACAGACACGCCAAATGGTTCCCGCCTATCTGCTGAGGACTCAGGAAGAGAAAGATCCTAAGCTCTCTCAAGGACAGAACAGGACTACCAGAAGTGGAGAACTGAACACACTAGGGATGATCTGGTAACTTAACACCGAGTATGGGTTTATGTACGAGATAGCATGTCAGGAAGTAGGTGGGAGTGGGATGGTGGGGTGGGGGGATTGTTTGTTTATAGCTGAGACTGGCTAATACCATGTTAAGTTATGCTATGCACATTGGCTTTGTAAAATGGAATGTTACCATCAAACTATTTGCTTCTTACTAATGCAGTGCATAAGAACATGACTACTCCTGATGTAACATGCCCCGACCGCTATGGTACTGTATTAAAACAATAACATTTTGTTTTAAAAAAAATACAGTTATAGTTACGAATCGAACCAAAAGCCACTAAACCTTACAAGTAAATGTTACATTTGAAATCCATAACTTCCACAGCAGCCATCCTAACCATACCTCGCATGCAAAATGCAATGCCCATGACCTCAACCTAAGCAGACACAATTAAAAATGTAATAAATGATCCTTCAGGTCAGATTACATATCATATTGCATTACGATTAGGATTGGTTATAAAACATTAATGTATGTGAAAGATACAATATAAATAATCTTAATATTGACTCTACATATCATGCTAACATTAACACTATGAAAGAGACAATTATGAATGTCGTAGTATTTATAGATTTGAGTATGTTTTGTCACTTAATTACACTTACTGTGCTTTTTGGTATTGTTATTTTTTAGAATAAATATTGCAAGTTCACAAGCACATTGCATTTGGTGTGTAAGTTATGATTTGCATAGCTGTTGTGCATGTTATGGATTGCACTACTGTTGATTTTTGGTGTTTTTTCACTTTCAATTCTTAGCTATAACTGTGATTTAACTGTGCTTTTAAGTGAATCTTTAGTTGTTTTTTAAAGATATGTTAAGGTTTTACAAGTAAAGTTAACTGTAGCTACACTTTAACCGAGTCCCCGTGTCATGAAATTGGGTCCACAACATTTCTCTTCATGTTGTGGCCAGCACATCAGAGTGAAAGATCCCACAGGAGTTCGCTGGAACCTATTAATTTTGCAGGAGTGAGGCGGCTCACTGGAAATAGCCCCCTCTGACAATAAGATCGCTCTAATATTTGAAGTTGCATGATCGTGAGACTCTCGCAAGCTTCTCGTGAACCCAAGTGTCCAGACATGTAATGTTTTTAACCTTAATTTCTCAAGAAATACTGGACTGATTTACGCCAAATCATGAAAAGCACAGTTTTTGGACCAAGATCTAGCTTTCTACAAAATTTTCCAATATACCATTAAGTAGTTTTTGCATTATCCCTGTTCAATTTTCCTATTGGAAAATTAATGGGAAAACCTATTTTGTGATAATCTCTTTTTCTCAGCCCTGCTTGGCTGATCACAGCAAAACTTTCCAGGATGGAGCTGAGGTGGATGAGACTTTTTGGGAACGTTTTGTGATGATTTGTTAAACAGTACCAAGTTATAAACAAACTAAAAAAATGGTTTTTCCTATAGAAACATTATCCTAACTATAACCAGTGGTAACTGCCACTGGGTAACATGTTATGTTATGTTAAGATGAATTTATCAAGCGCACTTACACCATAGGTCTCTTGGCGCTGTTACTACATTAGCCGCTACAAGGATCCGGTTTAAACAGTTTGTCCAAAAAGCCAGGTTTTCAAGGCCTTTCTGAATCCCAAAGACTGTCACAGTTCCTGACTGAGAGTGGGAATGAGTTCCAGAGCCTGGGGGCCAAATAGGCAAACCTGCGCCCGCCTAGTCATTTTAATTTGATTGATGGAATAGATAAAAGAAGAAGGTGGGCAGAACGAAGGTTGCGTGTGGGGACATGTCTCGTGATTAGGCTGTTAAGAAATCTAGGGCTAATGCAATGCAGAGCCTTAAAAATTATACAGCCTGATTTGAATGCGGAGCGTTGCGCCATAGGTAGCCAATGTAGAGTGCGCAGTAACATCCTGGCAGACTGCCATCTCGGCTGCCTATAGATCAGTCTCGCCGCCTGATTCTGAACCTAATTTGTAGGTTTGTCAGACCTAGAGGAAGGCCGGTGTACAGAGAGTTGGAAAAGTCAAGGCGGGAGAGTACCAACGCAATCACCACCTGGATCAAGGCTTGATGAGACAACAGATAGGCGATCTTTTGTATTTTTCGTAGTTGGAACAGAGAGGAAGAGATGACCGTGCCCACATGACCCCTCAAGGAGAGATCGGAGTCTATGGTCACTCCAAGACTTTTCACTGATGGGGACGGAACAGGAGGGAGGCCTAATTCGCCAGGCCAGAAGTGAGGTCCCCAACTAGTGAGACTCTTCCCAGGCAACACCAATACGGTTTTCCCAAAGTTAAGCTTTAGTTGGTTCTGATCCATCCAACCTTGAATATGCAGCATTGTAGCTTGAAATTCAGCGGCCGCATTTTGGGAATCTAGCTTAAAGACCAACTGCAGATCATCAGCATAGTTAAATACTATATTACATATATATATGTTTTTTGCAGATATAATGGAAAATGTTTTTTACTGGTTTTTACTGTTCCCATACAACGCACAATATTTGTTGTTTTAAACTAATGTTATTACGAAATTTTAACGAAGTCTGTTTTCCTAAAAATGACAAGGTTTGCAATATAAAGTTTGTTTTCTATGTCTATGATAGTAGTACGATGACAAACACGAGTGGTGATTGGTAAATGTGGTTTTTTAAATACGAAAGGGGAAACTTTATGCAAATGACCGGTGAGCAAGGCGGCTGAGTCCGCCAAAACGCGTCTGGTGTTTGGGGCATTACTCTTGATCAAATTCCAGTTTTTATAGAAGATCTTTCTTAATTCCGTGTGTTGTCGATTATAAGTAAGGATGACACGAGATGGTATACTGGGTTCTTTGCCTTTCTCAAGACTTTGTATGACTTGTGGAATTAGTGCTCCTTGCCTCGTCATATTTTGAGTGCGCCTGATAGCACTATTCAAAATTTGACGAGAGTACCCCCTAGCTCGGAAACGTAACCTACTGGCCTTCTGTGCAATTGTACATTCAGTGTCAGAACTGCATATCCTCCTGACTCGCAGCATCTCCCCGTAGGGGATGCTGCGGATCAGGTGGTGTGGATGATGGCTCGCCGCATGCAGGACAGTATTTCCAGCAGTGGGTTTCCTATACAATTTAGTATCCAGGTTGTTATTCTCCACATACACTTCTACATCCAAAAAACATATTGAGCTGACATGAATATTGGATGTAAAATTAAGATTAAGGCTATTATTGTTTAACTTATCCACAAACGCCCTGGCACTGGTTTCTGAACCCCTCCAGATAAAAAACAGATTGTCTATGTATCTCAGGTACATGATTATGCTGTGTTCTGCAGTTTCTCTGTGTTGCCCCAGAAGGACCTGCTCCTCCCACAGCCCCATGTGTAAACACGCGTATATATATATATTCGGAATGACTATTCGGAGTGGTTTTTCCCAAATCGGAATTTGCCCCCATGTAATATATATATATATATATATATATATATATATATATATATATATATATATATATATATATATATATATATATATATATATATATATATATTCACTGAAAAAACCATAGGTTATAGGCCATATATAGTTAGGAATTCGCATATACAAAACCTTATTTTACTCACACAAAACCATTGAAATTCCATATATAGTTAGTTGCACTAACTATATATCGCGCACCCGCAATCCACTGCTGATGATGTCACATATTACATCATTCATGACATGGTCAGTGACATCACTGATGACATCTCAAATGACATCACTGATGACATCTCAAATGACATCACTGATGACATCGCTGATGACATCACTGATGACATCTCATTTGACATTACTGATCACATCACTGATGATATCATTCATGTGATAATACGATGAACCTCTTCAGACTCTAATATAACCTTAGATACAATCAGTGTAAACAGACACTCACAGACTGTCACTCATCCATGGAGTTACTCACACACCTAGTCAGTCATGCAAAGAATCAATCACACCTCCATTTCCTCAACTATACAGTTATACAAACTTTACTTATTCAAACATATACTAACACATATTTACTCTCTTATACAATCCCTGATACAAGTTCACAATGATCCATACAGCCACTCACACATTCACTGGCTCTTATGCACAGTTATTTATATATGTCAACTCTCACATGTACTGTGTTTTACATATGTACTTACTTTGACATGTAGCACTGAGATATCCATTCACTCACCAATACACTCATGCACACAGTCAACCGCCCATGCAGCTGTTTCCACATGCACTTTTGAAACCATACATCTAGTGAATCAACTGCTCACACATCTATGCACAGAGTCATACACCTCCCAGCCACCCACACACACACTCAGTCTCCCATACAAATACTTGGGCAACCAATCAATGACCCATATAGTTACTCATATAGCTACTTATCAACACATGCAACAGTTTACAGAACAACAGACATAATGATGCACAAATTAAGACAGTTTAGTCACTAACCCATGCACTCAGTGAGACACATTTAATCACTCACTCATACAGTCAGTCATGCACCTACTAAATCCTTCATCCAGACACTTATACATCCACTCATTCTTCAATATTTAAGACATATTTTAACTTTACAGAAACATACAGTCACTGGATGTTGTCATCAGTGATGTCATCAGTGATGTCATTTGAGATGTCATCAGTGATGTCATCAGTGATGTCACTGACCATGTCATGAATGATGTAATATGTGACATCATCAGCAGTGGATTGCGGGTGCGCGATATATAGTTAGTGCAACTAACTATATATGGAATTTCAATGGTTTTGTGTGAGTAAAATAAGGTTTTGTATATGCGAATTCCTAACTATATATGGCCTATAACCTATGGTTTTTTCAGTGAATTTTCAAGGTTTTGTAAATGCTAATTCCTAACTATATATGGTCTATAGCCTATGGTTTTTTCAGTGAATATATATATATACATACATATATAAACATATATCATCTGTATATCTATATAAATAAACATAAATGCAAGCATACATATACTTATATGCATACAGATGCATGTTATTTACATGAAAGTTGAAAAAACACTAATAAAAGCAAAGCTAAAAAGCCACCTCATTACAAACAGAATGACTTTAACTTAAACGAGGGCGAGATCTATTGCATTTTCAATGCTTGTTTACTTTGGTTCCATCAAGAAGGCATTCAGATGTGTCACACATTTGCCATAAATTCTGAATGTTAGCACTCTAGTTATTATTATTATTATTATAATTACATTTATTAAGCGCGCAGCTACCCGAAGGTTTCCCGGCGCTAAGGCAAACAGAGCGATATACAGGAAGAGAGGAGCGTCAGACCAGCAGTTTAGGTATTAAAGAGCCAGGTCTTGATTCCTTTACGGAAAGTCAGGAAGCACATTTCTGAACGCAGAGGAGGGGGTAAAGAGTTCCAAAGAGAAGGTGCCAATAGGGAGAATGAACGACCTCCCATTTTGGCTTTCTTGACACGAGGTGTCCTAAACTTATTCTGGGTAGATGACCTAAGTGTGCGGGGGGGGATATACTGCTGCACTAGAACCGATAGGTAGTGTGGAGCTCTTCCAGTCATGATCTTGTGCATGAGACATAGTGCCTTGAATTTGACTCTGCTCTCAATTCGCAGCCAGTGCAGTTTCCGCAAATGAGACGTGACCGGGGTTCTGGCGGGTAGGTTGCAAATAAGGCGAACAGCCATATTCTGTACCACCTGGTACTTCCTAGTAACCTCCTTGCAGGCACCCAGGAGTAAGATATTCCCATAGTCCAGGCGTGAGGTGACAAGAGCCTGGACTACAGTCCTCAGGGTGTCAGCAGGCAGCATCCACGTGATTTTCCTCAGCCACCTGATGATGGAGGTACAGGTGGCGGAGACTTTCACGACGTGCTGCCTGAAGGACAATTGGTTATCAAGGAGGACCCCAAGATTGCGAGCGGTCGTAGTTGGGGTAGGTAGAGGACCCATCTCCGGTGGCCAATGTTGTGGGCCCCAGAGCGAGGTGTCAGAACCAAACAGGATCAGTTCTGTTTTGTCCCCATTCAGTTTTAATTTGTGCTCAAGCATCCATGCGGATATTTGTTGTAGTCCAACTTGAAGGGAGGAAGAGGGGAGATTTTTATTAGTGGAGAGTGAGTAGATGACTTGAGTGTCATCGGCATAGGAATAAATTGTAAGACCTGCCTGTTCCGCCAAAAAAGCAAGAGGTCTCACATACAAATTAAAAAAAAGAGGGCTGAGGATAGACCCTTGTGGAACACCGTGATTAGAGGGGAATATTGATGACACAGATGTAGAAGAAAAAACTTGAAACGTGCGGTCAGAAAGAAAATTAGCAATCCAGGCCAGGGCGGAACCATCGACACCCACAGATTTCAAGGTGGACAACAAGATGGAGTGGGAGACGGTGTCAAACGCGGCACTCAAATCAAGTAATATGAGTGCCACTGTCTCCCCATTGTCCACCTTTTGTCTGATGGATTCCGACACACCAAGGAGGGTGGTTTGTCACATTAGATCACTGTAGTAAAGCTACTGCTCACCAGGGACGTCTGCTGCTGGTATTCAAAGTGCATGTTTCAGTCTGCATGTCAGAATTTTTTTAATGAAATAGAAGAGGATTTGAGAAGTCACTCAAAATGATCCCTAATTTTTCTTTCTGAAGCACTAATCATACTTTCTATGGCAAAATTACCCCCTCATGTTGTTCCTTTTTAAATTGAGTGTTTTCAGACTTACCACTTCATTCCAATCAAGATGGCTTCTGGTGTGCCATACTTTTGTCATAAGTAAGACTGTTAGCGCTCTAGTTGTTCTTTAGAACACTCTGGGACATTCTGTCATTGGGCTATACTTGGGCTACATCTGGGTGATATTTGGGCTACATTTGGGCTCTTTTGTCTCTGGTGGCCATTTTGGGAGACTGCATGTCAGAATTTTTTAATGAAATAGAAGAGGATTTGAAAAGTCACTCAAAATGTGCCCTAATTTTTCTTTCTGCAGCACTAATAATACACTCTATTGCATAATATACCCCCTCATTTTGTTCCTTTTTAAATTAAATGTTTTAAGAGTTACCACTTTATTCCCATCACGATGGCTCCAGGTGTGCTATACCTTTGTAATAAGTAGGACTGTTAGCGCTCTAGTTGTTCTTTAGAACACTCTGGGACATTCTGCCATTGGGCTATACTTGGGCTACATCTGGGTGATATTTGGGCTACATTTGGGCTCTTTTGTCTCTGGTGGCCATTTTGGGAGACTGCATGTCAGAATGTTTTAATGAAATAGAAAAGGATTTGAGAAGTCACTCAAAATGTGCCCTAATTTTTCATTCTGCAGCACTAATCATACTTTCTATGGCACAATATACCCCCTCATGTTGTTTCTTTTTAAATTAAATGTTTTAAGAGTTACCACTTTATTCCAATCAAGATGGCTTCAGGTGTGCCATACCTTTGTAATAAGTAGGACTGTTAGCGCTCTAGTTGTTCTTTAGAACACTCTGGGACATTCTGTCATTGGGCTATACTTGGGCTACATCTGGGTGATATTTGGGCTACATTTGGGCTCTTTTGTCTCTGGTGGCCATTTTGGGAGACTGCATGTCAGAATGTTTTAATGAAATAGAAAAGGATTTAAGAAGTCACTCAAAATGTGCCCTAATTTTTCATTCTGCAGCACTAATCATACTTTCTATGGCAAAATATACCCCCTCATGTTGTTTCTTTTTAAATTAAATGTTTTAAGAGTTACCACTTTATTCCAATCAAGATGGCTTCAGGTGTGCCATACCTTTGTAATAAGTAGGACTGTTAGCGCTCTAGTTGTTCTTTAGAACACTCTAGGAGGCTGCAGTAGAACACAAAGGAATCAACTGACAGTCTCTGTCCTTGTTGGATGTACATGTTTTACTGAGAATGTCAGACTTCATTTTCACATGACTGAGAAAGATAATGTGAATTTACAGAAAATATGCTTTCAGTTTAGCTTATAGATCCCCTTCCAAACCACTGTGGGAAAATCATGAGATATTAGTTTTCTTTCAAACAATATTCATGATATCACAGCAGAAGGTTTTTTCACATGGTAAAATCACCTTAGAACCCACCACAATTCCTAAAACGAGTATGGTACCATCAACAAATGATTTATAATGTAACTAAAGTCCTAAAACCCTCTATTAACTACAATGCTTTTTAATGAGGTGCTATCATGTATATTGGTCCCAAGATGGCTGCCAACACTTCTTGGATGAAGTGCTGACAGCCAATCAGATCAGATGTGTGGTTAGGCTCCGCCCAGATATATATCTTTTTTTGAACGTAAATTACTCGAAATCCACTGGAGCACATATATTGAGACCTAGCAAAGGCACATCGGGCTAACAGTCCCTACAATTTTGCCAAGTTTCGTGCAAATCCATTCAGCCGTTCGAGCTAAAAGTGAGGCCAACCGCCCTATGGAAATTAACATGGGAAAAACGCGTTTTGGGACCCCCCTTTTTTCTCGGACCCCCCTTGATGAAACCCCCCCAAATTGTCAGGGGCTGCTCAGAAACAAAATGTTCCATTTTCCTGAAGATTTCAGCCAATTCCGTCCACAAACGCCAAAGTTATTAGACATAGAATTTTCAAAAATCCCATAGAGAAAAAATCCTAACTATATATACCTACTGGCGACCGCCAGTAGGTAATATATATATATATATATATATATATATATATATATATATTCCAAAAAGTCGCCGTTTACCATCTGCTTCCCGCAGAACAACGAAAGGAGCGAGACCACCACGTAAGTGCAGTTTCTTCAGTGATTTATTCATGCCAGAGTTTTAGCCTGCAATCCACCATTATATATATATATATATATATATTACGTGGGGGCTGCTTCAAACCGTACAGATGTCACGTACAGCGGGTTCCGAGGGAGAATCATACAGAGATTAGAGTCGTATGGTCTTTGTACGATTCGTACCGAGTCCTGCTCCTGGTACGAATCGTGCTTCATCGTACGTACGGGGACGTTGCAGGGTACGATTCATATGGGAAAAACGCTCTGTATGGCTATTCGGAGTGGTATATATATATACTAATAATCAACACTTTAAGATGTACAATATATATTGATGCCAGTATATGGCCAGTATATGGCAGGAGGTTTAAACATTTACTGTCAGATGAGGGAGCCACTAGGAGATCCTAAAATAACTACAGGAGGTTCGTGTGGAGGAAACCAAGATACCCCCGGAATCTCCAGGGAAAGCAAATACTCCCTCTTGTCAGGGCCTCCCCGATGTTAAATGTCCTTTTGCTGATGCAGAAAACACTGCATGGACTATTTGAAGCATCACTAGCCACAAATGAGACACTGAGAGCGGAGGCTAGAGTTTTAAAGGACATTTTATCGGAATTAAAATAAATAAATCCTTGAATACCCTCAGTAGTAAGACCGATAATTGCCCAACAAGTACCTAATGCCAGCTGTTAGCTCCAGGGGAATATGAACAAACAACAGTTTATGTGTCTAAATGGCCTATGTTAGTGGGGAGGAGTAGTAGTGGATGGGCAAGGTGCTGAAGATTAGATAAAGCAAAATGTAGGAAAGGGAGGTGGGGTTTAAAAGTAAATCCTCTATCAAAAAAGCAGAGTCACAAACAAAATTGTTTGCCAGCTACACCATCTGTGCCCAACAAGCCAAAGCATCTTGAAGGTTTGAGAGGGGCGGGGAGGATGTATTGTTGAAGGGAATTAAAGACAGGGGAATAGTTAGACCAGTTTGACCGGTTAATGGTTGCGATGGCATTAGGCCAAAGAGAAGTGTACACCCAAATAAGCGCCCCAAGGAAAATAGACCTTGGGATAAGAAAAAAGAGAGCCCCAAGGGACGAAGGGTTCAAAGAACTGTGCAAAATTTAGAACAGGTATTTATTATGTATAGACCATCACAAACAAAATATATGTATCCGGAACAGACCCGTTGGGGGAAAAAAGCAAAAAAGTGGAATCCCCTGAACAGATCAACCATCCTGTCACTTTACTCACACTGCAAGGTACTGGAGACGTCAACAACAAATGATATAGAATACATATTTTTTACTCAATCTAGAGCAGAGAGAGGGGCAACAAAAGTTTGCTTTACATCACCAGTATTTGTTGACCTGGTCCTAGAAGCAAGTGACGAGTTAAACAACTTAGGCCTAATTCTAGTACAGGAAACAGAGGTGAAAACTTACTGCTCAAAACTACCAGTGTTGTCAAACCATGCAGGCCTAAGCCAAGCACAGCAAGATATGGTGACTGGGAGAGAATGTAACTGTCCACAGAGGTTGGGGCTAAACTGTGGATCCCTAAAAAATACTATCTCATCCCAGGAAAGAGAGTGTTTTTCTGATCTGATCCCAGTACGCAATAGGTTTGCACACCTAAGAGTTGATGAGGGGTCAACTCTCTCCTGGGAGGAAGAGATAGACAAGGGAATAGACAGACCCACCGGCCAGGGCGTGGTCTCCTGGAATGTACATGGACTAAAGAATTTATTAAGAACAGTGGATCTTGTAGTGTTATGGGACGGGAACTAGATCATTTGCTTCCAGGAGACATGGCTGGCGGGTGAGGATTTCCATCAGTATAGTTTCATGAACTTTAGGAAAGACGGAACCAAATCAGGTACGGGTGGTAAATCTAATAGAGCTTCAGGGGGAATACCCGATATTGTTATTAGGGGATTTCAATCTGCATTTAGATCCGAGAAAGGCTGACTCTGCAATCTCAGATATCCTAGAGTGTTATAGTATTCCGAATGCAAACATTCTAAAATGTGTTCAGTCGAAGCTTGATAGGACTATGGTAAACTTTTTTGGCTGAACTAGGGTTTATATGCCTCAATGGCCGTTTCAAAGAGGATGACCCAGCAGACCAAACTTTTATATTTGGGAAACAACAATGCCACATTAACTACATGTTTATCAGGGATTTATGGTGCTAAGACTAAAGGGAAGCGATCATTGGGGCTAAAATTAGATATAGCGATAGCTCCATTAGGGAGAGATCAAGCTAGCTTAATGGCACTAGATCTCCCCAAATGTTTAACTACAAGAATTGATGGAATATATATTGAACAGTTAATGCACTTTCAATTAATCAATTAATCAATGATATGAACCAGGAAAGAGATGGATACCAGTTGTAAGGGTAGGTAATAGGAGGGAGAAAAGGGATCAGCTGGGCCAAACTTCAAACGAACAATGGTTCGATAAAGAGTGTGCTGTAGCCAGAAAGGAGTTAAGGAAATTAGAAAAGGCAAGGTGATCAAATGATCAAGTAAAGCTAGTTGAAATGTACAGCTGTTAGAAAAGGGTATATGAAGCTCTGATGAGGAGGAAGAAGCTGGCTTTATTTGAGTTGAATTGGGATGTGATGATCAGGACACTCCAGGAAAAGGATATGAGAAAATTCTGGAAATTCGTCCAGAAGAGATGTGGCATGGCTGTCCTTTCAGTAAGATGCGTGGTGCCAGAAACAGATTGGGTACCCTTCTTAACCAATATTTATAAGACAAGCGGGTCAGTGGTGAAGAAGGATTGGCCAACTGTGAGTCTGGAGGCCTTGGAGTCATTCTCTGTTCAATCAATAGATAAGCTGATAACTTCCTTAAAATTAACAAAGGCAGCGGGTCCAGATAACCTGCCAGCAATTATAATTAAGTCAAATCATTTGTGGTGGGCTGGATTCTTCTCCAAAGTTTTTATCCACATAACTAAGACCGGGTAATGCCTCTAAGTTAGAGGGGTGCAATAATTAAACCCATACACAAAAAAGTTGTGAAGGAAGACCCAGGGAATCACCCCTTAATAAGCCTGCTGGGTGTAGGTGCAAAGCTGTACTCCAAAGTAATACTAAGGGCTTCAAAGAACTGGATAGAAGGAAATATTATTATACCACTGGAGCAGGGAGGCTTTAAAGCTGGGCACTCCACAAAAGATCACTGCTTCAGTTTATGGGCTTTGAGGAAGAAGGCAAAAGAAACAACAGGGAATCTATTTTGTTGCTTTGTTGATTTTACCTCAGCGTTCCATTTGGTCAATCAGAGATTACTTTGGGCAAAATTAATAAGACTGGGTATTCCTTCTCCATTAACAGAAATTCTGCAGGAACTGCATACTGGGAACTGGGCCCAAGTAGAACTTGACTTAGACGGACCCTCTCTGAGAAAATACCCTTGGGAAATGGATTAAGGCAGGGCTGTGTCCTGGCTCCCACTTTGTTCTCCCTATTTTTAGCTGATCTACCGGGGGGAGTTGGCAGCGACACATTCGTTCTCCCGAAAATGGGAGGAAGACATGTGTCATACCTACTCTATGCAGATGATTTGTCAGTTTTGGATGTGCGACAGAGGACTTGTCCGCTTCAAAAAGACTTATGGCGGCCCCTCCTTGTCTCTCCTCTTAAACGCTTATAGCGCAATGGTCCGCACGCAATGCCTCTATGGGTCCGAGCTGTTAGCCATCAGCACGGAGGGAAGTTGGAATTGGTGCGAAAACAAATGTCTAAAAAACTTGTTGGCCCTCCTCAAAGGTGCAATGTGCCAGGCAATAAGATTAGAAGTTAATTTGCAAGCCTGGAACTTCCTAGCGCTTAAATCAACTCTGCTCTTTTGGGATAAATTGCCCCAAATACTCAGAAGATATCAGCCTGTTGTAACACTGAAATAGAAAGAAGCAAATTACTGTGGGCAAGGAAGATAAAGAAAAGATTGGAAGATATTGCAGGAACCTTAAAACTAGAAATAAAAATAGCTGAAGCCCCAATCACTAAAGCAGATTTAAAATCAGCATGTAAAAGAGAATCTAGACTGGCAGACTTGGAATATGTAAGGAACGAACCCTCAGCAAATACGTTAGATTCATGGGAAAAAATGTACGTATTCCCGTATTTATCTGCATTACCAGATGCTCGGCTACGTTCATTACTATTAAAGTTCAGGGCAGGATCAAATGTACGTTAGGTAAGAGCTGAGAAATTCCAAGTCCTTTTAGATCAAGAGAATAATTGCACATGTGGACTGCCATTTTATAATCTCAACATTTATGTTTTAATTGATTGTTGTCATTTTTATAGGCCATGTTGCTTGATTTTAAAACCTCTTTTAAAAAAATATAATATCAATTGTCGAAATTATGCACTAGAACTTCTCTTAAGGATGGAATTTTTTGATATGACTTGAGCACTATCTAAGGTCCTTAAATATTGTTTGAATTAGTGTCTTATAGTGTAAATAGTAGGGGTTTGGAGTTTTTAGTGTATTATGATGAATTGGTATTTATATTGTAAAATTATATAAAATATGTTATTGATTTTAGAGACTATATGTTTTAAAGACCGTGTCAAAACCTTAATAAAGAACTAATGGGTAGATGCATCAACGTTTTCATTTGCGATTCCTTATTTGCGAAAAATAAGGAATCGCAAATAAGGAATCGCAAATGGCAATGCATCATTATTTTCGCAATTTAATTGCGATTCGGTAAAAATCGCAATTGTTACCGAATCGCAAATATTTTGCGAATTCCAAATTGCGATTTCGCAATTCCCATTGATTCCTATGGGCCAAAAGGCTCATAGGAATCAATGGGAATTGCGAATTCGCAAATTGGAATTCACAAAATGTTAATGCATTCCATGGGTGCAGGGGGGGGTCCAAAGGAACCCCCCCTGCACCCCTGAAATGTATTGTAAAGTGCATGTTACACACACACATGTCCTAAGGACAAGTGTGTCTGTAACATGGCAGTATTTTAAAATGCATCTTTGGGCATTTTGACACATTTTTGCAAATTACCACGAGGTTCAATTTCGTGGTAATTTGCACTCCCTAATTGCGGAATCGCAATTTTAAAAATAATCATGCATTGCTTTTAAGGAATCGCAAATTTGCGATTCCTTAAAAGCAATCGCATTTTTGGAATTCGCTAAAAATAGCGATTTTCCCAAAATGCTTGATGCATCCCAGAAACCTATTTAGGAAGTGCAAACGGCCAAATTTTGCGATTCGCACCGTTTGCACTTCCTAAATAGGTTGATGCATCTAGGCATAAGAGACTAAGAGAGACTTCCTGTCAGAACCAAAAATCATTCATTGTGATTTATAAACAGGGCCACTGGAGTCATACAATTGTACGTCCATGGGAATTTTCACATAAGTACAGATTTGAAGCATTTGCCTCATAATCCATCATCTGCAGCATGATCTGCTGATTTTAATTAAACAAAAAATTGCTTCTAGCTCAAATGGTTCAAAAGTTATCAAAAATACAGTGACACGTGTTGCCGCCCAGTGAAACGCCCTTTGCAAAGCTGGACTGGTCACCTTTCTGTTGCTTACTGCTATATTTGTGTGTTAAACTGGTACTAATGAGGTGCAACCAATGCCCATACAGTGCGACCAAGTTTAAAAATAACAAAATATTGAAGTAATACTATACAAAATGGGTTGCATTATGCCACATTATTTGGCTTTTCTTGCCACATAATTTACTCACCCCTGCCTCATAATTTGTCCCACTCCTGCCGCATAATTCCAGTGGCACTGATTATTATTATTATTATTATTACATTTCTTATATAGAAGAGATGTGGCATGGCTGTCCTTTCAGTAAGATGCGTGGTGCCAGAAACAGATTGGGTACCCTTCTTAACCAATATTTATAAGACAAGCGGGTCAGTGGTGAAGAAGGATTGGCCAACTGTGAGTCTGGAGGCCTTGGAGTCATTCTCTGTTCAATCAATAGATAAGCTGATAACTTCCTTAAAATTAACAAAGGCAGCGGGTCCAGATAACCTGCCAGCAATTATAATTAAGTCAAATCATTTGTGGTGGGCTGGATTCTTCTCCAAAGTTTTTATCCACATAACTAAGACCGGGTAATGCCTCTAAGTTAGAGGGGTGCAATAATTAAACCCATACACAAAAAAGTTGTGAAGGAAGACCCAGGGAATCACCCCTTAATAAGCCTGCTGGGTGTAGGTGCAAAGCTGTACTCCAAAGTAATACTAAGGGCTTCAAAGAACTGGATAGAAGGAAATATTATTATACCACTGGAGCAGGGAGGCTTTAAAGCTGGGCACTCCACAAAAGATCACTGCTTCAGTTTATGGGCTTTGAGGAAGAAGGCAAAAGAAACAACAGGGAATCTATTTTGTTGCTTTGTTGATTTTACCTCAGCGTTCCATTTGGTCAATCAGAGATTACTTTGGGCAAAATTAATAAGACTGGGTATTATTTTATTTATTTATTTATTTTATTTATGGGTTTGTTACGCGCCGGCATCACACCCGAAGGTGTATCTCCGCGCGGTGCTGTGAGGTGAACAGATCAGAGACTCCTCCTAGAATAGTACAGTTTTTAGTCGTTTCCTGAAAGCTGTGTGGCTCTGGCATTCTCTGAGGGAGAGGGGGAGACTGTTCCATAGACGAGGACCCATGATAGATAGGGCACGGCCTCCCTGTCTAGTCTTGTAATGTCTAGGGACCTGAAGCAGCTGTTGATTAGAGGACCTGAGGATACGGGACGGACGGTGAAAAACAAATTTGTCTGTCAGGTAATGTGGTCCTAGATTGTATAAGCATTTGTGTATCACACAGCTGATCTTGAATTCTATCCGTTTCCGGATAGGAAGCCAGTGGAGGGCCCTAAGAAGGGGGAGGGACGGTGTTCTGGGGGGGGTGTTGGTCACCAGCCGTGCTGCGGTGTTCTGCACCACCTGCAGTCTATTGAGCACTCCCTCATTGGCAGCCAGAAGTAAGCCATTGCAATAGTCCAGGCGGCTCAAAACGAGGGCCTGGACCAGGGTCTTCCGGGTGTCGTCCGGTAGAAGGGGAAACACCTTTCGAAGGAGGCCGATGATGTGGAAGCAGGACCCTGCAGTGGTGCTGGCATGATGAGAAAGGGTGAGGTCCTGGTCTAGACGTACTCCCAGGTTCTTGACTATCTGTTTGGGAGGCGGAGCCTGTCCCAAGCTTGGAGGCCACCAGTCTGGGGTCCAGAGGATTTTCGCCTCTCCAAATAACATGACCTCAGACTTTCCCACATTACACTGTAGGAAGTTTTTGGCCATCCAGCTGGCGATTGCAGTCATGCCGTTAGAAAAAGCTTGCCTGATCTCGGGAGTCAAGGTCTTAAAGGTGAACAGCAGCTGCGTGTCGTCAGCGTAGGAGATAGGCATGAACCCAAAGGACCTAGTCAAGTTGGCCAGGGAGGAAACATATACGTTAAACAACGTAGGACTAAGACACGAGCCCTGAGGGACTCCTCTGATGATGTTGGCCGAGTTGGAACTAAAGGAGCCCATGTTCACCGTCTGTGTCCGCTCAGAAAGAAAGCTGGAAAACCATGCCAGGGCAGATTTGTCAATGCCTGTCTCCTTTAATCTGGTAAGGAGAATGGCATGGGATATGGTGTCGAATGCTGCGGACAAGTCCAGCAGCACCAACACCACAGACAGCCCTCTATCCAGTGACATGCGTATGGTATCCGTCACGGAGAGGAGGGCGGTCTCAGTACCGTGCCTAGGCCTGAACCCGGACTGTGAATGGTCTAAACTACCAGTCTGTTCAATGAAGGCGGAGAGATGGTGATTGACATGTTTCTCCGTCAATTTGCCGATGAATGGCAGAAGGGAGATCGGCCTCAGGTTGGTCATGTCTGACCAAGGGATAGCGGTGTTCTTCCTGATAGGCTTAACTATGGCCTCCTTCCACATCCGGGGGACCAGCCCCTCAGATAGAGAGCGGTTGATCACCGTCCGAATGGAGGGGCTGAGAACACTTCCAATGAGGTGCATAACCCGGGCAGGTACGAGGTCTACTGGGCTGCCTGACTTAATGGACCCAATCAGAGAGTTGACCTGGTCTGAGGTGATCTCAGGGATAGATGATAGTGAGGCATGGGCAACACCGACTGTTACAGGCTGAGAGCTTGGAGGGGGAACATTATCATCCGTGGATGTACTAGATTGAGAGATTTTTTGGTATATGGCATCAATTTTATCCGAGAAGAAACCAGCCGTGTCATCACACAGTTTTTGTGTTAGCACTTCTGTACTATCACAGGCGGCAGGCTTGGTAAATGTGCATAGCACCTGATACAGCATTTTAGGGTCGTGACCGGCCCCAGAGAGCTGAGAGATAATATGGGACTTACGGGCAGCTCTGATGTTTTTATGATAGAGTCTCATTGCTGAGCTGTACCTATCTCTATCGACAGTGCTGCGCGAGAGTCTCCAAGATTTCTCCAGCTTTCTGCAAGCTCTTTTCTCCGCGCGCAATAGGTCTGAGTACCATGGTTCTTGTTTGCGGTCCGACCGCTGATTACAGCGTCTTAGGGGGGCAATCACGTTGATCGCTGTGCTCAAAGCATTATTGAGTTTGAATAGGGCCAAGTTGGGGGAGTCTGAGGGAAGAAAATCTGGAGGAATAAAAACATTTCTAAAAGAATCACCGGACACCTTGTGCCACTGTCTACGCCATAGTGGCAGGGGAGTAGGGTTGGGGCGTTCCTCCAAGAGCTTAGGGAGGAGGAAGTGGATTATAAAGTGGTCGGTCCATTCCACCTGTAGAGGGGAGTGACAGGGCAAGGGGTAAGAGTTCGATAGGATTAAGTCAAGTGTATGACCGGCCTGATGAGTTGGGCCCCGGTTACACTGTTTGAAGCCTAGGGCAGATAGGTCGGTCAACAAGTTGCGAGTATCAACGTTGTCAGGTAATTCGCTGTGAACATTGAAGTCCCCTAGGAGAACAAAATTAGCTCCAGATTTAATATGGGGGGCTAGAGTCTCCAGGAGGATAGATGAAGCATCAGTGTAGGGGCCCGGAGGGCGGTACACTAACGCTCCCTTCCAATGAGATTGGGGCGAGAGACCAATTTTGAAGACCAGTATCTCAATGTCGTCAGTTCAGCATTGGTCTAGAAGAGTGACAGTGAGAGTATCCTTGTAGATTACCGCGACCCCGCCGCCAGTTTTGACAGGGCGGTCTAGCCTAAGGATCTTATACCCCGAAGGGACCCCCAAGGTGATAGCGGGGACCAGGTGAGGTTTAAGCCAGGTCTCAGTGCAGAAACAGTAGTCGGGGGAGTTTGAGTGTATTAAGTCCCAAACTTCCGAATGATGTTTGGAGAGAGATCTCACATTGCATAGTATGCTATTAGCCCTGGGGAGCAGAGGGTTGGGGTCTACAGGCTTTGGCGTGTCTGTGAAGGGAGGGCCTAGGAGTGATTGAAAATGGCAATATTTGCAAGAAAACGGGCCCCCGGGACAGAAGCCGGGACCCTGAGCACAGCCTTTAGGCGGGGGATGCCACAGATTACGTAAATCGTTAGAGGAATAATGTTGTCTGTCCACTACTATACAGGTGGAGGCAATAGATGTAGGGGTCATGGCCCCTGGCCCCGGTCGGACACGGACGGGCACAGACGGGCTCCTCTCTGGCTCGTCTCAGGCGCGACTCCTTCTCCATTAACAGAAATTCTGCAGGAACTGCATACTGGGAACTGGGCCCAAGTAGAACTTGACTTAGACGGGCCCTCTCTGAGAAAATACCCTTGGGAAATGGATTAAGGCAGGGCTGTGTCCTGGCTCCCACTTTGTTCTCCCTATTTTTAGCTGATCTACCGGGGGGAGTTGGCAGCGACACATTCGTTCTCCCGAAAATGGGAGGAAGACATGTGTCATACCTACTCTATGCAGATGATTTGTCAGTTTTGGATGTGCGACAGAGGACTTGTCCGCTTCAAAAAGACTTATGGCGGCCCCTCCTTGTCTCTCCTCTTAAACGCTTATAGTGCAATGGTCCGCACGCAATGCCTCTATGGGTCCGAGCTGTTAGCCATCAGCACGGAGGGAAGTTGGAATTGGTGCGAAAACAAATGTCTAAAAAACTTGTTGGCCCTCCTCAAAGGTGCAATGTGCCAGGCAATAAGATTAGAAGTTAATTTGCAAGCCTGGAACTTCCTAGCGCTTAAATCAACTCTGCTCTTTTGGGATAAATTGCCCCAAATACTCAGAAGATATCAGCCTGTTGTAACACTGAAATAGAAAGAAGCAAATTACTGTGGGCAAGGAAGATAAAGAAAAGATTGGAAGATATTGCAGGAACCTTAAAACTAGAAATAAAAATAGCTGAAGCCCCAATCACTAAAGCAGATTTAAAATCAGCATGTAAAAGAGAATCTAGACTGGCAGATTTGGAATATGTAAGGAACGAACCCTCAGCAAATACGTTAGATTCATGGGAAAAAATGTACGTATTCCCGTATTTATCTGCATTACCAGATGCTCGGCTACGTTCATTACTATTAAAGTTCAGGGCAGGATCAAATGTACGTTAGGTAAGAGCTGAGAAATTCCAAGTCCTTTTAGATCAAGAGAATAATTGCACATGTGGACTGCCATTTTATAATCTCAACATTTATGTTTTAATTGATTGTTGTCATTTTTATAGGCCATGTTGCTTGATTTTAAAACCTCTTTTAAAAAAATATAATATCAATTGTCGAAATTAGGCACTAGAACTTCTCTTAAGGATGGAATTTTTTGATATGACTTGAGCACTATCTAAGGTCCTTAAATATTGTTTGAATTAGTGTCTTATAGTGTAAATAGTAGGGGTTTGGAGTTTTTAGTGTATTATGATGAATTGGTATTTATATTGTAAAATTATATAAAATATGTTATTGATTTTAGAGACTATATGTTTTAAAGACAGTGTCAAAACCTTAATAAAGAACTAATGGGTAGATGCATCAACGTTTTCATTTGCGATTCCTTATTTGCGAAAAATAAGGAATCGCAAATAAGGAATCGCAAATGGCAATGCATCATTATTTTCGCAATTTAATTGCGATTCGGTAAAAATCGCAATTGTTACCGAATCGCAAATATTTTGCGAATTCCAAATTGCGATTTCGCAATTCCCATTGATTCCTATGGGCCAAAAGGCCCATAGGAATCAATGGGAATTGCGAATTCGCAAATTGGAATTCGCAAAATGTTAATGCATTCCATGGGTGCAGGGGGGGTCCAAAGGAACCCCCCCTGCACCCCTGAAATGTATTGTAAAGTGCATGTTACACACACACATGTCCTAAGGACAAGTGTGTCTGTAACATGGCAGTATTTTAAAATGCATCTTTGGGCATTTTGACACATTTTTGCAAATTACCACAAGGTTCAATTTCGTGGTAATTTGCACTCCCTAATTGCGAAATCGCAATTTTAAAAATAATCATGCATTGCTTTTAAGGAATCGCAAATTTGCGATTCCTTAAAAGCAATCGCATTTTTGGAATTCGCTAAAAATAGCGATTTTCCCAAAATGCTTGATGCATCCCAGAAACCTATTTAGGAAGTGCAAACGGCCGAATTTTGCGATTCGCACCGTTTGCACTTCCTAAATAGGTTGATGCATCTAGGCATAAGAGACTAAGAGAGACTTCCTGTCAGAACCAAAAATCATTCATTGTGATTTATAAACAGGGCCACTGGAGTCATACAATTGTACGTCCATGGGATTTTTCACATAAGTACAGATTTGAAGCATTTGCCTCATAATCCATCATCTGCAGCATGATCTGCTGATTTTAATTAAACAAAAAATTGCTTCTAGCTCAAATGGTTCAAAAGTTATCAAAAATACAGTGACACGTGTTGCCGCCCAGTGAAACGCCCTTTGCAAAGCTGGACTGGTCACCTTTCTGTTGCTTACTGCTATATTTGTGTGTTAAACTGGTACTAATGAGGTGCAACCAATGCCCATACAGTGCGACCAAGTTTAGAAATAACAAAATATTGAAGTAATACTATACAAAATGGGTTGCATTATGCCACATTATTTGGCTTTTCTTGCCACATAATTTACTCACCCCTGCCTCATAATTTGTCCCACTCCTGCCGCATAATTCCAGTGGCACTGATTATTATTATTATTATTATTACATTTCTTATATAGCGCCAGAATCGACCCCCGAAGGGGTATCTCCGCGCTTGCCTTGGGAACCCGTCCTGGTTTTTCCCTGTGAGATAGCCCCTACAGGGCATCCCCAAGGTGAAAGCCAAGCATCCCGCCGCGGGGGGGCCGTTGTGGAGATTAAGCAAGCTTAATGCCCAGAGTTGCAGAGTGTGAACCCATGATTAGGTCAGGCACCGAAGCGAGAATTATCGAGTCCGTGGAAATTTGAGCTCAACACCCTGCCGCGTCGGGAATCGAACCCTGGGCCCGGGTCTGACCTCTGCTTCAGGGTCTGCCTGCTCTAACCAGTGAGCCACACTTCTCCATTATAAACAAAATCCCCATTGTAAGTCGAAATGTACATGGAGTTTGTCAGGAAAGACATACCAGGTACACAAAGGTAAATGAATAAAGAGTGTGCAAACAGCTACCTAACCCAATCATCCCACACCCGTGACACTTCCCTCACACTCTCTACCCCCGGAGATAGGAAAAGCAACCAAATAATAGCAGTAAAAGGAGGTATGCCACAGGGAGCCCAATGTGGCAGGAATGAAGATCAACGAGGATCCCACGTAAGAAGTCAGGAGAACCTCAAGTCCAGCCAGGGGTGCAGGTACCAGGTCACCAAGCAACTAACAGGAGGGAAGTAGCTAAGGGAACATTTAACTGGAGGTCTCATCTGCACTCTTAGCCTCATCCCCTCAGAAATTGGCTAGAATTACATCCAAGGCTTTTGCTGCTCTAGGGGGTGCCTGCCCTGATGTGCTTCGTGGAACAGCGCTATACTCTTCCCGGTTGCCCTCCGTACCACATCTGCCTGCCAGCTTTCAACCCAAATGGCCTCAGCATTCTCCCACAGCACGGTGATCCTACGCTTAGCCAACAGCAAGGCTAAATCAATAAAGCGGTTAGTGAGTTTGTATTGAGCATGGTTTGGGTAGATCCTCAGAAGACAAAACCGTGGGGAAAGAGGCAGAGTGCACTCAGTGACCTCTGCCAAGAGGCTTACTACCTCCGACCAGTAAGAGGTTAAGTGGGGGCATCCCCATAGCATACAGAGGATGCCTCCCAAGGTCTTGCAACAGTGCAGGCAGTCAGATGCCATTAGATGAATATGCATGAAACTTTCCCAAAAAAATGTCATCCATGTCAGCTCCTTCATGAAAACATTTGTGCTGATCCACCATAATATGGGGGGCAAGTAAAGGAGGACCAATAAGTGTGATTTCCCATATTAATTCCCAATGGAAACTTAAATCTCTAATACAAATAAAATGTCTGAACGGAATTCCACATAATTTGGCACAAAAAGTTAGAGTTTTACTCAGACAGCCTTTTTTTGTTATTTGGTATGGTCAGTCAATTTAAGACATTTTCATTTAAAAAAGGGATCAGGTTGGGCATGAAGGGGTTCAAGAGTTATGTATATCTGGGCCTCTGGTTCCAGATATGCTCTAATTTGCAGCCCTCAACCTGACCAATATGCTGTGGGAGCCATTACAGGGCTTAGGGACATGCTCTCTGCCTCCTAAAAATTAAATAAAAAATATAAGGGAGCAGAGTGAGCACACCCTGATTCCCAGGAGTGAAAGGGAGCTCTCCTGATTGGCTGGACACAACATGGTCAACATAATCCTTATTGAAATGCATTGCAGTGGATGGCAGGTTTTGAGGGTCACAAAATAGGAGCCCAAATAAAGGATGATAACTGACTTTAGTCACTATATAAATCCTGTGTTGGTGGTGTTATACTCATTTTAGGAATTTTAAAAAGTTATCAGGTGATATTGCCCAGTGAAAAATACTGACCATGTGCAATGAGAACTGTGTGATTAATTATGGTGTATCCTTTTTTACTTCTTGTAATCATTATTTATGGGTTTAATGAACCAATAAACTAAATATTGATGATGATACTGCAGCTTCACAGGGGTTCTAATGAACAACTAAAGCACAAGCATTCTGCATTTGTCACAAAAGTATGGCATACTTGAACACCATTGTGATGGATTCAAAGCTTTAAAACATAAAGCATTTCCTTTAGAAAATAATTTAACGAGTTTATTTTGTCATAGCAGTTATGGTTAGTTAAAATGAGGACACATTTTCTATGTGTTCTCTAATATCTTCCCAATCCATTTCAGTAAAACATTATGACATGCAGAGTGAAGCATGTACTTGTGACACCAGCAGCAGGTTGTATGGTCTTTCCCTAGTAAACCTAAGTGTCATCCCAGAGTTCTTTTTTTTTTAAACAATTCTTTATTGGAATTTTTACAGTTCTATCCCAACCACCCCACCCACAAGTAAAATAAAATACTCCCCCCCCATACAGGCAACATTAGAAACTAAGCGCGTATATCTTCTTAAAGATATCTTAATCAAAGAATAATTTCCACAAAGCTATACATAGTCAATACCAAATAAACAATAAGCAAGAAATAGGATGGAAAAGCAAAAATAAATCAAAAGAAAAACACATCAGGTATAGTAATTAGTTTGCATTGTACATCCGGGTTCCCTATCCACTGTGTGATGGGGTACCATAATGCTAATTCTTTTCTTTTCTTTTTTAAGCCCTTATGTTTATATATGGCTATTTCCAGACTATAGGTGGCTAAAAGTCATGCCCGTCATTTTTGGAATGTAGGTGGATACAGGTCCAACCATGCAGATGTCAAGCAAATTCTAAGTACCGCCATTGATATAAACAGCAATCCCTGCATGTTAGCAGGTCTAACATTCCTATCTACCCCTAGTATTATTTCAGCTGTAGTAATCTCGATATTGCTCTCAAAGACTCCGGATAAAAATGTAGGAATATCTCGTCTGATAGTACTTAGGTTTTGACATGTGGCCAGCATATGTATCAGGTCTGCTTCGGGCATTGCACATCGAGGACATAATGTGCCTTTGCTGATACTCCATTTAGATATTCTATCTGGGGTATAGTATAGTTGGAAGAACGTCTTGTAGAATTGGGCTTGTAATTTGGTTGACATTAGTGAGAGTTTGAAATTTCTAGTGCTTTTTGTATTTGAGTCTCTGTTATGTCTAGTATGTTTTGCCAGTTAAGAAAATGTTTATTTAAGTCATCTGGAAGATTTACAACTAGGTCTTTATAAATTTCTCCAATTTTGACCCTATTCATGCGCACCAATGTTTCAATTGCTGGAGTTTTCTTCATAGCCACGCTGCCACCCCCCTTTTTTAAAATAAAACCCCTAACTTGTAGATATTTATAAAAATCACGTGATTCTAACCCAAATTTAGTTTTTAAGGAATCGAAAGAGCAAAAGCCCTTCCCGTCATACAGAGAGCTGAATTGTGAGATTCCCGATCTGACCCATCTCATCATACAGTGATCAGTAAAAATCTTCGGAAGATTAGTGTTTCTATCAAGGGTAGTATAATAGGAGAACCTACCAAGCCCCAAGAGTTTTCGCACGTGATTCCAGACGATATAAATACCTTTATGTGTTTTAAAGCGCACTTTTTTAAAATGGCAGTCGTATGTTAGCCTCCACAAATGATCACCTGTCTCATTGCCAAGAATGAGTTCCTCTGGAGTTGGGACTGACCAGTCTGGATTAGACTCTTGCCTGGGGATTAAAAGCGCTCTACTATACTTAAGAATAGTAGCCCACCAATAGATTTTAAGTTGGGCAACGCCAGACCACCTCTTTCCCTTGGTAGGGTAATGAATCTTTGAGCTCTACGCGTTTTTCCATATCCCCAGATGAAGCAAGTAAAAATATTATCTATAGCTTTAAATATTGATGGGTCAAAATTTAAACAGATGGTACAAAAAAAAGTACAGGAATTTAGGAAAAAAATCATTTTAATAAGGTTGCATCTTCCGATAATCGTTAAATGTAGATTATGCAGACTAATTAGACTTTTTTCTGTTTTTTTCAAAAGTAGATTCAAGTTAAGGCTTACTAAATTATTTAAGTTTGAGGTAATATTGACGCCGAGATATAATGCATTATCTACAACCCTATCGTCCGAATAATTGATTTGACTATTGATTATAATCTGGGTTTTGGTTTGATTCAATTTATACCCTGATATCGCGCCAAACCTTTCCGCTTCTTCTTCCATTTGTTTAACTGCCTCCTTTGGATCAGCTGTAACTATTGCAATATCATCGGCGAAAGCCAATGTCTTTGTTTCAACATTAATGGTTTTCCTGGGTTGTATAAATTGATTTGTTTCTAGCCTTAAAATAAATGGGTCAATAAAAATAGCAAACAGTAGAGGGGAGCAGGGGCAGCCCTGCCTTGTACCTCTAGTTACTTTAATAGTATCTGTTATGTCCCCATTGACCATAACCACGGCTTCAGGGGAGGTGTACATCGCCCGAACAGCTTTGATAAAATGATCCCCAATCCCACTTTTTGACATGGCTGTCCACAGATACTGCCAGGAGACCCTATCGAATGCTTTTTCTGCATCTAGCAGTATCAGAGCCATAGGGTCTCCTGCTACTTCTGCCATGTCAAAAAGTGTGATCACCCTCTGAATATGGTCTGTGGTAGATCTCCCTGGGACAAATCCGTGTTGTCTAACAGATATAATTTTGTGTATTACTGTTGATAGTCTACTGGCTAATAATTTAGAGTAGATTTTTGAATGTAATTGGTAGATATGCCCCAAGTTCTGTGGGGTCTTTATTTTTTGGGGTAAAAATAATAATTTTTGCCCGGGCCCAAGATGCCGGTGGGTGTCCACCTTGAAAAATATGGATCATTAGATTAGTTAGAATATCTTTCAGTGTGCTCCTAATGTGGCATAAAATTCCACGGGGATTCCATCTAGGCCTGTTGCTTTGCCTGAAGGAAGACTATTTATCGAGAGTAGAATTTCTATAAAATTCGGAGTATTCGGGAGAATATCTTGATCAAATTCAGATAAGCAGGGCCGTGTACCTAGTTCTAAATATTCATCAATATTAACCTGGCTATTACCTGTCTCAGTATAAAGATCCAAATAATACCGCTTAAAAGCTTCCCTGATTTCTTTGGGGTCGTGAGTTAATCCCAGAATTGGGTCTCTAATTGCTTTAATTGTATTTTCTGAGTTCTGTTGTCTTGTGCGAATAGCTAATTGATGACCCACCCTCTCACTCAATTCATACATTTTTTCCTTGTTCACTATAGCCTTACCGATTGCTTTGGTGGTAAAAATGTCGGATATTAGATTCCTTCCAATAGCTACCTCTCTTACCTCCCTTTCTATATTGTTTCCACCTTGTATCACTCTGACTAGGTCTTCTTTCCTTTCCGGCTAGTTTTTCCTGTAAATTTTTTTACTTTTGCTTTTCTTCTTTATCGTTGTTTATGGAAAATCTAAGTGTTTCACCCCTTATACCTGCTTTTAGTGTGTCCCAGACCACCCCAGAGTTCTAATGAACAACTAAAGTGAAGCATTTTGTAGTCAATACTAAAGTGAGACATAACTGAAAGCCATTTTGTTGAAAAAAGAGTTGCTGAACATAAAGCCTTTCCTAAAGAGTTGGCAGAAGTAAATGAGCAGTAAAATGTTCACGCGGACATGAAAACAGCAGGTTAAGAAGAGAGGTATGGGTTTTAAGTAATTTTGGGCATAATTGATTTTTAATTGGGCTACAAATATTTAAAGAGAGAGATACATACATGAGTACAGCATCCCCTTACCATATCTGTTTACCCAGCCTACCCATCTTCTACGTTGATTAACAGCACCCTAATATAAAATTGTAACATTTTGGCAGACAAATATATATATTTTCTCTGATGATGCCAAAGATTAAAGTAATGATACAGTTTAGATACAGTAGTTAGATTTTAGTTTACGTTAAAAAAAACTAAAAATTCACTGCAAAAAACAAGGAAAAAAGGTTTAAAGTGATCTTATAGTTCAGTGTGGAAATGATACAAAAATGAACGTTTAAGAAACAAAAAAACAACATTGAAATTCACCAGTTATAGTGTACTGAAGTAACTATAATTTGCCGCATGTGCATACAGTAAATCCAAGTTCCATATGATTGTGGGCATTATACCACCTACAATTATCTAGCCGTTATAGAGTATTTGAGGAGTAATATGACATCATAAGCAGTGTATGAAGGGGCCACAAGTGATAGTTAGTTCCCTAAACTATAAGTGGTATATAGATGTGGATTTGTTTTTTTTATCATTAGCTCGTGTCTCATTCTAACACCTAACTATAACATCACTTTAACCATTATTTTTTAGATAGATAGATAGATAGATAGATAGATAGATAGATAGATAGATAGATAGATAGATAGATAGATAGATAGATAGAATGATAGATAGATATTTAATTTTTAACTTTTGCGCCATTTGACAGATCTGCATAAAACGGCGTAAAACTATTTTATCCATTTCCCCTTAATGTAAAGTTTGGTGCTAATCCACTAAGTGGGGACCAATTAAAATGGGTGTCCCAAAAGTGTGAGTTCCCATTTTAATTCCCGTACAAAAATTTGCCGTCCAATATAGACAAATCAGATGAACTGATTCACACCAAATGTTTACGAAAGTTAGAAAGGGTGCCGTTTGTGACTTGGTGTAAATCTGTTCAATTTTTTTCAAGTAAATAGCATTTATGGAGGGGCTCGGGTTGGGCATGAAGGGGGTAAACCTCAGAAAAAGTTAGATATCTGAACGGTTGATCCTGCGATAGTCCCATTATATGGTACCTCTGTACTTCTGCAATACTGAAAATCAAAAAAATACTCAATCGCTTTTTCTCTGGTCATCCATTTTAGTACCACAATACAGTTACTCGTACCACAGTACCAACACGGTCAGATTGGCTGGACATAAACATTGAATAAAATGTTGCAGCCACCATTACAGGATTTGAAGACCTATTTGTCCTATCCCTGAATATCAGAGAAAAAGGTAAATAAGTTGCAGGGTGAGTGTAGGGACAGTGCTTAGGGACCCTATCCCCAGTAATTAAAATTAAAGTCAATTTTTATGCCAGAGCATGGTACTATTGCAAGACCCAGTAAGGCCCCCATGAGTTACTGGTGTACAGCTGCAGGACTAAATGTACCACAAAAAAAATGTAAAAAATATCAGCAACATCTTGGTGGGTTGGGTGCAGAGTTTGGCCCTGCACAGTGGGGGCTGGTTGGCCATGTGATGGGTTGGGCACAACCCTTTGGCCTTTGGTTGTGTGTGCTACTGCACAGATGGATGCGAACTTGGCCAATCCCTTCAGGCTACCCCAGCCTCTCCCTGGAGAAATTAAAGTAAATGGAGTACAGCAGTAATCCCTCTTCTTCCTGTGGTGGTGGCAGTCCCCTGGTATATTAAGGTAAAAAGAAGTGCTGGGGTGTCCATTCTTCTCCCAGGAGCAGTGGAAGTCCTCTGGAAGATAAAAGAACCACAGCAGTGCTCACTCCGGGCTGTCTCCAGGGAGATTACAGTAGTAGAAGCGCAGGAGTGCTTGTTCACTCTTTTACCAAAGGAGGTGGCAGTCCACTGGCAAGATTAAAGTAAATGGAGTGCGACTCTCTCATTTTTCTCCCTAAGGAGGTGTCAGTCCTTGATTGTTGGAAAACGAGGCAGTATCTGTGAGGCCTGCACAAATAATATGACTAAATTTGTCCTTCACTGGGAACCAAACAACCCATTGTAGCGCTTGACCCTCAGAGGGTAGCCTTGCAAAGCAAACTAAGGGTTACTCATGGGAGGTGATGTGGGCTAGTAATCGCCATTTACAGATATGCAGAAATAACACTCAATAGTTGATTGACCAGTCTGTACTTTGCTTTATAAAAGGAAGAGTACATTTATTAAACACACAAACTACTCAATACTATGCAACAAGTTACAAGTATACATAAGCTGTTGGAATTACTTTGTGACATTTCATAACATTTTGACCCCTCCTGCCAGGGGGGTCCAGTCCCACCACACCCATGTATGTACATCATCCTGCCCCCTAATGATGTGGGTTGAACATAACCTGGAGTGAGGACCTTGCCCACCGGCACCATCCCAGTGGCGACGCACCCAATTATCTCAACACCTGCCCTGGTGATACATAACCATGACTGAGCATCTCATACTGACCATACAGTATCCACTTCTACATCTTAGGGGATAACAGTCTGGGTTGTTCTTCACCTAACGCAGCAGCAAGAATACATGTTTAGGCATCACTTAAAATGACGGTACTTATCTTAGTGGATAATCATCATAATGCATTGCAACAAAAGCTTCCAAAAGGCATCACAGTTATAATCACAGGATTAAGCACATACAGTCAGACACCCTAGCAGGAATGTCTAGCAACATAACCCCGCTTTGCTTATGACTTCACATTACACATGTGACTTACAGTCCCTCAATAGAAATAACATTGGTAAATGCACTTCTCGTGCAATTGCACCTCTTCACCTCCAGAGGATACCCTTCTCCAGACATCCCCAGCTCAGCCCTTCATACCTTGGTGCAGTCCCTAATGCATCCCCGCCCCAGAATGCTGTTGACTGCTGGCTGAGCCCTTGAGGGGCTATTTCCAAGCAGTCCCTAGAGACGTAGGGGGGGACTTTCCATCTTCATGCTGGGGGTGACTGTGTTGCTCGTGCAGCTCCCCCAGCACCCTTTCTCTCAACTGACCCACCCCGCCGCCCTCATCTTGGACCAGCAGCGGAGCCCCACGTGCTTCATCGTCGGTCCTCTTTGAGGTCAAAGGTCACCTACCGTCTGGGGTGTATCTCGACCCCCAGGCGGCCGATCTTCGCCATGTTTAATGCCGTCAGCGTGATGAATATACGAAAAGAAGTTTTGGTGACTAATGTGGGAAAGACATTCAATCTTGCGATGGCCCACCCTTTCAATTTATGAATTACCTAAAGAAACCACTCAGTGACTGCACAAAATGCACGGCATGCTACATGTCTAGAAATCCGCTGCTTTCCTACACTTACTTGAGCACACGGCAGAGGGCGACCATCTCCTTAAAAAAACGCTTCGTGAATGACGAGCGTTAATCGGGTACTGCTATTTGACATGCGCCGGAATTCCGTGCGCGTGTGTCAAACGTGACTCAGCGAACTGTCACGTTTACCTAATTGCAGTCTATAGTCTTACGTCACAGTTAAAATGGGAATCCGTGGGAAACCAAGTATGTTTTCATTCACTACTAATGTAAAGGCTCAATGGATTAGCGATAGAGCACATGAGAACAATTCTTATCCACTTTCTAATGCTAGTTCTCTGGTGTGTATCTCGGGTCGCACTTGTTCTTAGGAACAATTACCCAGAAAAACCTTTTGACATGTATGGTCATGGTACTGTAAACAACCGTTGCTACATCATGGTCACGTTTCACGAATCTGATACTGACAATCCTGATACTATTGTTATCATATGAACAGAAAATGAGTGTGCCAATCCAATTTGACCACATACATGTTGTTATCAATTATTAGTAGTGTAGATTCGGAAGTATCAGTGTGGTGGTGGAGACCAACAATACATTAGCTAATTGTTTATGTACTTCACGGGGATCCCACTCAGACAGAATTTATAAAGTTGCAATACATTATCACTTGTATAGATGTGATGGCCAGAACATACAGTTTACATTTTAATGATTGAAATGCATTATACTGATTTTTCAAAATGACATCCAACATATAAGATAACAATTACTGTACAATTAGGCACATAATGTATTTTAATCCCAACTCAAAACAACCAAATTGTGTGAACTAAAGGGCGGGGCCCTACGTGGGTCCGGACATTCCTGTTGGAGTTAGAAATCCACATGTCTATGTGTTGAAACTCTCCTATATCTGACAAAAGAGATTGCTCTTGGACTGACTCCGTTTGGAATCTATATGGGAGAGCTAGTTGATGGTCATGTAGTTTCAACTGTGGTGACTCATTGGAAGCGGCTCCTAGAGCTCTATTCATGTGTCATGTCATAGTCTACTCATTTGTGCATAAGTGTCCTCCTGCTCATGGAGACCATGAATAGTCGCCTCTGTGGTGTGTATCCAACTGCATTCTTTAAAGTTCAATTGGTTCAATATGTCACCTCCACTTTGGTGGAGGATGACCTTTTCTAGCACTGTCCATTCCATTTCTTCTGGTGTGTGATCAAGTAGTGTGTAATGTTCCATCAGTGGCGCACCTGGTACTCTGCATTTGATTCTGCTTTGGTGCTGCAAGATTCAATTTTTCACCTTTTGTGTAGTCTGACCTATATAGATGAGTTGGCATGGGCACCTAATCACATAAACCACATTTTGGCTATTACAGTTGGTGAAGTGGTTCAAAGTGTAGGTTTTACCACAGTCTGTGATTTTGTTTCCTGTTATTGAATATTTACAGGCTTTGCAATTGCCACATCTTTGATGTCCAGTGATTGGTGGGAGGGCCAATTGTGACCGAATATCAGGAGCAGGTATCACGTCTAAAAATGAGGACACAAGATGATCCTTGATGTTTTTTGCCCTTTTAAATGCAAACATGGGTGCTTCTTCTATCCCGATCTCCGGGCCTACTAGGTCCCAATACTTCCTGATGTTGTTAATTTCATGGCTTTTGGTGTTGAATGTGGTCACACATATTAACCTGTCTGTTTTATTGTCTCTTGGTTGTATATCCAATAGCGTTTCCCTTGGTCTATACCATGCTCTCTTTCTTGCTCAGTTCAGGAGTCCTTTAGGATATCCTCTTTCTCTCAGCTTGATGATGAGTTGGTCACTCTCATTGAAGTAATCTTTCCTTCTAGTGCAGTTTCTTCGCACTCTCAAAAATTGGCCATATGAGTCTATCCCATTCCTGGACTTCACATTGGAAGCAGAAAATGGAAAAATCAATATGAATCTATTAAAAAAACCAACAGACCGAAACACACTCTTAAATACAACTCGCATCATCCGAGAAACTTGAAAGATAACCTGCCATATGGCCGCCGTATTTGACGGTACGGGTCTTTGGTATGGTTAGGAGATGTTTGCTGGCTGAGCGAAGGGTTCTAGTGGGTTGATACGTGATTAGTTTTTGCGCTAGGTATTGGGGTCCCTTTCTGTTTAGGGTGTTATGTACTAGGCAGCCTATTTTAAAGGTGATCCGTTTTTTAATTTGGCAGCCAATGAAGGGACTTCAAACTGGGGGTAGAGGGCAAACACTGGGGAGTTTAAGGACCAGTCTGGCTGCAGTGTTTTGCAGGACCTGGAGTTTGGTTAGGTGAGCTTCATTTATGGATGCCAACAGAGCGTTACCATAGTCAAGGCGGCTGATGATCAGTCCTTGCACTAATGGCATACGTGAAAAGAGTGGTATCCATTTAAAGATTTTTCTCAGGCTGCGCATTAGCCCATTGCATGTGCGCACTACCTGGTTGATGTGGTCCGACATTGAGAGTTTGGTATCAATTGTCACGCCAAGGTTACGTGCTGCCTTTTTCAGAGGAGGGCAGGGCCCTAATGTGGAGAGCCACCATTCATCGATCCACAGTTGCAGGGCCTTATCGAAGAGTAAGATCTCAGTTTTTCCGGCATTAAGTTGGAGGTGGTTGGTAGTCATCCAGTCCTTAATGTCAGTCAAACATTTTTTAATTTTGAGTTTCGTATAGGTGGAATCCGGATCAAGGGTGATTAATAGTTGGGTGTCGACAGCGTACAACACTGTATCAAAGCCGTGAGCTTGGGAAAAGATGCTTGCAAAGGACTTGGCAGAACCAGCTACAAGTTTGACTAAAGATTTTCTGAACTTTAAATCTGCCCCACTGTTTGAGACATCTATTGATGAGATCGTTCCATCTATGGCACACCAACGTTTCTCACAGTTCCGCTACAAGACCTTGCCTACCAGATTAATCTGTTTTAAGTGGTGTTCTAGTGCTCCTCTTGAAGATATGTGCCCTACCTGTAAAGCCTGCCCAGAATCTACTATCCATTTACTTTTCTTTTGTCTACACTATTTATCTTTGAGAAAAAAATGGATATTCCCATTGTGCAGACTCGTTGGCCCAGGCCATTATCTTGAGGTGATGAGAATTTTGTGCACTGACACCCATAATCTGTGGTCTTCGGTCTCTCAAGATTCTGGTACGCGCTGTAGATCATGCGTGGGAAACTACCTGTATGAAGCTCTTTTTCCTTCTAGGAGTTGTTGTGTTCTGTTTTTTTTGCACTTCTATTTTATTAAATTGTTTTTAATATATTTATATCCAAACGTTTATGTCGCTTTTTTTTATACTTGTGCTGTCTACTTTTTTGGATCTTGGTGATCGAAATAAAAGTTTTGATGATGATGATGATGATAATCTATACTGATACTTCTCTTTGCTCATGGGATCGGACAGTACATCGCGAGAGGCTTCACTCACGCGACGAAAGAGGAAGGTTCCATAGAAAGGAATGGCTAATACAGACAAAGCAGTGCCTGATTGGATAATGTTTATGACTATTACTGTTATTTGATTGACTGTATTGTTAAACCATTCCCAGAGATTGGAAGTTTTTTCACTTTTAATGTTAAAAAGGTGTCCATTCTATAAAAGACTTTTATCCTAAATAAATTATTCACCTTATTAAGATTGAAGAGAGGCCTATAGGCTTTACATAGGGAAGACTGGCCATCCATCAATTTTTGGACCATCCAAACTACAAACAACGCCCTTTGTATATATTGTAGAAGGTATTTTCATTCAGTTTGTTGTGGATGCTAAATTAGACTAGACCCAGTCTTACTACACTGATTAAATCCTACATTTAAAACTAATGGGTAACCATTAAGAAGCCCTATTTACGGAACACTGGAGGGTCTCCTTTCTAAGTTTCGGGAGTAGGCCCACTACCTTCCAGCAAGTGTGATGTTAACAGCAGTAGAGCACACAGTGTTTGCTTTGGAAAAGAGAAACATTTCTTATAAGTCTCTAGATATCAGTGGACCGCTTTGTCTGCATCTTTATACCTCAGTGAAGTGATATAATACTGTCAGTCATTACTCCCAGATTCCATATCTTATCAATAGGAATGGGTTGTAGTCACAACAAATCAAGCATGCAAATGGGAAGCAGCAAATCTATCACCCTCGAGCTAGGGGCTATACACTGGTATTTCTGTCACTTCTGTCACTAGCAATGCGAATTTCACTACGTCCATAGTTGGATGTGACAAGCTGTTATTACCTCCTCTTACGACCTCCCCGTCACAGTCCTTACGTACATGAGCGTCAGCTCCACCAACAGCCTTATCTGAGCAAAATCAAACTCTCAGACAGCTCCCATCCCTTCCCTCTAGGCCACGCCCACATCCTGTGGAACATAAACCACTGACCGGAAACCCTGCAATTCCAAGCCAAAAGAAGTCGAACACATAGAGGGAGGGATGGGAACCAGGACTGCGGCGGGGAGGTGGTAGACTTAGAGTAATGAAGTTTACTGGTAAGTAACCAAACATTACATGCCCCTAGTTTAGCCCTTCACAAGGATATAGTAGTCAGTGGCATAATATTTACACGAAAGAGGCCTAGGCTTCCAATCAGATGGAATATGGCAGGCATATAGAGGGTCTTGGGGTTGGCAAGCTCTGGAGTCAGCTGTGGTTTTGATGAGAATCTTACTCCTCCCACTCTCTCTGTCAATCAGTATAACTATGCACAAATAAATCATAGAATGTAAGGCAAAAAGGGGAAAGGGTGCAAGAGAGAGAAACATGTATTATTTGTCTTCTTGGATTCAACAAGGAGGTGTCAGGCACACAATAGATGATGAGGCTTGAGGCCAAAGTACACAAATAAATATGTGAATTTAAAGAACTGGAAAGTAATGGCATATAGAAGCACTCAAACCCTTTTTCTAAACTAACTCCAACTCTTAACTCTCACCTGTTACTCAACCTCTCTAACAATATCCAGCTCTAAACCCCATTCTTCTGACACTAAAACCAATCATTAACCCCACCTGTAATTCCAAACTCTAGCCCTAATTCTAAACCAAATCAATTACCCTAATTCTAATGCAGGCTTGACTGATAAATGACAATGTACATTACAATCATGTTAATGTTGACAAGATATAGTATGTAAAAGACAGTAACTGTAAATCTGATGATGAAAATGGCTGATGATGTCATTGTAACAATGTGGTCAGGGTGCACAGGGGCTGGACCATACTGCCACTGCAAGTATGTGATTGTGAGGGTACACCACGTTATGGACTTCCCTCATAATTCAACATCTGCTGCATCATTTGTGGATTTTAAAAACAATACTGTGTATTTTTGTGAAACAGATTAAAACTTATTTAACAAAAAATATACCACACCTAGGGCCACATTGTTGCAGACCCTTAGCAAAGGTAAACTAGTAAACATGTATTTGCTGATTGCTGCATTGAAATATTAAACCATAACAAATGAGGTTAAACTTTTGTCTAGAGAGTTTTAATGAGAGTTAAAATAGCGAAATAAAACTACCACAGACAATGTTGCATTATGCCTTGTATTTAGTGTTACCAGTTCTATGGGTCATTTATAATTGTCCGTTTTTATTTTTGCTCTCTTTATCTGTATTTAGTTTGCATTTTGTGAACATTTGAAAGTGAAAAAAGAATATTTACACTTTTATGAAACCAATAAAGTTCTTGGAATTGGATGCCTCTTGGGTTTCAATACCATATACTTTGCATCATTCATATGCAATACACTTTTGCGACATTACTATTTTAGTATACCTGCACATCTACAACTGTTTAAAGCTTTATTAGGAAACCCTGTCTATTTTAACTCCCCTGCTTGTCTTTCTATACAGTAATAGTCATAGCAATCATGATTGACAGAATCAAAGACTACGCAAAATAAGACCTATTTTCCTTATTTTTCATATTTAAAAGTAAATACAGAGACATTGAAGGTTTTCAGTCTATATTTATCTGTAAAAACAGAAAACAGGGAGCCTCACTCATCATTTGCCTTTTTTGCTGCATGGTTTAGTCAATCAACCCTGCCACATAATTTGGTCTTCCATTGCAAGATAACACCAGTTGACTATGATATGCACAATCATATAAAACTGGAGATTGACTTTTGAGCTTCTTCCCCTTTTCATTATCACTTTTTCTCTCCTCTCATGACTTGTACCACAGCCAGGGTCTCTGCCCATAATGTCCCTAGATCTTCCTCTGCACTGTCCTCTTCCTCTTTTGTCTTTTTGACTGTTGTGCACCAGATCTTCCACCCTTTCACTAATTTTTATCTTGTGTCTTGCTCACAGCCAAATGCCATTCTTATTCCCTTCAGTGCCTCAGCCCATAAGCTGCTCCTGTCCACAATGGACTTCTTCTCCCAGTCTCTGTGCTATTTTAAGGATTGGTGGGGCCTGGGCAAGACATATAACAGAGATCCCTGTCCAGAAGAGCTTTGCATTTTATTACTGTTTTTCTGCTAATTCAAGCCTTGTGATCCCAAACGATATTGAGCAATACATTAGAGGTTGAGATTGAGAAATAGACAGATGTGAGATAGAAAGGTCACTTTTCTGGGGGGCCTTAGAACAGCAGCACCGCCACAGGTGAGCACGGTGGGGCAGGGCATGGCGCGGAAGGGGGAAGTCGACAGACGACGGAATAGGTATTATTTGTATATTTAATTATACCTATTCAGTCTTCTGTCAACTTCAGTGGCGGATCCTTCATGGGGGCGTTTGGGCGCCGCCCCACTGCTTTTTCGCCGTGCGAGAAGGCAGAAACAAATAGTAGAGAACTACCATTTGTTTCTGCCTTCTCGAACGGCGAGAAAGCAGAAGTTCCTGCATGAGAGAGTGGGAGGGGTTACTCGAGGGCAGGGGGGAGTGGCTTTCCCCACTGTTGTTAATACTGTCTGTTTGGGCAGCCTGAGAGGCTGTTCAAACAGACAGTATTAACTGTAATAATAACAGCGGGCAAGCCGCTCCCCCCTGCCCTCGAGTAACCCCTCCCACTCTCTGTTCTCTGTATGCTGCAGCATACAGAGAAATCACGTGGTGTTGAGGCAGCCGGCCAAACCAATCACAGCGCTGTGCTGTGGTGGAGGGGAGGGAGGCTGCCTGGCTTCCTGGCTTCCTGCGTGACGAGTAGAACAGGAGGGCGGGAGTCGGAATTAACTTAAAGGCGCCAGCGGGAAGGTAAGGTAAGTTACGTTTATTGACTTCGTTGTTTTATTATTTTATTTAAAATTATCCCGCTTCCCCCCCATCCCTCCCCTCAGCAGTGCGGCAACACCATTTCTACCCCCACCCCCCGTATTGCTGGCCGCGACTGTTTGTGTGGTCAAATTGACAAATACACTAACAGGGGCTCACATGTATTGAAAGTGTCTCCTTCCTGTAGGTCTCTCTCACACGAGCACGCACATCGCACTTGCACCATATCCAGGGGTAAACGGATAGGAAAATGTACAGCGACTTTTTACCCTCCCTCTTCAATTGTTTCACTCGTCAGTTTCAGAAGTCGTCAATTTCTTGGAGCATTTTCGACAAGAAGCAATGCTGAGTATCAATGAGGCCCCTATCAGCATAGCTCCTACAAGGAATCAACGTTCAGAACTGTGGAGGCCCAGAAACAGATTTTGAGAAAAACAAAACGGGAAAAGCAAATTCGCCTTAAGCGTTAACTGTTTCGGTACAACAACGCCATGCACTGTTTATTTATGGATGGATGCGGATCCTCCGTTCTAATGTATACCATGCATGGCTAACACAGCCCATTTGGCCTAAACAGGGCACTCCCCTTGATAGCCCCGGAGTTCTGTCGATAGTTTGTGTAAGCACACACGCGGACAGATGTAGACTGTCCCATATAGACAAGACACAGAAAGGCACATATACATAGAATACACGTCGGTAGGCACACGCCCCTCTTTTATTTATATTAATTCATCTAGTTACTTTGCCAGTTGCCCCGGAATTTTCTCATGCGTATTTAGGCAAACAGGGCCTGTTTATGAAGGCTCGAGATCACCTCTCAATCCTCTGCTCTGTACGTCACTAGACTGCCCAGCGCATAGGAATTGCTTGCAATAATAATGCTTACACTTTTTTTGCATTAGTAATAAAATATTGGCAAAATGATAATTCCCTCGGTTCCTAGGTGCGCACATTGCAAAGGAAAAAGTTCAGACCTATTGTGGAGAATCAAGGTCCTTGTTCACAGTAAGACCGTGTCTGTGTACGGAGTGTGAATTGCTGTGTTTAAGGCTTCAAGTTTTCCGTGTTTTTGTTGCGGCGATTTACATATAAATATATACAGAAAACAATGTGTGCCATGCCGGGATTTATTTTTGAAAAAGGAAAAATACAGCTGCCTAATTTTGTATTGAGTGTCGCGTGGTGCTGTCAAGCCATAATCGTGATTATAGTCCCAGTCTTGTTCGTGCCTGGCGCCCAGGTCTCTGCCTTTATAGATCACGGTTATACATTTGCAAGTCAAGGCTTTATTTCGAGGTTATTTTGAGTCTGTTTAATGTGTCTGTCCCACCAGGCATCAGGAGAAGGGTCATGTTAAGAAATGCGAGGTGCACCCTTGATGCGTTCTTGCTTGCTGGCTGCGCTTGCTCGCCACAGTGCGCCGTCCACAACTCTTAGGCCCCGCCACTTTCAAATGTCACCAGCCGCGACTGGTCAACTTACAACCCCCCACTCCACCTCGCCCAACCACACTTACCTGAGCCGGCCGCCGCTGCCTTAGAAGGGGGTTGCCCTGGCAATTGCCCACTTTGACCTCAGCTTAAACCATCTCTACTCAGACTTGCTTTCCCCTCCACAGACTTCCAGAGCAACCTACACCCATATAAAGTTTACCCAATGCTCCTTGCTTCTGCTTCCTTGCATATCTATAATATCAAATACAGCCTCACACAGGCCAAACGTCAAAGCCTCTCTGGGTACAGGAGCTCTGTGGCTTTAATACCACACCCCAAGGTTACTGTCACACTACCTCCATCCCACACCTTTCTTTACACCACCCTGCATAGTCACCATCACACCACATCTACCCCACACCTTTGCACCATACTGCAGTCACTAACACACCACATACACCACACACCTTGACACCACTCTCCTCAGAAATCACCACACCACCACTACCCACACATTTACACACAATTTTCAGAAAACACCACACCACATCTATCCCCACACCTTTACATCATACTTCACGGTCAACATTACACTACTTCTACCTGTTAGAAATTGGGTTTCTGGTTTGCTAGGGTATGCACAAAAGCCAGGCAAAACCAACCACTCTACTCGGGTTTAGTTACACACCCCAAATGATCTGTGTTCACCTTCTGGTAGCTTGGCATAGACAGTGGTCGAAGTGGGGAATAAAAAGTAGGGGAACTGTGGGTGGAGAATAAGGGGGCGGAAATAACCAAAGATGGGATCAGTGGGCGGAGTCAGGGGTGTGACTAGAAATCGCAAAACATACCAATTTTTAGTACGTTTAGCATTTCACTGACCAGTTACAGCTTATAACGTTTTTAATTCAAACAATGGATAAACATGTTTATTTGAGGTTTAATTCAGGAAAAAGCAAATACTCATAGGGAATACAGGTTTATGTAAAGCGTGCAAAATATAAGCAGGAACAATGGCATGGGCGCAAATTCAGGATGGTGAGTGTAAAAATTCAGGACAAGGGGTCAAAATTCAGGACAAAAATTCAGGACAGGAGGTCAAAATTCAGGACAAAAATTCGGGGCAACAGGTATGCTTTGCAGACACATCAGTGGATGTCATGCAATAGTATATAAATAAATAGGCAAGGAACATAAGTACAAGTCACTTCTCCTACCCCGTAACCGCTCCTTCCCTGTCATTTCCCCTGCCCCGTCACCACTCCTGCCCGTTCACCGCTCCTGTTATTGTTATTGTTATTGTTATCTGGGTTTTATATCGCGCCAAATCACCGTCAGGTCTCAAGGCGCTTCTGACAGATACAGCAACAAGAAGTAGGATGAACAAGAATGCAGATTATCGGCCTAACTTACAGAGATGCAAAGGCGTCTCTGCATAGAAATGTCTTCAAAGATTTCCTAAAAAGGAGGAGATTAGGTTCTTTACGAAGGGCCTCAGGTAGCTTATTCCACATTGTAGGGGCTTGGACTGAAAAGGATCTCCCACCTTTGGTTGCCATTTTAAAGCGTGGGCATGACAGCAATTGGGAGTTGGAAGATCTTAAAGCTCGATTGGGATTATACACTTCAAGCCTCTCTTTTATATAGGCAGGCGCCTGCCCATAAATTGCCTTATGGGCAATGTACAGGCTTTTAAATTCCACCCTTTGCTTTATAGGGAGCCAATGGAGCCTATGCAATAAAGGGGAAGCATGGGTCTGTCTGGGGGATCTAAAGATTAACCGTGCTGCATCGTTCAGGGTAACCTGTAGGCGGTTGATTAAATTTTTTGGTAGACCTAGATATAATGCATTCCCATAGTCGATCCTGGAGACTATTGTTGCCGAAACAATGGTTCGGAGCATGTTTGTTGAAAGCAAAGGGACTAACTTTCGCAACTGCCTAATCAAGTTGGTGCAAGATCCAACAACGGTGGATACTTGGCTGGTCATTGAAAACTCCTGGTCGATCTTAATACCAAGGCTCTTTACGCTGGGGCATGGCTTTGGGGTCGGTCCAAGTTCTTGGGGCCAGAACAGATCATTCCAGGGTGAGGTGGAAGTTGAAACTACCAGAACCTCCGTTTTATCTGGATTCATTTTTAGCAGATTCGTCGTCATCCAGCTCACTGTAAACCGCAGTATATTTTGGGCCATGGACTGAGCCGATGTTGTATTATCGATACTCAGCAACAGCTGAGTATCGTCGGCATAGTTAAAGACTTTACAGCCCATGTTCACCAAGGAGTCTATCAGTGGCTGCAGATATAAGTTAAACAGGAGTGGCGAGCGTGCGGACCCTTGCGGGACTCCACACTCCAGGACACCCACATCAGATACACGATCTGCTAATTGAATCCTCTGCGTCCTCCCTAGCAGGAAAGACGTTAGCCATTGGAGAGCCTGTTCTTTTATCCCAGATATAGCCAGTCTGTCCAGGAGCAATGCATGGCTGACAGTATCAAACGCCGCTGAAAGATCTAAAAGTATCAGGGCGCTTGGTTTTTTACTGTCAGCCATGCATCTAAGCTCATCCAGCACCGAGAGCATTACTAATTCGGTGCTATGATGGGCACGAAACCCCGCTTGCCGCTCCTGGAGTAGATGACATGATTTCAGGAAGGGTGACAATGATCTTAATACATGCTGTTCTAAAATCTTAGACAGAAAAGGCAGCTGGGATATTGGTATTGTAATCAAAGATGATGCGTGGTCAGGGTCTTGTAGATACACAAGTATATTTATTCATTAGTACAGGAAGATGGTAAGTCCTTAAGATGTCAACCAGACCAACTGACCCTCACCACATACAAACACACTCCAACATTCCGCATGACCTCATCACACGCTGAGCAGCAAAGCAGAGAGACACCATAGGGAGAGTGCAACAAGTAGAGTAAGACTACAACAATTGGCTTGTAGTTTTTCAAGCTGGTTGGATCGGCCCCTGGTTTTTTTATCAAGGGTTTGACGCGTGCCTCTTTAAAGCTAGCTGGTAATAGTCCTGTGGCTAATGAGTTGTTTAGGAGGTCTAGAATCTGGTCCTCCAAAATGGGAAGTGCGAGCCGAAAGATTCCAGGGGGGCAGGGGTCTGCAGGGGAGCCTGACTTAGTTGAAATGGCAAGCTGTCTGAGAGTTGTAGAATCTATACTAGGGAATCTAGAGATAGTGGAGGTCGAAGGAATTTGGGGGGCCAGTGGAATAGTAGGCATATTTGGGATTTCTTTCTTAATATCTGACAGAATGGTTGCCACTTTTTCGAGGAAGTATCCTTGGAAGGTGTTGCAATCTATCACTGTATCTACCTTTTCATCCTTCTTACTTAATTCTTTTAAAATTCTGAAGGTTTCTTTCTTTCTTTCTCCTGCCCATTCACCACTCCTGCCCGTTCACCACTCCTGCCCGTTCACCGCTCCTGCCCGTTCACTGCTCCTACCCATTCACCACTCCTGCTCATGCCTAATCACTGCTCCTGCCCAATCACTGCTCCTGCCCAGTCACTTCTCCTGCCTCGTCACTTCTTCTGCCCCGTCACTTCTCCTGCCCCATCACTTCTCCTGCCTCATCACTTTTCCTGCCCCGTCACTTCTCCTGCCCCGTCACTTCTCCTGCCCCATCACTTCTGCCTGTCACTTCTCCTGCCCGTCACTGCTCTTGCCCCGTCACAGCTCCTGCCCAGTCACAGCTCCTGCCCCGTCACAACTCCTGCCCCGTCACCGCTCCTGCCCCGTCTACCGCTTCTGCCCTGTCTACCGCTCCTGCCCATTCACCGCTCCTGCCCGTCACTTATCCAGCCCTGTCAATTTGCCTGCCCCGTCACTTCTCCTGCCCTGTCCACTGCTCCTGCCCTGTCCACTGCTCCTGCCCCGTCCACTGCTCCTGCCCCGTTCACTGCTCCTTCCCCGTTCACTACTCCTGCCCCGTTCACCTCTCCTGCCCCATTCACCTCTCCTGCCCCGTTCAACGCTCCTTTCCTTTCACCGCTCCTGCCCGGTTACCGCTCCTACTCAGGCCTAATCACCAGTCCTGCCCAGTCACTTCTCCTGCCCTGTCACCACTCCTGCCCTGTCATCTCTCCTGCCCAGTCACTTCTCCTGCCCCGTCACCTCTCCTGCCCGGTCACTTCTCCTGCCCCATCACCACTTCTGCCCGGTCACCACTCCTGCCCGGTCACCTCTCCTGCCCAGTCACCTCTCCTTTCCTGTTGCCTCTCCTGCCCCCTCACTGCTCCTGTCCCATCACTGCTCCTGCCCCGTCACCGCTCCTGCCCCGTCACCGCTCCTGCCTGGTCACCGCTCTTGCCCGGTCACAACTCCTGCCCGGTCACCACTCCTGCCCAGTCACCTCTCCTTTCCTGTTGCCTCTCCTGCCCTGTCACTGCTCCTGCCCCGTTACTGCTCCTGCCCCATCACTGCCCCATCACTTCTCCTGCCCCGTCACTGCTCCTGCCCGTTCACTGCTCCTGTCCCGTCGCTGTTCCTCTCCGGTCAGCACTCCTGCCTGATCACCGCTCCTGCCCCGTTCACCGCTCCTACCCATTCACTTCTCCTGCCCCGTCATTGCTCCTGCCCCGTCACCGCTCTTACCCCGTCACCGCTCCTGCCCGGTCACTGCTCCTGTCCGGTCACTGCTCCTGTCCGGTCAGCGCTCCTGCCCCGTTCACTGCTCCTGCCCCGTTCACCGCTCCTGCACCGTTCACCACTCCTGCCACGTTCACTGCTCCTGCCGTTCACTGCTCCTGTCCAGTCAGCACTCCTGCCCGATCACCGCACCTGCCCCATCACTTCTCCTGTCCCATCACTTCTCCTGTCCCATCACTTCTCCTGCCCCATCACTTCTCCTGCCCATTCACTGCTCCTATCCGTTCACTGCCCCTATCCGTTCACTGCCCTTATCCGTTCACTACTCCTGTCCATCAACCGCTCCTGCCCAGTTACCGCTCCTGCACATACCTAATCACCACTCCTGCCCCGTCACTTCTCCTGCCTCGTCACCTCTCCTTTCCTGTTGCCTCTCCTGTCCCGTCACTGCTCCTGACCCGTCACCTCTCCTACCCCGTCACTTTTCTTGCCCCCTCACTTCTCCTGCCCATTACTTCTCCTGCCCGGTCACCTATCACGCCCCATCACCTCTCCTTTCCTGTCTCTTCTTCTGTCCCTTCATTGCTCCTGCCCAGTTCACTCTGTGTATGACATTGACAAATTTCACATGGTGGCAAGTTCCCCACAGTACTCTGCTGGGGGAAAGCTCCTCTGTAATCACTAACTCAGCATGATATGCTAAAGGCAGACAGCGGGCGCATTGTTATTCGAAAGGGGATAATCAGCCTCAATCAGAATGACAATGGGCCTGCCCTCAGTCTGTGAGAGCTCAGGGAGGGGCTGCTGCAGCCTTTAGAGTTCAACAGAAAAGTTCGAGCCGCCCCTGACTTTACGCTGAAAGAAAAAGTTATCGGTTTCAAGTTGGACTATTCTTGCTGTCCCAGGACGGTTGTTTGAATGAAAGAAGTAGGGGAACAGACTGAAATAATTATTAATAGTAGGGGCACGCCGTGCCCTTCCGTTCTCGCCCACTTCTACCACTGGGCATAGAGCAGGCAGGCTTATCATCAGAGGCAATGTGTAAAGCACTTGAGCAACACACTCATACAGTAGCACAATGATTAGACCACAAAAGAGACTCCACATAAGGTTTATAAAAATATATATAGCATATTATGCTGCTCAGAGGGTGGTAGTGTGTGTACGGCAGCGATCTGCTGGTACGGTCACAAACCTGTTTTAATTGCTGTTTTGTTTTAAATTGTAAATTTCACTGACCTGTGGGAATGGAGTGGTGACTCTGCTCCTCTTACGATCTTTTCCACTCCCATCGACCGGCAGGGTCGTCCATGCAAACGGACCCGCCATCTTGGAGGCAGTGGTTTCAGCGCTCTAGCTCTTTCCTGCTACACGTTCAGGGCTCCATAAAATCCCCGATGGCGCGAGCGCGCAGCGCATGATTTGGCTGCTCAAAGGGTGGTAATGTGTGTATGGCAGGGATCTGCTGGTACGGTCATGAACCTGTTTTAATTGCTGTTTTATTTTAAATTGTAAATTTCACTGACCTGTGGGAATGGAGTGGTGACTCTGCTCCTCTTATGATCTTTCCCACTCCCATCGACCGGCGGGGTCCGTCCGTGCGAGCGGACCCACCATCTTGGAGGCAGTGGTTTCAGCGCTCTAGCTCTTTCCTGCTACACGTTCAGGGCTCCATAAAATCCCCGATGGCGCGAGCGCGCAGCGGGCGTGCCAAAGGCAAGCCGGTCTGCACCGGTCTGCGCCCGTCCACGCCAAGGACGCGCTCATCACCAGCCATGCTGCCCATTGGTAAACAGTCATAATATCGATTCCAAAATATAGAATGAACATAATATCGAAGTAAAAATATAGAATGGACAAAATATCGAATGGACACAATATAGTGGTTAAAAATATCGATTTTAAGGTAAGTAACATCGATTTTCAAAATATAGAAGTCAAAATATCGAAGTATACAATATAGGCATTGAATATATCGATTTTTTAATAATATCAATGTTTTAAAGTGTTTTCTATGTTAGTATATGTGTGAAAAGTGTATATTAATTTTTGTAATGTATGTTTAATGTATTTTAAGTAATGAATTTTATGTTATTTCATTTTTGCGTAATTTAATTCTGTAGCGGGTTGTGGGTTTATAGGGGAATAGGGTTTGAAGTAATTTAATTATATTAAATTAAATATTATTTTTTAGCAATTATAATTAATTTTTAATTAAATTTTGCTTTTTAGTTCTGTAGCGGGTTGTAGGTATATAGGGGAATAGGGTGGGAAGTAATTTAATTGTAATTAATTAAATATTTTTATTTATTTATTGGTATTCATTTTGAATTTATTGTTATTTTTTAATTGGTAATTAATTTTTATTAATTGCCAATTAATTTGTATTAATTGATTAATTGTTAATTATGTTAATTTTCTACATTTATTTTCTGTAGCGGGTTTTGGGTTTATAGGGGAATAGGGTGGGAAGTAATGTAATTGTAATTAAGTAAATAATTTTTTTCATTCATTGGTATTGATTTTAAATTTATTGTTAATTAATTTTTAATTGGTAAATATTTCTATTAATTGGCAATTAATTTTGATTAATTGGTAATTATTTTGTATTAATTAAATATTTGATAATTATGATAATTCTATTAATGTATTTTCTGTAGTGGGATGTGGGTTTATAGGGAATAGGGTGGGAAGTAATGTAATTGTAATTAATCACATGTTAAAAATACTTTTTGTGTATTGATAATTAATTTACTGTTAATTTTTATTTGGTATTAATTTGTATTATTAATTAGTTTTTGTTATTGAAAATTAATTAGTTGTTAAATAATTATGAATAGGTTATTAATTTTTAATAACTAATATGTAGTTGTATTTCTAAATAATTATTACATAATATTAAATTGGTTATTAATTTCAATTAATGTTTTATTGGGATTGATATTTAATTTATTTTTAATAATATATTGAATCATTACTTTCCCTACTGTTAAACTCACTGGAGTGGGAATAGTAATTTTCACCCTCCCGCTATCCAAAGCTTTCCCTACTGTTGCACTCTCTGGAGTGGGAATAGTATGTTTTACCCCTACGCTATCCAACGCTTTCCCTACTGTTGCACTCTCTGGAGTGGGAATAGTAATTTTTACCCCTACGCTATCCAAAGCTTTCCCTACTGTTGCACTATCTGGAGTGGGAATAGTACTTTTCACACTCCCGCTATCCAACACTTTCCCTACTGCTGCACTCTCTGGAGTGGGAATAGTATTTTTTACCCCAACGCTATCCAACGCTTTCCCTACTGTTGCACTCTCTGGAGTGGGAATAGTAATTTTTACCCCTACGCTATCCAATGCTTTCCCTACTGTTGTACTCTCTGGAGTTGAAAAAGTAATTTTTACCCTTCGAATATCCAACGCTTTCCCTACTGTTGCACTCTCTGGAGTGGGAATAGTAATTTTTACCCCTACGCCATCCAACGCTTTCCCTACTGTTGCACGCTCTGGAGTTGGAATAGTAATTTTTACCCACCCGCTATCCAACGCTTTCCCTACTGTTACACTCTCTGGAGTGGGAATAGTAATTTTTACCCTTATGCTATCCAACGCTTTCCCTACTGTTGCACTCACTGGAGTGGGAATAGTATTTTTTACCCCTACGCTATCCAACGCTTTCCCTACTGTTGCACTCTCTGGAGTGGGAATAGTATTTTTTACCCCTACGCTATCCAACGCTTTCCCTACTGTTGCACTCACTGGAGTGGGAATAGTATTTTTTACCCTCCCGCTATCCAACGCTTTCCCTACTGTTGCACTCACTGGAGTGGGAATAGTATTTTTTACCCCTACGCTATCCAACGCTTTCCCTACTGTTGCACTCTCTTGAGTGGGAATAGTAATTTTTACCCCTACGCTATCCAACGCTTTCCCTACTGTTGCACTCTCTGGAGTGGGAATAGTAATTTTTTCCCTTACGCTATCCAACGCTTTCCCTACTGTTGCACTCACTGGAGTGGGAATAGTATTTTTTACCCCTACGCTATCCAACGCTTTCCCTACTGTTGCACTCACTGGAGTGGTAATTTTAAATGTTACCCTCCTGCTTACCTTCGGTAAAATATTGTACATTTTGTATTAATAACTTAAATTAATTATATCCTAATTGTAAGGTTATTTGAGTATTTTTAAGTATGTTTTAGTTAATTATATTTATTATTTCATTACTTTAAAATTACTTTTAAGACATTTAAAAAAATTCGATATTTTGACTGACTATATTTTTTACAGACTATATTTTGGATTCAATATTTTTGTACTTACCTGTTTGTAGATAGGAATTCGATATTTTGGCATTCTATATTTTGGTGACTATATTTTGGTAAGTCTATATTTTGTCATTCTATATTATGTCAGTGATCCTGCCCATTTGGGCGTTGGTGGAGGCTCTAATGTGGAACATGGCCACATAAGATATTCCAGTGATGAGCTTTATCATATCAGTGAATCAGGCGGAGAGAAGGGGGCTCTTCGGTTCGCTGAGTCTACTGATCCTCTAGGAGATTTTTTAGACAAAGGTCTTCTAGCCTGTGAGCTTTTAAATGTGAGGTCTCTGCCCAAGCATAGTGTGGAGATTCAGCTGCTGCTGGAATCACACGAGCTTGATGTTCTGTTTATGACAGAAACCTGGACCTACCCAGATTGTGAGGTTGACCCTGGCTGGGCTTGTCCACCCGGCTACAAAATCTATCATCAACCCAGGCTGAATGGGAGGGGAGGTGGGGTTGGGGTGATTTATAAAGATACCTTGAAGATGGGGACTATTGATATTGATGTGGTTATAATACTGAAACTATTTGGCTTGGCCATTAAAAATGATTCTGGTCTTATTGTAACGGGGATCATTTGTTACAGACCTCCAGGGGCTTTTAGTGTACATCAGCAGCAATTACTGTTGGATACCTTCACTAATATGGCAGCCACGCACCATAGATTAGTGATTTTGGGTGATTTTAATTTGTGGTTAAATGGTTCTCTTGATTCAGGTTTTTATAATGTACTTCACTCTTGTGAAGGTCTTGGTCTTTTCCAACAGGTCTCCAAGGCCACTCATAAAGTTGGGCATCTTCTTGATTTAATCTTCTCAGAAACCCATCTTCTGCATATTGGCAAATTTCTGCCTATGGAATGTACTGATCACTTTCTGATTACATTTTTTGTTAACTTTAGCACCCTTAATACTCAGGTATCTCGCTCCACGACAGAATACATCAGTAGAGATTGTAAGGCTCTCGTACGGATGAGGGGTTCTGATTCTGTGTTCAAGGTTGGGGATTGTTTCTCATTAGACAAGCAAGTCGAGGAGAATTATGCCTCTTTGTGTCTGAAGATCACCTCGGCCTTGGACTCTTGTGCCCCCCCTGAAAAAACATAGATGTAGGTGCAGAGCCTCGGCCCCTTGGTTTAACAATAATTTGAAAGACCTGAAATTAGCGTGCAAGCAGGCTGAGAGGAGATGGAGGCGAGGTTACAAGGAGAAGGACACGATCCTGTGGAAACTTAAAATTGAGGGTTATAAGAAGGAGATCAGAAGGTCCAAGGCAGATTATTTCTCTTCCTTAATCTGTAATGCCTCTAAAAGCTCCAGAAACATTTTTAACATCCTAAACAGTCTTACTAGCCCTGACTGTTCTTAGAATGTGATACCCACCTCTCAAGAACTCTGTGAGAACCTGGCTAGGTTCTTCCAGGAGAAAATCCAACTGATCATTGAAGATCTGGAGGGTGGCCATCGGGCAGTAGGGAGTGTAGCCTCTGAGGCTATGAGCACTGACGCTCCCGTGGTGAGTGGCTCAGAGGGTGAAGGTACTAGCCTCGCTTGTCTAGCCGCTGACTATCTATCTGAGTTTGTGCTTCTAGCGGCGGAGGATTTCAGTAGGGTGGCACGGGGTATTTCCTCCGGTTCTCCTCTGGACCCGGTACCACACAAGATTTGGAAGGAGTTTGAGGAAGAGCTGTTCTCAACTCCCTGCTTGATTTGTAACCAGTCTCTAGCTAGTGGTGTGGTTCCATCCCAATGGAAGCAAGCTCTGGTGACACCTCTGCTGAAGAAGCCTTCTCTTGATCCAGAGTGTTCTAAGAACTACAGGCCTATTTCCCTGTTGCGGTTCCCAGCTAAGATTGTGGAACGTGTAGTTAGTAAAACTCTTTCTAGGCACCTGAAGCAAAATAACTTACTGGAGGAGGTGTAGTTTGGATTCCGGCCAGCCCACGGTACCGAGACGGCCTTGGTGACCGTTTTGGATGAACTTCAGAGGCGGGCTTACAGGGGTCAGACAGCAGTGCTGATCCTGCTCGACCTGTCTGCCGCCTTTGATACGAGAAGATTAAGCGAGGCGGGGTTGAGGGGCTGTGCCTTACGATGGTTTCAGCCTTTTCTAAAGAACAGCCAGCAGGCGGTGTCCCTCCCTCCTTTCAATCTGCCTTTTCCAACGTGTCGCATGGTGTGCCACAGGGCTCGGCAATTAGTCCTATTCTATTTAATATTTATCTGAAACCCCTGATTGCGGTCATCAAAGCATACAGTATTGACATCGTAAATTATGCTGATGACACCCAGTTGATTCTCTCCTTTGAGGGAGAGGAGTCGACGTCAGTGGATGTGTTTCACAACTGTCTGCGGCACACGGCTAAAGGACAACTCATTACAATGTAATGCAGGGAAGAATGAGGTGATTTTCTGCTCAGTGAGCAGGATTCCTAATATCTTGCCTTGCAACTTTTGGCCCTCTGGTACTTCGACCGAAGTTCGGCCTGTAAAAACAGTTCGTAACCTGGGCATTATGTTTGACAAGAAACTTACTATGGAAGCCCAGGTTACAAAAACGGCAGCTTGCTGTTTTGCTATCATCAGATCTCTGCGGAAAATCTTCCCTTTGCTGCCTCCTCAGGCGCGTGCGCTAGTGGCAAGGTATACGATTCTCATTAGGCTAGACTACTGTAAGTGCTTGACTCTCCGAAGTTCCTTTTGGACTGACTACAGAGGATCCAGTCAGGGCTGGCCAAGTTAGTTCTAGGGCTATCCAGAAGGTCCTCCACATCTGCGGCCTTGGCAGAACTGCACTGGCTTCCTCTGAGACAGAGAGTTCAATTCAAGTCTCTCTGCCTTGTTTTTAAAGCTCTTCGTGGGCTGGGTCCTGCACTCTTGCGGAAAAAATTTGATTGATATATCTCTATGAGAAGGCTCCGCTCCTCATCAGCGAGACTGGTGAAGATACTGAGGTTTAGGAAAGTCAGATCAGGTGGTAGATTTTTTGGTGTGGCAGCAGATAAACTTTGGAACGAGCTCCTGTGGGAGATCAGACAAATTAGGGAGCTCCTCCCGTTTAGAAGAAGTTTGAAAACCTGGCTGTTCCCCAAGACATAGTCGCCTGGCTATGTATCTGACACACCCTTTTCCTGTACTCTGATTTGCTTAGCGCCGGGATGCCTGCAAGGTGATAGTGCGCTCTACAAGTTGAATAAATATAAATAAATAAATAAAAAATAGACCAAAACAACATGAATCAGGAGTATTTTGCATATCATTAAATTACTGAAATAGTACTCATTATCCTTAAAAATGCAAGAATCAAAATGACATACATTATAATATCGGGACATAAAATGCAACAGGTTATGAAATAAAAACATGAATCATAAGACATTAGCATCAGCACATGAATCACCAAATATCATCATAAACTCATACGGCACAGTGCGCCTCCACACGTACTATGATAATTTAGCAAAGTTCCTCAATCAGGCAGATTCAAAGCAGTGACCACAGCCTCCGTCAAGGTTTTACCGTCAAGGTTTTACCCCACAATACCACACCAGAACAATGTTACCAAGTTCAGCACATCCAGAGCCCTCAGGAGCCTCTTGGCCCACTATGGCAGAGACAGAACAATGCAAGCATAAATCGTAGGCTGTAGGAGCACTGCATGCCTACTACAATTAATATGGCAATCTCCTAGAGGAGTCACCCCCTAATGCCAGCTGAGCTCGAGTGCACCCATGTATGTGCTAAAATGGGGGGGCACACACACACTGTGGACACAGAGCGAGACATCGCTGAGCCTCCTGCATTTGCAAAGTGCTCAAATGCAACTGCCCGTGAGCGTATGATGCAACTGCTACAGCCTTACCCCTTCTTGTCCTGGCGCCTCTACGGTCCCTTCCGACCCAGGCAATGGCGTCCTGAAAAGGGAGGGGGCTCCTCTGGGCACCCACAATGTCAGTGGCTTCCAGAGGAGGGCCGCTCTCAGCAGATGCAGGCAATTCCCTAGATGAGGAGGGTGGATCAGGCCCATGCGGTAGCGGGTGGCATCTCCTGCGTTGCCCCTGTAATGTGTCTTTGAAAGGGAGAAAGGAAACCTAATCTGACTTCAGGGGTCATGAAGCGAACCTAGAGATACATCGATCTCAAGTGCCGCTGTTCTCCCTTGCAGTGCCTCTCTCAACCTAGGGCACTCGAGCCGCGCTTTCTAGCACTCACCAGCTCTTGCCTGGTGCTGACTGAAAAGATGATTATTGGCCAGTTCCCCGAGCCCAATGGCCGTTTTGAGGTTTGGTGGAATCATTTTTGATACTGAGATTCCAAAGAACATGGAGGGGGCTGCAGACCAACAAACCCTTTGAGAGCACTGGGACTCACTCAGGAAACAGCTGGTAGGCAGGCCAGCACATAAGGACCCTCAATAGAGTGGCAGTCCCTTCAGCAGGCCAGCAGGCAGCAGGCCAGCACAACAAAGTCGGTAGTCCTAATGGCGGTTCTTCCTGGCAGCACAGCAGACCTCTGGTAATGTACAGAATGTAGAGCGGGCAACATCTGGTTACAAGTCCCACGCAGTGTCGATAATCATGGGGTCAGTGCCCCTGTACTTATATTCAAAATTGTCTTTGATGTAGGAGGTGACTTCACAAGACCTTTAGAAGTGCGCACCAGTCTCTTTCAACCCAGCCCTTGATCCAGACATCAGTAGGAGGTAAATAAGCCCTTTGTGTGAGGTCAGGACACAGCCTATACAATGGTAACGTGTAAATGCCGTGTCCAAGCACAGAATGACCATCAGTATCCAGATGTAATTCTGTCACACCCAACCCTTCCTATGTGTTGGCTGTCTGGAAAGTATGCACAAAGTGTAGCTGTCACCCGGTGATATTTAGAAGTCAGGCTGCAAAGCAAAAACAGTAATAAGCACAGAGAAATGCCCACTTTCTAAAAGTAAGACACACAATTGACGGACGGAATGCAGAACAAATCAAAACATTCACCCCCAGTCAAGAGATCTGGGTTAAATTAGTTGGCAGGGTATGCCCAGACATGGGTCCCTTGCACACTTTGCAACTGGATTCAAGCTAGCCTGGCTGATGAGGGGTGTTACCCTGAAACCGGTCCCAGGATGCTTGTTTCCGGTCCACGGAAGCCATAGCTTGGAAGTTCGGGCTGGACTTATCCCATGAGGAACAGGATCAAAATGTATTTGCATATAGCAGTGTCTGAACTGGAGTGGCAAAGTGAGCTAAAGAATGATGATGGATTCAACCAAGAACTGTGACTGGGGGTGAGTGTCTGAAAGGTTTTAGCACCCCGTCCATCATCTCGTTATGTTTGCCACTTTCTAAAACTGAATGGGTGAAGATGCCTTCAAGGGAATTTATTTTATGCGTGCTTAATTATTTAGACTAATTTTAGGAAGGATCGATTAGTGATCCTTATTGAGAATCAATCAAACACTGTGGAGTTTCAATTCAGTTTAAACAATTTGTTTCAACAAGACACAACATACAAAAAACAACACAAGGTGTATTAGAAAAATATAATTTTATCCAAATTTTTTTTAAAGAAATCACTTCATATACAGATAAGTGAACAAACAGAAAATTAGGACCGTGGGTACACACATAAGTAAATTAATACGTGACTCAACAGAACCTAAGTATTAATTTACTTATGTGTGTCTATGAGAGGAGTAGGCCTCACAGCAGTGAGAAACAACAAAATAGGCTGTTTGTCACTACCAGGACATGTCACGCAATAAAGTCACATCCTACCTTTTACTCACACAGCAAGCACCCTGCCCATAGGGCTCCCTAGGACCTACCTTAGGGGTGACCCATGTGTAATAAAAGGGGAGTTTAAGGATTGGCAGTGGTTTTAGATGACAAGTCGAGTGGCAGCCCTGAGACAGATTTGAAAGGCTACTTCTGTGGGTGGCACAAGCAGTGCTGCAGGCCCACTGGTAGCATTTCATTTACAGGCCCGTAATTCATGTGATACCATTTTACAAGGAACTTACAAGTAAATTAAATATGCCAAACAGGTGTAAACCAATCATACCATGCTTAAAGGAGACAGTACATGCACTTTAGCACTTATTAGCAGGCGTAAAGTGCCCAGAGTCCAAACGCCAACAAACGCCAACAAAAAAGATGGTCAGAAAAATAGGCGTTGGAAGGCAAAAGGTTTGGGGATAACCCTGCAATAAAGTGCCAGGTCCAACACCACCTGACATATTTAAACCACACTCCAGTCACTACACCAACACTTCTATAACACACTTTTACACCACACTCATGAGTAATGATCCAGGTCCACCCCCTCCACTCAGATCTTTACACCACACTCCATGATATCAAAATACATTACCTCACATCTGTGCACTGCAGTCATCCTCATACAACATCTGCCTCACATCTTCATACAACACTTCACAGTTACACCACGCCATCTCTCCCTCCCACATTTACTCCACACAGGTACTCCCACACCAGCTCTATCCAATGCCTTTACATCACACTCCACAGCACCACCTCTACCTCACACCTTTAAATTATTTTCTGTAGGCACCATTGCGCTACCTCACCCCCCACTTTTAGACTACATCCAACAGTAATCACCACACTGCATCTAGCCTACACCTTTTCATTAAATTTCACAGTCACCATGTAAGACCTGGCACCTTAGCGTGGATCTCCCTTCCATTTTTTTTGCTGTTGCCTCGTGTTTTTGCTGGGTATAGAAGCTTTGGGCACTGTGCCACTGCTGTCCAGTGCCCCATGTGAGTAGTGTTCGTGCTGGCGGCCGCTCTTTTCGTAATAGAGCTGCCATTCTGTGAAATTCATTGCCGGCCCACATTCGAGGGCTCACCAATTATCTTCATTTTAGGAAAGCTATCAAAACATTTCTTTTTCCTTCCCTGTAGGCCTCCTGTTCCTTATGTGTGTGCTATTTTCTTGTTGCTTAGCGCCGGGACGCCTCTTAGCTGGGACAGCTGTTGCGCTTTATAAAATTGTTTAACATAACATAACATAACAGTGCAAGTGCTCCCTATGGTAAATTGATGTAGGGATTAGTGATTCCATGATTGGTTGGTTTGGTTTACTTGTCAGACCCTAGTACAGTGCACTGAGGGTGCCCAGGGCTTGTAAACCAAAAGCTGCTGGTGGGCTAGCAGCACTGGTTGTGCCACCCACAGAAGCAGCCTGTAAAAGAGTGTCTCGGGTCTGCCATTGCAAAGCCTGTGTGCAGTCTGGTACTGCCATGTTGACTGGGCAAGTGCACCCACTTAGGTATGTTGCAAGAACTGAGGTGCACTCACTATAAATAACAATCTAAGTATAATCTATGAACTTTTTTAGCTATTCTGTGTGGGGTGCTGCACTACGTGCTGGGGTTGGCCAACACCGTCAAAAGTAAATATGGAGATGCAGCCCTAAGTCTGCAAGCAGTGCGCACTGTACGCTGGAAAACTGTATCCCACCGCCACTGTATACAAGTATCCACAGTTAAACTGTTTTATGTAAACCAATAAACCAATATCTTTCTTTTCATAAATTGTTTATCTCAGCAAACATTGCATATAAGTCAAACAATTAGATCATTGTTTCATTGTTCATAGTGTTTGAAAATGTACATACTTATACTCTTTCTTTGTATATTTGCAATTGCTTTTGTGCATTTATACAACGACTTGTTTTATCATTGCGTATATATGCGTAGTGTGAAATCTTCACAATCTAAACTGTTCATCAGTTATTTGCTTTTGAGTTTCGGAGAGTCCGGAGCCCAATGCATTTCGGGAATTGGATTTCCCTTCATCAGGGGCGATCTCCTAATTGCGCTGCAACCTATCTGTAATCACAAGCCTCTAATGAAACTCAATCCGCTTGCACCAAAGACAATCTATCTGCGAAACAATGTTGCGTACTCTTTCCCAACGAACTAAAGGCACGATCTCTATTGCCGATGTCATTAATCTAACAGATTCGGCATGTATCTGCTTTGGAAAGTGTCACGAAACCATGCGCATCCGTCAAAGAGCAAGATTACGGAGCCTCAGAAAAATATCAGCACTTGCAAAAACTCTTGCACATCTTCTTTCTCAACTTGATCTAAAAACCCACTTGCCAGTCCCTAAACCTTCCCTTTTGTGCATATTAGTCACCCCTATGGTAGACCCAAGGGCAGTGTGCCTTGTGGGTAAAAGATAGGACAAGCCCTGAATTGTGTGGCATGTCCTAATAGTGAATTACAGCCATTTTTGTGTTTCCCTATTGCAAGGCTACCTGTTCCCCATAGGCCAGAATGGGCAGTTTGATTATTACATCTTCTAATCCTAACTGACTCAGGGAACTAGGTAGAAATTCGAGTTTAGTATGCCTCAACTCAGAATGATAAAATACATCTTTTAGTGAAGTTGGTTTTAACATTCTGTTTTTAAAAATACCACTTTCAGAAAGTAGGTATTTTCTTGTTCAACCATCCAAGCCTGCCTCTGCTAGGTTGTGTATTCCTTGTCTGGAATTTGAGTGAATGAGGCTGGGGGATTCCAGGAGACAGGGTGAGTCAGCACAGGGCTGAACAGAGAGATCTGCATGCAGATAGGAGGGAGGAGTTGCACCTGGGACCTGAATAGGGCTGTGCCTTCCCTCCACAATGCTGGCTCCACCTCCTGTGTTGCGTCTGATGTCCCTGGCTACACTGTGAAAGGAAAGAAGGAGTCTTGTCAACAAAGTGCTCCAGGACTGACCAGAACTGGTTTGGACCAAGCAAAGGCCTCTCTGCCTTCAGAGAACAAAGGTAAAATGAGTATAAGAGGGTACCCAGACCCCAGAACTTTAGATCACTTTTGGGAAACAAGAAGAAACCTTTGCAGAGGAGAGGAACCAGAGAGACTGAGGAGAGACTATCCCTAAGCGTGAGGGATTGGCCTGCAGTGACAACCAAACTTCACCCACCAGCTCCCCAAGAGTTCTTTGGAAGTGCCTGCAGTTGTGTTGGGCTTTCTGAGGGACTGAGTGTCGCAAGGAGCTGGAAGGGCGACTCACGAAGAAAAAGCGTGCCGCCGCTACTGCTGCTGTCGCTTTGCAATGCAGAAGTGCCTCACATCACCGGAGAAGAGGATCGACGTTGCACCAGACACCGCCGCATCATCGGAGAAGCGTGTCGCCGCCGCAGCCGCTGTCGTGGCATCGCTCAGAAAGCGTGTCATCGCTGCAGCTGTCGCACCGTTGCCGAAGCGCCTCACATCGCCGGAGAAGAGGATCGACGTTGCATCAGACGCCACCACATCACCGGGAAGCATGTCGCAGGGCCTGTCGCAGCTCAGAAGAATCGTTGAGTCGCCGCACGGCCATCGGGCGTGCACGCATCGTGTCCCATCAAGAAGAAGACGCCATTTTTGTTCATTGCACCGGATCTTCAACGCATCACGGCGCTGATGGTCGCATCGCCACGGAAGTGCAGTAAGAAATTGAGGCATCGCCTCCCCACGCTGAGAAGAACCAATGCATCCCCTACACATCAGTAGGGACCTGACGCATCACAGTTCTTGCGTGTAAGGAACCGACGCATCACCTTCCCTACAACACTTTCGTTGTATAGCGTTACGCATCCAAAGGTACCTTGAACTCAAAGTGTCGCATTTTACATCTTAAGAGACCTAAACTAATTCTACCATTTTTAAGTACAGTATTGTGGATTTTTGTTGTTTTTGGTCTTGTGTTAAGTCTATATAAAAATACTTAATTTTATACTACAACTTGTGTGGTGTCCATCTGTAGTGTTGTCACTGGGTTACTGTATGTGTTCACAAATGCTTTACACACTGCATCTGAGATAAGCCTGCCTGCTCGTGCCAAGCTACGAAGGGGGTGAGCATGGGTTATTTTAGGAGTGTACCCCCTTACCCTGACTAGACGCAAGGGTCCCTATTTGGTCAAAGGTGCCTACCTCTGCCAACTAGAGACCCCCAAATCTAACACACCATCACACCACCTCTGCCTCACAGCTTTACCCAACACAAACAGTTACCACCACAACACATCCATCCCTGAAACACTTCACTACAGAGATGCCGAGGCACCCTGGAAGGAGTGCTATAATATTTTAGTGTGCATATAAGATTTTCTGCACAGTGTTGCCTGTTTCTAATTCTGTGAGTTTGGTGATGTCCCCTCCCTCCAAAAAGACCCAGGTGGAAATGACAATGTGATTAGATAACAATATTGTCTATGAAAAAGTGAAATTAGCACACACAGTTTGAAATCGCAATCTGCAAAAGTAAACTGTTAACAACAATATCTGCTAAGTGACTAATGTGTGTTCTCATCCAGTCAAAATTGTATTTCTTACGAACCTAGCCAAGATGTATTTAGTGACATAAGGTAATTTGGAAAGATTTTGGGAAATTTCAATGCGGAAAACATTGCATATAATTGTAATGCTTGTTATTACACATATCCATTAGCTTTATGGACTGTAGCAGTAAAAATGATCTTGTTTGAGCCATAACCTCTAGCTGCTTCTCAGTAACAGTAGATGGATTTTAATCCACTTGGGGGGTCCACTGGCCTGCATGAAAATAGAAGATTAGTCTGGATATGCATATATTAAACGCGGTAAATCAGGCGCTCAGTCAAGGACCGGCCCAACTACCTCAAGCCAACATTCTTTTTTTATGACACTATAGGGCAAACGGCAGCTCTGAGTTCACCACAGAAAAGTGCGCCTAGCCCATCTGTCTGCCTGTCTCCCACACACTCTACCTTTCCTTTTCTACTCGGTATTTACACTCAGCAATTGCGTCTCCCGATGACATTATGGCAAAGGTCCATTAATTACGGCAACCAATTATCCTTTGTTTCTGAGGCATGATTTGGGTAGCGGTTAAGACACCTCTCGGCGCGTCTGCCGCTCGTTTTATCACTCTTTGTATTTGTGCAAATGTCATTACGCTGGCATCTGCACCAAGACCTGTCTTTCCGTTGACCCGTGACGTTTGCTTAACGTAAAACGCCCTTGGAAATTCGCGTGGGATGTTAGGCGCACAGAAATAGAAGGGTCTTCAGTCCAGCGACAGACCCGCTGGCTGAAAAGGCGTATGATAGTCCCTGATAAATGGCATATCCTTGCTGTAGGCGTCACTGGCAGAGGAAGCATCGGGTAACCTAACTACAACTTCTGACCGTCAAGCACATTTCAAATAATTCGTTCTTCGTAGAAACAATTAGAAAGAAAGAAAAAACAACCACCGACCGTATGCCACATGGAAGTTGCGTTTTTTACTGCAAGATGGAAATCGTCTTTTAGATATAAGTAGGGCATGAAAAGGACAACAATACGATTGATTGGAATCGGACCGAAAGAATAGGACCTCTCCCATGGATATCTCACCAGACCAGTGGTTAATTTGTTTCTACTCTGGAGGCAGTTTACACCAGCCCATTTCTCCTGTTAGCGCTGCCTAAAACAGAACCAAGTACTAACCATGAAAGTTGAGGGAGGATGTGGCATAATGGCCAGAGCTTACGACGTCAGAGCTGGGGAACCAGGTCTGAATCTCAGCGTGGGCTCAACATCCTGTGATTGTGGGCAAATCACTTAATGTCCCCCAAAAATGAATGGTCCTTAACTGGTGCTCATGAAAAGCGCCGCTGTTGATGATTAAGGGCCACTGCTGAGCAACTGAAATCACTGACTCAAATTAAGCACTGCACCAGACATTTGTCATTGCAGCCAAATGACACAAAACCCCTGAAAATCATACCAATTAAACATAATCATTAAATAAACTTTCACTTACTAGACAAAACTAAATCCAACTACTTCCAAACTTTGGGGCTGATTCTCAAAGGTAATTTACTCTTGTAAGTAAATTTACACTTTCAAGTAAATTTACTATGTTTTGGTATCACAAGCTGCACTCTTATAGTACCCTGCACTTTTATAGTAATTTATACTGTTGTAGTAAGTCCACCGCTACACAAGGCCAACAATTTGTACTGCAACACCCTTCCATAGAAAATATTGAAAGCAAGGAATTACTACAATAGCGAGAGTTACTACACAAGTGTAAGTTACTACAAACTGCAGTTTGTGAATACCAAAAAGGTGTACATTTACTCAAAAGTGAAAGTTACTACAAATGTGCAGTTTGTGTGAATAGCATTTAGTAGCAGGTTTTGTAGCACTTCGGTAGTACTACAAAACACACTACAAAGTACAGTTTGGGAATCAGGCCCTGAGTTTGTGAATACCAAAAGTAGTAAACTTAGTCCAAAGTGTAAACTTACTCCAAAGTGTAAGCTACCTTTGTGAATCAGACTTACAATCTCCACACTGACCACAACTCTAACGCCTTGCTCATACCTTCCATCCTAATCTCCCCACCACACAAAACTGTCATTGCCTCCACACATTCTGCAAATGACTGCTTTATACTTTTCCTCTTGGAAAACAACAATCTGGGACTCGCAGACTGCCCTTCCCCACTCACTCTTTCACACTTTCTGCGTCTCATATGTACGCATCCACACTCTCTCAGTTCTCTTCTTCTACACCCGTGGTGTTCTCTTCTTCTACATCTGTGGTGGTTATCTCTACTCTGATAGCTGCCACTCCATCATATGTGATTATTTCAAGAGTCAAACCATTAAATATCCAGCTCTCTGATCACAGGTACGTCCCAGTCTTACCTTTCTTTTCAACCACCCCCTTCTATCTGTTGCAGTGGCCTCAAAAAACCTAATGCTGACCCTCCTCACCCTCCAACTGCTCTGTGCTCTCCCAATTTCCTTTCTTCTCCAAGGTACTTGAACGCCTGTGGAGTAATTCATCAATGCATTTATGAGTATGTGTGGTAGCATATTGTAACATAGCATTTGCTTGCATCCATTTCCTTGTCATTCCATTTCCTTGTCGGCCTTTCCCGGTGGACTACAATTTCATATGGATAAGCAATACTATATCGATAATATTTTTATAATAGTGTTGGGCGCAAAGGTAAAGGGTAGTGTAGGAAGGAGTTAAAAGTGAGCGCACAAGGATTAGTGCAAGGGGTTAATGGTAATGGGGATACATGTAAGGATTGAGGGGAAAGGGGTTACGGTTAGATATAAGGGGTTAAGGGGTATGGGTAGGACTTAAAGGTTAAGAGTTAGGGGTAAGGGTTAAGGGGTAAAAGATAAGGGTGAAAAGGCATGGGGTTAGGGATAAGGGATAATAGAGCCAGACTGGGGTCCCAAAGCAGCCCTGGCAATTTATCAGACCAGCCCCGATATGGTGCATAGCGAGCGAGCCTGACCACTACAAGGTGATTGGGTGGTTCTACCCCCAAGAAAATTTGGGGGAAATGGCAAATATTAAGCATTCTTCAACACATTTTTAATTATATATTCAATTGCATCAGTTTTTAAAAGCATTATAAATTATGACCTTACAATGCACCATGATACAGCAATCTTTATTGGGGCTCTTCAATTATTCCCTCACTATCACCCTCCAAGTGTCTCTCGTCTCTCCACAGCCCCTCTCTCACATGTATTTCATTTGGTTTATATCGCCTCTAACATACAATACTGTTCTGTAATCTGCATAGTACACAGCCTATGAGGCAGGCATTTAAAGATCTGAGGTACCTTGGATGAGTCAAAACTGTCACTAGACAAAACTCCGATCAGCACGTATACATTAATCACCAGAGTTATTTTGGCACTTTTATTGTTGCCTGAAATCTGTTGGATATACAAGGAACTCTGCAGTGCTTTTGGAAACGTCTGTACTGATACAAAACCAGCCCCCAGTAACAAAAGCACCCCCCCAACCCTACCAGCCTCCCGGGAACCCCCCAATGGCCGGTACAGCCAGTCCGGCCTTGAGGGATAAGGAGTTTAAGTGTTAGTGGTGAGAAACAGGGGTTGAGAGTAAGGAGACAATGGGGTAAGGTTTCAAAGGGTAAAGGGTTAACGAGTTAATCATAAGGGGCTGTGGTTATGGGTAAGGGGTTAGAGATAAGAGGTTAAGGGGAAGAGTAAGGGTTTAAGAGTAGGGGTAAGGAGTGAAGGGTAAGCAATTATGGTTAAAAGCAAGGAGATTAAGAGACAGGGTAAGGGGTTGAGGGTAAAGTTAAATGGAAGAGGAAAGGGCTAATGGGGGTTAAGGGTAAAAAAGAAGGAGCTATGGGTTAGGGGTAAAGGAGATGGAGTAAAGGATAAGGACATAAGGGGTTAAAGGTAAGGGGGAAGAAGTAAATGGTAAGGCTGAAGGAATACATGTCCACCTTCTCGCTCTAAAAAGAGTCAGTCACCAAATGAAAAACTTTATACAGTGGAAGGTTGTTCCCAGGAGGAAAGGGGAATGAGAAAACAGAATACATAATTCACCTGTGTATTCTAGATGGGTACACTACAACTTGATAAAACACTGTTAAGTTATCAGTCAAAATACGCTATACTTTTTATTATGACAATGAGCTGAACACAATTATTATATCTCCTGCTTTAAGGCCATGGATTAGCTCTCTCTTGATATCGAGCATTGTAAGCAGTTTAGTAATCTTGACGGGTCTCTCTCTTAAAATTCTATAATGATAACTTCCCTATGAAAGAAGCAGATGTTACAATCTCTGGTGTCCCAGAATCTCTTGGTTCTAATACAACGTTCACCTAAGTTTACCAGCATAGCTTTCTTGTATTTTTAAGAGTTTTCATGCTTACTTCCTTTCTTTTGAAATCTTGCTAAATTAAATAATTTTGTCTTCTGTTTGATTCACCATATTGTGCTTATGTTTATCCTGATTACTGTTAATCCTGTTACCTCACAGGTTACAGGTCATGGCACTTTACTTGTATTATCTTTAGCTTTGAGTACTTTAACTCCTGTTGTGTTACAGATCATCATTCTTTACACTTTATTTGGAATGTCTTAAAATTAAGATGATCTACAACAACTTCGACAACCAAGACCTTCTCACCGCTCCAGCCCCCCTCGATGCGACGCCACCCAACCAACCCTGCTCATATGGACCCCACTTACGATAGAAGACACCTTGAAGAACATGAATAGCATCCACTCAGAGGCACCCTCAGACACCTGCCCACACCACATCTTCCACAGAGTCGCCTCTGCCATCGCACCCGAACTACGTTGGGCAATCAACTGCTCCTTAGAGACCGCCACCTTCCCCGACGACTGGAAACACGCCAAAATCAACCCCCTTCTGAAGAAACCCTCCGCAGACCTGACAGACCTTAACCACATCAGCGCGGCGCAGATTCTTGTGCTGTGCTGAACGTTCTAATGAGCCAACGGGCTCATGACGGAACGGTTCCGTCATGAGCACAGGCCAACTGACGCTCATGGCGGAACCGTTCCGTCATGAGCATCGAAGGGGTTAAATACTTCAGGCCCTTCTTCCTGCTTACTTTCACAGCCAAGGTCATTAAAAAGGTTGTCAACACCCAGCTTGCATACTTCATCGAAGCTAACATAGTCCTGGACATCTCCCAATCCGGATTCTGCAGCAACCAGAGCACCAAGACGGCCCTAATCGCTGCCACTGACAACATCTGCTCCCTCCTCGACCAGGACAAAACGGCAGCCCTCATTCTTCTGGACATCTCGGCTGCCTTCAACACCGTCTCCCATCGCACCCTAGCCACCAGACTCTATGATTCCATCTTCCGTGGCATGGCCCTTGACTGGATTTGCTCCTTCCTCACCGGCAGTACTCAGCAGGTCAGACTCCCTCCCAACCTCTTGGAACGGACAGAGACCAACTGTGGAGTGCCCCAGGGCTCCTCCCTCAGCCTCACCCTCTTTATGTCTACATGACCACCCTCACAACCATCGTCATCTATAACAGGCTCAACATTGTCTCCTATTCCGATGACACCCACCTGATACTCTCCCTCACGAATGAACCCAACATCACCAAACACAACTTCCAAGAAGGGATGAAAGCCGTCGCCACCTGGCCAAAGGACAACTGCCTGAAACTAAACTCTGAGAAAACAGAAGTTCATCTTTGGCTCCAACCCCTCTACATGAGACAACTCCTGGTGCCCCCTTACCCTCAGAAATCCCCCCACCCCGGCAGGCCACGCACAAAACCTCTGCATCATACTAGACTCATCGCTCACAATGAACCTCCAGATAAACGCTGTATCCTCGACCTGCTTCAACACCCTCCACCCTCTGCATGCTTCGAAAGACGTTCATATGGATCCCATCCGAATCCAGAAAAACTGTCATGAACGCTCTCATCAGCTGCAAACTGGACTACAACAACACTCTCTATGCAGGTATCAACAAGAAACTCCTTCGCAAACTCCAGACCGCCCAGAACTCCGCAGCCAAACTGACCCTCGACATCCCCTGTCGCAGTCACATCACCCAACACCTCAGCGACCTCCACTGGCTCCCATTTGAAAGAAGAACTTTCAAACTCCTCACCCATGCATACAGTGATCTTCACAACATCAGACCCAAATACCTGAACAGCCGCTTCTCCTTCCAAGCACACAAAAGACACTGTCCCACGCATCTACAAGACCAGAATGGGAGGAAAGTCCTTCTCCTAATTCGCAGCCAAAACCTGGAACAACCTCACCCTCCACCTCCTGCAAGCTACCACATTGTCCCAGTTCAGAAAGGACCTCAAGACCTGGCTCTTCAGATAACCACAGCACTCAACTGAGCTGCCTCCTTTTCCGCCCCACCTTGAGATCCTCACTGGTGGGTAGTTGCGCTTGACCAACTCGGATTGATTTCTTTAGCTTCGAGCGCCGTTACTTCTCTTGCATCACTGGACATTGTTTTTTGTTCCTTACATACTACTACAATGATCTGAGGTATGCATAGGGCTTTATTTGTTTAATTAATCTGATTTATGTTTAGTGCTTTATCTGTTTCTAACCTTCCAAAAATACTTCAGTTCATCTACCAACCTAATTGTGATTTAGTAATGAGAGTCTACCTGCTATCATGACTCCTTAACTGACTTCACTTGAATATTCCATTCCTCAGTTCACTGTCACTCACCTTGTTTCCTTTAGTTTGCAGTTCAAAGTCACAGCAATTTCACATCAGCTCACCGCCAGCGATTGATGCACCAGGTAAGTGTCCACACATTCATCAAAATGTGTTTTCTTCCAACTGCACGACTGACCAGCAAAGGCAATTAAGGAAGTGTGCGGTTTCAATACGAAAACCATCCAAGATGGCCACCAAGATTAGCTGTTCCTGCAAAATCTTGATATGTTTGAGTCATACGGGAACAAGAACCCTCAACCCCAGTTGGTCAGTGCTTTTGATGGTTTGATGTCCACAGTTCTGTTTGAGCCAGCAATGACACATGACAACCTCCAAAGTCATACCCACATTTCAGCCTCCCCATACCTGTTTTGACTGAATCACTAGGACTACCCTTACGCTGTTTCATCTGGCTGAACCAGATTGTTCTTACAGTGGCTTATAGAGGACCCCAAACTTCATCCTGGAGAAAGTTGTGGCGATTAGGTAGGAGATTTCCAAAAATATTCTCAGCTTTATTGGAGGGGCCTGTTACCCAGTTGGTGAAAAATGAATGTCTAGCCATCGGGTAGAATGTCTCTTGGCCTTCACTACAGTGGGCGTTACCACCCAAAGTGGTCGGCAGTGCTGTAAGTGCTGGGGAACTTCCACCACTGTTCCTAGATTGAGGCCCAGAACAGGCCCAGAACAGACGACGAAACCTTGTTTACGTTGGGGAATTTATATTTCATTTTGGACTTTCGTCTTACAATTACTTCAATTTGTGACATTGAGACATCTTTTAAGAATTTTCATTTGTACTTTTGTTTCCATACTATTTCTCTTTGGGCATTGAATAAAGACTTTTACGTTACATCTCAACGTTTATCTTGCTTTGCCCAAGTCCACTCCAAGTTTATTTGCTCTACCTGGATTAACCAACTGTTATTGTTAGTTATCCCTCTTTATGGACTATTTTCTTCCAAACCATACCACCTATTCCCGGACCCCATGTCTTTAGATTTCAGTTTTTTAAATGTCATATATATCTACTCCTAAATCTTACAAGTCTGTTTTCACTGTGTGCAAACTTTGAAAGCTGCTTGTTGATGAATGTGAGTGTGATTACCAGAGGGAACATACCACCTGACTAAGATTGGTCCACACATTCATTAAATTACAGATGAGATATGCTCCATCCTTAGACACGGGCTGAGGAGCTGACATCATAGGACCTGCCAAGGAGAAAATTATTTGATATTGATGACTGTATTTGAGGCCTGATCACTGACATTTTTCTAGCGTGGTGAGGACTTTGTCTCAGCAAGTGCAGACAAGATACATTTATGGCAATCAAAGTTGTACACTTCTCAGGTGTGTCGCTGAGACACTTATGGTAGTGAGGCATAGATAACCTGGATAATAGCGGCGTGTTGAGATGCCAGTTCTGGTTAGGGTTCTGCCACAAGAGGATGTGGTGCTGCTACAGCTGCTGCCTGCAATGCAGCAGAGATGGAAACAATAAAAACAAATGTAGAAGTTGTAAACATTAGTATATTCAATCTTCACTCCATGGGGTGGAGCAGGCTGCTGGTAAGAAACATTTGTAGGCTATGTGCCTTTGTGTGAAAGGGGAGATCTCTGCTGTTTGCGGACAGTGTGATATAAGTTAAGAGTAAAGAGCTTATTGAGACACAGAGGTGTGTTGTTCTTGCCTGGCCTGACATTGGAATTCCCTGGAACAGGCATGGCACATAGCAGATCTTTGTGGAAGCGGCGTGCCAGGGGCATCCCCTCCTAATAGCGAGTCGCAGGGAAATGTACGATTATTTTGCAACTGCAAATGCGGTCGCCAAACAACGGGTAATTACCAATTTCAAATTGGTGGTAAGCCAGTCGCAAATGGGAAGGGTTCTCCAGGGGATCCCTTCCTCTTTGTGCTTGGCAGCAAAAATATTTTTTAAGAGCAGGCCCTAAGAAAATGAAAAGAAAACTTTTCTTTTTTTTCTTTTAAACGCATTCCGTTTTCCATTAAGAAAAACCGGCTGCATTTGAAAAAAAAGAAGGTGCTTTATTCAAAAAGCAAACACAGACATGGTGGTATACTGTTCCCAGCAGGCCACCATCCTTGTGATTGTAGCCCATTCTAGTTGCGACCTGCTTCATCAATATTGATGAGGCAGATCATTTGCGACAATCATTGGGAATCGCTAACTGTGTCTGATACACATTAGTACATTCTGTTTTGCGAGTCGCAAAAAATTGCAATTTGCAACACGCAAAACGGAATGATCATATATCTGGCCCATGAACTCTAGAATCTCTCAATCATCCCTACAACATTTCGGGGTCTCTAAAGATCAGTTATAGCTTCAAGATGCAAATCATAACTCACACAAGTGCAATGGTTATGTCATTCCAAGATGTATTCCAATAAGTGAGCACACCTTACAGTACTGTACTGTGGACAGGACCTTCTTCCAACCCACTGAATCCTGCCAGCCCCCACATGTGGTCATTGGCCAAGAGCAGCCATAGCGTGCTGAATATTGTTTCTATTTTATTCAAAATGTGTGAATCCTTTGCCAGATGTGTGAACCCTGATGCCCACAGGAGTGTTCAGGATTTATGAATTCAGTATAGGATTCTCGAATCTTGTGTAATTGTTTTTTTTTTAACATTATTGCCAGGGGATGGTTCCTTTGGGGCTCCCTGCATGGGTCATGGGGTCAGTGTTGTTTCACCCTGCCCTTCTCTGTTGTTTTTATTCTTTTTCCCTAAAACCCATTCAATGCACCATTTGGGTTAATGGTGGCTACAACAGACATTTTCTGTGTTAGCCAGTTAATCAGAATGCTCAGATTCTGCAATGGATGATAGAAGAAAAAACTCCTTGGTTTAATGATGTGCCTTTATGTTTTTAGCAGGATGCATAAACCACAAAGGATCTGCAAATTACTAGTCCAGATACCTCTAAAATGTAACCACTTGGGGGGCGTGGCCAAGATGGCGGCGGAGTAGGACTCACTTTTCGGTCTCTCCGGCGCCGCGTTTCCAAAGCCTTGTTCAGCGCCCAGCAGGGTGTCCAGCAGCTGGCCAGAAGACTTGGCGGGAGTACCGGCACGCGCCAGGGTGCAGTGCAGCGATTTTTCAGCCACCTGAGACTCTGCCGGGCCCGCGGAAGATTGCGGCCTGCATAGCCCCAGAGTCCCAGGAATTGCGTGCGACCGGGCGGAGCCTAGAGTGCGGCAGGAGGAGCGCCCTGGCGCTGCCGTGCATAGGGGACTTCGGAGGGAGCGAGCGCAGTTGGACACGATCCGGCCGCAACACATCTGGTGGCAACGAGAGAAGTGGCGGACGGCGGTAAGGCCTCTCCCCCTCCTCCTGGCAACCCGTGGAGCAGCGGCCAAGACTGCGGCCTTGCAAGCCTTGATGGGGGCTTGGCGCCGCCAGAGACACCTGGGAGAGCAGCTTGCTGATGGCGAGACCGGCACTTTGAAATTCGGCGCCCGCACTAGGTGAGCCACCCCTGGGTCTGGAGCCATAAGAGGAGCGCCGCAGAAGGGACCGGCGGCTGGTAGCGGGAGGCCCTGGGTGAGGGCCTGACCCGGCACGGACAGCAAGGCGGCCGCCATCTTGAGGCCTACAACGCTCCACCTCAGCAGCTACGAGCGGAAGGCGCAGAGGGGGCCCACAGCACTTGAGGGGCCTGGCGAGGGATTGTCTTGCCTGGAGGCATAGCTACCTGCCCCTCCCAACCGTGCAGTGGTGGGGTGAGTGGCGAGAAAGCGAAGGACGGACACTGCAATGTTGACCCGTTCCATATTAGCGGTAAGGTGACCTGCATCTTAGGGCCTACTTCTCCCTGCCCCTCGACCGCAGTCGAAGCTTCGCAGCAAGAGCCCACAATACCCTGCGTACATGGATTTGGAGCGCGTGTGAGATTGGGGTGGGCCATTCGGACCTCCGGAGGGCGACAGCGAGGCGCTGGGCGAAGACCTGTCACCGGGCAGGGCGCCGATTGCACCGGCCGCTAACGGGGGCCAGGACATGGCGGCACCCAGACTCAGAAAAGACAAACCCCCAAAGGACACAGGGCAAAAAGTCATGCAACAGGCGGCGTCACCAAGCACTGGGAAATACCCGCTCCGCGATGACCCAGAGGGCCCAGCGACCAAAGCTTTCATGCTGGAACTTTTTGCAGCAATCAAAGAAGACATCACGGAGCTGCGCTCTCAGCTTGCGTAAGACCTAAGGGAAATGCGGCGAGATGTAGATGCGGTAGGGGAAAGTGTCGCAACGCTAGAGGAACATGACCTGGGTACCGCGGAGGATGTGTACAGGTTGCATCAGGATGTCCTACGCCTCACGGAGCAAAACCTAGACCTCCAGGCACATGCGGAAGCCATGGAGAACCGGCCTCGCCGAATAACATACGAATACGGGCGGTGCAGTGGAAAGGGGAGGGTACAGATCTGCGAGAGTACGTGGAAGCACGTTTTCGATCCATTCGGAACGATGTAGCACCTCAGGAGATCAAGCTGGACAGAGTACACCGTGTGGGTCTACCGCGAGGCACTAAGGCCCCACCTCCGGACATTCTGGTTTGTGTCCACGACTTCCAGCTCAAGGAGCAAATCCTAAAGATGTCGCGAGGCCTCTCCCCCTTGGAATTTCGAGACCATCGGCCCGTGTTATATCAGGACCTCGCGGCCTCCACCTTGGCCAAGCGCAGTAAGCTTCCGTCCTGTCACCACCTTCCTCAGGGAGAAAGGGGTGCCCTACTCCTGGGGTTACCCATTCAGACTTATCTTTAAATGGAAATCAAAACTCATACAGATCCGATCGCTGGAGGCAGCCTGCGAACTCTTGGGTCTGGGCCTACCTGGAGGGTCGACTGACACTGAGGTTTCCCCTTCTCGGCGACGTCGCCGCTCCCAAGAATGGCAGATGGTCGGCAAGCCTGAGACCGGATTCCACGGTCACCCAGTGCGAAAGGGGGCGGCTGTGGCCTCGGTGGCCCGTGTGACGGAGGAGACAACGGAGGAATGAGCTCTCTCCTCTGTGCATTCACCCTTGGGCTCACTGGATAGTGCCGGGGGGGACCACCTACCTGTGGTTCCAGGAGACGATGTCCCAGGCCGTCGTGGGAGATTAGAGGATGATCGCTTGTTCCATCTATGTGCGTCCTCCTCACCTACTCACCAATCACCTTCGGATGATGGACAATACATATGTTTTGAACTGTTGGAGTTACTATGTTCTTTCTCTCTTTTTTCTTTTTCTTTCTTTTCGGGGGTTCTCTTGGGGAAGTGGGGGCAGGTTCCAGGTCTGGCGGTATGCTTACCAGCGAGCAGGGTACCTCCCACTAATGCAAGCAGAGCGAGGGGGCCCGGCCCCCGCGAATTGTCTCTTGACCCCGACTGAATTGCGGGTCCTCACACTAAACGTGCGGGGGCTTAACAATCCGGTGAAATGGAAGGCGATACTCTCCCTTCTGGAGGCTTCCAAAGTGGACATTTGTCTCCTGCAGGAAACCCACCTGTTGCAGAAGGACTGTGCTAGGATGCGGTCCCGCTGTTTCCCGCATCAATTTTACTCCTCCTCCCCTACTAAAATGGCAGGGGTGGCGATTCTGGTGGCCCAGCGGTCCAAGGGGAAAGTGTTGCAGAAGGGAGCGGAACTGAAAGGGCGGCTGCTTGCATATAGATTCTCCCTGGGGGGTTCCACCTTCACGTTGTGCTCCATTTATGAGCCAAATGACGGCCAAGAGAAGTTCCTTAACACAGCCCTCACAGAGATCGCCACAACACCTGACCGACATATCCTGGTGGGGGGGACTTGAATTTAGTGATGGACACTCTACAAGACAGATCGGGGCAAAGACACTCACAGACTGGAGAGCTCTCAGGGGAGGGGGTGGCCAGGTTGGGAGATATGGGGCTTGTGGATCTATGGCGTAGCCTCCACCCAGGCGAGAAGGGGTACACGTATTACTCTCATACTCACAAAACCTATGCCCGCCTCAACCATTTCCTAGCTTCCACCCCTTTCCGTGCGCTTGTTACAGAAGCTGAGATTGGAGCCGCGTCCCTGTCTGACCACTCACCCGTGTTAGCAGTGTTCGCCCTTCCCCCGACATCTCGCACACCCCGCACTTGGAAATTGCGTGACACACTCCTGCATCGAGCTGAGGTGGTGGGAAAGCTTAAGGGGACTATTAGCGATTACTTAACACATAATAACACCACTGACACCTCACTAGCCACTCGCTGGGCGGCACTCAAGGCAGCCCTTCGGGGGGAACTGATAGCGGTATCGGCTGCCGAGAACTCGGAGCGAGCGCGCAAACGAGAAGAGCTGTCACAAAAGACGGGCAAGCTTGAACGCATGCATCAGCGTACCGGGGCCCCAAGGGTATGGAGACAGCTGCGACAGGTGCGACAGCAACTGGCTGCGTTAGATCAGGACCGGGCAGAATACGCCGCTTTGAGGGTACAACACCTATACTACACTGGGGGGGATCGGTGTGGGAGGCTGCTGGGGTGGGCACTGATGGAGGTGCAACAACGCCAAGCAGTTCAGGAGATTCATACACAAGATCGAGGGGTGGTTACCGAAGACGCGGACATTGCCGAAGCCTTTAGCGATTTTTACACTTTCTTATATGCAGGGGCTCCCCTGGACCCGGCGGAGGGCGCGAGCTTCCTAGAGGCCATTCCCCTTCCGTCCCTAACTTCAAAGCAGGCAGAGTCCCTAGATCGGCCGATACGACCGGAAGAAGTCATTGCAGCCATCTCACGCCTCAAATTAGCCAAAGCGCCCGGACCAGACGGATTTTCCGCAATTTTCTATAAAACGTTCTGTGCGCAGGTGGTGCCGTTGTTGACTGCTCTTTTCAATTCTTTTGAGGAGTCAGGGGCAATCCCAAGGGATCTGCTGGACGCTACCATTTCCATCATCCCCAAACCGGGGAAAGACCGTACACGATGCGAGGCCTATAGGCCTATTTCTTTATTAAATGTGGACCTCAAACTCTACACGAGTATCCTAGCGACCCGGCTGGCGCCACTCAGGCCTTGCTTGATTGATCCGGACCAGGCGGGCTTCATTCCGGAACGCCAAACAGTAGACAATACAAAAAGGGCGTTACATCTTATAGAAAAATCCACGAGAACGGTGGGTGAATATATGTTTCTGGCGATAGACGCCGAGAAGGCATTTGACCGCTTTCATTGGCCTTACCTGGAGCAAGTGCTGGTGAAAGCGTGGCTGGACGTCAAATTCCGCACATGGGCTCTTAATTGTTACTCGTTTCCCACAGCGATGGTTAAAGTCAACGGACGCTCCTCGCCCCGTTTTCCAATCGAGCGGGGCACGAGGCAGGGGTGCCCCTTGTCGCCCCTGCTCTTTGCCTTATACATGGAGCCGCTAGCCCAGAGGCTGCGACTCGACCCAGAGGTGCAAGGCATTAAATTTGGGGCCTACACACATACCATCAGTCTTTATGCCGACAATATTCTCCTGTCACTCTCCTCCCCCAAAACTTCTTTACCGGCTTGCATGGCAGGTCTCGACGCCTTCGCTAGAGTATCGGGCTTTAAAGTCAATATGACCAAGTCAGAAGTGTTAGATCTCTCATTAAACGCACACAGCCGCTCGTGCCTCCAGACTAGCTTTCCATTCCGGTGGTCCCCTATTTGGGAATCCACCTCGCCCCCACATTGCGGGACACCGTCCGGGTCAACTATACACGACTGAGCACCCTTATTCGCAAAGAGCTGAACCGCTGGAAGCACCTGCCGATGTCATGGTTGGGTAAGGTAGCAGCCGTCAAGATGACGATTCTGCCCCAAATTCTTTATTTATTTTGGGCCATCCCGCTTCGGACACCAGATGGCTGGCTCCAACAGACGCAATCCGAACTAGCACACTTCGTTTGGAATGGCAGGAAACCTAGACTAAAACTAAGATTAGCTATGCTGCCACCAGAAAAGGGAGGAGTGGGACTGCTAGACCTCCTCTTGTACTACCAGGCGACGCAACTGAGAACTCTGGTCGAGTAGAGCCGATGGGAGTCGGAGACACACTAGCTGTTTCAAGATCAAGCCATAGCGGGTCGTCCACTCCAGGAGATTCCCTTTCTCCGTAAGCAGCATAGACCCCTAATCTTTGTGCCTCCTTCATTACAAGAGCACCTCTGGAGGTGTGGGACAGCACTAATGCCAAACATGAGTTGACCACTTTCCCCTCCCCGCTAACACCCATAATGTCACTGACCATGTCATGAATGATGTAATATGTGACATCATCAGCAGTGGATTGCGGGTGCGCGATATATAGTTATTGCAACTAACTATATATGCGAATTTCTATGGTTTTGTGCGAGTAAATTAAGGTTTTGTAAATGCTAATTCCTAACTATATATGGTCTATAACCTATGGTTTTTTCAGTGAATTTCAATGGTTTTTTAATAGCAAATATGAAAAGCTGTAAAATGTCAAGTACGTGGTAGGTAAAAACATTTTTGTATTTATGCACGCTGATGTGCTTTGAACGCTGCCCCCCCCTCCTCTTTTCTTTTAGGAGTATTCTCTCTTTGCAGATAGTGAAGGGTAGGTAACGTAAGCCTTTGCCCCCGTTGTAACCCGTCGTGCCTGCTTCCCTCTACATTTGATTGATTGTTATCCAAGCATTTACTGTTTTAGAATTGGGTGCTCTCATGCTGACGCCAGCTTCAATCTGAAACATCCAGAAACACTGTAGACTACCAATTCAATCAGTTCCGGTGGAGCCCCAACGTGACCCGGTAGAGAAGAACTTGCCCTCCCCTCTTTGACTGATTGTTCTTGTTGCCTGTCCCTTCTCTTGTCATTTAACAGAACTTTTTGGACTGCTGAAAGGGGTTGTATTCCGACCGCTGGTTGCTGGAGACATTTTGACTATATTCTGGACCTGCGTTGTCGCGTAATGCGTCATATGACGCGCCGCGTTAGCGCACCCAGAAGTGCTCCGGTGCGCAAGGCGCAGCTTCCCGGAAACGATCCAGAGCACGGCGCGCAGCGCGTAACGTAAGCATAACAGGTCATGTGACTTGTTAATAAAACTTTTCATTGGTTCATTTTACTTTTGTTATTCTAATGATGAAAGGCTTGGTTATATGACCTAAAAATAACGCTTTTCATTGCTTTCGAACAAATGATGAAAGCCCCACCTTTTTTTCTCACTCTGACTTGTAAAGCAAAGGACCCAGATGCATTTACAGTTTATCACTAACAATGTTCCAGGCTAATGTATTTTCCCGGGAAATTTACAACTGTCCTGCAAGTAAAATATTCCTTTTTCGAGAAAAAGGGCGTTTCTTCGTCCCATGAGAGAGCCGTTGAGCAAAAGAGGCTCGGCCTGCTGTCTTAATCGCTGATAGGCATGAATATCAGATTCTTATCGATCACTTTATGTTGCAGGAGTAGAAAACACAACAGCCCTTGACCATTTTTCTTTACTGCGTTCCTGCGTATTATACCTTTTAACAGTCATGTAATTGGACTGCTTTATTTCACTTGCCTTTTACTGATTCGAAAACAGTGGCTATTATTCAAAACTTTACCAATGTAGGTACTACTACCATGTTTTTTTTAAAAAACCTTTATTGTGAAAATGTCAGTATACAAATACGGGCCTATAACCACGTGGGCCGGCCACGGAGCAAACTGGAATCGTATATGATGAGGGCACATTTACACTGTAGAAGAACGTAACGGGCGACCCATTAGATTGAAAGAACTAAGGTGTCTACCATTTGCGGAATCGGTGGACGTACATTTTATAATTAAAGTACGACAGGGCCAGTTACAATAAAATTATCTAGATATACATTTGCGGGCAAGTACCATGGGTGACGTTAATTCGAACTTTCAATAGTACAGTAATCAATAACACATCAGAACTTAATATCAATAGGGATGTCAAAATGTTCAATCAATTCTCGTCCCTGCTCGCCATGTGCTTCAAAACTGCATACGTATCTCGTGATATCAAGGTTGGGCAACCAGTACACAACAAGGAGTTACGAGTCCCATTTATACCGGCGCCATTTTGGGCGCGGCCGGGCAGGTCCAGGATATAGTCAAACATAACAAATGAGGCTGACGTCTCTGAAGCAGTTGACGCACAGCAGGACATAGCAAATAAACATGAAGTCTCTGAAGCTGTTAACTCACTGCAGGACAAAACAAGTGAACCTGAAACCTCTGGAATAATTGTCGCTCAGAAGAACAACACACAAAACTCTGTAGTGTCTGAGTAAAGTAAAACAGAGAAGGGCACTGTAGTTTCAGACACACTTAACACTAATGACTTAACAAAGATATCGTCTGTCTATGAAGCAGCTGTCATGTTCACAGAATTGACAAAGAAGTGTGCAGACACCAATGCTATTAAGAAACACAAGGAAATCCCTAACGCATCTGCATTCTCGGAAGAGGTTGACACAGATGACATCTTAAGGAACAAAGAAAGACAAATTAAGGATGAGGAAGTTGTCACTTTAGTTTTTTCATCAGCTAGCGACAGCAACAAACACATTGTAATGGAGATTAGAGAGGCTACGGATGGGTGAATTAATTATCAAAAGAAATGGCGACTCCCCCCTTTAGCAGATTAGCTAAATCTTTGCCTAATTTGGGCATAAAAGTTATATTATTGGAAGTAGATGGTTATAGTTCTGGTTAATTTCCATTCAGAGTGTCCTACACAGCACCACTCTAGGTAAACACTACTTTATGTAAAACCTGAGACATAGCACTCTTTGGAATGTTTGTGATCTTTCCTGTTAAGTTGCATCATAAGTTATTTTAACCATTCCATATAAAGTCATGCATAAAAATGAATACACAGACACAAATAACATGTGTATCCAAAAACAAAATACAGATTTCGGCCTTATTTATTGCCTCTAGTTTTCAAAGGCAAATTTCTGTGGAAAACATGCACATTAAGGGTTGCCTTTCCTTAAACCTTTGTTTTTAAAAAAAATTGGAAGAAACAAAAAGTCTTCCCTTCCATAAATAACCCAAGACTTTTATTTTGTTATGGCAAGGGAACGAAATAGAGAATAAACTATAGTTGGTCACCATGGGGTTTAAAGAAGGGATGGTTCTTCACCAGATTAGATATTTACCCAGACCCTCATTCTCCAATGTGATGAACTAGGCTAAAATTCTTCTGGTGCCTGCACCCTGTCACAGAATATCACCCCAAAACATGGAAGCGCCCAAACACCAGATTGAGTTGAACCCCACAGTAAGCCTTATTTCTTCAGGGCCTCAGAATTTCTTTTGCTTTGCTCATGGAAATTGTGGGATATAGGAGAGATAAGGTGTCACCATTAAGAAAGGGTAGTATTTAAATTTGCATATCAATTATGTTTAACCTTTTAGACATATGATATGCTAGCTTGAACTTATGCTTTACATTTGAAGCCGAATTCAACAGCTTAAGTAAGTAGGTTTTCGTAGTTGTAACTTTAAAGGGTGATCTAGCAAGCTGTAAAGATTTTCTAAAACAGTGGAGCGTATTTAGTTTTTTAATGTACATGTTTATGAAACGATTACACAAATGAAACATTTGTGAGTTTTAAATTTCCGGAGAAGTATAATTCACCAATAGTTTTCTCTGTAGATGTTTTTCCATTAACAATCCCAGTTCCATCATCCGCCCAGGATATCACTACTGTTCCCCATGTCATAAAACCTTAGGATGTTCAATAACTGAAACAGCTAATATGGGTTTACTTACAGGGGACATCTTTTGTTCTGTTTTGTAAAGTAAAACTATTGTGAACGCAAGTATTATACACAGTAAGTGTTTAATATAGCATTTGTCAGTCATTGGTTAAGCAGCTAGGACCTGTTCACTCTTGACACCCCAGGTGCTGTGTATGTTGCACTATAGTGCTGCATCGGGTACATTGTTCTATTTTTTTCTACAGCACCCTCAGTGCATGAACAACTATAGCAAGAGTAGAAAATATGATCATTGCCTTTTAGTTTAGACTTCATTTTATGTGTTTTGATTGCAAATTGGAGACAGTTTTCATTGATATGCTTTGGCACCAATGTTCTACTTTTTTATTAAAGTTTTTTTGCTGAGAAAAAAAAAAAATGTCTCCACCAACCAGCGATCGGACCAGAACCATTTTCGGCAGTCCAAAAATGTTCCGTTAAATGACAACAGAAGAAATAGGCAACAAGAGCAATCAGTCAAAAGAGGGGACGCTTTCGTGAATGGGGCCCATGCCCTAGCAGGCAAGCGTTCGAGTTCCAAGGTGTCCCAGGGCCATTTTAGTGGACCAGGCCCAAATCCAAAGAGCTGGCCACCATTTTGAGAGTCCTGTTGCAGCCGGCTATCGCTGCACCACAAGAGTAACCGCAATTCAGCTAGATGGCGGGTGAGTCACTGTACCGCAAGAGCGGGCGGAACTCAGCTGGAAGGCGAGTCAAACGCTAAGAGGCACCCCACTGCAGATGAGGTGCCTCCACCTGGGGAAGAGGGAGAGGCCCGTTTGCGCTGCCTCCCCCCCCCCCTCCGGGCACCCCACGCAGTCTTTCGGCGCAGCATTGTAGGATGGCCACACCAGTGAAACTTGCTGGACACCACCTCGGTGCCATCCGGATCTCAGCGCGTTCGAGTCACTGTACCGCAAGAGTGGGAGAAACTCAGCTGGACACGCCGTCTTTCGGCGCAGCATTGTAGGTTGGCCACACCAGTGCGGCAACTTGCTGGACACCACCTCGGTGCCATCCGGATCTCGTCACGTTGTGCTGCCTTCGGCGTACTGTAGCAGCAAGAGTGACCGCAACTCAGCTAGACACGCCGTCTTTCGGCGCAGCATTGTAGGATGGCCACACCAGTGCGGCAACTTGCTGGACACCACCTCGGTGCCATCCGGATCTCGTCGCGTTGTGCTGCCTTCGGCCTACTGTAGCAGCAAGTGCGGGCGCAACTCGGGTGGAAGGCGCGTGAAACGCTAAGGGGCGCCGCACTGCACATGAGGTGCCTCCACCTGGGGAGGCGGAAGAAGGCCGTTCGCGCCGCCTCCCCCCGGGCACCCCACGCCGTCTTTCGGCGCAGCATTGTAGGATGGCCACACCAGTGCAACTTGCTGGACACCACCTCGGTGCCATCCGGATCTCGGCGCGTTGTGCTGCCTTCGGCCTATTCGCACATCGGTCCGCTACTGACGCCGCCTCATGGGCCAACGGGTTTTGTATGCTTTTTATAACCCAAAGCCGCATAACAGGTCATGTGACTTGTTTATAAAACTTTTCATTGGTTCATTTTACTTTTGGTTTCCTAATGATGGAAGGCTTGATCATATGACCTAAAAATAACACTTTTCATTGGATTAAAACATTTTTTTTTCCCAAACGATGAAAGACCCACCTTTTTTTTTCTCACTCAGCAATCAAAAAAGGTTCCGTTAGATGACAACAGAGGGGACAGGCAACAAGAATCATCACTCAAAAAAGGGGAGGGCAAGTTCTTCCCTACCGGGTCACGTTGGGGCTCCACCGGAACTCATCGAATTGATAGTCTACAGTGTTTCTGGATGTTTCAGACTGAAGCTGGCATCAGCGTGAGAGCACCACCATCTCGTAGCTCCGTCATGGCCATTCCGCAAGCAATCATGGCAGCCGCTCCCCACCGGAAGCCTGCGGGAGTCGGGGGCCCCCAAGACTTTTGTAGAATCTTCAAGGCTGAGGGGACGCTTTCGAGAATGGAGCCCAAGCCCTAGCAGACAAGCGTCCGAGTTCCAAGGTGTCCCAGGGCCATTTTAGTGGACCAGGCCCAAATCCGAAGAGCCGGCCGCCATTTTAAGAGTCCTGTGGCAGCCGCCTATCGCTGCACCGCAAGAGTGGGAGCAACTCAACTACATGGTGAGCGAGACGCTGTAGCCGCAAGAGCGGGCGGTAAACAGCTGAATGGCGGAAGAGGCACAGTGTAGCAAAAGCGGGCGGAATGGCAACTGAAACGGTAAAGGGGCGCCCCACTACAGCAGACGAGCCTCCACCTGGGGAGGCCCATTCACGCCGCCTCCCCCCCCCCCGGGGCGCCCCACGCCGTTTTTCGGAGCAGCATTGTAGGATACCAAAACCAGTGCGGCAACTTACTGGACATCACCTGGGTGCCGTCCTGATCTCAGCGCGTTCTGCTGCTTTGGGACTATTCGCACAACAGACCGCTACTGACGAGGCACAGTGCAGCAAAAGCGGGCGGAAAACCGCTGAATGGCAAGTGAAACGCTAAAGGGGCGCCCCACTACAACAGACGAGCCTCCACCTGGGGAGGCCCGTTCACGCCTGCCTCCCCCCCCACCCCACCCCCCCCGGGGTGCCCCACGCCGTTTTTCGGAGCAGCATTGTAGGATACCAACACCAGTGCGGAACCCAGGTGACATCACCTGGGTGCCGTCCAGAACTCAGCACGTTGTGCTGCCTTGGGACTATTCGCACAACAGACCGCTACTGACCATTGTTGCTTCTGTTTTAATAAAAAAAAATGTAAGGTGTTTATTGTTTTTGTTGCGATGTATATATTTATAAGTTATTAAAGTGTTATAATCCTACTACTTTGTTGGCGTGCTATATATTTTTAATGTTTCAAAAAAGGGGGTGGTGATGGACAGAGTATCTGAATTAAACAGAACACTCATACCCAGTCAACAGATCAGGGCTTGATCCATCACCGTTTTTTAGCTCACTGCACCATCCCAGCTCAGAACCTGGCTATATGCAAATTAGTCTGTCCCTGGCCCAGTGCATCATGGGAACAGGGCAGACCAAACTACCAAGCCAATTCTTATACTGGGAAGGAAACAAGCTTCCGGGGACCGGTTTCTGGCATTACAGCCGTCTTCGGCCCGGCTTGCTTGAATCCTGATGGTGCAATGAGCAAGGGACTCACATCTGAGTATACCCTTCCACGCTTATGGTGGACAAAACGATTCAAAAAAGGGGGTGGTGATGGACAGAGTATCTGAATTAAACAGAACACTCATACCCAGTCAACAGATCAGGGCTTGATCCATCACTGTTTTTTTAGCTCACTGCACCATCCCAGCTCAGAACCTGGCTATATGCAAATTAGTCTGTCCCTGGCCCAGTGCATCATGGGAACAGGGCAGACCAAACTACCAAGCCAGTTCTTATACTGGGAAGGAAACAAGCTTCCGGGGACCGGTTTCTGGCATTACAGCCGTCTTCGGCCCGGCTTGCTTGAATCCTGATGGTGCAATGAGCAAGGGACTCACATCTGAGTATACCCTTCCACGCTTATGGTGGACAAAACGATTCAAAAAAGGGGGTGGTGATGGACAGAGTATCTGAATTAAACAGAACACTCATACCCAGTCAACAGATCAGGGCTTGATCCATCACTGTTTTTTTAGCTCACTGCACCATCCCAGCTCAGAACCTGGCTATATGCAAATTAGTCTGTCCCTGGCCCAGTGCATCATGGGAACAGGGCAGACCAAACTACCAAGCCAATTCTTATACTGGGAAGGAAACAAGCTTCCGGGGACCGGTTTCTGGCATTACAGCCGTCTTCGGCCCGGCTTGCTTGAATCCTGATGGTGCAATGAGCAAGGGACTCACATCTGAGTATACCCTTCCACGCTTATGGTGGACAAAACGATTCAAAAAAGGGGGTGGTGATGGACAGAGTATCTGAATTAAACAGAACACTCATACCCAGTCAACAGATCAGGGCTTGATCCATCACCGTTTTTTAGCTCACTGCACCATCCCAGCTCAGAACCTGGCTATATGCAAATTAGTCTGTCCCTGGCCCAGTGCATCATGGGAACAGGGCAGACCAAACTACCAAGCCAATTCTTATACTGGGAAGGAAACAAGCTTCCGGGGACCGGTTTCTGGCATTACAGCCGTCTTCGGCCCGGCTTGCTTGAATCCTGATGGTGCAATGAGCAAGGGACTCACATCTGAGTATACCCTTCCACGCTTATGGTGGACAAAACGATTCAAAAAAGGGGGTGGTGATGGACAGAGTATCTGAATTAAACAGAACACTCATACCCAGTCAACAGATCAGGGCTTGATCCATCACCGTATTTTAGCTCACTGCACCATCCCAGCTCAGAACCTGGCTATATGCAAATTAGTCTGTCCCTGGCCCAGTGCATCATGGGAACAGGGCAGACCAAACTACCAAGCCAATTCTTCACCAGAAAGGAGACAAGCTACCGGGGACCGGTTTCTGGCATTTCAGCCGTCTTCGGCCCGGCTTGCTTGAATCCTGATGGAGCAGTGAGAAAGGGACTCATGTCTGAGTACAGGATGGTTATCAGATAGTAGGAACGCGTGTGGTGTGACGGATCTCATCGGGTGGGGGCCTTGATCTACTGTAACTCCTTTGAAGAGGGGTGATTCTTTACAGTTGAGGCCATAAACTACATCCGCAGGGCTACGTGATAGCCTGGGACCGGCCTGGACAATCAGACACAAAGGAAGAGGAATGTCAGAGGGTGCCGTAGTGAATAGGGTGAAAGGGTGGTGTCGGGCGGGCACAGGGTGTGATTCTCAGGGAAGAGCAGCGCAGATGGGGGGAGGTTTATGGCCCATGCATAAGACAGAGAGCGGGGGTGACCAGTGCGTGGGGGAGATGCTTGCGAGGGTGGGGAGCCATGCTGAGGATCGGCGGAGTGCAGAGAGTGGGTCTGGTCAAGGAGTCTAAAATGGCTGCCGTGCACGACAAAAGTGTGACATTGGAAAAAAAGCAAGACGGCGCAGACAATGTTTATCAATACGAATTAATTTATAACAATTATTTTTAACAATATATTTACTCGCAGTGTCAAAATGGCAGTCAACACTTCCTGATTTCCTTCGAATCGAACGTTAACAGACGTCACGCAGCAACAAAAAAAAAACGCTCATGCGCAGCCGCTGGAAGACAAGTATCAACATATATGAGCCTCCTCAGCCACCCTCAGAAAACATAGGGGGTCAGGATACGTCTCCCGTACCCCCTTATACCCATTGCTCACATTGTTTTTCCTCCATCTTGTAATTTAATTAAATCGAAACACAAAATGGCGAATTCCCGTTTCGCTTCCCGGTTCACTACCCGGTTCGCGAACCGGAAAGCGCTTCTACCGCAAAAAAATCTATATTTTTTTATTTGCCCCACGGGACCCTTTAATAACCCCAACATCATTCCTAGGGGGTCAAGAAGGGTCTACCTTGCCCCCTTTCATTAAATTCCCCCTTCGTTTTTCTCCTCCTCTTGTCTCTCGATCCTACCGAGAGACAAGATGGCGGCCGCTCCGGACTGTTTAGAATGTTGACAGACACCGGAGAGCCAATCAGCTTCGCTTCGCAAAGCTCCGTTATGCGAAAAGTACGCGAACTGGAGCGCTATCCGGGACGCTGTCACAGATATATCTGTTTTTTTAAACGTTAATTTCTCAAAATCCACTGGAGCACATATATTGAGACCCAGCAAAGGCACATCGGGCTAACAGTCCCTACAATTTTGCCAAGTTTCGTGTAAATCCATTCAGCCGTTCGAGCTAAAAGTGAGGCCAAACGCCCTATGGAAAAATGAATGGGAAAAACGCGTTATGGGACCCCCCTTTTTTCACACCCCCCCTTGACGAACCCCCCCCAAATTTTCAGGGGCTGATTGGAAACAAAAGGTGCCATTTTCCTGAAAATTTCAGCCGCTTCCGTCCACAAACGCCAAAGTTATTAGACATAGAATTAGCAAAAGTTCCATAGAGAAAAAATCCTAACTATATATACCTACTGGCGACCGCCAGTAGGTATATATAGTTATATTGCGCATAATCAAAGCTTTATTTAAATCACAAACGTTAGTAATATGCTAGAAACCAATGTTAGCATTTACTGGGACCGAATTAAGTAGGACAGCCCTTAAAGTGTACAGTAATTCACAACGTGTCGTTTACTGCTAACACCTTCCAATATGGTGTAATGATTTGTTGTCCCTTGTTTGTTTCGCCCACTGATCACATGTGAACGCTATTAAAAACATGGCGCATACCGTCAATGTTTGTGACATTGAGGAAGGCGGAGCGCCGAAACGCGTCTGTTGCAAACCAGAAAATAAATTAACTGAAAACGACCCCCGGAGTGCGTGGTTTCTTTCCTTCGTGCAAAGTCTGGTGGAAACCGTGAGCCGGATACAATGCGGGTCCTGCGACCGCATCACGCACCCGTCTGCGAGTGCTCCTGAATACTTGCAGGGACTCGAGCTGGATATATATATATATATATATATATATATATATATATATATATATATATATATATATATATATATATATATATATATATATATATATATTCACAGAAAAAACCATAGGTTATAGTGGATATATAGTTAGGAATTTGCATTTACAAAACCTTGAAAATTCAATGAAAAAACCATAGGTTATAGGCCATATATAGTTAGGAATTAGCATTTACAAAACCTTATTTTACTCGCATAAAACCATTGAAATTCCATATATAGTTAGCTAACTATAAGCGCTAACTATATATCGCGCACCCGCAATCCACTGCTGATGATGTCACATATTACATCATTCATGACATGGTCAGTGACATCACTGATGACATCACTGATCACAACATCCAGTGATTGTATGTGTCTGTAAAGTTTAAATATGTTTCACATATTGAAGAATGAGTGGATGTATAAGTGTCTGGATGAAGAATTTAGTAGGTGCATGACTGACTGTATGAGTGAGTGATTAAATGTGTCTCACTGAGTACATGGGTTAGTGACTAAACTGTCTTAATTCGTGCATCAGTATGTTTGATGTTGTGTAAGCTGCTGCATGTGTTGATCAGTAGCTATAAGAGTGGCCATATGGGTTATTGATTGGTTGCCCAAATATTTGAATGGGAGGCTGAGTGTGTGTGTGGGTGGCTGGGAGGTGCGTGACTCTGTGCATAGATGTGTAAGCAGTTGATTCACTAGGAGTATGAGTTCAAGAGTGCATGTGGAAACAGCTATATGGGCGGTTGACTGTGCATGGGTGTGTTGGTGAGTGAATGGATTTCTCATTGCTACATGTGCAAGTAAGTACGTATGTAAAACACAATACATGTGAGAGTTGAGATATATAAATAACTGAACATAAGAGCCAGTGAATGTGTGAGTGGCTGTATCGATCACTGTGAGCTTGTATCAGGGATTATATAAGAGAGTAAATATGTGTTATTATATGTTTGAATAAGTAAGATGTGTATAACTGTATAGTTGAGGTAATGGAGGTGTGATTGATTCTTTGCATGACTGACTAGGTGTGTGAGTAACTCCATGGATGAGTGACAGTCTGTGAGTGTCTGTTTATACTGAGTGTATGTAAGGTTATATTAGAGTCTGAAGAGATTCATTGTATTATCACATGAGTGATGTGATCAGTGATGACAAATGAGATGTCATCAGTGATGTCATTTGAGTTGTCATCAGTGATGTCATTTGAGATGTCATCATTGATATCATTTGAGTTGTCATCAGTGATGTCATTTGAGATGTCATCAGTGATGTCATCAGTGATGTCACTGACCATGTCATGAATGATGTAATATGTGACATCATCAGCAGTGGATTGCGGGTGCGCGATATATAGTTAGCGCTTATAGTTAGCTAACTATATATGGAATTTCAATGGTTTTATGCGAGTAAAATAAGGTTTTGTAAATGCTAATTCCTAACTATATATGGCCTATAACCTATGGTTTTTTCATTGAATTTTCAAGGTTTTGTAAATGCAAATTCCTAACTATATATCCACTATAACCTATGGTTTTTTCTGTGAATTTCATTGGTTTTTTAATAGCAAATATGAAAAGCTTTAAAATGTCAAGTACGTGATAGATAAAAACATTTTCGTATTTATGCACGCTGATGTGCTTTGAACGCTGCCCCCCCCCTCCCCTCCGTTGTAATCCGTCGTACCTCCTTGTCTCTCCATTTGATTGATTGTTGTCCAAGCATTTACTGTTTTAGAATTGGTTCTCTTTGGATCATTCTCTATTTACAAACAAGCACAAAGTCGCAATACTCTGTTTAGTCTTTGCAGATAGTGAAAAATCGTGTAAAAAAAATAAAAGTAATCGAGCAAAATCAGTAGGCCACTAATTGGATCTCTTTTTGACCTCGCTAAAATAGAAATATTAGGAACAACCCTTCTTGAGAAATACGAAAATAGTGACATGAACTGAGCTCCACACCATGAGGGCTGCAAGACAGCTCGGCTCCATCACCCATCCCGCACAAAATAATGACAAACCCTATGCAAATATTAAAAATATAGACAACACACCAGCAAAGAAACAGGGTAAAACATTTTATTAAAAAACTATTTACATAACGTTGGTTTATAAGATGATGTCAGTAGTGGACCGATGTGTGAATAGATCGAAAACAGCACAAGGCTCCAAGATCCGGATAGCAAGCTCCTGGATGTTGGGTGCCATAGTTTAGAGTTCTGAATTTCAGCCTTTTTCAATGCCTGTGCTTTGTTGAATCAAAATGGCGGCTTGACACAAAGCTGACTCAAGCGTTGCTACTGATGCTATGCAGACCAAAACTGGTTTTCAGTTTGTACATTTTTCTAGATTTTTCAATCCAAGTTTGGTTGACTTTGTAGAACGATGGCTTCAGATTTTCAACATACGGTGTGGTGGCGCTGACTGGGAGGGGGCGCTTCGCTCCTGCCCCCTCCCCAAGTAAGATTTTCATACGTGAAAGTACGTTAATGGTTTTGGTCCCTGAGATGCTTCGATGTCACTACCATTCTCAAATAGCATAAGTTCTAGATGTTGGGTGCCATAGTTAAGAGTTCTGAGCAGCGCTTGTAACACTGTCTGAAGCTTATTTCCACCTACTGCAGCTTCACTATTCTCAAAGTAAGTGAGTGTCGTTTGTGGACCTGACTGCATTAGAAAACAATGTGATATGTTACCTTCCTAAACAGCTTGACGGAGGCCCCTGAGGGACGCTGTGATGGCCATGGACTCGGAGAAGACGCTTGGCTCCGACACCCTCCCCAAGTCTTATAGCACTGGTGTAGCCTGAGATCGCCCCCGACATAGGCGGCCGGCTCCCGGCGGTACTTTTTGCCTTTTGATGACTCTTCAATTCTGGACCTTGTCCCACAATCCGTTTGACCTGAAGACAAGCTGTAGTGGGGCGCCCCTTTATCGTTTTAGTTGCCATTCCGCCCGCTTTTGCTACACTGTGCCTCTTCCGCCATTCAGCTGTTTTCCGCCCGCTCTTGCGACTACAGCGTCTCGCTCACCATGTAGTTGAGATGCGCCCGCTCTTGCGGTGCAGCGATAGGCGGCTGCCACAGGACTCTCAAAATGGCGGCCGGCTCTTCGGTTTTGGGCCTGGTCCACTGAAATGGCCCTGGGACACCTTGGAACTCGGACGCTTGTCTGCTAGGGCTTGGGTCCCATTCTCGAAAAGCGTCCCCTCAGCCGTGAAGATTCTACAAAAGTCTTGGGGGCCTCCGACTCCCGCAGGCTTCTGGTGGGGAGCGGCTGCCATGATTGCTCGTGGAATGGCCACGACGGAGCTACGAGATGGTAGTGGTCTCATGCTGACGCCAGCTTTAGTGTGAAACATCCAGAAACACTGTAGACTACCAATTCGATCAGTTCCGGTAGCGCCCCAACATGACCCGGAAGAGAAGAACTTGCCCTCCCCTCTTTGACTGATGGTTCTTGTTGCCTGTCCCCTCTGTTGTCATTTAACAGAACTTTTTGGACTGCTGAAAGGGGTTGTGTTCTGAACGCTGGTTGGTGGAGACATTTAGACTATATTCTTGACCTACGTTGTCGCGTAATGCGTTTTATGACACGCCGCGTTAGCGCACCCGGAAGTGATCCGAGGCGCGGCGCGCAGCGCGTAACGTAAGCATAACAGGTCATGTGACTTGTTAATAAAACTTTTCATTGGTTCATTTTACTTTTGTTAATTTAATGATGAAAAGCTTGGTCTTATGACCTAAAAATTACGCTTTTTATTATTTTCGAACAATATTTTTTTTTCAAACATATGTTATAATATTCCAGGCTAATGTACTTTCCCGGAAAATTTACAACTGTCTTGCAAGTAAAATATATTCCTTTTTCGAGAAAAAGGGCGTTTCTTCCTTCCATGACGGAGCCGTTGAGTAAAAGAGATTCGGCCTGCTGTCTTAGTCGCCGATACGCCTGATTATCAGATTCTTATCGATCACTTTATGTTGCAGACATGAAAAACACAACTGCCCTTGACCATTTATCTTTACTGCGTTCCTACATATTATACCTTTTATCCGTCATGTAATTGGACTGCTTTATTTCACTTGCCTTTTACTGATTCCAAAACAGTCACTAAAAGTAAAAACTTTACAAATGAAAATACTACTACCGTGTTTTGTTTTAAAAACCTTTATTGTGAAAATGTCAGTATACAAATACGGGCCTATAACCACGTGGGCCGGCCACGGAGCAAACTCAAATCGTATATGATGAGGAGACATTTACACTGTAGAAGAACGTAACGAGCGGGCCATTAGGTGACAAGAACAAAGGTGTCTAACAGTTGCGGAATCGGTGGACGTACATTTTGTAATTAAAATACGACAGGGCCACTTACAATAACATTTTCTAGATATACATTTGCGGGCAAAGAGTTACGAGTCCCATTTATACCGGCGCCATTTTGGGCGAGGCCGGGCAGGTCCAAGATATAGTCAAAATGTCTCCACCAACCATCGGCCAGACCAGAACCCCTTTCGGCCCTTTATGTTACAAGATGGTGTCTTCTATTCAGAAAATATTGGTGGCAGCATTTTGAAAGGAAACAGAAACAGCCGTTCTCCTAGTGAGTTTCACATTGTTACATTTAGGAAGAATGTTGAAGAGTAGTATGTGGAAAATCTGAAGCCATTTTTCTACAAACTCTCAATCAGACTTAGATGGAAAAAAAACCTGAAGAATGTACAAACTGAAAACCAATTTTTGTCTGTATAGCACCAACAGTAACGCTTGAGTCAGCTTTGTGTCAAGCCGCCATTTTCATTCAATCAATAGCGTCCCCCTGCACACATTCAGGGACCTGGTCGTGTCTTTAGATGAAACGCATTGTAGGAAAAGAAGCAGAAAGGAAAAGGAAAAAATTTCCGCCGGACCTAGTGAAGCTGCAGCAGGTGCAAATAAGCTTCAGACAGTCTTACAAGCACTGCTCAGAACTCTCAACTGAGGCACTCAACATCCAGGACTTGCCATTCGGATCTTAGCGCCTTGTATTTTTGTTTTGTTCTTGATGGAGGGGAAACAACAAAAAACAGGCATTGAAAACGGCTCAACTGGAGCAAAAAAAAAATTACTTCTTGGGTGCATTAGGGCATTTATGATTTTCGAATGCCGTATTCATCAGGTTGATGCTCATGTTGCCATAGGACAGCATAGCACCACAGTGTATACAAGTTAACTTCATATGTTCAGATGAGGCAGGTGGCATATTTAGCATTCACCTTCTTTGATCCAGGAGGGATGGAGAAAAACTGCCAGATGAAACTTGAAACTTGGCCATCCAGATCTCGGCACATCGGTCCGCTACTGACAGTGACCGCAACTCAGCTGGACACGCCGTCTTTCGGCGCAGCATTGTAGGATGGCCACACCAGTGCGGCAATTTGCTGGACACCACATCGGTGCCATCCGCATCTCGACGCGTTGTGCTCCCTTCGGCCTATTCGCACATCGGTCCGCTACTGACAGTGACCGCAACTCAGCTGGACACGCCGTCTTTCGGCGCAGCATTGTAGGATGGCCACACCAGTGCGGCAATTTGCTGGACACCACCTCGGTGCCATCCAGATCTCGGCGCGTTCATTCATTCAATAGCGTCCCCCTGCACACATTCAGGGACCTGGTCGTGTCTTCAGAAGAAACGCATTGTAGGAAAAGAAGCACAAAGGAAAAGGCAACAAGTTCCGCCGGACCTAGTGAAGCTGCAGCAGGTGCAAATAAGCTTCAGACAGTTCTACAAGCACTTCTCAGAAATCTCAACTGAGGCACTCAACATCCAGGACTTGCCATTCGGATCTTGGCGCCTTGTGCTGGTTCCGACCTATTCACACATCGGTCCGCTACTGACATCACCTCATAAGCCAACGGGGCACCCCACGCCGACTTCCGGCGCAGCATTGTAGGATGGCCACACCAGTGCAGCCACTTGCTGGACACCACCTCGGTGCCATCCGGATCTCAGCGCGTTCGAGTCACTGTGCCGGAAGAGTAACCGGAACTCAGCTGAACACGCCGTCTTTCGGCGCAGCATTGTAGGATGGCCACACCAGTACGGCAATTTCCTGGACACCACCTCGGCGCCATCCGGATCTCGGCGCGTTCGAGTCACTGTACCGCAACAGTGACCGCAATTCAGCTGGACACGCCGTCTTTCGGCGCAGCATTGTAGGATGGCCACACCAGTGCGGCAATTTGCTGGACACCACCTCGGTGCCATCCGGATCTCGGCGCGTTGTGCTGCCTTCGGCCTATTCGCACATCGGTCCGCTACTGACGCCGCCTCACGTGCCAACGGATTTTCTACGCTTTTTGTAGCCCTATGTCGCATAACAGGTCATGTGACTTGTTTATAAAACTTTTCATTGGTTCATTTTACTTTTGGTTTCCTAAAGATGGAAGGCTTGGTCATATGACCTAAAAATAACACTTTTCATTGGTTTAGAACATTTTTTTTTCCCAAACGATGAAAGCCCCACCTTGTTTCTGGATCATTCAGACTGAAGCTGGCGTCAGCATGAGAGCACCACCATCTCGTGGCTCCGTCGTGGTCATTCCGCGAGCAATCATGGCAGCCGCTCCCCACCGGAAGCCTGCGGGAGTCGGGGGCCCCCAAGACTTTTATACAATCTTCACGGCTGAGGGGACGCTTTTCGAGAATGGAGCCCAAGCCCTAGCAGGCAAGCGTCCGACTTCCAAGGTGTCCCAGGGCCATTTCAGTGGACCAGGCCCAAAACCGAAGAGCCGTCCGCCATTTTGACAGCCATGTGGCAGCCGCCTATCGCTGCACTGCAAGAGTGGGAGCAACTCCACAACATGGTGAGCGAGACGCTGTGGCCGCAAGAGCGAGCGCAACTCAGCTAGATGGCCGCCACCTGGGGAGACCCGTTCACGCCGCCTCCCCCCCCCCCCCCCCCGGGCCGCCGCACGCCAATTTTCGGAGCAGCATTGTAGGATACCAAAACCAGTGCGGCAGTTTACTGGACATCACCTGGGTGCCTGTCGTACATGTTGTGTCAGCCATGTGACACTGGACACAGACCGCTACTGACGAGGCCTCCCCACGCACCACCCGGGACGCCCCACGCTGTTTTTCTGTGCTGCATTGTAGGATCCCTAAACCAGTGCGGCACCCAGGCGACATCACCTGGGTGCCGTCCAGAACTCTGCACGTTGTGCTGCCTTGGGACTATTCGCACAACAGACCGCTACTGACGAGGCCTCCCCCCGCCCCACCCGGGACGCCCCACGCCAATTTTCGGAGCAGCATTGTAGGATCCCTAAACCAGTGCGGCACCCAGGCGACATCACCTGGGTGCCGTCCAGAACTCTGCACGTTGTGCTGCCTTGGGACTATTCGCACAAAAGACAGCTTCTAACCATTGTTGCTTTTTGTGTTAATAAATGTTTAAATGTTTTTAGTTTTTGTTCTGTTCATTATCGTTAAAAGTTAATAAAGTTTTATAATCTTACTTTGTTGGAGTGTTATCTATTTTTTGAAAAACGGGTGAATGGGGCCTTGAATCGGGTTATTGTCATGTGTGGGCTTTGGAAGTGTGCTGCTGCAGGATCGGACATTTCAAACTCAAATGCACGTTCTTTTTCTTACCTTTCCGAAGCATGGAGCGCAATAGCAGGCAGAGAAAGGGTGATGCACGTGTTGAACACTACCTGACCTGGCAAGTTGCTGGCAGTGCCCCCCCCGCCCGCTCCTGAAAGAGGGCACACACACACCGCCGCCCCGAGTACTTCAGAAATCTTTAAAAGACCATGCGCTTGTTCATGAGGCTTAAATGGTTTATCACCTCTTCTAGAACCCCTACATCGACCCTCTGACGTTTCATGGAAAAATTACCATGTAACACAATACCAAGCCCTATCAGCTGAAACCCCCAAGGAATCGTGGGGCATATTAGCAAGGGGGTTTATCTCCCCTTTTTTGGCTTTAAAAACCATGAAAGCGGAGATAAAATTATTTCCCTATTATCAAGCTGTCGCTAACACCAGTTAGTGACACCTAAAAGGAGATAGCGACCATCTTGGGCCCGGCTTTGCATGTCAGTGATACTTATCACTAATGACATGCAAAGTGGCGTGCCAAGATGTTAGCGACTGGAAACAGTCCCTAACATCGCTACCTTCTATTACCAACTTTTGGAGATATTTGCACTAAGCGCGAATATCTCCAAAAGCTAACACCTGCCCTGAGCAGGTTTTAGCCATGTTATCCAATGGGAGGTGGATAACATGGCTAAGAGCATTAGGTCGATAATACATGAATATCGCTGACTTTTCTGCGATAATAGCAAGGTTTATCTGCGATAAAAATCGCCGATGTGCGGCGATAATTTTTGTCTCTAAACAAGTTATAGACAAAAATTATCGCTAGTTGTTAGTAATATGCCCCCGGGTTTTTGCTTGCAGAAATCGGGAGGCGGGAGACTAGCACTGAAATCAGTACTCACACGCCTGAATCAGGAGGATTGGCATGTCTGAATTCTCTACAGCTGGGGCCATAAACTACATCCGCAGGGGTAGGTGATAGCCTGGGACCAGCCTGGCATCTAAAATGGCTGCCGTGCACGACAAAATTGTGGCATTCGAAAAAAGGCAAGATGGCGCAGCCGCTGGAAGAGATGTATCAACATATATCAGCCTCCTCAGCCACCCTCAGGAAACATAGGGGATTAGGATACGTCTCCCGCACCCCCTTATACCTAGTAATTTAATTTACGAAGCACAAAATGGCGAATTCCCGTTTCGCTACCAGTTTGCGGCCCAGTTCGCGGCCCGTGAAGCGCTTCTACCGTGAAAAATCATTTTTTTTTTCTTTTCCCCACGGGTCCCTTTAATAACCCCAACAACATTCCTAGGGGGTCAAGAAGGGGATACCTTGCCCCCTTTCATTAAATTCACCCTTCGTTTTTCACCTCTTCTTCTCTCTCGATCCTACCGAGAGACAAGATGGCGGCCGCTCCGGACTGTCACGCAGCAAAAAAAAAAAAAAAGCTCACGCACAGCCGCTGGAAGAGATGTATCAACATATATCAGCCTCCTCACCCACCCTCAGGAAACATAGGGGATTAGGATACGTCTCCCGTACCCACTTATAACTAGTAATTTAATTTACGAAGCACAAAATGGCGAATTCCCGTTTCGCTACCAGTTTGCGGCCCAGTTCGCGGCCCGTGAAGCGCTTCTACCGTGAAAAATCATTTTTTTTTTCTTTTCCCCACGGGTCCCTTTAATAACCCGAACAGCATTCCTAGGGGGTCAAGAGGGGGATACCTTGCCCCCTTTCATTAAATTCACCCTTCGTTTTTCACCTCTTCTTCTCTCTCGATCCTACCGAGAGACAAGATGGCGGCCGCTCCGGACTGTTTAGAATGTTGACAGACACCGGAGAGCCAATCAGCTTTCTGCGCGCAAAGTTCCGATAAGCGAAAAGTAAGCGGACCGGATCGCTGCCCAGAGCGCTGTTACAGATATATATCTTGATTTAAACGTTAATTTCTCAAAAACTACTGGAGCACATATATTGAGACCTAGCAAAGGCACATCGGGCTAACAGTCCCTACAATTTTGCCAAGTTTCGTGCAAATCCATTCAGCCGTTCGAGCTAAAAGTGAGTCCAACCGCCCTATGGAAAAATGAATGGGAAAAACACGTTTTGGGACCCCCCTTTTTTCTCAGCCCCCCCTTGACGAAACCCCACCAAATTTTCAGGAGCTGCTCAGAAACAAAATGTGCCATTTTCCTGAAAATTTCAGCCGATTCCATCCACAAACGCCAAAGTTATTAGACATAGAATTTTCAAAAGTCCCATAGGGAATTAATCCTAACTATATATACCTACTGGCGATAGCCAGTAGGTAATATATATATATATATATATATATATATATATATATATATATATATATATATATATATATATATATATATTTTTTATTACCTACTGAAGGTCGCCAGTAGGTAGTTATAGTTAGGACCTAGTTTCCATAGGAAATGCACAACATTCTATTTGGAATAACTTTGGCGCCGGTGGATGAATCTTCGTGAATTTCTCCAAGAAAATGGCCTGCTTAGTTCCGCTTCTTCCCTGAAAGTTTGGGGGTGATTCGTCAAGTGGGGGGCGAGAAAAAAGGGTGGCCCCAAAACTTTCCCCATGCAATTTTCCATAGGGACCTTTAGCCAGGGCTACAGCCGAACGGCTGAACGGAATTACACGAAATTTGGCAGAGAGGTAGAGTTCAGTTCGCAGAGTGTGCTTTTTTAAAAATGTTGTAAATCCATTCAGTAGTTTCTGGGAAAATTGCAAGTAAAATCATAGCGATATCTAGAGTCGGAGTTCAATACGCGTACTGAAATCTGTTCAATTACGAGCGCGAGCTGCATGCTGATTGGCTGTGAACTGTCTGTCAACACTCGAAACCAGGAAGTGTTGGCGGCCATCTTGTGCCTCGCTAGAACCAAGTCACAAGAAAACAGTAAAACAAAGTTGAGAAATAAGGGAAGGGGGTAGGCTAGAGACATTGTGACCCTCTAGGCTTGCTCAGGGGGTCGTACATGGATGTTTAGGCTCTATTTTTTATTTTATTTTTGTTAAAGAAAAATCACGGCGTACGAGTATGTAAATACCTACAATTACGAGCAGGAGCTGCATGCTGATTGGCTGTCAATGTTCCAAACCAGGAAGTGTTGGCAGCCATGTTGTTTGTCGGGAGATCAGAGTCACAAGAAAACAGTAAAAGAAAGTTGAGAAATAAGGAAAGGGGGCAGGGTAGAAACATTCTGAGCCTATAGTCTTGGTCAGGGGGTGGTACATGGATCTTTAGGCTCAATTTTAATTTTTTTAAAATAAAAAATGGCGGGGTACTCATGCAGTACTTGTACGTGGTGGAAAAGGTGAAAAAAAAGTAGAAGTCTGTTTTATACATTAGGTCCCTGGGGGCCAAATTACGGGGGCAATTTTTCTGCATAATGGGGGCTTGTAAGGTGCCCCGAGCACTGAGGAAGGGCACTCCTCTGGTTTTATTTTGAAGTATGTGGGAGGGGGGTTACGGTCCTACTCCCCACAGTCTTGGTGTGCGGCACCCCTGGGGTCTTTTAAAAAAATAAATATGTTTTGAGGTCTTTCTCTCTCTCTCTCTCCCCGTACACGTCCCGGGGAACGCTACCTTTCTGGGGCAGTGATATGTAAAATAACCTTCCAGCTCCGGGTACCTGCATTGTCTGGAGTTTTTATTACTGTTGGGAGGGTGGGCTTGATAATATGTCCTTGTAAATTCCCATAGAAGCCTATGTTCTGGTGTTAACATGGGCTTCTATGGGAAATAACAAGGCCGTATTATGAAGCTCATTATCGCCATTTTATCGGCAGTTTTTTGCCAATAAAACGGCGTTAATTTTAACACCGGTTGTTGATGATATGCAGCTAAGTTTACTGGTCAAAAAAAAGAGGTATGGGCCATATTATCAAGAAAAGGCGATACATTATCGCTGTTTTTATCGGCAGGAAACTGTTGATAAAGCGGTGATAATGAGCTTGATAATATATCCTTGTGAATTGCATAGAAGCTCATGTTGACACTAGAACCTGGGCTGCTATGGGAATTTACAAGGGCCTATTATCAAGCCCATTATCGGCGCTTTAGCTGCAGTTTTCTGCTGATAAAAGCGGCGATAATATATTGCCCTTTAGTGATGATATGGCACTGACGGGCATATTATCAAAGATCAGAGTTCAAATTATCGTTGTTTTATGGGCATGAAAGTGGCGATGAAACAGCGAAAATGGTCTTGATAATACGCCTTTGTTAATTCTCATAGAAGCCCATGTTCTGGTGTTAACATGGGCTTCTATGGGAATTAACAAGGGCCTATTATGAAGCCCATTATCGCCGGTTTATCGGCAGTTACTGGCGATAAAAGCAGTGGTAATGTATCGCTTTTTGTCGATAATATGCCCCTTCATTTCTATGATAGTATGTAAAACTTTCCTTTTTTTGTGTAGCAGTTGTACTCTCTACGCATGCCCAACCTCGTTTCGAAGCCCACAATTTTTTCTTTTTCTTCAAGTTCAACAAACAAAGATTTCTTTATTTCAGGTATTACATTTGGCGCTTTGTTTTCCCGGGACGTGAGTGTCATCCGCTGCGGTACTTTTATAATATATTAATAATCGTATTTTATCTACATTTATTTGGAACGTAGTGCTGAGGCGCCAAACGTTGATCACGTACTCCGTCCACCCCTAATTTAATAGTTTTTCACTGTTGTTTTTATTACATCTGTTACTTTCATTTTATCGTCCTCCTATTTTCTTTGTGATCGACGTGATTTTGAGGCACAAACACCACGTTGTTTGTCCTTAAACTCTGATGTTATCAGACTTGGTCACACATATACCTAAAAACTAATTTGAAGGACGTAAGTCACAGGCATTGCAACGCGTGTTCGTCAACAGAAACACATTATTAAGATTATCGCCGCTTTTATCAGCAGGAAAACTGCTGATAAAGCGGCGATAAAGGGCTTGATAATAGGCCCTTGTGAATTCCCATAACAGCCCAAGTTAGCACCAGAACCTGGGCTGCTATGGGAATTTCCAAGGCCCTATTATCAAGCCCATTATCGCAGTTTTCTCGGAATTTTTGCTGCCGATAAAAGCGGCGATAATGTATCACCTTTTGTTGATAATATGCAACTTCTTTCTGTGTCCTGTATCGTATTTTGCGGATACGAAATTCATTTTACTAATTTAATTGTTTACTTACCTGCAATCATCCAGATTCCGCTGTTTATAATCCCCCACCCTGCCCCTCCCCCGCCCCATTTGCCTACCTCACCACAACTCCCTCTACGTGCAGCGGCTGAGTCAGTATATATTGTCACCTGTGGAAGATACAAAAAAACACAGTTACTAGATATATTTTACAACACAAAATAATTTGTAAAACATTTCATTTGCCTTTTTTGCTGTTCTCAGAATATATTGAATTTCACTACAAACAGTGAGTTCAATAGTACTCATCACATAACAGCGGGCAAAGAAAAGGCTATCCATAAGGATATCTTAACTGCATCGCTGCTGCGGCGATTTTTGCGCTGTGCGGCTTTTTTCATTTTATCGCGTTACATGACGAGCTCAGCTCGTCATCAGCACACGCCACCCGTGGCTGATGACGAGCTGAGCTCGTCATCAGCAGCGAAGGGGTTAAAAAAAACCAGTCAACATTGTCAATAATAATATAAAAAATAGAAATAAAACATATCTTAAATGTTTTTTTCTAAGAGCAATTTCTTACGGAAATATAAGATATCTGAAGCAATCATAAAATAACAATATATTCTGATAAATGTTCTTACACTGTAAATAATGTTACTTACAAGTAGATGCTGAGAAAATACACAGCAAAAAGTCCTTAATGGTTTCGCACACTTTTCCTTACGGCCAAATAGTATGCATCAAGTCCTTTGTTTGGAAGTTATTCAATAGTAATCCTGAACATTCGCCTCCCAGCCTTCTGTTCCAAAACCACCGACATCATCTACGGGTCTCCCAGGACTCATCCATCAATCCGACGCTGTTCATCATCTACATGGCCACCCTAACACAAGTAGGCCACCATCACAACTTCAACAACATCTAATACACAAAAAACACCTAGCTCATCCTCTTCGTCACCAAGAAGCCACATACCACCAAAAGGAACCTCCACGACACAATGAAGGACTTCACCAACTACATAAACAGCAGCACTGTAAACACAAACTGGCAGAAGATGAAGGTACTCATCCTCAGACCCACTCCATCAGCCTCAGACAACTCCTGCTACCTGATTACAGTGTGAAGAGTACCAACACCTACTAACCATGTGCACAACATAGGATTCAACCTCAACTGCTCCCTCTCCATGTGTAAGCAAGTCTACACCGTGTCCTCGTACTGCTATAACACCCTCCACATGCTCCGCAACATTTACAAGTGGATCCTAACCAAAAGAAGAACAGTGACACAGGCCCTCATCAGCAGCAGACTACACTGTGGTAAAACACTCTACACATGAGTTCTAGCCAAACACCTACAACAACTACAACAAATCCAAAAGACCACTACCTGAATGATCATCAATGTCCCCGGCTGCACCCACATCACCCACCACCTGATAAACCTACACTGCCTCAATATCAACAAAAGGATCACCTTTAAGCTCCTCACTTTCACTTACAAAATACTCTACAACACAAGACTAATCTACCTTAACAGCACTAATCCTAAAGGGCAAATTTCGATCTTAAAATTTTGTCTTTAAAAATATTAGGTAAGAATTTGGTAACTCTTTGGGCAAAAGTTCCTTAAAAGCGAATTGAGTATCATTACACTGTATCCAACTTTTCAGACATTTTAAATAAACAATGTAATGTCCAGATGTGGTAGAAGGTCCATCATGAAAAATAATAGCAACAGCTATAAAAGTTCTTCCTGATATTGAACATTGACCAGCTACAAAATTTGTAATTAAAGTTTTCAATTTTGTTCCATCAGTTCTACAACGTTGCAGCATTAAAATAACATACTGTCCATATCTTTGTATAAATAATGTTGATGAAATTTCTGATTTCCATTGGCTACACTCCATGTTTGGACTTGCTCCTCTAATTAGATTGTTAAAAGAAACTGATTCATTAGTGTCTATGTCAGTGCTACATGTAAACAAACAATTTCGACAGTCATGATGCCATTTATAAGAAAGGCCAAAAAGGTTTTTAACATCTAAACCTTCATCTTCCAGTACACCAAGCATAAACATTAAAAATTCCTGACAATCTTGCTGAATATTCTGCGTAAATTGAGTAGAACCAGATAATATGTCCAAAACATTTTGAATATCAGAAACACTTTGTATTTTACTTTTATAACTAGTACATTTCTCATAAACAGAATTCAACAATGAACAGAATCTTTTGTCCCGATTTTCCACAATTTGCTGTTGGAAACTTAGGGAAAAAACCAACATTAACAACTACATTAGCATAGCAGTTGACACCAGAACTATTTTCAAATCGATAACCAACATTCTCTTCAACTCTGTCCTTTGTCTTTTTGCTTGGAGGCGCAACTTTATCTTGTTTTTTTTCTTTCTCTACAGTTTCAGAACCGATATTCTCAAATCTTTTTCTACCTACCACACGCTTTTCAATCACTGGATATTGACCTAAATTGGGTGCATATTCTCTTCTTCACCTATTATACACTTTCACACAGTTTGTATCTGCAGAAACCTTTGTCTCATCAAAATCAATCAAGTACAATCCAGATAAAGTTCTGACTCGAGACAAAGCAACATATGCCATACCTTCTTCAAACACGGTACTTCCAATATTCACTAAAGCACAATCTACACTTAAACCTTGAGATTTATGAATGGTCACCGCATATGTCAAACAAACAGGAAACTGTTTTCTGCAGACATACAAATCTTTTACAAGCAAAAAACGAGCTGCACAACGACTAACTTGTTGTACTTCAGCAATTTCATCAAATTTGATTTTTAAAAATTCAATGCCAGCTCTGTTTACATAATTAACAAAATCAACAACTTTACCCATTGCTCCATTTACTAAACCTTTTTGCACATCCAAATTACGTCGCAAAATTACTCTACAATTTACACATGCATACAAATTATTTTCTAAACCAGCAGTTTTACTTATCGCTTGATACTCCTTTCTCCAAAAGAAATCCAGAACCTCTCCAAGAGAAGGATTTTTTTATTGGTGATAAAAGACATCATAGCTTCGAATTTATGATTGAAATACCTGCATAGATTAACAGGATCCAAAGAGCACAATTCTCCAGGTGTTTTGTATTCGATATTTGGTATATTTGGATTTGCCTCTCGAAGAAATTTGCTGAAACATTTTGCAGATGTACACCTGTTTTCAATATGTGGTTTACTGCATAAGAAAGTCCAGACAAATCACTCTCAAACAAAAGATGAAACAAATATGGAATACATTGTCGAAATCTTGCATCTTCTGCATATAATCTTGATGGCCGGTATTCAGATGCAGGAATCTGCACAGGTCGTTCATCATATCATCCTCCTTTTCCTGTAGGAAACAACTGAGGGAAAAAACGAGCTTCCAAGCTTTTTGCCCATACACTAATGGGACTTCCTTGTGCTTCTTTCATTTGAAATAACTCTATAGCATTCCCCATCATTTCTTGGGAATGCTATGGATGAACACTGTAATGTTCGTAGATTTCTTCAGTTCTGGACACATCCACTTTTTCAATTTGTCCAGATGGCAAGTCAGTATCTTCTTGTACAGATATTTCTTCTTCTCCCACATACACATTTTTGTAATATTGATTATTTTTTACCAGATACAACGTTGCCTTTTTCACTTTCCTAACATCCACTAATTCTTGCCAGATTTTCTTACTCTTAGTAGGAACGCCATTAACAAGAATAACTAAAGGTTCATCCTCTACATTTTCTACACCAACAGTTTCAATATTTATCTTTAAATCTAGAGGCAAATATACAACTCTTCCCTTTAATCCTCTTTGTAAATCAGAAGGAGGCAATTTTCCTGTCTTAGGCTCCATACGAACAATAGCCTGAAATGGATGCACACATTGAATAAGAATAGACTCATAGGTATTTAAATCCATCAGTTCAGAAGGAATATTTACCAACTCAAGATTATTATGCACAGCTCTAGCAGGGATTTTGTTCTCTTCTAATTTGTTATAACAATATTTACATATAGGCTGATCAGAACCCAAATCAAAACAATTCTCTACCAACAAATAAGTTGTAAAATCCTTCCACTCATTATTATTTCCTTTTCACTTTTTAAATACAGATCAACAGTCCTAGTGTGATTTTTATAATGAATTGGTCGACAACAGATACAAGAATAATTTGGCCTTTCACCTGAAATCACCTTGAACTGTATAATTTCTTGTTGAAAATTTTCTACACTGCTCTGTCCTACATTCTCTTCCACATTTTCTTCTATTAATCTCTCACTTTCTGCACTGTCTTCCTGAGGACCAAAGTAACTAATAACAATTTCATCACAAACATTTGTTACGTCTGTTACAGATCCACGCAAAAGAGCACTGTTCAACTTTTTTAACATTAGTGCTGGACTTTTCGCGTAATACAATGTTCTGACTAATTTCCTCATCTGAGTATGATGAACTGCTAACATCCTGAAATGGTGGAAAACACTTTGACATACTTTTTTAGAAACACAAGGTAGAGAATGACCTCGTAAACCACTATTTTCTCTCACTCTGCAAGGGTCTAGTCCTTGTAACATCTTAATCTTTTGTTTAACACTTTTCTTGGTGTAATTACGTAAGAAATTGCGTAAAAAATCAATAGATTATTGCCGGACACTGCAAATACTACTACAATTCCAAGTGTACACTGAAGCTTTAGGAAGTCTCATTAAAACTTCAGCAGCTAACACCTCTTCTGCATTTCTAGGAACAATTTTCTCTTTCTCAATAGGACAACCATTTCTAACCTCATAAGCACGACCAGTGGTGTCAACTGCATGCAACAAATCATTACTCTGAAGATAACTTTCTTCATTAAAAAAAGGCTCAGAAGTTGAAGTATGTTTCCATTCACCCAAAAAAAACTCACAAAAATTACTTCTGTTAAATAGTCTTCTCCACCTACTTTTGCTCTTCATTAAATGGATTGGTTTATCTAGTGATCTAATTCTATTGATTACTAATATAAACAGTTCTTTTCAATTCCAAAGCTTTCTCAACTACATTTTCTGTAGCATTCCTCTTCTTATAAAATACTGTTTTTTTCTTATATACCTTAATTTCTTTCATTACATTTGATACCAATCTATTATAAAACATTTTTTTCCTAACTTCTATGAATTGATTTTTTCTCCTTGTACTATACACAGTTTTGTCTGCACTTGATTTTCCATTATTCTTTTGTTTATTAATTTTTTTTCCGTTGCTGATACACTAAGGACATTTTTTTGTTTCTGAACACTATTCTTACAGCCTGATTCATCATCATCCCGATTTGCGAGGCCCTAATAGCGATTCATAGCGAATCGCTATTAAGGACTCGCAAAACGGGATTCATGTAGGAATCGCAAAATAAAATGCGATTCCTACATATTCCTTATTTGCGATTAGCAAATTGCTAATCGCAAATAAGGAATAACTCGCTATTCATTCCTATGGGCCAAAAGCCCCATAGGAATGAATGGGGAGTATTCCTTATTTGCGATTAGCAAATTGCTAATCGCAAATAAGATTGCCATTTAAAGGGTGCCAGGGGTGTCCAAAGGACACCCTGTAGCACCCCTAAAATGGAAATTTTCACAGGTGTTGCACACACACATGTCCAAAGGACATGTGTGTGTGTAACATGCAACTCAGAAAAATGCATTTAAATGCATTTTTCTGAGTTTTCGCAATTTACCGCGAGGTTTGACCTCGCGGTAAATTGCGGCCAGAAATTGCGAATTCGCAAAATAATTTTGCATGATGAATTGCATTTAAGGAATCTCAAATAGAGATTCCTTAAATGTAAGTCCTCGCAAAATTGCGAGATCGCAATCAGCGATTTTTGCATTTGGGATGATGAATCCCAAATGCAAAAATCGCACTCGCATAGGGCCAGATTCTCAGAATCTGGCCCTTTGCGAGCCGATTTGGCCTTGATAAATTAGGCTGATAGTCTTTAGTATTTTACTCAAAAAAGTGTTCCTGCTCTTACCAGGAGTTTCTTTCTGTTTGTTAAGACATCTCTCTTCATGTAAATCTTCTTGGTGAGTTCTCTTCAAATACACACTTTTATTTCGCTGCTTCGTCTGTTGGTACTTTGTTGGCATGATGCAGTACTTTTAATATCGATAAACACAACTTATAATAAAAAAATATATGTAACATTACAAAAAAAATATATCAAATATTCTATTATATTACTTACAAGAAGAGAGGGGGAGTATGAGGACAAAGCTCGGAGTATAAAAATAAGAGGACTTACAACAAAAGAACAAGGTTTATGAAGCAAGGAAAATTTAATAAAAAATTAGAGTATAAATAGAAAGTACAATACAACGGAATATAGAAACAGCCGCAGCCCGTGGAGGGAGTTGCAAGGGGGCAGGCAAGTGGGGCGGAGGAGGGGCAGGGTGAGGAGTGATAAACAACGGAATCTGGGGGCATATTACCAACAAGTAGCGATATTTATCGCTAAATAGGGTTAGCGATGATTTTTTTTATCGCTGCCTATCGCTGGATATGTTAGCGGAGAAAACATGCTATTAGCAACGCTTTTCTCCATTGTGGTAAAATGTCCAGCGATAGCCGCGAAATGCATGAATATCATTGAGAATACAGCAATATTCACGCATTAGAGACAAAATTGTCTTAGCCATGTTATCCACTTGCCATTGGATAACATGGCTAAGAACTGGTCTGGGCAAGTGTTAGTATTTGGAGATAATCGCGGTTAATGCGAATATTTCCAACGGTACGCCTGCCTTGCTAATAGGCGATAGCGATGTTAGCGACTGCTTTCAGTCGGTAACTGGTTGGGTACGCCCACTTTGCACGTCATTAGCGATAAACATCGCTGACATGCAAAGCGGCCCCCAAACTGCTCGCTATCACGTAAAAGCTGTTGCTAACATCAGTTAGCGGCAGGTTGCTAATAGGACGATAGAATTGTCGCCGCTTACCGGCCAAAAACGGACGGTAAATCGATGATAATTGCCTATCGCCCCCCTTGGTAATATGCCACCTCGATCATTGCAGGTAAGTAAACAATTAAATTAATAAAATGAATTTCGGGACATATTATCAACAAAAGGCGATAGATTATTGTCGGTTTTATTGGCAGGAAAATGCCGATAAAGCGACGATAATGAGCTTGATAATATGCCCTTGAGAATTCTCATACCAGCCCAGGTTAACACTGGAACTTGGGCTTCTATAGCAATTTACAAGAAGCTATTATCAAGCCCATTTCCGCCATTTTATCGGCAGTTTACTGTCCATAAAACATCGATAATTTTAACACTGGTTCTTAATAATATACCTGTCAGTGCCATATTATCAGTAAAGGGCGATACATTATCGCCGCTTTTACCGGCAGGAAACTGGCACTAAAGCAGCGATAATGGTGTTGATAGTATATCCTTGTGAATTTCCATAGAAACCCAGGTTAACACCATAACCTGGGTTTCTATGGGAATTCACAAGGATATATTATCGAGAGCATTATCACTGCTTTACCGGCAGTTTCCTGTTGATAAAAGCGGCAATAATGTATCGTCCTTTATTGATAATATGTCCCATAAACCCTTAATGTACAGAGGCACAAAATGATATTAAAGAAAAAACATAACAGCATGCATTATAGCAAAACACGTTTACTACTGTAAAATGTTTAACAACAGTCGAATATAGGAGCATATTATCAATGCAGGCGATAACATTATGAACACTTTATCTATTGGCAGTTTCCTGATGATAAAGTGACGATAATTGTATCGCTGAGTCTTGATAATATACCTTAAAATTCGTTAATGTACAAAGATACACCGCACAGACGCACTCCGAAACAACTTTTCAACTCACCTTCCAAATTGAATTCTAGATTAACAGGAATATCACTCACACAGTGGATATTCTTCTACAAAATCTCTGGAGTTCAGTGTTCAGTGTTTGCAGCACAACCGTCAAATGGAACATTTTCCCTCTTATTTTACGTATACATACATACATACATATAAATAACCAATTAAAATCGTGTTCACATTAATTCAAAAGAAAACACACATTTCGATTGGTTTAACATTCCATTAACATTCCAAAGCTTTAGAACTAATAGAACTTTCAACCCTTCCCCTGTTCCACAATCTGCCAGTTACCATAGAAACACTTCAGGGAACACCTAACTCAGCACACAGGTGAAAAGTTCATCATACATTGTTGCAAATTAAAACAGCAAGTGTGCTTGACTGGAGAATATACCAGCTTATCTTATGTAACATTCTTTTCTATCACTTTTTCTTAACCAATAAAAAAATGCCTTTTAAATAAGAGGAACATGGAACTTAGTTTTCTGTAAAATGTTGTCAAACAACCAATCATGTCTTTTCTTTTTTCAAAACTGCATGTTGTCCACCATTTTAGAAAAATCTTACTTTTGAACCTGGCATTTCATTTACAGGTGCCATCAGAGTGCATCCAGATCTCTCTTCAAAATGCTTACAATGTGGATTGTGGGACACAGCTATATTTTCTGGAGTCAAAGGTACGCAGAACGGAAAAGAATTCACAAGGACTTAGATTTACTAAATGTAGACATTAAATGGATTGGACAGAGAGGATTAAAGTTGCACCAATTGATGCCATTGGTGAAATCCTTTATGCATCTCCAACACCTTGACCTCATAATTGTGCACTGTGGTGGCAATGACCTAGGCACTTTGACTAGGGTAGGTCTGGAAATGCTCATGAAGGACACCTTTGCCCAATTGATGACACTGTTCCCGAAAACTTTGTTTGTGTATTCTAATATATGCCAAAGGCAGAGATGGAAGCGGTCCAACCACTATTGTCCATAGTTTGAAAAAGCTAGGAAGCATGTGAATAAATCTGTTTCTGCCTTTCTCCGAGACTACTGAATGGGGCCTGTTTACAACAATAATCTGCGTTTCAATATGCATGGAATCTATAGGAGAGATGGAGTACATTTTACAGATGAGGGGAACAGAGTGTTCCTCATAAACTTAACACTCTGCATTGGTACTTACTTGTGGGTACTAAAATCTCGCAATAAACACAACGGCTCTTTTTAGAGCCACACAACACATAAACAAATACACTTCGTAAATATCTAAAATTATTTTTAGTTTTGTTGGTTATGTACGTGTACGTGACGACTTTCAACATTACAGCTGTATGTCGTCCATACGTGGTGGGTACACGTAAAATAAATGTACCACCCCCTGAGCAACACTATAGGTTGAGAATGTTTCCTTATTTGTCAACTTTGTTTTACTGTTTCCTTGTGACTCGGCTGTTGTGACAAATAAGAGGGCTTGCAACACTTCCTGGTTTGGAGTATTGACAGCCAATCAGCATGCAGCTCCTGCTCGTAATTGTACATATTTCTGTACGCGTACATTGCGATTTAAAAATAAAATAAAAAATATAGCCTAAACATGCATTTACGACCCCCAAACCACGCGTGATCGTCACCACGAAGCCATTAGCATGCATTTCGGGTCATATTATCAACAAAATGAGAAGGATTATCGCCGCTTTATCGGCACTTTCCTGCTGATAAAAGTGGGGATAATGTGTCGTCTTTTGTTGATATCGCGTTTTGTTGATAATATAGCCCGAAATTAGTTTTATTAATGTAATTGTTTATTTACCTGCAATCAGCCAGATTTCGTTGTTTATCACCCCTCACCCTGCCCCTCAACCACCCCCCCTGCCTGCCCCATCGCAACTCCCTCCATGGGCCACGGCTGAAAGACGCGGATGCGATCTAGTCATTTACCAGAGAGTTGTGGGGAATTCTTGGTGAGGCGCGCGCTCACTAATGAGTGCGCACTTCACCGAGGACGTTCCGGAGTTCAGACCCGTTTTCAATTGCTCCTTAGACTTTCTTGAAGAGAAAGTGGAAATATTTCTGTGAGAGTTAAAGATAGATGTTTGACAAGTTAGTGAGTAAGTAAACTTACCTGATATTATAGACAATATTGAATGTAGTCAGTCGATGTATTTTCTCTAACTTAAAAGAAGAATCGATAAAATTCGTGATAAGCAAGGTCTTAAGGGAAAAGAACACCTTGAGTTAGGAATAGAAGAAAGACTTTTGAATTCAGAAGGAACATTATTGAAAAGAAAAACACAAGATATTGAAGAATTGACAGAATAGATAACAAGCAACTGCATAAAGAAAAGTTAGTAGAAGAACAGAAAGAAATTAATAATATAAAAATTAGACAATAAACTGAGAGGCCTAGGTTAATGAATGTTAGGTAATTATAGGTTAAAAGCAGTGAGAAAAATAAAGAACCATAAGCTACAAGGTTGCAGATAAATACTAGAGGAGAGGCTAGTTCAAAATTGGAAGGGGTAGGTAATTAGTAGGATTAGACTAAGTTATAGATGAGGAATAGAGATAGAGTAAACACATGAAGTATTCAAAAAGTAGTGTGATAATGATGTCTAAATCTAAACAGATACACAGTGTTGTTCGGGACAATAAATAGTATCTTTTCCATTATAGTAAAACACATTTACTATTTTGGAATGGGTAAGGTGAGTAGACATATTCTACATTTTTAGTAGTGTATTTTACTATAGCAGCCTGAGTCCTTTCCTATAGTCATAAGGAGTGACTGCTTTCAAAATTTAAGAAAAGCTAAGAACAGGATATCCTTAGAAGTAATTATAGTTGTATAATTTTGCAAAGGACTAAAAGTCTAGTAATGGAATGTTATTAGATAATTGTATTTATATAGTATTTTTTGTAGGCCAAAATAGGTGAAAACTGTAGTTTTGTATTATATATTAGGAAAAGTGATAAAATGTACTGTTTATATTTTTATACAAGGAGCAAGAACATAAAGGAAAAATTATGGAAAGAGAACAGCCTCATACTCAGGAGATTTTGGATATTACTTTGAGTATAATTGTAGAACTAATCGTATCTGTCACAGGCAATGAGAGTGAAGAAGTGGAAATTAGTGCTGCAGACATGAATTGTGATTTTGAAGACGAAAGCTTTGATGCAGATTTCGTTGAAGTTTTAAATTATGTTGAAATTTTAGAACACATTAAATCAGAACCTGCTGATGAGGAAATTGATCTGTATGACATATCTGATGAAGTTGTATTGGAATGTCTGTTAAATTAGATGTTAGAAGAATACATTTATTGTTGAAAAATAATAAAGGTTTGAGCACTATCTACTAATGTATTTATTGTACTAAAAGCGAAGCAGTTATAGATTCAGTTATATATTCTTTAAATGTTTGTATTGATTTAAAATATGCAAAGTGGGTTTGAGGGTATTGATTGCTTAAAATCCGTATGGAGTATATATGCAGTCTTGTATGCAGGTGCAAACTTGTGTTTTATGCCTTCAATTCCCCAGTCTGTATCCTTAGACTTCCACCAAGCACCCTGACACTGCTGCTTTAGTATGGTAGTGAGCCACTCAGCAGTATGTTCTTTTTGATTGTACAGTGGTAAAACTGAAGCTGTAATAAATTTAGTGAGGAACTTTCTTTGCAGAAGTGTAATGATCCAGTCAGTATCTAGATAGTCATGGATTAAAAAAGGACTTAGTGCATAGGCTGTTTCAAACCTCTATGGAATGTGGATGCACTGCTCTATGCTTCAGCAAACTTATGTTTTATTGGTTCAATTCCACAATGTGTATCCTAATACTTCCAGCAAACATTCTCACACTACTGTTTCAATATTGTAGTGAGCCATTCAGCAGTATGTGTTTATCTGTATACTGTGGTACAACTGAGGCTATTATAAATTCAATCAGGCTCTTTCCTTGCAGTCTTGTAATCATCCACTCACTATCTAAGTACTCATGCTTTAAAATAGGCCTTAGGGCATAGACTGCTTCAAAACCCTTATAGACGATGTATGCAGTCTTCTATGTACTTGCAAATTTGTGTTTTATACGTTCAATTTACTAGTTTGTATCGTTACACTTCCAGCAAACACTCTGTCACTGTTGTTTTAGTTTTGTAGTGACTCATTCATCGGTATGTAGTAATCCTATCACTACATTAAAACACTAATGGGCATATATACAATAACTGGCATATCCCCAGGAATATGTCAGCTATTGTGCTCCATGACACTACCACCATGGATGCGCCGTATTTACAATGTGGTGTACCATGGGACAAAAATGGCACATATATGTGATGTATCTGTGCTGTAAAGGTAGTGTATTGTTTTTATGTTGGAAGTGCAACGTATCTCCAGCAATGGTCTGGGGGCCCTATGCTCAGACTGCTGTGTCAATCCTTACACCTGCTTCAAGGTAGTGCAGGGTTTTGACACACCAGGAGCGCAAAACTGACAAAGTGAAATCTTGTAGATTTTAGTGAGCCACTTTTAGGAGGTGTTCCTGTGCGGGAACGCCTCCCTCCTCCCCTCCCTTGTAGGAATGTCTCCTTCTGGTACAGGGATTTACAATGTGACGCACCTCCCAGATACGTCACATTCTAAATACCACAAACCATGTTGCATCTTTTGCACCACCGCTTCATCAGAAAAGTGATGCAACGGTGGTGTAAAAGAGGCTCAAGGGTGTTGTAAATCTGCTCCTAACAAACAGTTACAAATTCACCCAGGCAGCTTCACTAGCACTGCATTCTTTTTTAATTTACTTTTGTTATTATTGCACATTAACAATATGAAATGTAACTTTAAAAATAAAATAAATATTAGTATGTATAATAAAAATGTAGGCAATTACTATAAAAAGAAAGAAATATAATAATTAGTATATTTAAAAATTATCATTTTCAAAACCTTTGAAATTCACTGAAAAAAACATAGGTTTCACACACGTTATAGTTAGGAATTAGCATTTTAAAAAACCATAGAAATTCACTGAAAAAACCATAGGTTTCACACACGTTATAGTTAGGAATTAGCATTTAAAAAACCTTGCAAATTCATTGAAAAACTTGCGCGCCCGCAATGAACTGCTGATGACATCACATAGTACATCACTCATACCATGGTCAGTGACATCACTCATGACATCCCTGATGACATCTCAAATGGCATCCCTGAATTTGCATGGTTTTTTAAATGCTAATTCCTAACTATAACATGTGTTAAACCTATGGTGTTTTCAATGAATATATATATATATATATATATATATATATATATATATATATATATATATTCACTGAAAAAACCATGGGTTATAGACCATATATAGTTAAGAATTCGCATTTACAAAACCTTATTTTACTCACACAAAACCATTGAAATTCCATATATAGTTAGTTGCACTAACTATATATCGCGCACCCACAATCCTTTTTTTTTTTTTTTTTTTTCTTTTTTTTTTTTTTTTTTTTTTTTTTTATTTTTTTTTTTTTTTTTTTTTTTTTTTTTTTTTTTTTCTTTTTTTTCATCTCAAATGACATCACTGATGACATCACTGATGACATCTCATTTGACATTACTGATCACATCACTGATGATATCATTCATGTGATAATACGATGAACCTCTTCAGACTCTAATATAACCTTAGATACAATCAGTGTAAACAGACACTCACAGACTGTCACTCATCCATGGAGTTACTCACACACCTAGTCAGTCATGCAAAGAATCAATCACACCTCCATTTCCTCAACTATACAGTTATACAAACTTTACTTATTCAAACATATACTAACACATATTTACTCTCTTATACAATCCCTAATACAAGTTCACAATGATCCATACAGCCACTCATACATTCACTGGCTCTTATGCACAGTTATTTATATATGTCAACTCTCACATGTACTGTGTTTTACATATGTACTTACTTTGACATGTAGCACTGAGATATCCATTCACTCACCAATACACTCATGCACACAGTCAACCGCCCATACAGCTGTTTCCACATGCACTTTTGAAACCATACATCTAGTGAATCAACTGCTCACACATCTATGCACAGAGTCATACACCTCCCAGCCACCCACACACACACTCAGTCTCCCATACAAATACTTGGGCAACCAATCAATAACCCATATAGTTACTCATATAGCTACTTATCAACACATGCAACAGTTTACAGAACAACAGACATAATGATGCACAAATTAAGACAGTTTAGTCACTAACCCATGCACTCAGTGAGACACATTTAATCACTCACTCATACAGTCAGTCATGCACCTACTAAATCCTTCATCCAGACACTTATACATCCACTCATTCTTCAATATGTAAGACATATTTTAACTTTACAGAAACATACAGTCACTGGATGTTGTCATCAGTGATGTCATCAGTGATGTCATTTGAGATGTCATCAGTGATGTCATCAGTGATGTCACTGACCATGTCATGAATGATGTAATATGTGACATCATCAGCAGTGGATTGCGGGTGCGCGATATATAGTTAGTGCAACTAACTATATATGGAATTTCAATGGTTTTGTGTGAGTAAAATAAGGTTTTGTAAATGCGAATTCCTAACTATATATGGTCTATAACCTATGGTTTTTTCAGTGAATTTTCAAGGTTTTGTAAATGCTAATTCCTAACTATATATGGTCTATAACCTATGGTTTTTTCAGTGAATTTTCAAGGTTTTGTAAATGCTAATTCCTAACTATATATGGTCTATAACCTATGGTTTTTTCAGTGTATATATATATATACATACATATATAAACATATATCATCTGTATATCTATATAAATACAAACATAAATGCATGCATACATATACTTATATGCATACAGATGTATGTTATTTACATGAAAGTTGAAAAAACACTAATAAAAGCAAAGCTAAAAAGCCACCTCATTACAAACAGAATGGCTTTAACTTAAACGAGGGCGAGATCTATTGCATTTTCAATGCTTGTTTACTTTGGTTCCATCAAGAAGGCATTCAGATGTGTCACACATTTGCCATAAATTCTGAATGTTAGCACTCTAGTTGCACATTAGATCACTGTAGTAAAGCTACTGCTCACCAGGGACGTCTGCTGCTGGTATTCAAAGTGCATGTTTCAGTCTGCATGTCAGAATTTGTTTAATGAAATAGAAGAGGATTTGAGAAGTCACTCAAAATGATCCCTAATTTTTCTTTCTGAAGCACTAATCATACTTTCTATGGCAAAATTAACCCCTTCATGTTGTTCCTTTTTAAATTGAGTGTTTTCAGACTTACCACTTCATTCCAATCAAGATGGCTTCTGGTGTGCCATACTTTTGTCATAAGTAAGACTGTTAGCGCTCTAGTTGTTCTTTAGATCACTCTGGGACATTCTGTCATTGGGCTATACTTGGGGTACATCTGGGTGATATTTGGGCTACATTTAGGCTCTTTTGTCTCTGGTGGCCATCTTGGGAGACTGTATGTCAGAATTTTTTAATGAAATTGAAGAGGGTTTGAGAAGTCACTCAAAATGTGCCCTAATTTTTCTTTCTGCAGCACTAATCATAATTCATATGGCAAAATATACCCCCTCATTTTGTTCCTTTTTAAATTAAATGTTTTAAGAGTTACCACTTTATTCCAATCAAGATGGCTTCAGGTGTGCCATACCTTTGTAATAAGTAGGACTGTTAGCGCTCTAGTTGTTCTTTAGAACACTCTGGGACATTCTGTCATTGGGCTATACTTGGGCTACATCTGGGTGATGTTTGGGCTACATTTGGGCTCTTTTGTCTCTGGTGGCCATTTTGGGAGACTGCATGTCAGAATTTTTTAATGAAATAGAAGAGGATTTGAAAAGTCACTCAAAATGTGCCCTAATTTTTCTTTCTGCAGCACTAATAATACCTTCTATTGCATAATATACCCCCTCATTTTGTTCCTTTTTAAATTAAATGTTTTAAGAGTTACCACTTTATTCCCATCACGATGGCTCCAGGTGTGCTATACCTTTGTAATAAGTAGGACTGTTAGCGCTCTAGTTGTTCTTTAGAACACTCTGGGACATTCTGTCATTGGGCTATACTTGGGCTACATCTGGGTGATATTTGGGCTACATTTGGGCTCTTTTGTCTCTGGTGGCCATTTTGAGAGACTGCATGTCAGAATGTTTTAATGAAATAGAAAAGGATTTGAGAAGTCACTCAAAATGTGCCCTAATTTTTCATTCTGCAGCACTAATCATACTTTCTATGGCAAAATATACCCCCTCATGTTGTTTCTTTTTAAATTAAATGTTTTAAGAGTTACCACTTTATTCCAATCAAGATGGCTTCAGGTGTGCCATACCTTTGTAATAAGTAGGACTGTTAGCGCTCTAGTTGTTCTTTAGAACACTCTGGGACATTCTGTCATTGGGCTATACTTGGGCTACATCTGGGTGATATTTGGGCTACATTTGGGCTCTTTTGTCTCTGGTGGCCATTTTGGGAGACTGCATGTCAGAATGTTTTAATGAAATAGAAAAGGATTTGAGAAGTCACTCAAAATGTGCCCTAATTTTTCATTCTGCAGCACTAATCATACTTTCTATGGCAAAATATACCCCCTCATGTTGTTTCTTTTTAAATTAAATGTTTTAAAAGTTACCACTTTATTCCAATCAAGATGGCTTCAGGTGTGCCATACCTTTGTAATAAGTAGGACTGTTAGCGCTCTAGTTGTTCTTTAGAACACTCTAGGAGGCTGCAGTAGAACACAAAGGAATCAACTGACAGTCTCTGTCCTTGTTGGATGTACATGTTTTACTGAGAATGTCAGACTTCATTTTCACATGACTGAGAAAGATAATGTGAATTTACAGAAAATATGCTTTCAGTTTAGCTTATAGAGCCCCTCCCAAACCACTGTGGGAAAATCATGAGATATTAGTTTTCTTTCAAACAATATTCATGATATCACAGCAGAAGGTTTTTTCACGTGGTAAAATCACCTTAGAACCCACCACAATTCCTAAAACGAGTATGGTACCATCAACAAATGATTTATAATGTAACTAAAGTCCTAAAACCCTCTATTAACTACAATGCTTTTTAATTAGGTGATATCATGTATATTGGTCCCAAGATGGCTGCCAACACTTCTTGGATGAAGTGCTGACAGCCAATCAGATCAGATGTGTGGTTAGGCTCCGCCCAGATATATATCTTTTTTTGAACCTAAATTACTCAAAATCCACTGGAGCACATATATTGAGACCTAGCAAAGGCACATCGGGCTAACAGTCCCTACAATTTTGCCAAGTTTCGTGCAAATCCATTCAGCCGTTCGAGCTAAAAGTGAGGCCAACCGCCCTATGGAAATTAACATGGGAAAAACGCGTTTTGGGACCCCCCTTTTTTCTCGGCCCCCCCTTGATGAAACCCCCGCAAATTGTCAGGGGCTGCTCAGAAACAAAATGTTCCATTTTCCTGAAAATTTCAGCCAATTCCGTCCACAAACGCCAAAGTTATTAGACATAGAATTTTCAAAAATCCCATAGAGAAAAAATCCTAACTATATATACCTACTGGCGACCGCCAGTAGGTAATATATATATATACTATATCCTTCATCCAGACACTTATACATCCACTCATTCTTCAATATGTAAGACATATTTTAACTTTACAGAAACATACAGTCACTGGATTTTGTCATCAGTGATGTCATCAGTGATGTCATCAGTGATGTCACTGACCATGTCATGAATGATGTAATATGTGACATCATCAGCAGTGGATTGCGGGTGCGCGATATATAGTTAGTGCAACTAACTATATATGGAATTTCAATGGTTTTGTGCAAGTAAAATAAGGTTTTGTAAATGCTAATCCCTAACTATATATGGTCTATAACCTATGGTTTTTTCAGTGAATATATATATATATATATATATATACCATTAAATCAATGGGGTATCACCCATAGAGTCAAAGGACCTGGGTATGAATCAGTTTAAGAAAAAACAGTGGTCCTAGACTATCAATTAGAAAACAAACTTTACATGAAAAACATTTTTGATTCTGAAAATGCAAATTAAATCAGCATGCTTTGACTCAAGCTGAATAAGGGAGATATACGTCTTATCAGAATTAACTCTATATACATTAAATGAAACTGAAATAGTACCCTAGCATATCAACAAAATCAATAAATTGTCACCACACTCAGATAAGTATACTTTTGGCGAATTTACCTATTAATTTACAGTTTTTATAAAACAATAGTAATCAAAAGACGGCGCAAGGACTATTAAGTATAGTCAGTGAGAAGGAAAAGGGTGCTCAAGTGTTTAGAAAAAGAAAGGAAAGAAATTTAGTATACAGTTCTGATATTTACAATAGAGCAAAGCGGGCAACCTTCCGCTGTTGGTGTGTGCCTGTCCGCACAATTTGTTTTGGGGGATAGGAGGAGGATGGGGACGTTATAGGTACAGGCACATTAGTAATAAAAGCGTCGACGTTTCGACCCTGATGCTCATGGGATGTTTAGGGCCTCGGCGGCGGGTCTTCCTCAGGACGGGGGGGGGTACAGAGCTGGCTTGGCCGTAGTCCAATGAAGGATTACGGCCAAGCCAGCTAATGTGCCTGTACCTATAACGTCCCCATCCTCCTCCTATCCCCCAAAACAAATTGTGCGGACAGGCACACACCAACAGCGGAAGGTTGCCCGCTTTGCTCTATTGTAAATATCAGAACTGTATACTAAATTTCTTTCCTTTCTTTTTCTAAACACTTGAGCACCCTTTTCCTTCTCACTGACTATACTTAATAGTCCTTGCGCCGTCTTTTGATTACTATTGTTTTATAAAAACTGTAAATTAATAGGTAAATTCGCCAAAAGTATACTTATCTGAGTGTGGTGACAATTTATTGATTTTGTTGATATGCTAGGGTACTATTTCAGTTTCATTTAATGTATATAGAGTTAATTCTGATAAGACGTATATCTCCCTTATTCAGCTTGAGTCAAAGCATGCTGATCTAATTTGCATTTTCAGAATCAAAAATGTTTTTCATGTAAAGTTTATTTTCTAATTGATAGTCTAGGACCACTGTTTTTTCTTAAACTGATTCATACCCAGGTCCTTTGACTCTATGGGTGATACCCCATTGATTTAATGGTATATATATATATATATATATATATATATATATATATATATATATATATTCACTGAAAAAACCATAGGTTATAGACCATATATAGTTAGGGATTAGCATTTACAAAACCTTATTTTACTCGCACAAAACCATTGAAATTCCATATATAGTTAGTTGCACTAACTATATATCGCGCACCCGCAATCCACTGCTGATGATGTCACATATTACATCATTCATGACATGGTCAGTGACATCACTGATGACATCACTGATGACATCACTGATGACAAAATCCAGTGACTGTATGTTTCTGTAAAGTTAAAATATGTCTTACATATTGAAGAATGAGTGGATGTATAAGTGTCTGGATGAAGGATATAGTAGGTGCATGACTGACTGTATGAGTGAGTGATTAAATGTGTCTCGCTGAGTGCATGGGTTAGTGACTAAACTGTCTTAATTTGTGCATCATTATGTCTGTTGTTCTGTAAACTGTTGCATGTGTTGATAAGTAGCTATATGAGTAAGTTTATGGGTTATTGATTGGTTGCCCAAGTATTTGTATGGGAGACTGAGTGTGTGTGTGGGTGGCTGGGAGGTGTATGACTCTGTGCATAGATGTGTGAGCAGTTGATTCACTAGATGTATGGTTTCAAAAGTGTATGTGGAAACAGCTGTATGGGCGGTTGACTGTGTGCATGAGTGTATTGGTGAGTGAATGGATATCTCAGTGCTACATGTCAAAGTAAGTACATATGTAAAACACAGTACATGTAAGAGTTGACATATATAAATAACTGTGCATAAGAGCCAGTGAATGTGTGAGTGGCTGTATGGATCATTGTGAACTTGTATCAGGGATTGTATAAGAGAGTAAATATGTGTTAGTATATGTTTGAATAAGTAAAGTTTGTATAACTGTATAGTTGAGGAAATGGAGGTGTGATTGATTCTTTGCATGACTGACTAGGTGTGTGAGTAACTCCATGGATGAGTGACAGTCTGTGAGTGTCTGTTTACACTGATTGTATCTAAGGTTATATTAGAGTCTGAAGAGGTTCATCGTATTATCACATGAATGATATCATCAGTGATGTGATCAGTAATGTCAAATGAGATGTCATCAGTGATGTCATCAGTGATGTCATTTGAGATGTCTTCAGTGATGTCATTTGAGATGTCATCAGTGATGTCATCAGTGATGTCACTGACCATGTCATGAATGATGTAATATGTGACATCATCAGCAGTGGATTGCGGGTGCGCGATATATAGTTAGTGCAACTAACTATATATGGAATTTCAATGGTTTTGTGCGAGTAAAATAAGGTTTTGTAAATGCTAATCCCTAACTATATATGGTATATAACCTATGGTTTTTTCAGTGAATTTTCAAGGTTTTGTAAATGCTAATTCCTAACTATATATGGTCTATAACCTATGGTTTTTTCAGTGAATTTTCAAGGTTTTGTAAATGCAAATTCCTAACTATATATGGCCTAAAACCTATGGTTTTTTCTGTGAATTTCAATGGTTTTTTAATAGCAAATATCAAAAGCTGTCAAATGTCAAGTACGTGATAGGTAAAAACTTTTTCGTGTTTATGCACGCTGATGTGCTTTGAACGCTGCCCCCCCCTCCCCTCTTTTCTCTTAGTAGTACTCTCTCTTTGCAGATAGTGAAGGGTAGTTAACGCAGGCCTTTACCCCCGTTGTAATCCGTCGTGCCTGCTTGTCTCTCCATTTGATTGATTGTTATCCAAGCATTTACTGTTTTACAATTGATTCTCTTTGGTTCATTCTCTATTTTCAAACAAGCACAAAGTCGCAATACTCTGTTTAGTCTTTTCAGATAGTGAAAAATCGTATAAAAAAAAAAGGAATCAAGCAAAATCAGTAGGCCACTAATTGGATCTCTTTTTGACCTCGCTAAAATAGAAATATTAGGAACAACCCTTCATGAGAAATACGAAAATAGTGAGATGAACTGAGCTCCACACCATGAGGGCTGCAAGACAGCTCGGCTCCGTCACCCACCCCGCCCAAAATAACGACAAACCCTATGCAAATATTAAAAATATATACAACACACCAGCAAAGTAACAGGGTAAAACATTTTATTAAATAACTATTTACATAACTATTTTATACTTTTTGTTGCCCGATCCGGCTAGCTCAATCGATCGAGCATGAAACTCATGCACTCTGATAGCAAGCGTTGCTACTGATGCTATGCAGACCAAAACTGGTTTTCAGTTTGTACATTTTTCTAGATTTTTCCATCCAAGGTTGGTTGAGTTTGTAGAACGATGGCTTCAGATTTTCAACATACGGTGTGGTGGCGCGGACTGGGAGGGGGCGCTTCGCTCCTGCCCCCTCCCCAAGTAAGATTTTCATACGTGAAAGTAAGTTAATGGTTTTGGTCCCTGAGTTGCTTCGATGTCACTGCCATTCCCAAATGGCATAAGTTCTGGATGTTGGGTGCCATAGTTCAGAGTTCTGAGCAGCGCTTGTAACACTGTCTGAAGCTTATTTCCACCTACTGCAGCTTCACTATTCTCAAAGTAAGTGAGGGTCGTTTGTGGACCTGACTGCATTTGAAAACAATGTGATATGGTACCTCCCTAAACCGCTTGACGGAGGCCCCCGAGGGGCGGTGTGATGGCACGGACTCGGAGAAGACGCTTGGCTCCGACCCCCTCCCCAAGTCTTATAGCACTGGTGTAGCCTGAGATCGCCCCCGACATAGGCGGCCGGCTCCCGGGGTCCGGCGGAACTTTTTGCCTTTTGATGACTCTTCTATTCTGGACCTTGTCCCACAATCCGTTTGACCTGAAGACACGCTGTAGTGGGGCGCCCCTTTACCGTTTTAGTTGCCATTCCGCCCGCTTTTGCTACACTGTGCCTCTTCCGCCATTCAGCTGTTTACCGCCCGCTCTTGCGACTACAGCGTCTCGCTCACCATGTAGTTGAGTTGCTCCCGCTCTTGCGATGCAACGATAGGCGACTGCCACAGGACTCTCAAAATGGCGGCCGGCTCTTCAGATTTGGGCGTGGTCCACTAAAATGGCCCTGGGACACCTTGGAACTCGGACGCTTCCCTGATAGGGCTTGGGTCCCATTCTCGAAAACGTCCCCTCAGCCGTGAAGATTCTACAAAAGTCTTGGGGGCCCCCGACTCCCGCAGGCTTCTGGTGGGGAGCGGCTGCCATGTTTGCTCGTGGAATGGCCACGACGGAGCTACGAGATGGTGGTGCTCTCATGCTGACGCCAGCTTCAGTCTGAAACATCCAGAAACACTGTAGACTACCAATTCGATCAGTTCCGGTAGCGCCCCAACATGACCCGGTAGAGAAGAACTTGCCCTCCCCTCTTTGACTGATGGTTCTTGTTGCCTGTCCCCTCTGTTGTCATTTAACAGAACTTTTTGGACTGCTGAAAGGGGTTGTGTTCCGAACGCTGGTTGGTGGAGACATTTTGACTATATTCTTGACCTACGTTGTCGCGTAATACGTTATATGACACGCCGCGTTAGCGCACCCGGAAGTGATCTGGGGCGCGGCGCGCAGCGCGTAACGTAAGCATAACAGGTCATGTGACTTGTTAATAAAACTTTTTATTGGTTCATTTTACTTTTGTTATTTTAATAATGAAAAGCTTGGTCATATGACCTAAAAAATACGCTTTTTATTGATTTCGAACATTTTTTTTTTTAAACATATATGTTATAATGTTCCAGGCTAATGTACTTTCCCGGAAAATTTACAACTGTCCTGCAAGTAAAATATATTCCTTTTTCGAGAAAAAGGGCGTTTCTTCGTCCCATGACGGAGCCGTTGAGTAAAAGAGGCTCGGCCTGCTGTCTTACTCGCCGATACGCCTGATTATCAGATTCTTATCGATCACTTTATGTTGCAGGAGTGGAAAACACAACTGCCCTTGACCATTTATCTTTACTGCGTTCCTACGTATTATACCTTTTATTCGTCATGTAATTGGACTGCTTTATTTCACTTGCCCTTTACTGATTCGAAAACAGTGACTAAAAGTAAAAACTTTACCAATGTAAATACTACTACCATGTTTTGTTTTAAAAACCTTTATTGTGAAAATGTCAGTATACAAATACGGGCCTATAACCACGTGGGCCGGCCACGGAGCAAACTGAAATCGTATATGATGAGGAGACATTTACACTGTAGAGGAACGTGACGAGCGGGCCATTAGGTTGCAAGAACTAAGGTGTCTAACAGTTGCGGAATCGGTGGACGTACATTTTGTAATTAAAATACGACAAAGCCACTTATCTGGGGCGCGGCGCGCAGCGCGTAACGTAAGCATAACAGGTCATGTGACTTGTTAATAAAACTTTTTATTGGTTCATTTTACTTTTGTTATTTTAATAATGAAAAGCTTGGTCATATGACCTAAAAAATACGCTTTTTATTGATTTCGAACATTTTTTTTTTTAAACATATATGTTATAATGTTCCAGGCTAATGTACTTTCCCGGAAAATTTACAACTGTCCTGCAAGTAAAATATATTCCTTTTTCGAGAAAAAGGGCGTTTCTTCGTCCCATGACGGAGCCGTTGAGTAAAAGAGGCTCGGCCTGCTGTCTTACTCGCCGATACGCCTGATTATCAGATTCTTATCGATCACTTTATGTTGCAGGAGTGGAAAACACAACTGCCCTTGACCATTTATCTTTACTGTGTTCCTACGTATTATACCTTTTATTCGTCATGTAATTGGACTGCTTTATTTCACTTGCCCTTTACTGATTCGAAAACAGTGACTAAAAGTAAAAACTTTACCAATGTAAATACTACTACCATGTTTTGTTTTAAAAACCTTTATTGTGAAAATGTCAGTATACAAATACGGGCCTATAACCACGTGGGCCGGCCACGGAGCAAACTGAAATCGTATATGATGAGGAGACATTTACACTGTAGAGGAACGTGACGAGCGGGCCATTAGGTTGCAAGAACTAAGGTGTCTAACAGTTGCGGAATCGGTGGACGTACATTTTGTAATTAAAATACGACAAAGCCACTTACAAAAAAATCATCTAGATATACATTTGCGGGCAAGTACCATGGGTGACGTTAATTCGAACTTTCAATAGTACAGTAATCAATAACACATCAGAACTTAATATCAATAGGGATGTCGAAATATTCAATCAATTCTCGTCCCCGCCCGCCATGAGCATCAAAACTGCATTCATATCTCGTGATATCAAGGTTGTTCAACCAGTACACAACAAGGAGTTACGAGTCCCATTTATACCGGCGCCATTTTGGGCGAAGCCGGGCAGGTCCAAGATATAGTCAAAATGTCTCCACCAACCATCGGCCAGACCAGAACCCCTTTCGGCCCTTTATGCTACAAGATGGTGTCTTCCATTCAGAAAATATTGTTGGCAGCATTTTGAAAGGAAAGATAAACAGCCGTTCTCCTAGTGAGTCTCACATTGTTACATTTAGGAAGAATGTTGAAGAGTAGTATGTTGAAAATCTGAAGCCATTTTTCTACAAACTCTCAATCAGCCTTGGATGGAAAAAAAAATCCTGAAGAATGTACAAACTGAAAACCAATTTTTGTCTGTATAGCATCAACAGCAACGCTTGAGTCAGCTTTGTGTGAAGCCGCCATTTTGATTCAATCAATAACGTCCCCCTGCACACATTCAGGGACCTGGTCGTGTCTTCAGGTCAAACGGATTGTGGGACAAGATGCAGAAAGGAAAAGGAAAAAAGTTCCGCCGGACCTCGGGAGCCGGCCGCCTATGTCATGGGCGATCTTTGGCCACACCAGGGCAATAGTGAAGCTGCAGCAGGTGCAAATAAGCTCCAGACAGTCTAACAAGCACTGCTCAGAACTCTCAACTATGGCACTCAACATCCAGGACTTGCCATCCGGATCTTGGCGCCTTGTGCTGGTTTCGACCTATTCACACATCGGTCCACTACTGACATCATCTCATAAGCCAACGGGGCACCCCACGCCGACTTTCGGCGCAGCATTGTAGGATGGCCACACCAGTGCGGCAATTTGCTGGACACCACCTCGGTGCCATCCGGATCTCGGCGCGTTCGAGTCACTGTACCGCAAGAGTGACCGGAACTCAGCTGGACACACCGTCTTTCGGCGCAGCATTGTAGGATGGCCATACCAGTGCGGCAACTTGCTGGACACCACCTCGGTGCCATCCGGATCTCGGTGCGCTGTGCTGCCTTCGGCCTACTGTAGCCGCAAGTGCGGACGCAACTCAGTTGGACGGCGAGTGAAAAGATAAGGGGCGCCGCACTGCAGCCGAGGAGCCTCCATCTTGGGGGAGACGCACAGCCCCCACTGACTGACGCGACCTTACAGGCCAACGGGGCGCCCCACGCCGACTTTCGGCGCAGCATTGTAGGATAGCCACACCAGTGCAGCAACTTGCTGGACAACAACTCGGTGCCATCCGGATCTCTGCGCGTTGTGCTGCCTTCGGCCTATTCGCACATCGGTCCGCTACTGACGCCGCCTCACGTGCCAACAGATTTTCTACGCTTTTTGTAGCCCTATGCCGCATAACAGGTCATGTGACTTGTTTATAAAACTTTTCATTGGTTCATTTTACTTTTGGTTTCCTAATGATGGAAGGCTTGGTCATATGACCTAAAAATAACACTTTTCATTGGTTTAGAACATTTTTTTTTCCCAAACGATGAAAGCCCCACCTTGTTTCTGGATGTTTCAGACTGAAGCTGGCGTCAGCATGAGAGCACCACCATCTCGTGGCTCCGTCGTGGTCATTCCGCGAGCAATCATGGCAGCCGCTCCCCACCGGAAGCCTGCAGGAGTCGAGGGCCCCCAAGACTTTTGTAGAATCTTCACGGCTGAGGGGACGCTTTCGAGAATGGAGCCCAAGCCCTAGCAGGCAAGCGTCCGAGTTCCAAGGTGTCCCAGGGCCATTTTAGTGGACCAGGCCCAAATCCGAAGAGCCGTCCGCCATTTTAAGAATCCAATGGCAGCCGCCTATCGCTGCACCGCAAGAGTGGGAGCAACTCAACTACATGGTGAGCGAGACGCTGTAGCCGCAAGAGCGGGCGATAAACAGCTGAATGGAGGATGAGGCACAGTGTAGCAAAAGCGGGCGGAATGGCAACTGAAACGGTAAAGGGGTGCCCCAGTACAGCAGACGAGCCTTCACCTGGGGAGGGCCGTTCACGCCGCCTCCCCCACGCCCCCCCCGGGGCGCCCCATGCCGTTTTTCGGAGCAGCATTGTAGGATACCAAACCAGTGCGGCAAGTTACTGGACATCACCTGAGTGCCATCCACATCTCAGCGCGTTCTGCTGCCTTGGGACTATTCGCACAACAGACCGCTACTGACGAGGCCTCCCCCCGCACCACCCGGGACGCCCCACGCTGTTTTTCTGAGCTGCATTGTAGGAAACCAAAAACCAGTGCGGCACCCAGGTAACATCACCTGGGTGCCGTCCAGAACTCAGCACGTTGTGCTGCCTTGGGACTATTCGCACAAAAGACAGCTACTGACCATTGTTGCTTCTTTTTGCCAAAAAATGTTTAAATGTATTTACAGTTTTTGTTGCGTTCGATATATTTATAAGTTAATAAAGTTTTATAATCCTACTTTGTTGGAGTACTATATATTTTTAAAAAATCGGGTGAATGGGGCCTTGAATCGGGTTATTGTCATGTGTGGGCTTTGGAAGTGTGTTGCTACAGGATCGGACATTTCAAACTCAAATGCACGTTCTTTTTCTTACCTTTCCGAAGCATGGAGCGCAATAGCAGGCAGAGAAAGGGTGATGCAAGTGTTGAACACTGCCTGGCCTGGCAAGTTGCTGGCAGTGCCCCCCCCCGCCCGCTCCTGAAAGAGGGCACACACACACCACCGCCCCGAGTACTTCACAGATCTTTAAAAGACCATGCGCTTGTTAATGAGGCTTAAATGGTTTATCACCCCTTCTAGAGCCCCTGCATCGGCCCTCTGACGTTTCCTGGAAGAATTAGCACATAACACAATACCAAGCCCTGTCAGCTGAAACCCCAGAGGAATCGGGTTTTTGCTTGCAGGAATCGGGAGGCGGGAGACTAGCACTGAAATCGGTAGTCTCACGCCTGAATCGGGAGGGTTGGCATGTCTGGATTCTCTACAGCTGGGGCCATAAACTACATCCGCAGGGCTAGGTGATAGCCTGGGACCGGCCTGGACAATCGGACACAGAGGAAGAGGAGTGTCAGAGGGTGCGGTAGTGAATAGGGTGAAAAGGAGGTGTCGGGCGGGCACAGGGTGTGATTCTCAGGGAAGAGCAGCGCAGATGGGAGGAAGTTTATGGCCCATGCATGAGAGAGAGAGCGGGGGTGACCAGTGCGTGGGGGAGATGCTTGCGAGGGTGGGGAGCCGTGCTGAGAATCGACGGCGTGCAGAGAGTGGGTCTGGTCAAGGCATCTAAAATGGCTGCCGTGCACGACAAAATTGTGCCATTGGAAAAAAGGCAAGATGGCGCAGACAATGTTTATCAATAAGGATTCATTTATAACAAAATATTTTATCGCAGTGACAAATTGGCGGTCAACACTTCCTGATTTCCATCGAATCGAACGTTAACAGACGTCACGCAGCAAAAAAAAAAAAAACCACTCACGCACAGCCGCTGGAAGACATGTATCAACATATATGAGCCTCCTCAGCCACCCTCAGGAAACATAAGGGATCAGGATACGTCTCCCGCACCCCATTATACCTAGTAATTTTTTTTATTTTCCCCACGGGACCCTTTAATAACCCCAACATCATTCCTAGGGGGTCAAGAGGGGTCTACCTTGCCCCCTTTCATTAAATTCCCCCTTCGTTTTTCACCTCTTCTTCTCTCTCGATCCTACCGAGAGATAAGATGGCGCACGCACAGCCGCTGGAAGACATATATCAACATATATGAGCCTCCTCAGCCACCCTCAGAAAACATAAAGGGATCAGGATACGTCTCCCGCACCCCCTTATACCTAGTAATTTAATTAAAACGAAACACAAAATGGCGAATTCCCGTTTCGCTACCAGTTTGCGGCCCAGTTCGCGGCCCGAGAAGCGCTTCTACCATGAAAAATAAAAAAAAATTTATTTTCCCCACGGGACCCTTTAATAACCCCAACATCATTCCTAGGGGGTCAAGATGGGTCTACCTTGCCCCCTTTCATTAAATTCCCCCTTCGTTTTTCACCTCTTCTTCTCTCTCGATCCTACCGAGAGATAAGATGGCGGCCGCTCCGGACTGTTTAGAATGTTGACAGACACCGGAAAGCCAATCAGCATCGCATCGCAAAGTTCCGTTTCGCGAAAAGTAAGCGGACCGGAGCGCAGCCCGGAGCGCTGTTACAGATATATATCTTGTTTTGAACGTTACTTTCTCAAAATCCACTGGAGCACATATATTGAGACCTAGCAAAGGCACATCGGGCTAACAGTCCCTACAATTTTGCCAAGTTTCGTGCAAATCCATTTAGCCGTTCGAGCTAAAAGTGAGGCCAACCGCCCTATGGAAAACTCAATGTTAAAAACGCGTTTTGGGACCCCCCTTTTTTCTCGGCCCCCCCTTGACGAATCCCCCCCAAATTTTCAAGGGACGCTCAGAAACAAAATGTGCCATTTTCCTGAAAATTTCAGCCGATTCCGTCCACAAACGCCAAAGTTATTAGACATAGAATTTTCAAAAATCCCATAGGGAAAAAATCCTAACTATATATACCTACTGGCGACAGCCAGTAGGTAATATATATATATATATATATATATATATATATATATATATATATATATATATATATATATATATATATATATATATATATATATATATATATATATATATATATATTTACACAAATTGCCCAAAGCATCAAGGGAGAACTCAGTAGCTCACCAACCATCAGGCTCTATATTTCAGCATGCCTCGTCCCTCAGGTGTAGTTATGTCATTGCCCACACGTTTCAACCTTATAAATTCACTGAAAAAACCATAGGATTTAGGGCTGTTATAGTTAGTTGGACATTTCACTCGTACAAAACCATTGAAATTCCCACGTTATAGTTAGTTGTACTAACTATAACTCGCGCGCCCGCAATCCACTGCTGATGATGTCACATATTACATCATTCATGACATGGTCAGTGACATCACTGATGACATCTCAAATGAATTTCAAAGGTTTTTTAAATGCTAATTCCTAACTATAACAGGACTCAAACCTATGGCTTTTTCAGTGAATTTCAAAGGTTTTTTAAATGCTAATTCCTAACTATTAAAATGTCTGAAACCTATGGTTTCTTCAGTGAATTTCAAAGGTTTTGTAAATGAACATTTTTAAATATATTTATTGTTATTTTTATTTTTTTATACTGATTTTCTACATTTTTTAAACAGCTTATTTTTTAAATATTTTATTTTTAAATTACATTATAATTACATTATACATAACATTACAAAGTATAATTTCTCAGAATTAATTACTTTAGTTTAAATACTTTGCAAATATGCAATAGACTTTTAAATACAGTAGTTACAGTTGTTGTAATGCGCAAGACAATTTCAGACACAATGCAACATTGAGCTCAATGTGAATTTCTAGTTAAATGCAATTAGTTACTTTTTGGATTACTTTTCTAACCACAAGACTAGATCCTAGATCCAGTCCTGGGATATCTCCTGTAAACAGTTGAGTAAAAACGTTTTGGTTACATTAATGATTTTTAAGGAATATTATTGTATTTTAAAAGTTGACACTTAGAAACTTTTTCACATAGAATTACCAATGTTATGCTACGGGTGGAAAATCACTCATCAGGTAAGTAGTGTTAACGTTACTCTTTCTTACTCAGTGGTGGATCCTGAATCCAGCATGGGTGCATATTCTGTAAACAGTTGAAAGAATGTGTTTAAGCCATACATGCAATTTTTAAGGAATATTTTTAGTTTGTGAAAATAGACACTCAGAAACTTTTCTGGTGAAAACCACACAATGGATTCCTATGGAAGGAAATACAAGTTACTGGTAAGTACGCTTAGAATTACTTTTCAGGGTCAGTGTTGGGCTCAAAGATGCAGCACTGAGGTCACTCCTGATAACAGGTGAGTAAATCGGAATTCGTACTTCAGCTGATTTTATAGGAATTTTTGTACGTTTCAAAAATTGACACAGAAACTTTTCTGGTGAAAACTACACAATGAATTCCTATGGAAGGAAATACAAGTTACTGGTAAGTTCGCTTAGAAATGCTTTTCAGGGTCAGTGCTGGACTAGATTCAAGCAAGCCTGGCTGAAGATGGCTGTAATGCCAGAAACCGGTCCTAGGAAGCTTGAATCCGGTCCAGGGAAGGCATGGCTTGGCGGTTCGGGCTGGACTGTTCCCATGAGGCACAGGGTCAGACTGATTTGCCTATGGCCATGTCTGAATTGGGGTGGCAGAGTGGGCTAAAGAACGGTGATGGATCAAACCCAGATCTGTTGACTGGGTGTGAGTGTTTGATTGGTTCAGATGCTCCGTCCATCACCACCCCCTTTTGTACCGCTTTGTTTGCCATAAGTTGGGAGGGTATGCTCAGACGTGAGTCCCTTGCTCACTTTGCCACTGGATTCATGCAAGCCTGGCTGAAGACGGCTGTAATGCCAGAAACTAGTCCTAGGAAGCTTGAATCCGGTCCAGGGAAGGCATGGCTTGGCGGTTTGGGCAGGACTGTTCCCATGAGGCACAGAGTCAGACTGATTTGCATATGGCCATGTCTGAACTGGGGTGGCAGAGTGGGCTAATGAACGGTGATGGTTCAAATCCAGATCTGTTGACTGGGTGTGAGTGTTTGATTGGTTCAGATGCTCCGTCCATCACCACCCACTTTTGTACCGCTTTGTTCGCCATAATATGTCTGGGTATGCTCAGACACGAGTCCCTTGCTCACTTTGCCACTGGATTCAAGCAAGACTGGCTGAAGACGGCTGTCATGCCAGAAACCGGTCCTAGGAAGCTTGAATCCGGTCCAGGAAAGGCATGGCTTGGCGGTTCGGGCTGGACTGTTCCCATGAGGCACAGGGTCAGACTGATTTGCATATGGCCATGTCTCAACTGGGATGGCAGAGTGGGCTAAAGAACGGTGATGGATCAAACCCAGATCTGTTGACTGGGTGTGAGTGTTTGATTGGTTCAGATGCTCCGTCCATCACCACCCCCTTTTGTACCGCTTTGTTCGCCATAAGTTGGCAGGGTATGCTCAGACGTGAGTCCCTTGCCCACTTTGCCACTGGATTCAAGCAAGACTGGCTGAAGACGGCTGTAATGCCAGAAACCGGTCCTAGGAAGCTTGAATCCGGTCCAGGGAAGGCATGACTTGGCGGTTCGGGCTGGACTGTTCCCATGAGGCACAGAGTCAGTGTTAGGAATCGGGTTAGTCCCTTTACTATGATCATGCCTTGACATCACATGACGAGGAAGTAGGATAAAAGGTGGTCCTACCTTTAGCTCAATGCTTGATATTGCCAGTGTTTGGATTCCTCCCCTGGTTGTTGGCTGCCGATTTTGTTGCTGGATTGAGAATTTCCCTGCTGTTTTGAAGCCCCTTTTTTGATCTTTGCCTTTCTCACGGGCTCGTGAGAAAGTTGCTGATTCCCCTTTTTTCCCTTGTTTAGTTAGTGAGGTTGTATTGGGTTCCCGGGGTTCCCTTCCCTTCGATACCATTCTTTTAATTTTACCAGCCTTCTGTTTTGTTTAGTGTGTTCGGGGGCCCCCGCTCACACTCGCGTTGCGTTAAGACGCTGTTCTCCCGTGTTGAGGAACGAAGCAACGCAGAAGTTAAACGGAGCTTCGGTGGTTCCAGCGCGTCTTTTGCTGGGACTGCTTTCGGCCTCGTTTTTAGCGGAAGTGACGTTTCGGGTCACTCCGCGAAGGCTGTGCTGGGTTTGTTTTGGATTTTCGGATGATTGTCCTCTGTTCCTGTCCTTTGGAGACTAAACGAAGGGTTTTTTTTAGGCGGCGGTTTTTTATCAGCGTAAGACCTTTTTCCCCTCGTTTTGTTAAAATATATTCTTGAACCTTGCGGCGAAAGCTCCCCCCACTTACTGCATTTTACAATACACCATTGCAGTTAGAGGAGTGCTACTTACATGACGTGGAACTCCTTAACTTTACGAAGCAAAGCCTGCACAGTATAGCGGTAAGAGGGGTTGTTGAATGTGTTGTAAGGCATGATCATGGAGGGTGGGTGGTGTTAATATCTACAGTGATACATGAAGAGATTGTTTTGTCTCCCCTTATACAGTGGTGCAGAAGCGTAAAGGAAGAAGGGAGCTGTGTCCTTTTCGTCGCCAAGGGTGGAAGACTTGGTGTCTCCTCAACATTACCACCCTCTTTTCGGGTCCATTGGTGCCCACATAGTGTTTGACCTGTGGGGGTCCAAGGGGCAAGTAAAGGGGATTGGTGTATGCTACGTTCCTGCAGTGCTTGGGCTGGTTGGAGTCTGACAGAATATCAAGCCCACGATATTATAGCACTGCCCGGACTAGCATGGATGAGGATGGGAATCCGTTAAGCGGGGGAACGGGTGGTCCTACTATGCAGGATATTATGGGAGCTGTACATACTCTCCAGGCACAAGTGCAGGAGCTGCAGCAGGAGAACGTAGGACTAAAACAGGAATTGGTGGCTGTTAGGGCAAGAGAACAGGCCTCTAGCAGGGGAACGGGCCCTGTTATACAGCCGGCTACATTTCAGTATACCGGAGGGGCAGGAGCAAGTACTGCGAGTAGCAGTAATCCCATAGCGGTAACAGTAACGACCCCCGTGGCAGTCCCCTTGGCCCCCCCTGAGAGATTTACAGGAGATCCTGATAAGTTTGGCACTTTTATGAACCAGTGTCAACTGCACTTTATGTGTAGGACTAATGCCTTTCCCGATGACTCGGCCAAGATCGCTTTTATACTGTCGTACCTGGCTGGCAACGCGGCTCAATGGGCAATTCCTTTAGTAGAAAGCAACGACCGTGTGCTATATAACTATCAGGCATTTAAGGACTTAATGCGGGGTCTGTTTGCGAAGCATGCATTTATGCAGGCCAGTGATGCTGAACTGTTGAAATTACGGCAGGGCAGGCAGGACTTATTGTCTTATATAGCCAACTTTAATCGATTGGTAGCTGAGACGCATTGGCCAACCGAGAAAAGAACGTCTCTGTTTTATCAGGGACTTTGTGAGGAGTTGAAGGACATAGTGTCGCAGGTGGTGGATCCGCCTGAGGATTGTGCAGCGTTTATCGATCTCGTGGTAAAACTCAATCACCGGGTGACAGAACGGCGTGGAGAACGTAACCGGTTTCTGTCTCCCCGTAGTAGTTATGTGAAACCAGAGGCGAAGTCAACAGGGGAGAGTAGATCCGCACCGGAACCCATGGAAATAGGTGGAGTAAGGGGACCCCTGACTTCAGAGGAAAAGAAAAGAAGAAGAGAGCTGAATCTGTGTCTTTATTGCGGACAGGGGGGCCATTTTGCACGTGATTGCCCTGTGAAACCATCAGGGGTAGGGTTTGGTAAGAAGGTGGCGTGCATATACATGGACCAAGGTTCAGGCACAGATAGAATAGAGCAGTATGAGGTGGTAGGGGCCTTAGATCAAGCTCCAAGGCATTTTGTGATCAGCGCCCATCTGCTGCTTCCAGCACAGAAACGCATTCCGGTGTCAGTATTGTTAGATTCTGGGGCCACCGGAAACTTTATAGACATCTCGATGGCTGAAAAGTTGATGGTTCCTTGTCACCTGAAAGAACAGCCTGAGCCAGTAAGGGCTATAGATGGGACAGAGTTGACATCAGGGTGTATTACTAGACAGACAGTGCCACTTGGTTTGTTATGTGAGAATGGACATGTGGAAAGTGTGGTCTTTGATTTGATCGATGCCCCTTCTTTCGGATTGGTGTTGGGGGTCCCGTGGCTGCAAAAACATAACCCGAGGATTGACTGGGTACAGAGATTGGTTACGTTGGACTCAGTACACTGTTTGAGGAATTGCTATGTTGTGGCAGCTGAACAGATCAATCCCTTGTCTTGTGCTGTGATTGAAAAGAATGTTGTACCTCCCCAGTATTCATCTTATGAGGATGTGTTTGACAAGGTGTGCGCTCAAGGTCTTCCTCCGCATAGGTCGTATGACTGCAAGATCGATTTGATACCAGGAGCACCATTGCCATGCAGTCGGGTTTATGCATTGTCTGAGCCTGAGGAGGCCCATTTGAAAACATATATAGATGAGATGTTGCTCTTGGGGTATATACGTCCTTCCTCCTCGCCCGTGTCATCGGCTATATTTTTCATCCCAAAGAAGGAGGGGTCTTTGAGGGCATGCGTTGATTATAGAATTTTGAACTCGGCCACTGTTAAAAACCGGTACCCTCTTCCACTCATCTCCGTGCTGTTGGACCAGCTCCGCAAGGCGACGGTATTTACCAAATTAGACCTGCGGGGCGCATACCATCTCATACGGGTCCGGCCAGGAGATGAATGGAAGACGGCTTTTAAAACAAAGTATGGACTGTTTGAGTATACGGTAATGCCGTTTGGCTTGTGCAATGCGCCAGCGGCGTTTCAGTTTTTTATCAACGAAGTCCTAGGCCGGTATCTGGATCAGACAGTCATAGTATACTTGGATGATATACTAATATATTCAGAGAAGGGGATTGACCACACTGAGCATGTGTCACAGGTCTTGCAGACTCTACAGGAACATCACTTATACGCTAAGTTGGAGAAGGGACAGTTTAGTACTTCCGAAGTAGAGTTTTTGGGGTTTGTAATATCTGCTGCGGGCATCCGAATGGACCCGAAAAAGATTCAGGCTATAGTGACCTGGCCGGTACCAACAAATGTGAAGCAAATACAGGTACTGCTAGGTTTCGCTAATTTCTACCGGCGATTCATACTACATTTTTCTGACATTGTGGCTCCAATGACTCGCCTATTGAGGAAGGGCGTCCTTTTTGATTGGACAAGTGAGACTCAGGATGCTTTTCGTACATTGCTAAAGCGGTTTGTGTCTGCACCGGTATTGGTGCATCCTGACCCTGCCCTGCCGTATTTCGTAGAAACAGACGCATCTTTGTGTGCTGTAGGAGGGGTATTGTCACAGCGAGATGAAGCCACTGGCCATATGCATCCGATTGCGTTCTTTTCTAAAACGTTGTTGCCAGCTGAACGCAATTATACTGTGGCAGAACGCGAGTTGCTGGCGGTTAAACTGGCGTTCGAGGAATGGCGCCATTATTTATGGGGTGCCAGACATGTCATTACTATCTACACCGACCATAAAAACCTTGAATTCTTTCGTTCTGCTAGGGCCTTAACTCCTCGCCAGATGAGATGGGTTTTATTCTTCAATGAGTATGATTTCATTATAACATACAGACCTGCAGCCCAACAGGTGAAATCTGCTGCTCTTTCCCGTATACATGTGGGTATAAAGGATGAAGGCTCCCTGGGTGAGAGCAGGGCAATGATAGCAGAAGAAAGGATTATAGGGGCTTTGGTTACGGAAGACTTTCCTGCTCTCGTGAAGGAACGATTGAGCCAAGTAGATCTGGCGCCTTGGTTGTCCTTACCCCAGATATCAATGAAAGATGGACTTTTGTATAATGAGAGCAGGCTGTTTGTTCCCCCTGTGCTGAGGGATGAGGTGCTGGAGTGGTGTCATTCCTCTGCCCTAGCAGCCCATCCAGGAATAAAGAAGACCAAGGAAATGTGTATGAGGTGGTTCTGGTGGGAGTCCATGACCAAGGATGTTCTGGGATATGTGAGTGCTTGCCCTGTGTGTGGTATCAGCAAGCCCTCGCATTGTAAACCCTCAGGACTCTTACAGCCTTTGGAGGTACCACCTAGTCCATGGCATACTTTGAGTATGGATTTTGTAACAGATCTGCCCTTAGTTGCTGGTTGCACAGCCATATTGGTGGTGGTGGATTTATTCACCAAAATGGCCCACTTTATACCGCTTCCCAAACTCCCTACTGCAAAGGAAATGGCGGTGGTGTTTATGTCTTCGGTGGTGCGCTTACATGGGTTGCCAGTGGTGATTGTATCAGACAGGGGGGCGCAGTTTGTCTCGCACTTTTGGACTGAGTTGTGTCAAGTGCTTAAAACCGAGATACGTTTATCCTCGGCTTATCACCCTCAGTCTGACGGTCAGACCGAGCGCACTAATCAGACGATGGAACAATATCTACGTTGTCTGATTGCATCCTTGTCCTGTGATTGGGTGACGGCTCTGCCCATTGCGGAATTCGCTTATAACAACAGTGTGCATTCCGCCTTGGGCATGACACCCTTTTACTGTTCTCTTGGGTACCATCCTAGAGCCGTGGCAATACAGCCTACGGGTCGCGTGCCAGCCATCGACGAGGTGTGTGAGCGATTAAGAGTCATATGGGATTTGGCCAGAGATAGCCTCATAGAAGCAAAGGGGGCAATGAAAGCTCAGGCGGATAAGCATCGTGTTGATGCTCCTGCATACAAGATTGGGGATCTGGTATGGCTGGCTTCACGCAACCTGAAGTTGCAAGGATCTCGTAAATTGCAGCCCCGATTCGTGGGCCCTTTTTCCATTCTACAGGTTGTTAACCCCGTGGCAATGAAGCTCAGTTTACCTCATGAATATAGGGTACACCCCGTGTTTCATACCTCTTTGCTTAAACCCTACATACCATCAGACCAAGCGTTACCGCCACCACCTCCTGTCTTGGTGGATGGGCAGGAAGAATACGAAGTGCAGGCTATCCTAGATTCGAAGCGGGTCAGGGGGCGCCTTTTGTACTTGGTAGACTGGAAAGGGTACACTAAAGAGGACAGGACCTGGGAACCTGCAGGGGGGGTGCACGCCCCGCGTTTGGTTCGATTGTTTCACAGACAACACCCCTCGAAGCCCCGACCTGTGGGGAGGATTGTTGGGGGGGGTACTGTTAGGAATCGGGTTAGTCCCTTTACTATGATCATGCCTTGACATCACATGACGAGGAAGTAGGATAAAAGGTGGTCCTACCTTTAGCTCAATGCTTGATATTGCCAGTGTTTGGATTCCTCCCCTGGTTGTTGGCTGCCGATTTTGTTGCTGGATTGAGAATTTCCCTGCTGTTTTGAAGCCCCTTTTTTGATCTTTGCCTTTCTCACGGGCTCGTGAGAAAGTTGCTGATTCCCCTTTTTTCCCCTGTTTAGTTAGTGAGGTTGTATTGGGTTCCCGGGGTTCCCTTCCCTTCGATACCATTCTTTTAATTTTACCAGCCTTCTGTTTTGTTTAGTGTGTTCGGGGGCCCCCGCTCACACTCGCGTTGCGTTAAGACGCTGTTCTCCCGTGTTGAGGAACGAAGCAACGCGGAAGTTAAACGGAGCTTCGGTGGTTCCAGCGCGTCTTTTGCTGGGACTGCTTTCGGCCTCGTTTTTAGCGGAAGTGACGTTTCGGGTCACTCCGCGAAGGCTGTGCTGGGTTTGTTTTGGATTTTCGGATGATTGTCCTCTGTTCCTGTCCTTTGGAGACTAAACGAAGGGTTTTTTTTAGGCGGCGGTTTTTTATCAGCGTAAGACCTTTTTCCCCTCGTTTTGTTAAAATATATTCTTGAACCTTGCGGCGAAAGCTCCCCCCACTTACTGCATTTTACAATACACCATTGCAGTTAGAGGAGTGCTACTTACATGACGTGGAACTCCTTAACTTTACGAAGCAAAGCCTGCACAGTATAGCGGTAAGAGGGGTTGTTGAATGTGTTGTAAGGCATGATCATGGAGGGTGGGTGGTGTTAATATCTACAGTGATACATGAAGGGATTGTTTTGTCTCCCCTTATACAGTGGTGCAGAAGCGTAAAGGAAGAAGGGGGCTGTGTCCTTTTCGTCGCCAAGGGTGGAAGACTTGGTGTCTCCTCAACATTACCACCCTCTTTTCGGGTCCATTGGTGCCCACATAGTGTTTGACCTGTGGGGGTCCAAGGGGCAAGTAAAGGGGATTGGTGTATGCTACGTTCCTGCAGTGCTTGGGCTGGTTGGAGTCTGACAGTCAGACTGATTTGCATATGGCCATGTCTGAATTGGGGTGGCAGAGTGGGCTAAAGAACGGTGATGGATCAAACCCAGATCTGTTGACTGGGTGTGAGTGTTTGATTGGTTCAGATGCTCCGTCCATCACCACCACCTTTTGTAACGCTTTGTTCGCCATAAATTGGCAGGGTATGCTCAGATGTGAGTCCCTTGCTCACTTTGCCACTGGATTCAAGCAAGCCTGGCTGACGACGGCTGTAATGCCAGAAACCAGTCCTAGGAAGCTTGAATCCGGTCCAGGGAAGGCATAGCTTGGCGGTTCGGGCTGGACTGTTCCCATGAGGCACAGGGTCAAACTGATTTGCATATGGCCATGTCTGAATTGGGGTGGCAGAGTGGGCTAAAGAATGGTGATGGATCAAACCCAGATCTGTTGACTGGGTGTGAGTGTTTGATTGGTTCAGATGCTCCGTCCATCACCACCCCCTTTTGTACCGCTTTGTTTGCCATAAGTTGGGAGGGTATGCTCAGACGTGAGTCCCTTGCTCACTTTGCCACTGGATTCATGCAAGCCTGGCTGAAGACGGCTGTCATGCCAGAAACTGGTCCTAGGAAGCTTGAATCCGGTCCATGGAAGGCATGGCTTGGCAGTTCGGGCTGGACTGTTCCCATGAGGCACAGAGTCAGACTGATTTTCATATGGCCATGTCTGAATTGGGGTGGCAGAGTGGGCTAAAGAACGGTGATGGATCAAACCCAGATCTGTTGACTGGGTGTGAGTGTTTGATTGGTTCAGATGCTCCATCCATCACCACCCCCTTTTGTAACGCTTTGTTCGCCATAAGTTGGCAGGGTATGCTCAGACGTGAGTCCCTTGCTCACTTTGCCACTGGATTCAAGCAAGCCTGGCTGAAGACGGCTGTAATGCCAGAAACCGGTCCTAGGAAGCTTGAATCCGGTCCAGGGAAGGCATGGCTTGGCGGTTTGGGCTGGACTGTTCCCATGAGGCACAGGGTCAGACTGATTTGCATATGGCCATGTCTGAATTGGGGTGGCGGAGTGGGCTAAAGAACGGTGATGGATCAAACCCAGATCTGTTGACTGGGTGTGAGTGTTTGATTGGTTCAGATGCTCCGTCCATCACCACCCCCTTTTGTACCGCTTTGTTCGCAATAAGTTGGCAGGGTATGCTCAGACGTGAGTCCCTTGCCCACTTTGCCACTGGATTCAAGCAAGACTGGCTGAAGACGGCTGTAATGCCAGAAACAGGTCCTAGGAAGCTTGAATCCGGTCCAGGGAAGGCATGGCTTGGCGGTTCGGGCTGGACTGTTCCCATGAGGCACAGAGTCAGACTGATTTGCATATGTCCATGTCTGAATTGGGGTGGCAGAGTGGGCTAAAGAACGGTGATGGATCAAACCCAGATCTGTTGACTGGGTGTGAGTGTTTGATTGGTTCAGATGCTCCGTCCATCACCACCACCTTTTGTAACGCTTTGTTCGCCATAAGTTGGCAGGGTATGCTCAGATGTGAGTCCCTTGCTCACTTTGCCACTGGATTCAAGCAAGCCTGGCTGAAGACGGCTGTAATGCCAGAAACCGGTCCTAGGAAGCTTGAATCCGGTCCAGGGAAGGCATAGCTTGGCGGTTCGGGCTGGACTGTTCCCATGAGGCACAGGGTCAAACTGATTTGCATATGGCCATGTCTGAATTGGGGTGGCAGAGTGGGCTAAAGAATGGTGATGGATCAAACCCAGATCTGTTGACTGGGTGTGAGTGTTTGATTGGTTCAGATGCTCCGTCCATCACCACCCCCTTTTGTACCGCTTTGTTTGCCATAAGTTGGGAGGGTATGCTCAGACGTGAGTCCCTTGCTCACTTTGCCACTGGATTCATGCAAGCCTGGCTGAAGACGGCTGTCATGCCAGAAACTGGTCCTAGGAAGCTTGAATCCGGTCCATGGAAGGCATGGCTTGGCAGTTCGGGCTGGACTGTTCCCATGAGGCACAGAGTCAGACTGATTTTTATATGGCCATGTCTGAATTGGGGTGGCAGAGTGGGCTAAAGAACGGTGATGGATCAAACCCAGATCTGTTGACTGGGTGTGAGTGTTTGATTGGTTCAGATGCTCCGTCCATCACCACCCCCTTTTGTAACGCTTTGTTCGCCATAAGTTGGCAGGGTATGCTCAGACGTGAGTCCCTTGCTCACTTTGCCACTGGATTCAAGCAAGCCTGGCTGAAGACGGCTGTAATGCCAGAAACCGGTCCTAGGAAGCTTGAATCCGGTCCAGGGAAGGCATGGCTTGGCGGTTCGGGCTGGACTGTTCCCATGAGGCACAGGGTCAGACTGATTTGCATATGGCCATGTCTGAATTGGGGTGGCGGAGTGGGCTAAAGAACGGTGATGGATCAAACCCAGATCTGTTGACTGGGTGTGAGTGTTTGATTGGTTCAGATGCTCCGTCCATCACCACCCCCTTTTGTACCGCGTTGTGTGCCATAAGTTGGGAGGGTATGCTCAGACGTGAGTCCCTTGCTCACTTTGCCACTGGATTCAAGCAAGCCTGGCTGAAGACGGCTGTAATGCCAGAAACCGGTTCTAGGAAGCTTGAATCCGGTCCAGGGAAGGCATTGCTTAGCGGTTCGGGCTGGACTGTTCCCATGAGGCACAGGGTCAGACTGATTTGCAAATGGCCATGTCTGAACTGGGGTGGCAGAGTGGGCTAAAGAACAGTGATGGATCAAACCCAGATCTGTTGACTGGGAGTGAGTGTTTGATTGGTTCAGATGCTCCGTCCATCACCACCCTCTTTTTTACTACCCCCTTTTGTACCGGACTAAAAGATGCAGCACTGGCTTCTTTCCTGATAATAGGTGAGTAAATCGGATTTCGTAGTTCGGCTGATTTTAGAGGAATTTTTGTACGTTTCAAAAATCGACACAGAAACTTTTCTGCTGAAAACCACACAATGGATTCCTATGGAAGTAAATACAAGTTACTGGTAAGTACGCTTAGAATTACTTTTCAGGGTGCAAAAAAACGATGGATGTAGGCCCAGATCTCTGTACTGGGGTGAATGTATAACATTGTTCTGCATTCTGTCCATCAGCTGTGGTTTTGGTTAAAAGATGCAGCACTGAGTTCTCTCCTGATAACAGGTGAGTAAATCGGAATTCGTAGTTCGACTGATTTTAGAGGAATATTTGTACAATGTTGAAGGAAGGGGGCGGGCCTGCGGGGACATTTGTGCAAACGCGCCCTGTGGCGCGTTTCAAGTTGGGAAATTAATTCCTCTTCAGTCCAGAGGTCCCATGGGGGCCAACTAGCCCACCAGGAACCTCCACGAACGGCCAAGGAGCTGTGTTGCAGAGTGTTGTAAAAAGGGGCGTGGCCTCTGAAAACCTCTCAGCAACGCAGCTCCCTGGCGTATACTGGAGGTACCTGGTGGGCTAGTTGGCCCCCAGATTATAGACAGGAAGCAACTGTGTGCTAGCAATGTTAAAAGAAGTCTGTTTTCCAAAGCTCTGCATCTCGTGATCAAGCCTTGCGACAAGTCGAAAAGCGTTGGGTTTGGCGAGCTTCTGTGAATAAAGCGTTTTAACTTCCTGGTAAACACGAGTAAGTGCGTTTTTACTATTCTAATCTATGTTTAGACTTTGCTGATATATATATATATATATATATATATATATATATATATATATATATATATATATATATATATATATATATATATATCAATTCAAAAGAGAGTTGTCCCCTCGAAGAAACCACACAGAGGAGGTAAGTTTTCTTGCTTTATTAGGAAAGCTGCCGCATGGAATACAGGACGCTCCCACCAGTCTTTGACGCCCTGACGCGTTTCGTGCTGACTCGCACTTTCTCAAAGGGCAAAGGCATTCTCTGGTAATCACTCCACGTTACACGGGGCACCAATTAAAGTTTTTAAGTCCCGCCTCTATGGGCGTTGCCAGGCGCACTGCCTGCTGGTTCTTGTGGTGCTGCCCAAATCTTCCTCTTGTGAGTCGCGGTGCGTTACTCTATTCAGCTCAAATGTATCCCAAATGGGTTGGTAGAGTGCCGTGTAAACTCCAGGCGGCACATTACATCTTTCCTCGCAGCCTTCTCTCCACAACAGCAAAGCGCCCCTGGGCGCCAGCATGGGACCGAATACTCACGGCGGGGTTTCCTCACGGCAGGACTGGCCGTAATACATCAATTCAAAAGAGAGTTGTCCCCTCGAAGAAACCACACAGAGGAGGTAAGTTTTCTTGCTTTATTAGGAAAGCTGCCGCATGGAATACAGGACGCTCCCACCAGTCTTTGACGCCCTGACGCGTTTCGTGCTGACTCGCACTTTCTCAAAGGGCAAAGGCATTCTCTGGTAATCACTCCACGTTACACGGGGCACCAATTAAAGTTTTTAAGTCCCGCCTCTATGGGCGTTGCCAGGCGCACTGCCTGCTGGTTCTTGTGGTGCTGCCCAAATCTTCCTCTTGTGAGTCGCGGTGCGTTACTCTATTCAGCTCAAATGTATCCCAAATGGGTTGGTAGAGTGCCGTGTAAACTCCAGGCGGCACATTACATCTTTCCTCGCAGCCTTCTCTCCACAACAGCAAAGCGCCCCTGGGCGCCAGCATGGGACCGAATACTCACGGCGGGGTTTCCTCACGGCAGGACTGGCCGTAATACATCAATTCAAAAGAGAGTTGTCCCCTCGAAGAAACCACACAGAGGAGGTAAGTTTTCTTGCTTTATTAGGAAAGCTGCCGCATGGAATACAGGACGCTCCCACCAGTCTTTGACGCCCTGACGCGTTTCGTGCTGACTCGCACTTTCTCAAAGGGCAAAGGCATTCTCTGGTAATCACTCCACGTTACACGGGGCACCAATTAAAGTTTTTAAGTCCCGCCTCTATGGGCGTTGCCAGGCGCACTGCCTGCTGGTTCTTGTGGTGCTGCCCAAATCTTCCTCTTGTGAGTCGCGGTGCGTTACTCTATTCAGCTCAAATGTATCCCAAATGGGTTGGTAGAGTGCCGTGTAAACTCCAGGCGGCACATTACATCTTTCCTCGCAGCCTTCTCTCCACAACAGCAAAGCGCCCCTGGGCGCCAGCATGGGACCGAATACTCACGGCGGGGTTTCCTCACGGCAGGACTGGCCGTAATACATCAATTCAAAAGAGAGTTGTCCCCTCGAAGAAACCACACAGAGGAGGTAAGTTTTCTTGCTTTATTAGGAAAGCTGCCGCATGGAATACAGGACGCTCCCACCAGTCTTTGACGCCCTGACGCGTTTCGTGCTGACTCGCACTTTCTCAAAGGGCAAAGGCATTCTCTGGTAATCACTCCACGTTACACGGGGCACCAATTAAAGTTTTTAAGTCCCGCCTCTATGGGCGTTGCCAGGCGCACTGCCTGCTGGTTCTTGTGGTGCTGCCCAAATCTTCCTCTTGTGAGTCGCGGTGCGTTACTCTATTCAGCTCAAATGTATCCCAAATGGGTTGGTAGAGTGCCGTGTAAACTCCAGGCGGCACATTACATCTTTCCTCGCAGCCTTCTCTCCACAACAGCAAAGCGCCCCTGGGCGCCAGCATGGGACCGAATACTCACGGCGGGGTTTCCTCACGGCAGGACTGGCCGTAATACATCAATTCAAAAGAGAGTTGTCCCCTCGAAGAAACCACACAGAGGAGGTAAGTTTTCTTGCTTTATTAGGAAAGCTGCCGCATGGAATACAGGACGCTCCCACCAGTCTTTGACGCCCTGACGCGTTTCGTGCTGACTCGCACTTTCTCAAAGGGCAAAGGCATTCTCTGGTAATCACTCCACGTTACACGGGGCACCAATTAAAGTTTTTAAGTCCCGCCTCTATGGGCGTTGCCAGGCGCACTGCCTGCTGGTTCTTGTGGTGCTGCCCAAATCTTCCTCTTGTGAGTCGCGGTGCGTTACTCTATTCAGCTCAAATGTATCCCAAATGGGTTGGTAGAGTGCCGTGTAAACTCCAGGCGGCACATTACATCTTTCCTCGCAGCCTTCTCTCCACAACAGCAAAGCGCCCCTGGGCGCCAGCATGGGACCGAATACTCACGGCGGGGTTTCCTCACGGCAGGACTGGCCGTAATACATCAATTCAAAAGAGAGTTGTCCCCTCGAAGAAACCACACAGAGGAGGTAAGTTTTCTTGCTTTATTAGGAAAGCTGCCGCATGGAATACAGGACGCTCCCACCAGTCTTTGACGCCCTGACGCGTTTCGTGCTGACTCGCACTTTCTCAAAGGGCAAAGGCATTCTCTGGTAATCACTCCACGTTACACGGGGCACCAATTAAAGTTTTTAAGTCCCGCCTCTATGGGCGTTGCCAGGCGCACTGCCTGCTGGTTCTTGTGGTGCTGCCCAAATCTTCCTCTTGTGAGTCGCGGTGCGTTACTCTATTCAGCTCAAATGTATCCCAAATGGGTTGGTAGAGTGCCGTGTAAACTCCAGGCGGCACATTACATCTTTCCTCGCAGCCTTCTCTCCACAACAGCAAAGCGCCCCTGGGCGCCAGCATGGGACCGAATACTCACGGCGGGGTTTCCTCACGGCAGGACTGGCCGTAATACATCAATTCAAAAGAGAGTTGTCCCCTCGAAGAAACCACACAGAGGAGGTAAGTTTTCTTGCTTTATTAGGAAAGCTGCCGCATGGAATACAGGACGCTCCCACCAGTCTTTGACGCCCTGACGCGTTTCGTGCTGACTCGCACTTTCTCAAAGGGCAAAGGCATTCTCTGGTAATCACTCCACGTTACACGGGGCACCAATTAAAGTTTTTAAGTCCCGCCTCTATGGGCGTTGCCAGGCGCACTGCCTGCTGGTTCTTGTGGTGCTGCCCAAATCTTCCTCTTGTGAGTCGCGGTGCGTTACTCTATTCAGCTCAAATGTATCCCAAATGGGTTGGTAGAGTGCCGTGTAAACTCCAGGCGGCACATTACATCTTTCCTCGCAGCCTTCTCTCCACAACAGCAAAGCGCCCCTGGGCGCCAGCATGGGACCGAATACTCACGGCGGGGTTTCCTCACGGCAGGACTGGCCGTAATACATCAATTCAAAAGAGAGTTGTCCCCTCGAAGAAACCACACAGAGGAGGTAAGTTTTCTTGCTTTATTAGGAAAGCTGCCGCATGGAATACAGGACGCTCCCACCAGTCTTTGACGCCCTGACGCGTTTCGTGCTGACTCGCACTTTCTCAAAGGGCAAAGGCATTCTCTGGTAATCACTCCACGTTACACGGGGCACCAATTAAAGTTTTTAAGTCCCGCCTCTATGGGCGTTGCCAGGCGCACTGCCTGCTGGTTCTTGTGGTGCTGCCCAAATCTTCCTCTTGTGAGTCGCGGTGCGTTACTCTATTCAGCTCAAATGTATCCCAAATGGGTTGGTAGAGTGCCGTGTAAACTCCAGGCGGCACATTACATCTTTCCTCGCAGCCTTCTCTCCACAACAGCAAAGCGCCCCTGGGCGCCAGCATGGGACCGAATACTCACGGCGGGGTTTCCTCACGGCAGGACTGGCCGTAATACATCAATTCAAAAGAGAGTTGTCCCCTCGAAGAAACCACACAGAGGAGGTAAGTTTTCTTGCTTTATTAGGAAAGCTGCCGCATGGAATACAGGACGCTCCCACCAGTCTTTGACGCCCTGACGCGTTTCGTGCTGACTCGCACTTTCTCAAAGGGCAAAGGCATTCTCTGGTAATCACTCCACGTTACACGGGGCACCAATTAAAGTTTTTAAGTCCCGCCTCTATGGGCGTTGCCAGGCGCACTGCCTGCTGGTTCTTGTGGTGCTGCCCAAATCTTCCTCTTGTGAGTCGCGGTGCGTTACTCTATTCAGCTCAAATGTATCCCAAATGGGTTGGTAGAGTGCCGTGTAAACTCCAGGCGGCACATTACATCTTTCCTCGCAGCCTTCTCTCCACAACAGCAAAGCGCCCCTGGGCGCCAGCATGGGACCGAATACTCACGGCGGGGTTTCCTCACGGCAGGACTGGCCGTAATACATCAATTCAAAAGAGAGTTGTCCCCTCGAAGAAACCACACAGAGGAGGTAAGTTTTCTTGCTTTATTAGGAAAGCTGCCGCATGGAATACAGGACGCTCCCACCAGTCTTTGACGCCCTGACGCGTTTCGTGCTGACTCGCACTTTCTCAAAGGGCAAAGGCATTCTCTGGTAATCACTCCACGTTACACGGGGCACCAATTAAAGTTTTTAAGTCCCGCCTCTATGGGCGTTGCCAGGCGCACTGCCTGCTGGTTCTTGTGGTGCTGCCCAAATCTTCCTCTTGTGAGTCGCGGTGCGTTACTCTATTCAGCTCAAATGTATCCCAAATGGGTTGGTAGAGTGCCGTGTAAACTCCAGGCGGCACATTACATCTTTCCTCGCAGCCTTCTCTCCACAACAGCAAAGCGCCCCTGGGCGCCAGCATGGGACCGAATACTCACGGCGGGGTTTCCTCACGGCAGGACTGGCCGTAATACATCAATTCAAAAGAGAGTTGTCCCCTCGAAGAAACCACACAGAGGAGGTAAGTTTTCTTGCTTTATTAGGAAAGCTGCCGCATGGAATACAGGACGCTCCCACCAGTCTTTGACGCCCTGACGCGTTTCGTGCTGACTCGCACTTTCTCAAAGGGCAAAGGCATTCTCTGGTAATCACTCCACGTTACACGGGGCACCAATTAAAGTTTTTAAGTCCCGCCTCTATGGGCGTTGCCAGGCGCACTGCCTGCTGGTTCTTGTGGTGCTGCCCAAATCTTCCTCTTGTGAGTCGCGGTGCGTTACTCTATTCAGCTCAAATGTATCCCAAATGGGTTGGTAGAGTGCCGGGTAAACTCCAGGCGGCACATTACATCTTTCCTCGCAGCCTTCTCTCCACAACAGCAAAGCGCCCCTGGGCGCCAGCATGGGACCGAATACTCACGGCGGGGTTTCCTCACGGCAGGACTGGCCGTAATACATCAATTCAAAAGAGAGTTGTCCCCTCGAAGAAACCACACAGAGGAGGTAAGTTTTCTTGCTTTATTAGGAAAGCTGCCGCATGGAATACAGGACGCTCCCACCAGTCTTTGACGCCCTGACGCGTTTCGTGCTGACTCGCACTTTCTCAAAGGGCAAAGGCATTCTCTGGTAATCACTCCACGTTACACGGGGCACCAATTAAAGTTTTTAAGTCCCGCCTCTATGGGCGTTGCCAGGCGCACTGCCTGCTGGTTCTTGTGGTGCTGCCCAAATCTTCCTCTTGTGAGTCGCGGTGCGTTACTCTATTCAGCTCAAATGTATCCCAAATGGGTTGGTAGAGTGCCGTGTAAACTCCAGGCGGCACATTACATCTTTCCTCGCAGCCTTCTCTCCACAACAGCAAAGCGCCCCTGGGCGCCAGCATGGGACCGAATACTCACGGCGGGGTTTCCTCACGGCAGGACTGGCCGTAATACATCAATTCAAAAGAGAGTTGTCCCCTCGAAGAAACCACACAGAGGAGGTAAGTTTTCTTGCTTTATTAGGAAAGCTGCCGCATGGAATACAGGACGCTCCCACCAGTCTTTGACGCCCTGACGCGTTTCGTGCTGACTCGCACTTTCTCAAAGGGCAAAGGCATTCTCTGGTAATCACTCCACGTTACACGGGGCACCAATTAAAGTTTTTAAGTCCCGCCTCTATGGGCGTTGCCAGGCGCACTGCCTGCTGGTTCTTGTGGTGCTGCCCAAATCTTCCTCTTGTGAGTCGCGGTGCGTTACTCTATTCAGCTCAAATGTATCCCAAATGGGTTGGTAGAGTGCCGTGTAAACTCCAGGCGGCACATTACATCTTTCCTCGCAGCCTTCTCTCCACAACAGCAAAGCGCCCCTGGGCGCCAGCATGGGACCGAATACTCACGGCGGGGTTTCCTCACGGCAGGACTGGCCGTAATACATCAATTCAAAAGAGAGTTGTCCCCTCGAAGAAACCACACAGAAGAGGTAAGTTTTCTTGCTTTATTAGGAAAGCTGCCGCATGGAATACAGGACGCTCCCACCAGTCTTTGACGCCCTGACGCGTTTCGTGCTGACTCGCACTTTCTCAAAGGGCAAAGGCATTCTCTGGTAATCACTCCACGTTACACGGGGCACCAATTAAAGTTTTTAAGTCCCGCCTCTATGGGCGTTGCCAGGCGCACTGCCTGCTGGTTCTTGTGGTGCTGCCCAAATCTTCCTCTTGTGAGTCGCGGTGCGTTACTCTATTCAGCTCAAATGTATCCCAAATGGGTTGGTAGAGTGCCGTGTAAACTCCAGGCGGCACATTACATCTTTCCTCGCAGCCTTCTCTCCACAACAGCAAAGCGCCCCTGGGCGCCAGCATGGGACCGAATACTCACGGCGGGGTTTCCTCACGGCAGGACTGGCCGTAATACATCAATTCAAAAGAGAGTTGTCCCCTCGAAGAAACCACACAGAGGAGGTAAGTTTTCTTGCTTTATTAGGAAAGCTGCCGCATGGAATACAGGACGCTCCCACCAGTCTTTGACGCCCTGACGCGTTTCGTGCTGACTCGCACTTTCTCAAAGGGCAAAGGCATTCTCTGGTAATCACTCCACGTTACACGGGGCACCAATTAAAGTTTTTAAGTCCCGCCTCTATGGGCGTTGCCAGGCGCACTGCCTGCTGGTTCTTGTGGTGCTGCCCAAATCTTCCTCTTGTGAGTCGCGGTGCGTTACTCTATTCAGCTCAAATGTATCCCAAATGGGTTGGTAGAGTGCCGTGTAAACTCCAGGCGGCACATTACATCTTTCCTCGCAGCCTTCTCTCCACAACAGCAAAGCGCCCCTGGGCGCCAGCATGGGACCGAATACTCACGGCGGGGTTTCCTCACGGCAGGACTGGCCGTAATACATCAATTCAAAAGAGAGTTGTCCCCTCGAAGAAACCACACAGAGGAGGTAAGTTTTCTTGCTTTATTAGGAAAGCTGCCGCATGGAATACAGGACGCTCCCACCAGTCTTTGACGCCCTGACGCGTTTCGTGCTGACTCGCACTTTCTCAAAGGGCAAAGGCATTCTCTGGTAATCACTCCACGTTACACGGGGCACCAATTAAAGTTTTTAAGTCCCGCCTCTATGGGCGTTGCCAGGCGCACTGCCTGCTGGTTCTTGTGGTGCTGCCCAAATCTTCCTCTTGTGAGTCGCGGTGCGTTACTCTATTCAGCTCAAATGTATCCCAAATGGGTTGGTAGAGTGCCGGGTAAACTCCAGGCGGCACATTACATCTTTCCTCGCAGCCTTCTCTCCACAACAGCAAAGCGCCCCTGGGCGCCAGCATGGGACCGAATACTCACGGCGGGGTTTCCTCACGGCAGGACTGGCCGTAATACATCAATTCAAAAGAGAGTTGTCCCCTCGAAGAAACCACACAGAGGAGGTAAGTTTTCTTGCTTTATTAGGAAAGCTGCCGCATGGAATACAGGACGCTCCCACCAGTCTTTGACGCCCTGACGCGTTTCGTGCTGACTCGCACTTTCTCAAAGGGCAAAGGCATTCTCTGGTAATCACTCCACGTTACACGGGGCACCAATTAAAGTTTTTAAGTCCCGCCTCTATGGGCGTTGCCAGGCGCACTGCCTGCTGGTTCTTGTGGTGCTGCCCAAATCTTCCTCTTGTGAGTCGCGGTGCGTTACTCTATTCAGCTCAAATGTATCCCAAATGGGTTGGTAGAGTGCCGTGTAAACTCCAGGCGGCACATTACATCTTTCCTCGCAGCCTTCTCTCCACAACAGCAAAGCGCCCCTGGGCGCCAGCATGGGACCGAATACTCACAGCGGGGTTTCCTCACGGCAGGACTGGCCGTAATACATCAATTCAAAAGAGAGTTGTCCCCTCGAAGAAACCACACAGAGGAGGTAAGTTTTCTTGCTTTATTAGGAAAGCTGCCGCATGGAATACAGGACGCTCCCACCAGTCTTTGACGCCCTGACGCGTTTCGTGCTGACTCGCACTTTCTCAAAGGGCAAAGGCATTCTCTGGTAATCACTCCACGTTACACGGGGCACCAATTAAAGTTTTTAAGTCCCGCCTCTATGGGCGTTGCCAGGCGCACTGCCTGCTGGTTCTTGTGGTGCTGCCCAAATCTTCCTCTTGTGAGTCGCGGTGCGTTACTCTATTCAGCTCAAATGTATCCCAAATGGGTTGGTAGAGTGCCGGGTAAACTCCAGGCGGCACATTACATCTTTCCTCGCAGCCTTCTCTCCACAACAGCAAAGCGCCCCTGGGCGCCAGCATGGGACCGAATACTCACGGCGGGGTTTCCTCACGGCAGGACTGGCCGTAATACATCAATTCAAAAGAGAGTTGTCCCCTCGAAGAAACCACACAGAGGAGGTAAGTTTTCTTGCTTTATTAGGAAAGCTGCCGCATGGAATACAGGACGCTCCCACCAGTCTTTGACGCCCTGACGCGTTTCGTGCTGACTCGCACTTTCTCAAAGGGCAAAGGCATTCTCTGGTAATCACTCCACGTTACACGGGGCACCAATTAAAGTTTTTAAGTCCCGCCTCTATGGGCGTTGCCAGGCGCACTGCCTGCTGGTTCTTGTGGTGCTGCCCAAATCTTCCTCTTGTGAGTCGCGGTGCGTTACTCTATTCAGCTCAAATGTATCCCAAATGGGTTGGTAGAGTGCCGTGTAAACTCCAGGCGGCACATTACATCTTTCCTCGCAGCCTTCTCTCCACAACAGCAAAGCGCCCCTGGGCGCCAGCATGGGACCGAATACTCACGGCGGGGTTTCCTCACGGCAGGACTGGCCGTAATACATCAATTCAAAAGAGAGTTGTCCCCTCGAAGAAACCACACAGAGGAGGTAAGTTTTCTTGCTTTATTAGGAAAGCTGCCGCATGGAATACAGGACGCTCCCACCAGTCTTTGACGCCCTGACGCGTTTCGTGCTGACTCGCACTTTCTCAAAGGGCAAAGGCATTCTCTGGTAATCACTCCACGTTACACGGGGCACCAATTAAAGTTTTTAAGTCCCGCCTCTATGGGCGTTGCCAGGCGCACTGCCTGCTGGTTCTTGTGGTGCTGCCCAAATCTTCCTCTTGTGAGTCGCGGTGCGTTACTCTATTCAGCTCAAATGTATCCCAAATGGGTTGGTAGAGTGCCGTGTAAACTCCAGGCGGCACATTACATCTTTCCTCGCAGCCTTCTCTCCACAACAGCAAAGCGCCCCTGGGCGCCAGCATGGGACCGAATACTCACGGCGGGGTTTCCTCACGGCAGGACTGGCCGTAATACATCAATTCAAAAGAGAGTTGTCCCCTCGAAGAAACCACACAGAGGAGGTAAGTTTTCTTGCTTTATTAGGAAAGCTGCCGCATGGAATACAGGACGCTCCCACCAGTCTTTGACGCCCTGACGCGTTTCGTGCTGACTCGCACTTTCTCAAAGGGCAAAGGCATTCTCTGGTAATCACTCCACGTTACACGGGGCACCAATTAAAGTTTTTAAGTCCCGCCTCTATGGGCGTTGCCAGGCGCACTGCCTGCTGGTTCTTGTGGTGCTGCCCAAATCTTCCTCTTGTGAGTCGCGGTGCGTTACTCTATTCAGCTCAAATGTATCCCAAATGGGTTGGTAGAGTGCCGTGTAAACTCCAGGCGGCACATTACATCTTTCCTCGCAGCCTTCTCTCCACAACAGCAAAGCGCCCCTGGGCGCCAGCATGGGACCGAATACTCACGGCGGGGTTTCCTCACGGCAGGACTGGCCGTAATACATCAATTCAAAAGAGAGTTGTCCCCTCGAAGAAACCACACAGAGGAGGTAAGTTTTCTTGCTTTATTAGGAAAGCTGCCGCATGGAATACAGGACGCTCCCACCAGTCTTTGACGCCCTGACGCGTTTCGTGCTGACTCGCACTTTCTCAAAGGGCAAAGGCATTCTCTGGTAATCACTCCACGTTGTTGTGGAGAGAAGGCTGCGAGTTTTTAAACGGATAAATGTGCGCTGAGTGCATGGATCCTCCGTAAAAATCATTTAAAAAAAGCGCGGGCTCCTGTGCTTGTTTAAAAATTAGCTATCTGGGAAGGACAAATCCTGTGGTCTAAAATATTGCATTTGAAGCGGGGCAGAGAAAAAAGGGGGTCCCAAAAGGTGTTTTCCCCATGCAATTTTCCATAGGAACCATTCATTGCGGCTACAGCCCGAACGGCTGAACGGAATTACACCAAATTTGGCAAAGAGGTAGTCCTCGGTTCAGACTCGTACCTTTTGCCTAAATGGTGTAAATTCGTTCAGTAGTTACTGAGAAAATTACAAGTAAAAGTACATATATCTCTATGGCCTCGGTGCATGCGCGCATCTTGTGAAGACTATAAGCGCACCATCCCGATCACTCGCTGAATGCTAATTGGCTGTCAAGTGGTTGTCAACATTCGAAACCAGGTAGTGTTGGCAGCCATTTTGTGCGTCGGTAGAAGCGAAGTTGAAGAAGTCAGTGGAAAATATAATAAAAATAATAGCGGGGGCTTGCTGGGGCCTCCGCAGTCCCGGGGCTTCAGTTATGTTGAGAGGGGGTACAGTAGGCTGTGGAAATAGGTCCTGGGGGTATTTATTAAAAAAATATTAGCGGGGGTTCGCTGGGGCCCCCACGGTCCCGGGGCTTCACTCATGTTGGGAGAAGGGTGCAGTAGGCTGTGGAAATTATTGAGAAAACAATAATGTGGCGTATTGCGGCTTTTCTTTAATATAATGTGGAATAATGTTTATTTATTAGGCAGTGTTCACTTTTGTAACGGATAGAGTCACTTTGTTTCAGGAAATGTATTAATATGTGGGAGAGCGTGTTCTGTATGTGTGCGTGGAACAAAATTAACTTTTAATTGGCTAAGGTGTTCCAAAAACAAGCTTAATGTTCATTGGGTGCAACTATCGAAAGTAGAAGTGTTTTCTGCAATTTACTTCTGCTCCGGAGAGTAGCAAGGACATCTAATTCGCTTACATGTTGTTGGGAGGACCTTCCTGGTCTTTATGTTGGTTGGTAGCGAACTATTGAAAGGAGTAGTGTTGCCAGCCATTCTCTTCTGCTCTGCGGAGTAGGAGGGACATCTGATTTGCTGACGTGTTCCAAGGAGGACTTTCTCAAGCTTAATGTTGATTGGCTGTAAACTGTTGAAAGTAGAATTGTTGTCAGCGATTCCTTCCCTCTTCGCGGAGGATTAGGGACATTTCATTGGGTAACGTGTTCCAAGCAGGACATTACGAAGATTAATGTTCATTGGCTGTGAAGCATTAAAAGTAGAAGTTTTGGCAGTCATTCCTTCCTCCTCTGCGGAACAACATGGACATTTTATTGGCTAAAGTGTTTCAAGCACAAGTTTGCTCCCTATTGGGTGAGAACGGTTCACTGTTGTCAGTGATTTTGTGACGCACTTCCAAAGGAGTATGGGAAAAGAAAGTAGGAGAGGATAGGAACACTGTTAACTCTGTACAGTGGTCACAAGGTGGTGGACAGGGATTGTGAAGGTAAAATTTGTTTTTATATGTTTTAAGCCCCATTTATATAATTGCCGTGGGGTGTACAAATCACGGCGGAAAAATGACAGTGTTTTGCGGTGGTTTTTTTATACAGTTTGCGGGTGGGATACTTCCCAGGAGCGCTATTTTCTTATAATGTGGTGTTTGCTTTTATGATGGGGAGGTGTGGTTGCACTGCCACATTTTCAGTCTAGGTTTGAAACAGTTTTTATTTAGCAAATACAAATAAACTTTCTTCAGAAACTGATGCTGTATATATGAAAAGGGTGACAAATAAAAATGGAATTTCATAAAATAGCAGTTAAGCGTGGCCATACTCTCCTTTTTTCTACTATTCTATATAAATAAAAATGTAAATATTCGTTTGTTCAAAATCACAAATCTCCGAAAGTTCTTTATCAATTGCTTTGAAATTTTCACACAACGTTGGATTCCAATACACGCGTGTCCAATACGCCCATGTTTTTAATCGAAAGGCCGAACAGACCCTATTGATTTTGTTGCTGCGCAACAACTACAAGGGACGCATAGAGACGGTAGTCTACATATATTAGGATGGACAGTTGGTGTCAGGATGGCAGACTGGGAAGTGGGTGGAGAGAGGGGGGAGCAGTTGGTTCACTTTGTAACATTAAGAAAGGACGCATAGAGACAAAAGTCTACATATATTAGGATGAACAGTTGGTGTCAGGATGGCAGACCAAGAAGTGGGTGGAGGGAGCGGGGAGGAGTTGGTTCACTTTGCAACTTTAGCACGTGTTTATATATACACAACGTGACAATAGTCACAAAAACATATTGTGTGCCCACAAGCATTGTGAAATTAAACATATTAGAAACGTGCGCTTACTCTTTTCTTTCTCTTCCATTTAACCAGACTGAGCCACAGCAACGCGTGGCAGGGTACAGCTAGTAGTTTATAAAAGTGTTGCCCCATATTCTTGATAATGTAAGAGGGCATCAGTTACTTTTAGATAAAGTAGAATAGAAGTGCTACAACAAACAATCCTGCACTACATTATCTGAGGTCAGGAGAACAATTAAAAAACGGTTAAATACAAGTGACTTCATATTACATAGAAATGTATGCAATATTATTTTTCAAATTAGTATTTTGTAAAATTCAGGAAAATTCTGTCGTATTGCTTAGAGGTAGCACACTGTTCCGCTAACAAATCAGAATATATAGGATAGTACTATTATAATATGCAGTACTGGTCCTACATATTCTATAGGGAGAAGGTGAATAGGAATCGCAACTGAGAAGAATAGAAATTAGACAATAACATTCAGAAATGTCGGGTTTATCAAATATTTAAAGTAACAAACTATGTATGAAAGCTATATATTTTTATTCTGCAATTTCGTAAAATATGCTCACTGAAAAAAATATCTGATCAAGTACGTTCTAATGTTTCGTAATCTGTACTACAGATGGTGCCGAAAAATCTCCTATTTCTCTTCTGTAACAATAGGACAATCTATTACAATATAACAAATGATACCATTGTTACAGTAAAAAGAAAAGGAAAATAAAGTTATCTATTTAACAGAAGATCCATTACGAAATACTTTCGAGCTGTAATTATTTTCTGCAAAAACAACAGTTAATGGACAGAATGCAGAACAATGTCATACATTCATCCCAGTACAGAGATCTGGGCCTAAATCCATTGTTTTTTTGCACTCAACACCACCCCAGTTCAGACATGGCCATATGCAAATCAGCCTTGACCCTGTGCCTCATGGGAACAGTCAGTGTGTGTTAAGAACAACAAGGGACCCCAAGTAAATCAGCATAGGACCTCGGGGAGCATACTTTGTAAAACAACAACGGTCCCATGCATAGGAAATATATGCGAAACAAGACTCACAAGAGGAAGATTTGGGCAGCACCACAAGAACCAGCAGGCAGTGCGCCTGGCAACGCCCATAGAGGCGGGACTTAAAAACTTTAATTGGTGCCCCGTGTAACGTGGAGTGATTACCAGAGAATGCCTTTGCCCTTTGAGAAAGTGCGAGTCAGCACGAAACGCGTCAGGGCGTCAAAGACTGGTGGGAGCGTCCTGTATTCCATGCGGCAGCTTTCCTAATAAAGCAAGAAAACTTACCTCCTCTGTGTGGTTTCTTCGAGGGGACAACTCTCTTTTGAATTGATGTATTACGGCCAGTCCTGCCGTGAGGAAACCCCGCCGTGAGTATTCGGTCCCATGCTGGCGCCCTGGGGCGCTTTGCTGTTGTGGAGAGAAGGCTGCGAGGAAAGATGTAATGTGCCGCCTGGAGTTTACACGGCACTCTACCAACCCATTTGGGATACATTTGAGCTGAATAGAGTAACGCACCGCGACTCACAAGAGGAAGATTTGGGCAGCACCACAAGAACCAGCAGGCAGTGCGCCTGGCAACGCCCATAGAGGCGGGACTTAAAAACTTTAATTGGTGCCCCGTGTAACGTGGAGTGATTACCAGAGAATGCCTTTGCCCTTTGAGAAAGTGCGAGTCAGCACGAAACGCGTCAGGGCGTCAAAGACTGGTGGGAGCGTCCTGTATTCCATGCGGGAGCTTTCCTAATAAAGCAAGAAAACTTACCTCCTCTGTGTGGTTTCTTCGAGGGGACAACTCTCTTTTGAATTGATATATATATATATATATATATATATATATATATATATATATATATGAGATTGAATCACCCAAGAACATAAAAGGGAATCATCCAGCACTCCGAGGTAGAAAAGAGTCTCCACTTTATTTTCATACGACAAGGTATAGCATCTACGCGTTTCGGGAGTTCAAGCTCCCTTGTTCACGATGCTTAGCAGCCATATTAATTAGGTTAAAAATACACAACACAGTGGTAATAGAGAGCGATGAGGGACATAGGATATAAGGTACAACATTCCCTTTTGTTCAATGTGGGGGCCATTTTAGAACGTGTTATATATAACAACATTCAATTACCTTCATAGGCTAAAATAGCCATTCTAAAGAATTCATTCTTAATTCTTTACATTTTCATAAAGGTGCAAGTGCATAAAGAAGCATTTCATTGGCAATTACTCAATTTATGTAAAATTATTCTTGACAGTAAAGGCCCCTTCATAATGATAGTTCCACAACTTTCCTAGAGTGCTAGTGCAGGCCTTCTTTCTCTTGGAATGTTAATGGTTTCTCAAATAATTTGAGGTAAGAAGACATATGTATAATATAATGAAGTGCTATCGACACAGATAGGTACACAAACTCATCAGGTACCCATCTGCAATTTATATCGCATCTTGCTCAAATTAAAGTGCCAGTGCATTTATAAACAATAATTCCTCTTAATATATATATATTAACTACTGGCGATTGCCAGTAGGTAGTCATAGTTAGGACCTATTAACCATAGTAAATCCGCAACATTCTATTCGGAATAACTTTTGCGCCCGTTGATGGATCTTCGCGAAATTTCCAAAACTAATGGACAGCTCCGGTCCGCTCCTTTCCTGAAAGTCTCGGGATGATTTGTGTAGCGGGAGATGTAGTCCTCAGTTCAGACTCGTGCCTTTTTCTTAAATGGTGGCAATCTGTTCAGTAGTTCCTGAGAAAATTACAATTAAAAGCATATATATATCTATGGCCACGGTGGATCCACGCAGCCTGAGCGCACCGTGAGCGTAGACGGCGTGCACCATGAGGGCACCCTTCCGATCACACGCTGAATGCTAATTGGCTGTCAAGTGGTTGTCAACATTCAAAACCAGGAAGTGTTGGCAGCCATTTTGTGTCTCAGTAGAAGCGAGGATCTAGAAATTAGTGTTCAAAATGTATAACGTGGGCAGGTACGAAATATTTTGTCCCTCTAGACATGCTGAAGGAGTCCCACAAGGACCCCTAGGGCCCCAAAAATATATATATATATTTTTTTTTTAAACGGATAAATGTGCGCTGAGTGCATGGATCCTCCGTAAAAATCATTTAAAAAAAGCGCGGGCTCCTGTGCTTGTTTAAAAATTAGCTATCTGGGAAGGACAAATCCTGTGGTCTAAAATATTGCATTTGAAGCGGGGCAGAGAAAAAAGGGGGTCCCAAAAGGTGTTTTCCCCATGCAATTTTCCATAGGAACCATTCATTGCGGCTACAGCCCGAACGGCTGAACGGAATTACACCAAATTTGGCAAAGAGGTAGTCCTCGGTTCAGACTCGTACCTTTTGCCTAAATGGTGTAAATTCGTTCAGTAGTTACTGAGAAAATTACAAGTAAAAGTACATATATCTCTATGGCCTCGGTGCATGCGCGCATCTTGTGAAGACTATAAGCGCACCATCCCGATCACTCGCTGAATGCTAATTGGCTGTCAAGTGGTTGTCAACATTCGAAACCAGGTAGTGTTGGCAGCCATTTTGTGCGTCGGTAGAAGCGAAGTTGAAGAAGTCAGTGGAAAATATAATAAAAATATTAGCGGGGGCTTGCTGGGGCCTCCGCAGTCCCGGGGCTTCAGTTATGTTGAGAGGGGGTACAGTAGGCTGTGGAAATAGGTCCTGGGGGTATTTATTAAAAAAATATTAGCGGGGGTTCGCTGGGGCCCCCACGGTCCCGGGGCTTCACTCATGTTGGGAGAAGGGTGCAGTAGGCTGTGGAAATTATTGAGAAAACAATAATGTGGCGTATTGCGGCTTTTCTTTAATATAATGTGGAATAATGTTTATTTATTAGGCAGTGTTCACTTTTGTAACGGATAGAGTCACTTTGTTTCAGGAAATGTATTAATATGTGGGAGAGCGTGTTCTGTATGTGTGCGTGGAACAAAATTAACTTTTAATTGGCTAAGGTGTTCCAAAAACAAGCTTAATGTTCATTGGGTGCAACTATCGAAAGTAGAAGTGTTTTCTGCAATTTACTTCTGCTCCGGAGAGTAGCAAGGACATCTAATTCGCTTACATGTTGTTGGGAGGACCTTCCTGGTCTTTATGTTGGTTGGTAGCGAACTATTGAAAGGAGTAGTGTTGCCAGCCATTCTCTTCTGCTCTGCGGAGTAGGAGGGACATCTGATTTGCTGACGTGTTCCAAGGAGGACTTTCTCAAGCTTAATGTTGATTGGCTGTAAACTGTTGAAAGTAGAATTGTTGTCAGCGATTCCTTCCCTCTTCCCGGAGGATTAGGGACATTTCATTGGGTAACGTGTTCCAAGCAGGACATTACGAAGATTAATGTTCATTGGCTGTGAAGCATTAAAAGTAGAAGTTTTGGCAGTCATTCCTTCCTCCTCTGCGGAACAACATGGACATTTTATTGGCTAAAGTGTTTCAAGCACAAGTTTGCTCCCTATTGGGTGAGAACGGTTCACTGTTGTCAGTGATTTTGTGACGCACTTCCAAAGGAGTATGGGAAAAGAAAGTAGGAGAGGATAGGAACACTGTTAACTCTGTACAGTGGTCACAAGGTGGTGGACAGGGATTGTGAAGGTAAAATTTGTTTTTATATGTTTTAAGCCCCATTTATATAATTGCCGTGGGGTGTACAAATCACGGCGGAAAAATGACAGTGTTTTGCGGTGGTTTTTTTATACAGTTTGCGGGTGGGATACTTCCCAGGAGCACTATTTTCTTATAATGTGGTGTTTGCTTTTATGATGGGGAGGTGTGGTTGCACTGCCACATTTTCAGTCTAGGTTTGAAACAGTTTTTATTTAGCAAATACAAATAAACTTTCTTCAGAAACTGATGCTGTATATATGAAAAGGGTGACAAATAAAAATGGAATTTCATAAAATAGCAGTTAAGCGTGGCCATACTCTCCTTTTTTCTACTATTCTATATAAATAAAAATGTAAATATTCGTTTGTTCAAAATCACAAATCTCCGAAAGTTCTTTATCAATTGCTTTGAAATTTTCACACAACGTTGGATTCCAATACACGCGTGTCCAATACGCCCATGTTTTTAATCGAAAGGCCGAACAGACCCTATTGATTTTGTTGCTGCGCAACAACTACAAGGGACGCATAGAGACGGTAGTCTACATATATTAGGATGGACAGTTGGTGTCAGGATGGCAGACTGGGAAGTGGGTGGAGAGAGGGGGGAGCAGTTGGTTCACTTTGTAACATTAAGAAAGGACGCATAGAGACAAAAGTCTACATATATTAGGATGAACAGTTGGTGTCAGGATGGCAGACCAAGAAGTGGGTGGAGGGAGCGGGGAGGAGTTGGTTCACTTTGCAACTTTAGCACGTGTTTATATATACACAACGTGACAATAGTCACAAAAACATATTGTGTGCCCACAAGCATTGTGAAATTAAACATATTAGAAACGTGCGCTTACTCTTTTCTTTCTCTTCCATTTAACCAGACTGAGCCACAGCAACGCGTGGCAGGGTACAGCTAGTAGTTTATAAAAGTGTTGCCCCATATTCTTGATAATGTAAGAGGGCATCAGTTACTTTTAGATAAAGTAGAATAGAAGTGCTACAACAAACAATCCTGCACTACATTATCTGAGGTCAGGAGAACAATTAAAAAACGGTTAAATACAAGTGACTTCATATTACATAGAAATGTATGCAATATTATTTTTCAAATTAGTATTTTGTAAAATTCAGGAAAATTCTGTCGTATTGCTTAGAGGTAGCACACTGTTCCGCTAACAAATCAGAATATATAGGATAGTACTATTATAATATGCAGTACTGGTCCTACATATTCTATAGGGAGAAGGTGAATAGGAATCGCAACTGAGAAGAATAGAAATTAGACAATAACATTCAGAAATGTCGGGTTTATCAAATATTTAAAGTAACAAACTATGTATGAAAGCTATATATTTTTATTCTGCAATTTCGTAAAATATGCTCACTGAAAAAAATATCTGATCAAGTACGTTCTAATGTTTCGTAATCTGTACTACAGATGGTGCCGAAAAATCTCCTATTTCTCTTCTGTAACAATAGGACAATCTATTACAATATAACAAATGATACCATTGTTACAGTAAAAAGAAAAGGAAAATAAAGTTATCTATTTAACAGAAGATCCATTACGAAATACTTTCGAGCTGTAATTATTTTCTGCAAAAACAACAGTTAATGGACAGAATGCAGAACAATGTCATACATTCATCCCAGTACAGAGATCTGGGCCTAAATCCATTGTTTTTTTGCACTCAACACCACCCCAGTTCAGACATGGCCATATGCAAATCAGCCTTGACCCTGTGCCTCATGGGAACAGTCAGTGTGTGTTAAGAACAACAAGGGACCCCAAGTAAATCAGCATAGGACCTCGGGGAGCATACTTTGTAAAACAACAACGGTCCCATGCATAGGAAATATATGCGAAACAATGAATATAGACGAAATCAATTCTATATTTGGAGTGACATGTCCAGCCGGACATAGGTCTTCAATTTTGTATTCAATTGAAAGTTTTATACCTTCAACAAATCACCAGTGTGGGGCACAAGCCTGTACCCAAACACAGATCAGTACAGAAGGTTGACAGAGGACAAAACAGGGCTTGTTAAGGCAAAAGCGGCGGTTTCTGTAAAAATTGGAATGTACAGAAATATCAGGCACGCACCATTACATATACATAACATATAGATCAAGTTTTTGTATAAGGTGCACAACAGGTCGACGGCGTTTCGGTCCCACTACTTAATCATGGGGACCATCATCAGGACATTTAATAAATGCCTTATGGTTGTAAGCCTCTAATGCCGGGGTAGATATTACCGGTAGGTATGCTGATTATTGACAGCATGTATGAGTGCATCTATAGGTAATTGATTAGATGTGTCTGTAGATCTAGAAATCACTCAGTAGGTTTTTAGATACTTGTATTGGTGTGTCAATGGATTCAAATATGATACTTAGTATTTTTCAGTGAGTGATGAAAGGTTATACTAGTGTATGATGAGGTGTATCTGTGATGTCATCAGTTATGTCATTTGAGATTTCATCAGTGATGTCACTGACCATGTCATGAATGATGTAATATGTGACATCATCACCAGTGGATTGCGGGCGCGAGAGTTACAGTTAGTACAACAAACTATAATGGAGGAATTTCAATGGTTTTGAATGAGTGAAATGTCAAGCTAACTGTAACACCCCTGAAACCTATGGTTTTTTCAGTGAATTTCTAAGGTTTTTTAAATGCTAATTCCTAACTATAACGAGTGTTAAACCTATGGTTTTTTCAGTGAATTTCAAAGGTTTTTTTTAAGGCTAATTCCTAACTATAACGAGTGTTAAACCTATGTTTTTTTCAGTGAATTTCAAAGGTTTTTTAAATGCTAATTCCTAACTATAACGAGTGTTAAACCATATATAGATTGTAATTCACTCACTGTTCCCAACACCAAGAGAGAATTCATGATACGGAAACGTCTCACATGCAACACACCGTACAGTGTGTACATCCTGATCAGCCCGTACAACAAATGGTACGTTGGCAGCACCAAGCATGAGGCTAAGAAAAGTGTATAGGAACATCTACGTGCTATCCACAACAATAACAAACAATATCCCATAGCAAGACATTTCTTTTCAGAACATATGCAAGATGAAAAACTTGTTCAGATGGTGGTGATTGACAATGTTGATCTCGGTGTGAGAGGGGGTAATCGCGAACTATCCCTCAGAAAATTGGAATCTAAATATATTGTGGATTTCGATTGTTTAACCCCCAAAGGGTTAAACAATAGTGAAGAATTATCAATACATCTACATGAATGAAATTGTGAATTGTGCATATATTGTCTGTGGTTTTCCATTTAAAGATTTTATAGTTATTTTTTTCATTATTTTTAGATTTCACATAATACGATGTAGCTGAGGACAATTGATGATAATGCGGAATCTGTACCATCATGATAGACATTGTGGTTGCTCGAATTGCCCACTGGGGCGGGACTTCTTCTCCACCTTCAAATTTATTGGAATGATGGGTTGTGTTTACAGTCGAATTGCCCACTGGGGCGGGACTGCTAATCTTATACGGAGGCTTTTTTCTAGAGGTCACTAATGGACTTTATGTCTCTTCGGATCAATATATTTGCCTACTTAGGCTAACTCCTCGGATCTCTACTTAATATGTAGCCATTCGACCGATACGCGATGGACAATTGTTTACTGTCTCCTACCGATTACACAACCAATCATAGGACAGCTTTCACAATGTGGCCAATCAGAATCAAGGACATATACGCCACATGGTTCGTAATATATCTTTGTAATGTAATGCAGGATGAGATGGTTTTGCTTACAATAAGAGTTCCGCTATGATACATATATTGAGATATGCTTGGGACATTAATTTGATATCTTTTCCAATAGTTGTCGCGATAAGAACAAACATGCCGTAATAATGTTACAATGAATACAGCATTAGATAACATGTTACTGAGACAGCGGTTGCACTAATATGTTGCGCTATATTTTTTATATCATTACAATGCCAGCATTATATGTCCATTACAATATGTCCGCCGCTTTTCGTATTATTAACTGTGCACGAGGGTGTTGTGTGGTTTTAAAAATGGCTGTCAACACAAACTTGACGAGCGTGATCAAGCCTTAGTGGCGAAACGCGTTGTGGAGACTTTTTTATCTGCCAGAATAAATTCCTGAACAGAAGCTCTGGGTGTCCTGTGTTCTTCTTGATAGAGGAGATTGTTGGAGTGAATACGTTAGCCGGCTGGTGGCTACGCAGGACCGCCCATCGACAGCACAACTCCCGTACCAGCACTAGTGGAGGATATATATATATATATATATATATATTTTTTTTTTTCATTTTTTTTGCAACTCAGAGTACACGGTTTATTGTCTCACATGTCCATGTAAACTGCGTTACATCGGCAGCACAATCAAACCGGTAAAACTCAGAGTTCTCGAACACATGCGGGCTATTACTAACAACGATAAATCCTATCCAGTAGCCCGCCATTTTGCTCAAGAACATCAAAGCAAATGGGAGAAACTGAGTTTTTACTGCATTGATCAGGTCCCCAAACTGGAACGAGGTGGAGACAGAGATAAATCTCTGAGGATTTTAGAATCCAAACACATCATTGGCCTCAAAACCATCACACCCTGGGGACTTAACAACAACGAGGAACTTTGGGTACATCTGTAGATTGCTGTAATAATGGGGAGACAGAGTGGATTTAGAAACTGAACAAAAGACACCTTGCCGCTTTCCCCACAAACATGCCTCTGTTTTCTTTTCATCACATTTTCATTTCCTTGCACATGTATCTTACGCACACAGTAGACTATGCCCATTCAGGGCTGAATAACGAACTCAAAACAATGAACTGAAATTGATCAAATGTAAATGCTTTATTTATGTTTTGAATCTTTTTTTCCACTATGAATGTGTACATGAATTATAAAATGAATGATAAACGTTAATGGTTTTTAAATGAGCACTATGCACTTTTGACACAACCACCATGTATAAATATTGGCTAATGTGATAAATGCATGTTACAATATGGCGCCCACTAGATTCAGAGAAGAATTGTCCTTTCTCTATTACTATTGTATAATGGACCAATGACTTTAAAATGGTGGCTTTGATCTTATCACAAACGTTGCACTGACGAAGCCTGTAAAGGCGAAACGCGTCTGCGAGGGGTGAGGGGGTTCTGGTGATTAAAATTCTACAAACGGATACCAGTGTGCCGGCCCCGTTTTTTCTTCTGACAACCGTATGGTACCAGGAGTTGTGTAGCTATATATATATATATATATATATATATATATATATACATATATATATATATATATATATATATATATATATATATATATATATATATATATATATATATATATATATATATATATATATATATATATATATATAGTTAGGATTTTTTCTCTATGTGATTTTTGAAAATTCTATGTCTAATAACTTTGGCGTTTGTGGACGGAATTGCCTGAAATTTTCAGGAAAATGGCACATTTTGTTTCTGAGCAGCTCCTGGAAATTTGGGGGGTGTTCGTCAAGGGGGTGATGAGAAAAAAGGGGGGTCCCAAAACGCGTTTTTCCCATGTTAATTTCCATAGGGCGGTTGGCCTCACTTTTAGCTCGAACGGCTGAATGGATTTGCATGAAACTTGGCAAAATTGTAGGGACTGTTAGCCCGATGTGCCTTTGCTAGGTCTCAATATATGTGCTCCAGTGGATTTTGATAAATTACCGTTCAAAAAAATATATATATCTGTGACAGCGTCCCGGTTAGCGCTCCGGTACGCGTACTTGACGCGAAACGGAACTTCGCGAAGTGAAGCTGATTGGCTCTCTGGTGTCTGCCAACATTCTAAACAGTCCGGAGCGGCCGCCATCTTGTCTCTCGGTAGGATCGAGAGACAAGAGGAGGCCAAAACGAAGGGGGAAATGACCGTAAGGGGGCATAGTAGATCCTCCCTGACCCTCTAGGTTTGATGTGGAGGCTTTAAAAGGGCCCCGCGGGGCAAAAAAACAAAAAAATCGTTTTTTTTTGCGTGGGGAGCGCCTGGTACGCTTTTGTGCAATGGGTGGTGGTAATCTAAATGATGAGGAGGGGAGGGGGCATCGTTCAAAGCACATCAGCGTGCATATACACGAAAATGTTTTTATCTACCACGTATTTGACTTATCTCCCTGAGATGCATTCCCTTGTGTTTCGGCAATGGTAGTCTGTTCATTACATAGATCGCCCGAGGGCGGTAGTACAGACCGCGCGTAGGAAAGGGTCAAAAGCCAGGGGTATAGGAGTATGTAACAAGCGAGCCATTTAATTGAAAAAACTAAACGTGACAAACAGTTGCAGGATCATTGAAGGTTGATTTTATAATTGAAAGTATAACAGGATCAGTTACAATAAAATTGTCCATACGCACACCATGGGCGAGTATCATGGGTAACATTATTTCAAAGCTTTATTAATACAATAATCAATAATGAAAAATCGACATCAATAGCGTTGTCTGTATTCACAGTCAGTACCCTTCCCCGCCCGCCATGTGCATAAAGACCGCATACATCCCCCATAACGTCAAGGCTAAGTAACTAGAACGTCATAAGGAGTTGCAAGTCGCTCCCATACTGGCGCCATTTTGGTCGAGGCCAGGCAGGTTCAGAGTATAGTTCAATGTCTCCAATAAGTAGCGGCAGGACCAGAATCCCTTTTGGCAGTTCTGGCTTCGTCATTACGAGCACTAGAAAACAAGACATTCTGGGCAATACCACCCTTGACGCAGCTCTTTATTCCTCAAGATGGTGTCTTTCAAAAGCCAGGGGTATAGGAGTATGTAACAAGCGAGCCATTTAATTGAAAAAACTAAACGTGACAAACGGTTGTAGGATCAGTGAAGGTTTATTTTTTAATTGAAAGTATAACAGGATCAGTTACAATAAAATCGTCTATACGCACACCATGGGCGAGTATCATGGGTTACATTACTTTGAAGCTTTATTAATACAATAATCAATAATGAAAAATCGACATCAATAGGGTTGTCCGTATTCCCAGTCAGTACCCTTCCCCGCCCGCCATGTGCACAAAGACCGCATACATCCCCCATAACGTCAAGGCTAAGTAACTAGAACGTCATAAGGAGATGCAAGTTGCTCCCATACTGTCGCCATTTTAGTCGAGGCCAGGCAGGTCCAGAGTATAGTTTAATGTCTCCAATAAGTAGCGGCAGGACCAGAATCCCTTTCGGCAGTTCTGGCTTCGTTATTACGAGCACTAGAAAACAAGACATTCTGGGCAATACCACCCTTGACGCAGCCCTTTATTCTACAAGATGGTGTCTTTCAAAAGCCAGGGGTATAGGAGTATGTAAGAAGCGAGTCATTTAATTGAAAAAACTGAACGTGACAAACGGTTGCAGGATCAGTGAAGGTTGATTTTTTAATTGAAAGTATAACAGGATCAGTTACAATAAAATCGTCTATACGCACACCATGGGCGAGTATCATGGGTTACATTACTTTGAAGCTTTATTAATACAATAATCAATAATGAAAAATCGACATCAATAGGGTTGTCCGTATTCCCAGTCAGTACCCTTCCCCGCCCGCCATGTGCACAAAGACCGCATACATCCCCCATAACGTCAAGGCTAAGTAACTAGAACGTCATAAGGAGTTGCAAGTCGCTCCCATACTGGCGCCATTTTGGTCGAGGCCAGGCAGGTCCAGAGTATAGTTCAATGTCTCCAATAAGTAGCGGCAGGACCAGAATCCCTTTCGGCAGTTCTGGCTTCGTCATTACGAGCATTAGAAAACAAGACATTCTGGGCAATACCACCCTTGACGCAGCCTTTTATGCTACAAGATGGTGTCTTCCATTCAGAAAATATTGTTGGCAGCATTTTGAAAGGAAAGATAAACGGCCGTTCTCCTAGTGAGTCTCACATTGTTACATTTATGAAGAATGTTGAAGAGTAGTATGTTGAAAATCTGAAGCCATCGTTCTACAAACTCTCAACCAGCCTTGGATGGAAAAATCCTGAAGAATGTACAAACTGAAAACCAGTTTTTGTTTGCATAGCATCAGCAGCAACACTTGAGTCAGCTTTGTGGCCGCAGGACGTGTCTTCAGGTCAAACGGATTGTGGGACAAGGTCCAGAATGGAAGAGTCGCTGTATCGCAAGAGTGGGTGAAATTTAGCCGGATGGCGGGTGAGACGCTGTAATAGCAAGAGCAGGCGCAACTCAGCTGGCCGAGAGAGACTTGGGGAGGGGGCAGGAGCCAAGAGCCCCCTCCCAGTCCGCGCCACCACACCGCCTCTCGGGGGCCTCCGTCAAGCGGTTAAGGGAGGCACCGCATCACATTGCTTTCCAATGCAGTCAGGTCCTCAAACAGCCCCCACTTACTTTGAGAATAGTGAAGCTGCAGCAGGTGCAAATGAGCTTCAGACAGTGTTACAAGCACTGCTCGGAACCCTCAACTATGGCACCCAACATCCAGGACATATTCCATTTGTGCAAGGCAGTGACATCGAAGCATCTCAGGGACCAAGCAACATACCATATCCAGAGTCCTTCCTACAGCCTCTGCCTTCCTTCTTACCTAGTTATGGTTCTTTCACTCCCACTCCAGGCTTTTAATCTGTGGATGGAAAGCCATGAACCTACACTCACCTATGAAAATCTTACTATGGATGCTTGAATGAGGCCAAGGAGATCAGAGTGCATGTCTGTGTAAGGTGATGTACCTCTGGGGAGACAAGGTCCAGAATGGAAGAGTCGATGTATTGCAAGAGTGGGTGAAAGTTAGCCGGATGGCGGGTGAGACGCTGTAATAGCAAGAGCAGGCACAACTCAGCTGGCCGAGAGAGACTTGGGGAGGGGGCAGGAGCCAAGCGCCCCCTCCCAGTCCGCGCCACCACACCGCCCCTCGGGGGCCTCCGTCAAGCGGTTCAGGGAGGCACCGCAGGCAGCTGTTCTTCAGATCAGTGGCTCTCACCGGCAAGGCTCCCCTCCTTTAGCAGCGATCGTTGGCGCTGTGGTTGCGGCCGGAGGCCCCGCCTAGTCAACGCCCCGGCCTCTCCATGTCGTAGGCTGCAAGAGTGGTCGCAACTCAGCTGGCCGAGCGAGACTTGGGGAGGGGGCAGGAGCCAAGCGCCCCCTCCCAGTCCGCGGCACTACACCGCCCCTCGGGGGCCTCCGTCAAGCGGCTTAGTGAGGCACCGCAGGCAGCGGTTCTTCAGATCACAACAGAGTCTCATGCTCGATCGATTGAGCTGGCCGAATCAGGCAACAAGAAGGTGTGGGGGGGCACCTCTTGCTCAACCACCACATGAGGAGGTGGTACTCTCTTCCTAGGAGGTGGTGGTGGTGGTGGGGATGCACCAGTTGAAGCTACAACACTTGCTATTGCTAAGTGATGAAAAAAGGTCTTCCTCTCACAAAGATGAAAGTCAGAGTGAGGAAACAAGGAGGGGTTTTCATCATTTGGGACAAAAAATAGTTCTCAACCAATGAAAAGTGTTATTTTTAGGTCACATGACCTAGCCTTACATCATTAGGAACCCAAAAGTGAAATGAACCAATGAAAAGTTTTATTAACAAGTCACATGACCTGTTATGCTTACGTTACGTGCTCCGCGCCCCGGATCGCTTCCGGGAAGCTGCTTTTCGCGCCTCGCGCACCGGAGCACTTCCGGGTACGCTAACGCGGCGCGTCATATGACAGAAGGGACAGGCAACAAGAACCATCAGTCAAAGAGGGGAGGGCAAGTTCTTCTCTACCGGGTGACGTTGGGGCTCCACCGGAACTGATCGAATTGGTAGTCTACAGTGTTTCTGGATGTTTCAGACTGAAGGTGGCGTCAGCATGAGAGCATTCCGTGGCTACGTCGTGGCCATTCCGCGAGCAATCATGGCAGTCGCTCCCCACCGGAAGTCTGCGGGAGTCGGGGGCCCCAGTGACTCTTGTAGAATCTTCAAGGCTGAGGGGACGCTTTTGGGAATGGGGCCCATGCCCTAGCAGTCAAGCGTCCGAGTTCCAGGGTTGCCCAGAGCCATCCTTGCAGGCCAGGCCCAAGTCTGTGGAGCCGACCGCCATTTCCTGAGCTCCGTGGCAGCTGCCTGTCGCTGTACTGCAAGAGTGGGTGCAATTCATCCGGATGGCGGGTGAGACGCTGTAATAACAAGAGCAGGCGCAATTCAGCTGGCCGAGCGAGGCCCTGTGCCGCAGGAGCGGGCGCAACTCAGGTGGCTGAGTGAAGCGCTGGGGTGTAGCTGAGAAACCTCCACCTGGGGAGGTGGGGGCGGCTCGTTCGCGCCGCCTCTCCTTTCCAGTGCACCCCACGTCGTCAAGCGTCCGAGTTCCAGGGATGCCCAGAGCCATCCTTGCAGGCCAGGCCCAAGTCTGTGGAGCTGACCGCCATTTCCTGAGCTCCGTGGCAGCCGCCTGTCGCTGTACTGCATGAGTGGGTGCAATTCATCCGGATGGCGGGTGAGACGCTTTAATAACAAGAGGAGGCGCAATTCAGCTGGCCGAGCAAGGCCCTGTGCCGCAGGAGCGGGCGCAACTCAGGTGGCCGAGTGAAGCGCTGGGGTGTAGCTGAGAAACCTCCACCTGGGGAGGTGGGGGAGGCTCGTTCACGCCGCCTCTCCCTTCAAGTGCACCCCACGCCATCTCCTGGCACAGGTATATGTGATGGTTGGACCAGGGCACCACAGGATGTGTCTTCAGGTCAAACGGATTGTGGGACAAGGTCCAGAATGGAAGAGTCACCAAAAGGCAACAAGTTCCGCCTGACCCCAGGAGCCGACCGCCTATGTCGGGGGCGATCTCAGGCCACACCAGGGCAACAAGACTTGGGGAGGGAGCAGGAGTCAAGCGCCCCCTCCGAGTCCGCGCCACCACACCGCCCCTCGGGGGCCTCCGTCAAGCGGCTCAGGGAGGCACCGCAGGCAGCGGTTCTTCAGATCAGTGGCTGTCAGCAGCGATCGTTGGCGCTGTGGTTGCGGCCGGAGGCCCCGCCTAGTCAACGCCCCGGCCTTTCCATCTCGTAGGCCGCAGAGTATTCGGGGAGAAATCCCGGGAACGGCAGCATGCATTTGGATCGATGTTGCAGCAGGCTGCCATGTAAATAGTTATTTAATAAAACGTTTTACCCTGTTACTTTGCTGGTGTGTTGTATATATTTATAATATTTGCATAGGGTTTGTCGTTGTTTTGGGCGGGGTGGGCGGCGGAGGCGGGCTATCTTGCAGCCATCATGGCGTCGAGCTCAGTTCCTCTCACTTGTTTCATATTTCTCATGAGGGGTTGTTCCTAATGTTTCTATTTTAGCGAGGTCAAAAAGAGATCCCATTAGTGGCCTACTGATTTTGCTTGATTCCTTTTGTTGTTTCTAACGATTTTTCGCTATCAGCAAAGACTAAACAGAGTATTGCGACTCTGTGCTTGTTTGTAAATAGAGAATGAACCAAAGAGAACCAATTCTAAAACAGTAAATGCTTGGATAACAATCAATCAAATGGAGAGGGAAGCAGGCACGACGGATTACAACGGGGGCAAAGGCCTGCGTTACCTACCCTTCACTATCTGCAAAGAGAGAATACTCCTAAAAGAAAAGAGGGGGGGGAGGGGGAGGGGGGGCAGCATTCAAAGCACATCAGCGTGCATAGACACGAAAATGTTTTTACCTACCACGTACTTGACATTTTAAAGCTTTTGATATTTGCTATTAAAAAACCATTGAAATTCACTGAAAAAACCATAGGTTATAGACCATATATAGTTAGGAATTAGCATTTACAAAACCTTATTTTACTCACACAAAACCATTGAAATTCCATATATAGTTAGTTGCACTAACTATATATCGCGCACCCGCAATCCACTGCTGATGATGTCACATATTACATCATTCATGACATGGTCAGTGGCATCACTGATGACATCACTGATGACAACTCAAATGACATCACTGACAACATCACTGATAATATCATTCATGTGATAATACGATGAACCTCTTTAGACTCTAATATAACCTTAGATACAATCAGTGTAAACAGACACTCACAGATTGTCACTCATCCATGGAGTTACTCATACATCTAGTCAGTCATGCAAAGAATAAATCACACCTCCATTTCCTCAACTATACAGTTATACACACCTTACTAATTCAAACATATTCTAACACATATTTACTCTCCTATACGATCCCTGATACAAGTTCACAATGATCCATACAGCCACTCACACATTCATAGGCTCTTATGTACGGTTATATATGTCAACTCTCACATGTACTGTGTTTTACATATGTACTTACTTTGACATGTTGCACTGAGATATCCATTCACTCACCAATACACTCATGCACACAGTCAACCGCCCATGCAGCTGTTTCCACATGCACTTTTGAACCCATACATCTAGTGAATCAACTGCTCACACATCTATGCACAGAGTCATACACCTCCCAGCCACTCACACACATACTCAGTCTCCCATACAAATACTTGGGCAACCAATGAATATCCCATATAGTTACTCATATAGCTACTGATTAACACATTCAGCAGTTTACAGAACAACAGAAATAATGATGCACAAATTAAGACAGTTTAGTCACTAACCCATGCACTCAGTGAGACACATTTAATCACTCTCTCATACAGTCAGTCATGCACCTACTAAATTCTTCATCCAGACACTTATACATCCACTCATTCTTCAATATGTAAGACATATTTTAACTTTACAGAAACACACAGTCATTGGATAATGTCATCAGTGATGTCATCAGTGATGTCACTGACCATGTCATGAATGATGTAATATGTGACATCATCAGCAGTGGATTGCGGGTGCGCGATATATAGTTAGTGCAACTAACTATATATGGAATTTCAATGGTTTTGTGTGAGTAAAATAAGGTTTTGTAAATGCTAATTCCTAACTATATATGGTCTATAACCCATGGTTTTTTCAGTGAATTTTCAAGGTTTTGTAAATGCTAATTCCTAACTGTATATGGTCTATAACCTATAGTTTTTTTCAGTGAATATATATATATATATATATATATATATATATATATATATATATATATATATATATATATATATATATATATATATATATATATATATATATATATATATATATATATATATATCTGAGGGTGAAACCAAAATAGTATCCCCCCTTCTCCTTGTACATTTGTATGTAATGGTACTGTACTATTAGTATAGTATAACCATTATCTGTGGTGAATAATTGGGCTACTACAGCCATAAATATGATTGTATGAACAGATGATCCTTCCTTCCCATCTATAATACCCTTGTCAAATCCTTGTAAAGCATATGAGAAATGGGTCCTGAGGTACTTTACCCTCATTCCTAGCCAGTTCCCAGATGTCAGGCTTCGACGAATCCTTCATCGATTTGTTGAAGATACACTTGCATATCTCACAGTGATCGGCAACATGAGACCCGGCAGAGTAGAAATTCTAACAATAGAAATCCATACGCTTGTACAGACCAAAGGAACATGGGTAATGTAGCCCACGCCTTGTACAGATATACCATTTAGCTGTTGAGAATTGTGCATTTAAATAATTAATTTTGACACTGCTAATCAGGAACATACATTACATATTTTTATAATTAATTTGCACATGTTTTGTTTTACTTATTTCTTTAAAAACACACTGCTTGAAGAACTTGTAAGCCGAAGTCTGTTTTCCATATTTTTCACCATGTTGTGTCCTGTGTGATGCTTTATTTATTCTCATTACTTGGAAACTGAGGTCCTGTGACCAAGACCTATTCAGGTCGAAAAGCGTTATTTTTGTGGTGCCAAATAAAACACCTTGAATCTAAATTGCCCTATCGGTGTGGCTGGATTTCTTCCATCGGACGAAGGAAGAGTGAGTGTGCATATATATGCTTTTATCTCTTTTATACTTTTAATCAGTTCAACCCTTAACTTACAAAGGTGGTCTCCAACTCCGCGCTTTGATCTTCTTCAGGTCGACTGGATCTTTGCCACCGTTTTAGAATGGAGCATAAGTCAATATCAAATTTCAACACAACTTATTATGGTCAGTCAATAATGGGAGTTTAGTAATTTTGTTTGTAATCTCTTTATTCAAATTGGACAACTAGATAAATCAGTTTACAGAAATATCAATAAAAATAATGTTAGCAACAAACAGAAAATATTGTAGCGTGTTCCATAAAGGAACATTACTTAAGTGCCTATTCCACTTTTTATAGAGCCTAACCTAATAGAATCCATGAATAGTTCTTTTCAGAAAAGTGCGAGAATTTTAAGGAACACTTAGAATAGAATTTAGATTTTAGTTGAACTCTTCATAAAGAGCAGTCCTGAAAAACTCCTCTGAGTCTTCTCTTTCAATTAGGAGTTAGTCACAGCCGTAGCTGTATTCTCAAAGGAATTTAGAAAATATCATCAGCAATAGCTCATGGGGTAAAAAAGGCTAAAGCCAGGTGAAGGACAGTTGCAGGGCAATTAGTCTAAACCAGTCTGATGGGCATAAAACTCGCCATGCGTGCCTAAAGCAAAGGGTATTGGAAAAGCTCTGGAGAAACCCTAGCTAGGAACATGTATATTAAACACAAAAAACATAAGTATCCATCTTCTTTGGTGTTAGGTCATCTTTACCCACAGGTGAAAGGAACGTTCAATGGTCTGCAACATCCTTCTTCCTTCCCAAGGTAACATTCGAATATGGCAAAACATTATCTATAAGCAGTTTACGAAGGTGCAAAGGGCCATGTATGTTAGTTTTACATCAAGTTCCCATGAGCATCCTGCGTCTTAGTCTATTAGCTATTCAGAACTGCACTTCGTGATAATGAATTTGTCTAAAGCAGAAACATTCTAGTTGTATCTTCTGCAGAATTCTAACCTGAGCTTCGCAATTTCCTCCATACACTATTGTTTTAATATACTGTTGGTATTCATTATTGTGAATAAGTGATAGCTAAAATCTAACCAAATGCGCTGAGTCCATGAAGCTTAGGAAGAAGAGATAACATTAATTGAACTCAGCACATTCTACGAAGATGACATGTCTAATGAAGTTAACGTGAATTATTTATTTAATACAGCACTGTGCAACATCTTGCTTAAACACACTTTTATTTAAGAAATGTTAAATTTCAGTCAAAGCAAAGAAATAGAGAACAATGAGGCCTAGCTTAACTTGACAATGTAAACACAATAGAAATGGATGCTTACTACGCAAAATAATCAAGCTATTCCTGCTACACATTCATTTGCACTTTAAGTGCAAGGCATATTTTCCAATTTCCCTTTTCTTTGAGCATTACCTGTGTTAATGTTTTTACAAGCTAATCACATTTTTAAGCACATCTGTTTTATCAAATCTAGGACATATCTCAGCCCGTTGTAACCTGGCATTTCGACAAAGTTCATCTGCATTCTGTTGAATGGTCCACCTGATCTCACTGTGTGTCAGTTTAAGGTGTGTCCTCTTTCCTGCATTGACATATTACAAACCTATGACAAATTTCTTCAGCAAACATTTGACATTTTGGATTAAACCAACTCTGCCTGAAAAGCTGCACAATGTAATGCCTTCTTAAATGTGTGTACCCATAGTAACATCATGTCATTGGAAACAACAAGCTATCGGTCAAAACTCGTATCCCATAAGCCAACATCCAAATGTCGTTTGTGTTGTTCTCCCAACCAGCCTTTATCCATCCATTTTGCTCTGCTTCTGGAACATTTTCCTGGACTTGTTTGACTGAAATCTCCTCTTTGGACTCACAAGTGAAATTTCCATTAAATGTGCAGGCTAACAAAGCACAATACCTCACCGCTGAATCTGATTATCGATTGCCCATAGGAATAAATCCATTCCCACCTTGGTAGGCTGCACACGTAACCACTGCTATTTTGCTGGGCAACTGCAAAGCTTCCAATAGATTTTTAACATAATTTCCTTTAGAAAATGGAGTGACTGAAGAAGTTAGGAACCCTCTATGCGACCAAAACTGTCCAAAATCCTGGACCACACCAAACACTGTCTGTGAAAATTCTGACTCTCATTTGTGCAGTTATACTGCAGGCTCTGGTAAGAGCGATTAATTTGGCAACTTGGGCTGAGGTAGCTCTTTGAAACCAGGAAGCTTCAACAACATGATTTATGGTGCACACTGCATATGCTGCTCTTAGTGTAACATTGTTACGTCTTAAACATGAGCTGTCTAGAAATAGTACATGGTCGGGCTCAATTAGGGATTCATCTGTAATATCAGGTCTTGGTTAGGGTGAATAGATTTGTGACATTAAGGCAATCATGTTCAACTTCATCAAATTCAACATCATTTATAGGCAAAAAGGTTGACGGCTTCAGTACACGGCATCTCTTTAGAACAACATTATCGCATATTTGGTCAAGCGAATAGGAGTTAGCTACTGAGTTTTAGTTCTCATTAACATAGCTCCACAGAGTGCAGGACCATAACAGTTAAAGGGTATCCCATCAATGTGCTCTCACTCTTTTCCAAACTTGTGCTTACCTCAACTACCACTTTTATGGCAACCGGGAAGACCTTCACTTATGGGGTTAAGTGCTGTAGAAAAGTATGCAAGAGGTTTTTGGGCAACCATAAAACTGTGTCAACACTGAGAGAGCGCACCCATCTCTCTCGCTGCAAAATAACACAACTTCTTAAACTTTTGTTTTGCAGTACTGAAGTTTTCCTGGAGAACTTTGTGTCCATTCTCAGCCAGGTGGTTTCACAAAGCAGTGAAGTCTTGCATACAAGCCTCTTACATCTCTGATGCCACAAGCAAATTGTCAATGTATTAGACAAGAGTTGACTTGTTAGGCATATGTAGGGTCCCAAGACTTTTCTTCAGAATCTGGTGGAAGATAGATGGACTCTTTGAATACCCTTGTGGGACACAACATCATGCTAATACCTTCTGTTGAAACACAAAGGAAAAAAGGTACTGACTTTCCTGGTAAAGGTCAATTAATGTAAACCATTCTGCAGTACACAGCATCTGAAAGAATATGATGACCCAATTCTGTACCATGAGACAACATGGAAATACTATCTTTTTAATCCTTCTCAAATCCCGCACTATTCTGTATTTCCCATTCCTGTAAACCCATGACTGGAGAGTTACATGGACTCCCGATCAATTCCCTCAATATTCTTTTATCCAGCATATCTTCATGACTGAGTTATTCCTGCAATGGCTTCTGATGTCAAATGGTAAAGGGTTGTTCTGGGGAACACTGCGTTTGACTTTAGAGTAACTTGACAAATTCTACATCCTTTATTAGGCCGGTATCTTTCCCTGTTAAATCCCAGACTTCAGGATTCACTGTCTCTTTCAAATCATCAGGTAATTCTTCAATAGTGGATAAAGGAATCATTTGTATTTGTTTTTCTGTTTAATCAGTTGTAATCTACATCATTGTCATGACTTTGGAAAGCAACAAAATCTATGTGCAGTAACGGTGCAATTTAACTTGAACAGCTACGGGGGTTTCGCCAACAAGATGGCTGAGCGCTCGCTCCTGGCCCAAAAAGTAAATCCTACCTCACCCTGCTACTCCTGTGCCCCCGATCAATGCCTGATCACATCAGATAGTGGAGGGCCTGCCGAAAGACGTCGTCTGGACCCGAGTTGGGGATAGGAGCACTGGGTCAATGGAATGAGCAGTGGTCGAAGTGCAGCCTATGCGTGCTGGGAGTCGACGCCCGGCATTAGCTTGTGGCTAGCCTGTCAGGAGACCGCCGATTGGTGCCAGCGCAGGAGCTGTACTGGACGAGGTGCGGGATTGGATACACTCGATTGGTCTAAGTGTAGAATGGTGTCTCTTCGCAGCTAATTGGAAGCCTGGACAAAGACAAGCTTCTGCTGTACTGACAGTGGCAAGGTAGGCAATGCCCTGCTGCTGGGAGGCTCTGACAAGCAAGTTGAGTGTGGAATCCTACTGGGAGAGGGAATCCAACACATTTTGAGCAGTCTTCCAATGGAGCAAGTGGCAGGACATTGGGCTATCACTCCCCTCATTGTCTGAGGAACACTTGAACTGATGGGGTGAGGGGACACTGCAGCTGTCCACCTCCCCCTGAATTGTGGGTGCTGAAGAACTGCTTACCCCAGGGGATCCACCGGCAGAAGTGGGTACCTGTCCGCAGCCTGGGGAGGCACTGTGGGCCCCAAGCTGGTTAGGACACCTGAGTCTGCACTGTCGTATCTGTCTGGGGCCCTGGCCCCCCTCCTTCCCTGACTATCGCGTTGTGCTGGTGGCAACATAAGAGAATTGGCTGAGTCTCCTGGAATGGGAGAGAGCTGATTGAGCCACCGGAAATTGCACTGGCTCCTGGCTGATCAGGCCTGGTGTGCCAGGACCTATGGCACAGGGTGAGTCTGGGTAAGTTGCCTTACAGTGAATATCACCATGGGTAAAAACAAGGCGACATGGTCCATATAGCATACTAAGATGGACCAATATACAGCCCCGCAGACCAGAAGTGGCAAGAAGGTAGGGAAGATGGGAGCACGCTCAACTAGACCAGAATCATCAGGAACACAGATCCTGGCGGCCATTGAGAATTCAGGCCTGACAGTACAGGCGAAAGTGGACGTAATTGCAATCGATGTAAATCTGTTGAGGTCGGATTTGAACTAAGTGGTGGAGCGATCAGAAGAAATGGGAACAAGGTTACTGAGCTCAGGGAAGAAGTCTCCCAGTTAAAGCAGACAGTGCATACACTTGAACCCCTTTCAAATAAGCTGGAAGCTAGGATAGAAGATGCAGTAGGCGATCGTGCAGATGCAATCTTCGATTCGTCGGATTTCAGGACGGCGCAGAGAACGGCGTTACTGAGGTGTTTCTGGAGGAATGACTAAAGTCGATGCTCCTCACTGCACGGCTCTCTTACTTCTTTGTAGTGGAGAGGGCACATAGAGCCTTCGCCCCACCACTGCCGACTGGGGCTCCCCCGGACAATCATTGCATCATTTTTTAACTACAGAGACCGGGAAGAAATTTTGCAGAGGGCTGTGTAATGGCCGAGACAATCATTCTGCGGTGTCAAACTAAAACTGGCGGCCATGGACTCCAATATATGTTGCTGTACCCTGCCAAGTTGAAGGTGATGCACGACGGCCAGACCTCCTTCTTCGCGACGCCAGAGCATGGGACTGGCTCGAGATACGACATGGGGACCGGATTCAGGATGCACCCGGAGATTGGAGTTGAGACAAATCTCAGAAACTGGCGACAATGAGGCCGCTGCCATGGAAACGTAGCATGCGCAGGAAGAGGACACAATCCAGCGCGAGGGTGGTGGTCCGAGCAGATTGCACCATCTCCTTGGAATCTCAGCAGCAGGAAAAAGCGGAGGCCAGAGCACTGGTCGAGACAGTTAGTTGAGCTGCTTCTTCCAGCGCCAGCTCAGAGGTGCGGGAGGACGCAGTGGGATGCCACTGAAGACAGTGAAAGACTGGGAGGGTGAGAGGTCAGTGCACTGGCATTGACTTCACTGTGACATTTAAGCTATTTTCAGCCACAACATGCAACTGAGCAGAATCAGATGTGGGCCATTCTCTACCTGTGTGCTGCTGACTGATCTCTCATTTGATAATGTGTGTTATTGTTGGTTCATTGGTCAGTACATTTATTAAGTACCTGTTGCACACACAAGCTCGAAGCTAGGGTAGGTGAGTCCCCCTGGGACACATCGGAGGAGCATGGTAATTGGGGGAGGTTTTGTAGCACATAGCAGTCTGATTCCTTAGCCTTCTCTTACACTAGGTAACGTCTGGGACAAGTCTCATTCTCATTAGTCCCTGACATTTGAGCGGTACAACAGTAGGGATGGGGGAAGCTAGTGAGAATGAATGGGGAGGCACAAATTGAGTGGTGGAATGTTTACCCGGGGTGGGGAGACAACTTGCTACACATTGTGTTTTGTTATTAGTTACAGCAGCATACATTATGGAAGAATGGGAGATGGGTGAGGTGTGTGGGGTGTGGGGGACAGAGGGAGGGAGGGGGCATTCAGAGGTGATATATAATGATTGATGTCTTGGAATGTACGAGGGATCACTTCTTTTGTCAAGCATTATTAGACACATACCTACCTTAGGAGACTGAGGATTGGCATTGCCTACCATCAGGAGACGCACCTCACGGAGGCAGGAGCCCAATATCTTGGTAAAAAATGGCGACGGCAATTTTACTCTGCCACTTATTCGTCCTATTCCAGGGGAGTGTCCATCTGGGTGGCACTGGGAGATGAAAGGACAAACTGCGGATGTGGAGGGATGTTACATACTGCTACACGGCGCTCCAGATGATCATGAGTTGTGTTTGCTGAATACGTATACACCAAATGTAGACAATGGTGACTTTTTTAGTGTGCTCGAGGATGCCCTACTGCCCTATGCGGGTTCCCCAGTCCTTTGTGCAGGGGATTTCAACTGTGTGCTAGATGGCTTATTAGATAGGCATCCGCTGCAACAGGGTACAAAGCCTCGCATGGTGGCTGGATTGCAAGAGGTTATGCACCAACTGCAGTTTGTGGATGTGTGGCACAAGACCCACCCCTTTGTGCAGGAATAATCCTGTTACTCACCGACTCATGGCACATATAGAAAACTAAATAGATTATTGGTCCTTGGGCAGGGGATGCTGGAATTTAGGAAGGTATTGTAGCAGGTGTGATTCCTTTCCAATCATGCACCTCTACTTTTAGATGGTGGGGTGGTGCCCTGCTGTTCCCTTGAGGAGATTCCTGCCTGAATCCCTGGGAGATCCCAAATATGCTACGGCTATGCAGGCGCTGCTTGAGGGTTTTTTTGGGTCTAACTGGGGTACAGCCAGTACAAGTGGGATAGAGTAGGAGGCACTGAAGGTGGTCATCAGAGGGGTATGCATGGGTAAAACCTCAGGAGAAAATTAGAGCAGGAATTTGGTGATAAGTAGCTACGCCTTACTGAATTGTAGAGACGAGTTCGGAGTCAGGAAGGGGATGGGGTAGAGCTGACAGGGGTGTGCAGGGCCGTAGTGATGATCTGGGATGGACTTGACTGCCATGTCCGAAAGGCCTGCTACCAACAATTACATAGGGAAAGGGACAGATCAGGGTGTATGCATGCCTGGTTGCTGAAAGGGGAACGCCCTCCCTCTACAATATTGACTCTGAGGGCACCCAAAGGTAAAATGGTTGTGGGTCAATTGGCTGTAGTAGAGCTGTTGCGTGCTCATTTTGCCGATACATATGCTGCCCCAACATGGGAGACACATTCAGCAGCCACTGACTTCCTCACTTCGGGTAGTGCCTGGGACCTGAATCCCGGTTGAATATTATCAGGCACACACTGCTACTTTGCTCCTGACATTTTTGGAAACCCTTCTGGAAGCCCATACCAAAGGTGAACTGCTGCATATGCAGAAAGCAATCATACTCATACTTCCTAAGCCATGTAAGGACCATGTGGATCCGGGATCCTACAGACCCGTATCCATGCTGAAAATAAATGTGAAACTGCTTGCAAAGGTATTGCCATTACAGCCGGGGAGATTTATTGTGCATCTGGTGGGGAACACTCAGTGTGGTTTTGTACAGGGGAGGGGGTTCATACATGAATCTAAGGAGGTTGGCTCATGTGATGCACGAAACGTGGGAGTCTGCCTTCGAGGCCGCTTTGGTCTCATTAAATATAGAAAAGGGCTTCGATGCCCTAACATGGCCATACCTTTGTGAGGTCTTGAGGCATATGGGTCTGGGGACTGATTATGTGTCATGGGTCCGGCTCCTGTATACTTTGCCTGTGACAAGGGCGCAACTGAGGTCTGAAGTGTAGGAGGCCTTTGGTTTAGAGAGGTGCACTAGGCAGAGCTTCCCCCTATCCCCACTGTTGTTTGTGCTCGTGATGTTGCCACTCACAATCTTTCTCATGGATCGCCTGTCTGGCTGGAATGTTCCAGTTGGTGACAGTCGCCATGTTGTCTCGATGTATGCAGACGACTTGCTGGTATATGTGAAGAACCCAGCGAAGTCTGTTCGGCTGCTAATGCGACTACTGGAGCATTTTGGCACTGCGTCCAGTTTGCGAGTTAACAAACACAGGACAGGGCTTTATCCCCTGGCCAGGCTGGTGGGTGTTGAAGAGACGCAACTTCCGGATGTGGCCATGGCATAAGAAACATAGTTTTAGGTATCTTGGAATTTGGATCACCCATGACAGAGGTCTCCAATATGCCCCTACCATGGGAAAGATACTGGAGGGCCTAGAACATTCCATTCGATACTGGACCACACTGCCGTTGTCGGTCATGGGAAGGGTGACCCAATGCAAAATGGTCTTCCTCTCACGCTGCCTCTATTTGATGCAGAATTCTTTATGTGCACTGTCATCCGATATGTTTAGACAAATATATAATTTGTTACTCAATTTGGTATGGACAGGGAAGAGATGTAGGGTGCGACTGGATGTGCTGAAGTTCCATCTGGGTGAGGACGGACTGGGGCTTCCTGACCTGCACTTGTACTATTTGGCTGTCTTTCTGCTGTATGCAGCAATGTGGTGCGATACCGGCCCTAACAGGGAAAAATGCATGATGGCGGGTACTACGGGTGCGGTTATGCTTCCCCAAATGTTGATGCAAGGTAAGGAGCTGCTGCCGGACACCCGGTTCTGTGTTGCCAACGTGGCGAGAGCCTGGGACATGGCGGTCCATGGGGTTATTAAGAAGGCACCTTACCAACCACTTCGCCCGCTTTGGTGCCTATGCCCCTTCTTGCATATCCATGAGCCAACGAATGTTGAGGAGTGGATTACAGGGGGTTGTGAGACAGCAGGAGACCTGTATTAAATGATACTTTCCCGACCTTGGCAGAGATGGAGATCCACTACGGGGTGGACGATCAGCTCTTTCTGCAATATGATAGCATTTTGCACACTGTGGGTTGGATATGGACAACCTTTTTGGAAGAGCCACAGTGCTCTCATGTTCTTGGGCTAATACTTTTTTTTCAAAATCTTTATTGAACATTTGGCATGTTACAAACAACATTTGGCAGACACTGCTGCACATATTGCAAAACACGAAATAGCTGACATTGCGATACGGATATTCTATAATACTCAGCATAATGCAACTTCTAACATGAAAAGGAGCATGGAACAGTGCAAGTGTGAGGCACTAGTAGGCTATGGGTGATCTATATGATGACTTGACGCAATCGCGTCAGATTCCGCTACAGTACTGTGGGTGTCGGTGACATTACGATCCTCGAGAAGCTTGTCCGGGTTTGCTAATCTATGAAGATAAGATATGAGGGGCCCCATATATCTGGAGGTCTTCTTGCGGCAGGCATCAGGTCTCAGAATTCACCAAGGAGTGTCTGGCAGTGAGCTGTGTCGGATAACCAATGCTTAACACTCAACACCAGCTTCCGTCCCCAGTGAATTGCCACCCGTCGCTTGGCGAGCACCAGTAGCATTGTGACAAGCTTACGATTGGCATTCAAAATGTCCCTGACATGCCCCAGGAGGCACAGCAGGGGGTCAGGTTCAATGCGTTTCTGTCTAATATCGCTGACTTCGGAGCATACTTCCAGCCAGAAATCAGAAACCCCAGGACACGTCCAAGCCTAATGCGCGAAATCTGCACCAGGAGCGGAGCATCGCACACATTTGTCGTTATCCACCAGGCTTATCTTACGCAAAGTAACGGGGTGCGGTACAATTGATGCATGTGTTTAAACTGAATGAGCCAAAGGTGATAGTTGGGAGAGAGGCGATTTGTTTGGTTACAGCAGTATTGCCATTGTAAAGGAGAGAGGTCGCTAGCCAGGTCCTTGCTCCACTCACTGCGGGCGCTCTCAGTGTCAATGGTGGATGCAGCCAGAGAGAGCACGTAGAGCCTAGTAACCAATTTATGCAGGACGTAGAGGAGAGTAAATACTCAAGTGCAGTGTTAGGCTGAGGAGCTTGTGGAAAGGCTGTGTTGTCATTTCTGCCGGTGGCCCTGATCTGGTAGTAAAGCAGTTTGTCTAATGGTGCAACATCTTCTGGCAGTGTGAGAAAGGTGTTACTGGGGTAGATGTCAGCATTGGTGCGGATACCTAGGCCAGCTGATCAGTGAGCGAGCCCTGCCCACTGTCTGCAGTGGGGAGAATGCAGGGTTGCTTGCAAGCTGCCTTGAGGGTGCAAACAGTGTTTGCGAGCCAGTGTATTTGCGTAGACCTTCCCAGACCCAGCGCACATACTCCACCCTGTCTATTTTGCCCCGGGGGATTTTGTGTGGCAGAAATAGCGCTGTTTGCAGTGGCCAATGGGATGCCAGATCGCCTTGACCGCGACATGCGGCTGGAAAGGTGTTGGGTGAATCCAGAAATGGAGGAAACTAGCTTGGGCACATAGCGCGTAGAGTCAGAGATAGGGGGGCACCCATTCCTCCCTATACCAGGGGTAGCATTAGGACGTCATAGGCAATACGGGGCTGCCGTCCCGCCCAGACCAAGGTAATAATGTTGGATTTCAGTTTTTTTAAATTGCGATGTGAGTGGGATAGGGATATTCATAAACAAGTACAGGAATTTGGGAAGCAAAATCATTTTTGCAATGGCAATGAGCCCCGCCAGCGAGAGGGGAAGTTTTTGCCACATTTGTATCCTGGTCTCCAGCCACTCCATGACTTTACCGAAGTTGGATCTCCACAACTCGGCCAGATCACTGATCAACCAGACGCCCAGGTATCTGGTGGGATCAGCAGACCAAATAAATGGATAGTCGGTGGGGAACGGTTGCGTGGTGTCTGTAAGTGGGAACAGGATGTACCCCAATTGTATTATATTGTATTGTAATTATAGCGCTTACTACCCCTGACGAGGCATCAAAGTGTTTTTTCGGCGAGTAGCATGCTACTCCGGACCCATAGAGGACTAGTGTTGATTAGTTGATTAGTATAGTGAAATATAAAAGTAATTAAAGTGGTGGATAGGTTAGTCAGTTATTTGGATTCTGAAGGATAGCGGAAGGATAAAAGAGGAAAAAAGGTTTGTATTTATATAGTGTTTGTTACCCCCAATGGGGTATTGAAGGGCCTTTTTCTTTTTTTGGGGGCAGTAGCACGCTACTCCGGAAACCTATAAAGGATTAGTTATCAATTAGTATGGTGAAATATGAAAGTAATTTGATTGGTGGATATTAGGCAGTTATTTAGAGTGAGAAGGATAGTGGAGGTATAGGAGGGGGAGAAAGGTTTGCATTCATATAGCGTTTGTTACCCCTGAAGGGGTGTTGAAGCGTTTTTCTGGTGAGTAGCACGCTACCCCAGAACCCATAAAGGATTAGTGTTGAAAATTAGTATAGTGAAATATGAAGTAATTTGAGTGGTGAATCTGTGATTCATTTATTTGGATAGAGAAGAGTAGCGGCAGGATAGAAGAGGGAAAGAGGTTTGTATTTATATAGAACTTGCTACCCCTGATGGGGTTTGAAGCACTATTTTTGGCGAGTAGCAAGCTACGCTGGAACACATAAGGACTTGTGTTGAATTAGTATAGTTAAATATGAAAGTAATTTGAGTGGTGGATATGTTATTCAGTTATTTGGATTGTGGGGGGTTGGGGAGGGGTGGAAAAGGGAAAAGGTTTGCATTTATATAGCACTTGTAACCCTGATGGGGTGTTGAAGCTCTTTATGGGCGAGTAGCACGCTACTCCAAAACCCATAAAGGATTAGTGTTGAAAATTAGTATAGTGAAGTATGAAAGTAGTTTCAGTGGTGGATCTGTTATTTAGTTGGATAGAGAAAGGTAGCGGAGAGATAGAAGAGGAAAAAAGGTTTGCATTCGAATAATGCTTGCTTATCTCTGATGAGGTGTTGAAACACTTTTTTGGTGAGTAGCACGCTACTCTGGGACACATAAAGGATTAGTGGTGAATTAGTATAGTGGAATATGACATTTAAGAAGGGAACATGTTTGTCTGTTATTTTGATTGAAAAGGATAGTGGAGGGATAGGAGAGTGAAGGATTTTGATGTGTTTTTATGGGGAGGTCATAGCAGTAGGAGGAGGCTTTTGAATGAGTAAAAAGGGGTTGTGGAGAGGGAGAGTCAAAGGGAAGAGTTTAGATAGGTTTGTTTTGAGGATCAGTGTAGTAAAAGAGGTGTCAGATGATGCAAGGAGGGGTAGAGTAAGGGAGAGTCTAGAAAGGGTTATTTTGGGGATCATAGTAGTGGCATGGGGTTTGGGATAAATGAGAGAGTGGGTGTGGAGGATATATTGATAGATGTATAGGGTGAGAATTAGGGTAGTGCATTGGAAAGAGTGGTAGAAAGAAGTTTGAGATGAGTCAGAAAGTTGGTTTAGAAGATATATTGAGAGAAGTATAGGGTGAGAAATAGGCTAGTACATTGGATATGCTGAATTAGAAGAAAGTGTTAAATATATAGATCCGTAAGTACATTGAAAGTATATAGTTGAATAAAGGAGGTAGGTATATGTAGATTAAAAATATTGATAGAGGTACAGGATGAGAAATAGGGTAGTGCATTGGATATCCTTTTCAGGAGGAAAGTAACAAACACGCAGATCCAAGTACATGGAAGGTACATAGATGCACAATGGAAGAAGTACATGTAGACAAAGATGCACCAGATAAACTCCAGTTTTCAAGTGTTATTGTACTTTCATTTCTTTTAAGTAACATAATTATTCTACATGTTTATACAAAGCAATACACAAAGATAGGTACATATCTACAGTAAAAATATATTATTATATACAGAGGGATATGCTGTAAATTTCTGTTTGCGTATGGTGCTTATGTGGAGAAGAGACAATCCTTGAGCAGTTTTCTGAAGATAAGGTGGCTGTTCGCGGATCTTATGTTGGGGGGTAAAGAGTTCCATTGTTTGGCTGCTTGAACAGAGAAGGATGTGCCACCCATAGGTTTTTTCTTGTATCTTGAGATTTTGCTTCAAGGTGCCATTTTAGAGAGGAGGTTCCTTTGTTGAATGTGTTTGGTGATTTTACTCCTGATGAAGAGTGATCCCGTTCATGTATTGCATTGTGGGGGATGTACGTTGTTACCACGCGATGTATTACATCGCGGTACTTTACAACGCGTCTTTTACAACGCAAGTCGTTACCACGACTTGCGCTGTAGGGGTGCTGGACTTAGGAATAGTTACATTTACTATTCCAACACCAGCCTACGTACAGTGGGGAAGGTGTTGGAATAGTAAATCTACTATTCCTTAGCCTAGAGCGCCCTCCAGCGCAAGTCGTGGTTACGATTAGCGTTGTAAAAGACGCATCGTAACTGCACTGCGGGGTAACATCCGCGTTGTAAAGGATGTTCCCCCATTGTGGGTGATACAAAGCAGCTTGAACATGGATCTTCTGGCAACCGGTAATCAATGTGGGGCTTTCAAGGCAGGTGAGATGTGGTCTTGTGGTTTGATATGCAAGAGTAGTTTGGCAGCCGAGTTCTCAATCCGTTGTAGTCTTTTCATGGTCGTTAAAGGTGATCCGTGGCAGAGGCTATTGGTGTAATCAAGTTTGGACAGCACAAGGGAGATGGTAGCTTGAACCTTGTGTGGAAATCTCAAATGAGGGGTTTTTATAGTGACAAAGCTTGATCTTGCAAGTTTGTCCACTTGGGCATTCATCGATAGCTCGGAGTCCATGGTAATTCCAAGGTTTCTTACTTCCTTCGATACTTTAGGTGGTGATCCCAGTTCATCAGGCCATGCAGCAAGTGGGTTATAATGTTTCCAATCACCACACATGAGTATTTCCATTTTGGAAGCATTCAATTTGAGGTGGCTCCAAGTCATCCACCATGGCTCTGAGACAACTGAAAATTGGGGAGTTTCCAATGTCTTTGGGGCATTCCAGTTGAAGGAGTATTTGTGCGTCATCTGCATATTTATAGCACGTGAGGTGAAATTGATTGATCAGTACCGGTAATGACTTCATGTAGATGTTGAAAAGCATGGGCGAGATGATAGAGCCTTGAGGGAACCCTGCTTTTGTGGAGTATGGTTTGGCTGAGAATGGTGGGGTATGGATGAAATTAGTTCTGTTTCGAAGCTAGGATGCAATCCAGTCTAGAGCAGTCCCCTCTATGCCGACTTCATAGAGTCTTTGTTTCAGAGTGTCATGGTCATACGTGTCAAAGGTAGCCGAGAGGTCCAAGAGGAGAAGCGCAGCAACCCCGTTGTGGCATACTTTGTTCTTTAGGTCATCCCAGACGGGCAGATTCTGTGCCTCTTCCCGGACAAAAACCTGTTTGGAAGTCTGAAAGTATGTAATTCTCTTCAATGAATTGTGACATCTGGGCGAACGCTGCTCTGTCTATCAGTTTGTCCAGGAAAGGTCAATTTGTAATGGGTCTGTAGTTGTCAGGGTTCAGCGGGTCCAAGTTTGTTTTCTTCAGTAAAGGGTGTATGTATGGCTTTTTTAGTTCTTCTGGAAATATTCTGGTAGTTAAGGAATTGTTGATGATTCTTCTTACTGGAGTGGCAGCAGAGGTTGTTAAAAGAATTGTCTTGAATGTTTGTGGTGGACATGGGTCATAAGGGATGCCGGCAGGCCTGCTTGCTTTGACCAGATCCATAAATTAATCGTGGGAGATGTGTTTGAAGGAACGGAGAGGCTTGGTTAGAGTATTTTCGGATTGTTGTTTTGCCAAAGGGTTAGTGCTTGTGCTTTGTCTCTGTTTTAGGTATGAGTCCAACGTGTTTGCTTTGTCAGTGTTATGATTTGCCAGTTTGTCTGTGAAATCTTGAGTAACAGGATGAGTTCCTTCTAGGCAATTTGGTGTACAAAATTCATTGAGTATTTTATAGAACTCTTTATTTGCACATTTATTATTTTTGTATAATCTGTTAATTTTCTGTAGGAGAAGTTTGTCTTGTTTGGCGTTTGTTTGGAACCAGGTACGTTGTAGCTTTCTAATTTGTTTTTTTATGTCTTTTATCTCAATGTTTCTCCAAGGCGCTTTTTTCTTTTGTTCTGTTGTGTGGTTTTGAGTGGTATCAGGATGTCAAAAGCTTCCTGTAGCCACTCATATAGTTTTTGAACAGGATTTATTGTTTCCATATTTGTACCAGATGCTAGTTGTGTTTCTAAGTGTTCCATATTGAGTTTTTTCCAAGGTCGATAGGTGGATGGATGTAAGGTAGTTTTAGGTTAGTCAGCTAGTGTTGTTTTATGTTGGAAGGCAAGCAAGTGGTGGTCTGACCATGTGACTGGAGTTATAGTTTGTAAGGTAACTGGTTCGGTATTAGCAGAAATGACATCTAGGATATGTCCAGCGATGTGTTTGGGTTTGTGGACAATCTGATGCAGGTTTAGTGCGTCTAGGCCAGTGATTATTGTTTTTGTATGGTTCTTATTGGGTTTGTCAGACCAAATGTTGAGGTCACCCAGAACGCATAGGTTGGAGTGTATTGTTATCAGGTTTGAAATTGATCTGGACCTTGGATAGGCAGCCTAACCGCATAACCTCCCTAGTCATGGGGGCCAGGTTCTCTTGTGGCTCACGAATGTATATTGTGACGTCGTCTACATACATGGATGTGACCAGAGCACGGAACGTGAAGCCAATACCTCACTGAGTGTGGTGCTGGAGACGGGGCGCTGCCAGGGGCTCCATTGATAGCAAATAACATGGGGGACAGGGGATAGCCCTGTCTGGTGCCTCTTGTGAGGGCTATAAGATCAGTCACCTGCCCGTTGACCCTAATGTGCGCCGTTGGGCGTGTATAGAGGAGCTGAATTTTCCAGACAAAGCCAGGACCAAACTCCAGGCGCGGTAGGAGGTAGAAAAGGAATGGCCACTCAAGAGCGTCAAAAGCCTTGGTCGCATCCAGGAGGGCAGTGACAGCAGGCAAAAAGGGATTAATCTGGTGAAGGATCGAAAAAATAGTGAGCAAATTATGTGAGGTGGTGCTACCCGGGATGAACCCCGATTGGTCAGGGCGGGCGATTAAGGGGATCAGCGGGAGAAGACGATGGGCCAAGAGTTTAGCATAAATTTTATTGTCGGTATTAATTAAAGATAATGGACGGTAAGAATCGCAGCTCTCGGGGGATTTATCTGGCTTTAACAAAAGAGAGATAATGGCTTCATGGAGAGAAGGGTGGAACCTCCCCTGTTCCAGGCACTCATCAAACATCTCAGCCATGTGTGGGACGAGGAGGGGCGCGTACTCTTTATGGAATGTGGGGGTGAGCGCATCTGAGCCCGGGGCCTTATCGCCCAGGAGACCTGAGATGACCTTTGAGATATCTTCATGTGTGAATGGTTCATCCAGATACTCCCGGTGACTGATAACGAGCCATAACAGCTCAATAGAGTCAAAATATTGATCAAGGGATTTCCTAGAAACAATCCCCCACGGTGTACAAGTGTGAATAGAAGGTCAAGGTCCTCTCGATAATATCTGAGGGGGAAGTAGTTCACCCAGCGGTCTCGTCGCAGAGTGCCGTAATGTAGGAGGATGCATGTGGCTGCCTAAGAACACTTGTTAGGGCAAGCTTCCCTGCCAAGGAACGCCACCTCCTTATCAGCTTCCTCTTGAAACTGCGTGAGCTTGGCCCTAATGGAGGCCAGAGTGGCGGGGTCGGCGTCCTGGGAAAATGCTGGAGATCTAGAGTTTTGATGTCTTTCTCCAGGCGCTCAAGGATGACCCTAATGGATTTTAACATTCCATATTGCTTGGCGATACATTCTCCCCTTACTACGACCTTGAAGGCCTCCCAGAGCATTGAGGGTGACTCAACGAAGCCGGTGTTGCGCTTGAAGTATTCAGTAATGGCACCCTGGATGTCTTCCAAGAAAGTGGCATCACGGAGCGAGTTGGAAGGGAGGCGCCATGCGAACATGCGATTTAGGGTAAGCAGAAAGCCCAGGCATAGTTTCATTGGGCGTGATCAGGCGGTGTGCGGGCCAGGTGATCTACTGAAGTGGCCCATGAAGCGACATCTCGGGTGGTAAGCCACAGGTCAATGCAGGACCTTGTGCCACGCATGCTGAAAATGCAGGAGCCTTCACACATGCCTGGGTGCGCATGTCACCAGGCATCTAGCAGAGAATTGTCTTATAGGATAGGATGGGGGCAGCAGTGGCCTGTGGGTGATGGGTGCGGTCCCCAGAGCAGTCCAGCATCTGCGAAGGTGCGATGTTAAAATCACTCACCCCAGACCAGGGAGTGGGACCGCAAAGAGGATATGATTTGCCAAACCTACCAAGCCTGGATCATCAGTATTTGGGCCGTAGAGCACCGCAAGTATCAACAGCCTGTTGTAGAGGGAGCCGATAACGATGACATAGCGGCCGCAGTGTCTATGAACATGTGGGTGCCTTGCCTAGGTAGTCCCCTCACCCAGACCCACCCACTCCAAACCCCCAATTAGGTAGAGTATCAAGTCCACCCCCACCCAAGAACTCAAAAACACCCTTCATGGTCTCCCCAACGTTAGGAACAAACAAACCAATAATGAGCTGTGTTCGGTATGGAAATCTCCTCATCCCACCCGCCCCTCCCACACCAACCCCCATTAGGTTGAGAAAAACAACCCTCCCTACACCCAATTGAAGACATTCAACGAACAGGGGAGTTATCCTGTGGGGGCCTGGCTCCACCTAGCATTCAACCCCATCTAAGGACAAGGTGGCCAAGCCATGTTGAGGGTGGGACAGAATTAGAGCAAACTTTGTAAACTTGTGGACGTGCTCCAGCCCAAGGGCCATATCACCATCTGCGTTATATGCAGCAAAGTCAGCATACAGTTCAAGCATCTTTGTGCTATTCAACTAACGGTACAAGCAGTACAAAGCAGCCCAGCAGTCATTGTCACTTTTTACCCCTCCATCAGCGTGCTCAGAATTGTCTGGTGCGTGACACTGCTGCTTCTCCAATTTTCTGCCAAATGCCAGCACAGCTTTAGGGTCAGTAAAGAACTGCGTCTGTGTTCCCATCTTTATTCTCAACTTGGTGGGGTAGACCAGAGCATAGTGAACATTCTGCTTTTGAAATATTCGCTTGGCCGGGAGGAACTCACAGCAGGTGGCCTGTACTGCCAGCATCAAGTCCGGACAGAATGCCAGCATGTTCCTCTGGTGTCACATCACGCCTTTTTCACGTGCCGCGCGTAACACAGCGTCGTGGTAGTTCAGGAGCTTGGCCATTATTGGGCATGCGTGGAGGAGTCCGCGGCCCTAAGGACTATGCACCCTCTTGACATTAAAGATCGGCAAGAGCAAATCGCCAAAAAGGTTGCGCAGTAATGTTTCGACAACATTTTCCATCTTCTTGATGTTGGAGGACTCAGGTACACCTATGATGCAGAGGTTGCTCCTTCGGGAGAGCACCTCCAAATCTTCAGTTTTGGCTTTAATCAGCTTCATTACCTTGTCCATTTGGAGCATCTTTTGCTTTTCCCCAGTCATTGCATCCTCAACATCGGACACCCTCTCCTCCAGCTGCGGGATTTGTGTGTCAGGCATGTCCACCCTGGTCTTCAGTCGATCGAGGCGGGCAGGCAACTGGGCAAGCCTAGTATCAATACCGCTAATACTGACCTTGACTTCCATCAGCAGCGCCTTCAGGTCGTTGTCCCGCATTGCGCCGTGCTCAGTTTGGGTAGCCTGCTCGCCCGCCTCCAGGGAAGACTCCTCTTGGCGAGCCTGCCTACAATTCTCAAATACTAATTTCATCTGTTTAGCGTCTGCCTTTCCCATACTGCCCATGGGACTGGGGGGGAGAGAAACAAAGTCAGTGTCTGGGAGGCCCCTCTATGCCACAGGTGGGGGGGGCCCAACAGCAAAATCGGCACCAGCAATGGGACAGGTCGCATTCACGAGCCAGGAATAACGGCAGTCCCTGCACCTCCCAGCAGGCGCCCTCCAACCATAGTTCGCCACCGCCCCAGATCAGTGTTAAATTTAGGCACTGTCATGGCTATGGGCTGCGGCACTAGGGGCACGGCAACTGCTCGCGCAAACTATGTGGCAAAATGCATAACCCCACTCCTATGGCGCTCTATTGGTGGTTCTGTCATCAAAAATTGAATCAGTAATACCGAATGCCAGGAAACTGTTTTCTTGTCCTTTGTTGAATGTTCATTACTATTCTTTGATGGATGCTAATATGCTCATGCTATGTTTATTCGCTATGTTTCATACCATCTAGTAAGCACACATTTCATGTTATGGTTTTGTTGTGTTGTAGTATTCTTAGTTAGGAATGTGGGATAGATTCTTAGAATAGGAACGTGTGTGTGTGGGGTTCCAGGGAGGGACAGTTGATAAGGGAACGAAGACTTGTAGACATCGTCAGTGATATGTTAAGCAGAGTTGCCAATAAAGAACATAAGTAATGAATCTGGAGTAAGTGTCTACCTTACAATTTGGCGACGGAGGACTGGGCAACTCTGCGTGAACCCACGGAGTAATATAAGGAAGCCTGAAATAAGATGAAATGAAGACGGAGACGGAGGGGAGCGAAACGAAGAAATGTAAAAAAAAGAGAAATGGAGGAGTGAAATTGACCGAAGACGGAGGTGAGCGAGACGACGAAGTATTCCTTTGAGCTGTGAATGACTATTTTTAAAGGAAAAAAGAAAAACGTCGTACGAGTGTGAAGCAGCGCGTGAGGTGTCATCTGAGAAGCGCGTGGAAGGAGGTAGAGTTATCGCGTGCAGGAGCGGCAGCAGCGAGAGGCGTGTGGAAGGAGATTGAGACACTGCGTGTGGCAGAAGCAGCGTCATTGCGATTGTGACGCAGGGAAAAGGAAACAAATGCGCACACGCTGATTGGCGTGTGACATCATCACATCGGCGGCCATTTTTAACGAGTTGGAAAGACTCGTATTCATTTTAAAGAAGGAAACGATTGCAAAAGGATCGGAAAAGGAATTTTAAAAGTAAAAAATTTCTTTTGAAAGGTGGAATCACAAAGAAAAGGATACTTGAAGTAAAACAAAAAGTGGAGTTGAAGAAAGAAAAGGAAAAAGAGAAAAGGAAGTAATAAGACACAGTAAAATAAAATAAAATAGGAACAAACACTAACAAAGAAGGAAAGTATATTACAAAGCATAAATTAATACTTTAAAAAGGGAAAATGTGTGCGGCACAAACGTTTACATTAACGCCACCAATACCATTCTTAACAGAGCCTGAAGAACTAAAAATAAGATGGCAAGAGTGGAAAGTATACTTCAAAAATTACATGTTCACTATTAAAAATGAGGAAATGACACCGGATATTAAAAAAGGAATATTACTACATTCCTTAGGACCGGAAGGAATTAGGCAATATGAGCGGATGTAAAAAAAGGAAAGAGGTGATGAAGAAACAGATGTATATGAGAATGCGTTAGACGACTTAGAGAGATATTATGCACCAACAGTATGTGTAGCAATTGACAGATACAAGTTTTTCAGGAGGAAACAAGAACAGGATGAGAAGATTGATGATTATTTAAGTGTTTTGAAAAGAATGGCGGAGAAATGTAGATTTGGACAGATAGAAGAGGAGTTAATAAGAGACCAAATCATCATGCTCACAAATAATAAAAGGGTGCAAGACAGATTATGGACCATGGGAGATGGAACACTCAACAAGGTGTTAGCAGTAGTGAGAAAAGCTGAAGTATCAGTCAGATGTGCAAAAGCAGCCTTGGACGATGAGAAGGGGAAAGATAAAGAAGAGGTGTGTGTTGTGAGAAAAACTATAAGAGCAAGCAGGGTTGGTGCAGAGAAGAGAGATACATTTAACGAGAGGAAGACGGAGAAGAAATATTTTCAAGGAACAAAAAATGAATACGGAAGAGAAAGCACAACTAACTTAGCGTCTTTTAGACGTGGAAGTTATACACATTTAGCGAACAGCAAAGCATGTAGAGCGAGAGATCAAAAATGTACAGTGTGTGGATTAATTGGTCACTACGCAAGAGTTTGTTACAGAAGAGAAAAAACTACAAGGATAAAATATGTGACAAAGGAAGAAGATGAATTGAGGAAACAAGATAAAGAAGAAGATTCAGATGATGATGATGACATTTTTATGATAAGAGATTTTATTTTGGATGTAAAGAGTAATGGAAGAAGTAAACCCAAATGTGAAATTGAAGTTGCGGGGGTAAAAGTAATATTAGTGGCTGATTCAGGATTGCCATATACTATTGTCAATTTGGATATGTGGAAGGAAAAATTTGAGAAGGTAATTGGTGTTAATTTAATGAAGTGTGACATAAATCCGAGAGGATTCACTGGAAAAAGTATTCCTATGGTGGGGTGTAAAGATGTGACATTTGTGTTTAAAGGGAGAGTAGCAGAGGGAAGAATGTATGTTGCCAAATATGGACCACGTGTATTAGGATGGAAAGATCAAGCGAGCTTAGATATAATACTAAATCCAAATGCAAAAGAGCAAGTTATGGTGTTGGATGAGAATGATGATTTTACCCAAAAAATTAAAGAAGAGTACAGTGATGTATTCTCTGGAAAAATTGGCGTGCTAAAGGGATTCAAATATGAAATAAAATTGAAAAAGAATGCTGTTCCTGTAAATTATAAAGTAAGGAACGTCCCGTTTACAGTAAGGAATGAATTGGAGAAAGAATTGGAGAGGTTGGAAACATCTGGGATAATTGAGAGAATTGAGTCATCTGTATGGATGTCTCCGATCGTGGTAGCTAGGAAATCGAATGGAAAGATCAGACTTTGTGTGGATTTGAGAGGTGTGAACAAAGAAATCTTAGTGGATAAATACCCCTTACCAAAGATTAATGAGTTATTGGCTAAAACGAAAGGTATGAGCTGGTTTTCAACAGTTGATTTATCGTCAGCGTACCATCAGGTTCAATTACACAAAGATAGCAGGAAAATAACGTCTTTTATTACACCTTTTGGTTATTTTCAATATGTTAGAATGCCGTTTGGGCTAGCCTCTGTGGCGGCAGTCTTCCAGAGGGTTATGAGTGAAATTCTGAGGGGAATTCCAGGGGTGTTGTTTTTCCAGGACGACATATTAGTAATGGGAGAGAATAGGAGGACTCATGATCAAAGATTAAAGGATGTATTCAATGTTTTGAGAAATAAGGGACTGACGGCGGAATATGGGAAGTGTAAGTTTGCTAAGCAAAAAGTGGCTTATTTGAGTCATAATATTGGTGTTGATGGTATTTCTTCGAAAAAAGAATTGTTACAGGCGGTGAGTGAGGCTTCGGAGCCAAAGAATAAGGATGAACTCCGTTCATTTTTAGGGCTGACGGAGTACTATTCGAAATTTGTGAGGAGTTTTTCAGTGAAATCTTATGATTTGAGGCAGTTGTTGAAACAAAAGAGTAAATTTGAATGGAGTGAGAAGTGTAAACAAAGCTTTGAAGTTCTGAAAAGGGAAGTATGCAGTGCCACACCAATTAAGGGATTTGATCCAGAATTAAGGAGTGTGTTAACAGTGGATGCCAGCGGGAAAGGTTTGGGTGCGGTTTTGACACAAAATGAAGGTGGCGAGAAAGAAGTTGTTATTGGATTTGCATCAAGGAGTTTGACACCAGCAGAAGAACTATATTCTGTAATAGAAAGGGAGACCCTTGGTTGTGTGTGGGTAATGGAACATTTCAGAGTGTATTTGTAGGGAAATGAGTTTGATGTAAGAACAGATCATAAACCATTAGTGAATTTGTTGACTACAAATGGTATGATTAGGGCATCGGCGAGAATAGCAAGACTTTCAATGAAATTGCAGGATTACAATTACAGGATTAAATATGTTCCCGGAGTACAAAATAAAATTGAAGACTGTTTGAGTAGAATGCCCTTACCGATTAAAGAAGTACCTAGGAGTGAGTGGGATGAATATCAAATTGCTGTAGTGGAGGAAGAGTTCGAGAAATCGATTGAAAAAAAAGAATGGCTTGAGCATTATGGAAAAGATGTGTTGATGGAGAAAATAAAAGAGAAGGTTTTAGAAGGTTGGAGTGAAAGGAAACCAGATGCAGAAGAAGAAAGAAGTTTTTGGGAAGTAAGAAGTGAGTTGAGTGTAGAGTCAGGATTTGTTTACAGAGGAGGAAAGGTTATACTACCGAGAACTTTGAGGAAAAGAATAGTAGATTTATGTCATGAAGGGCATTTTGGAATTGTTAGGACAAAAAAAAGAATTACGGGTTCATATTGGTGGCCAGGTGTAGATATTGAGGTGGAAAGAGTGGTGAGGGAGTGCAAGGAATGTGCTGATTCAGATAAAAGCTTGTCGACGTTAAAACCACCGTTGTCACCTGTACAATGTCCTGAGATGGTTTGGGATTTGATTGCAATTGATTTTGTTGGTCCAGTCCAGAACAGGAATGGAGAGTGTAAGTTTATTATAGTTTTAATAGAGTACTTTAGCAAATGGGTTGAATTAGAAATTGTCAAAAAAGCTGATGCAGAAACAGTGATAGAGTTTCTTAATGGTGTGTTTTTGAGAGAAGGGTTGCCTAAAAGAATTATCAGTGATAATGGTACACATTTTACAGCAGTAAAGGTAGAAGATTTTTTAAAGGAATGGCATAACACATGCTTTGACGTCTGTATATCATCCCTCTGGTAATGGAGCTGTAGAGCGATTTAATTGCGTCATTAAAGGGACAATCCAAATTGCATGCGAGAATAAGAAGAATTGGGAAGTTGAGCTTAAAAAAATATTGTGGGGTTATCGTCTCACACCTTCTCTCACTGGTTTGAGTCCATTTGTGATGATGAGAGGTAGGAAACCGATCACAAGGGATAATACAGGATGGATGGAGAGTACAAAACATATTGAATGGTCACCGGAAAAAGTAAAAGAGAATATCATAAAAGCACAACAAGTGTACAAAAGGAACTATGATAAGAAGAATGTGACAAGGGTGGAAGAACTTGAGGTAGGAGACTGGGTAAAAACTAAGAAGTGGGGAAAAGTGGCAAAAGGAGAAAGTGTATTATCAAAGCCATGTAGAGTTGTGGAATGTCTAAAAAAACTCGGCAAGACTTAGTGATGGTCAGGTATGGCATATGAGTCAAATAGCTAAGTGTAAAAATGCAAAAAAAGCAGAAGAGGAGGATGTTGGGGAAGCTACAGCTATGTTCAAGGAATGGTTGTGGGAAGAGGAAGTGGAAGATGAAGTAAGAAGTGAAGAAGACAATTGCATAGAAAATGAAGAGTTGTGTGAACAAACTTGTACAGATACAAGGAGATTGGGTAGATTTGGAAGAGTCATCCATACTCCTCACAGACTTAAAGATTATATGTTAGTTTTTTTTTATTTATTTTTATTTTTATTTATTTTTATTTTTGTAGTTTACCTTTGTTTTTTTTTTCTTCTTTCCATTGTGTTGTATATAGTTTCCCTTAGCTTATTTATTATTGTAAAGGGGGAAGATGTGTTGTGTTGTAGTATTCTTAGTTAGGAATGTGGGATGGATTCTTAGAATAGGAACGTGTGTGTGTGGGGTTCCAGGGAGGGACAGTTGATAAGGGAACGAAGGCTTGTAGACATCATCAGTGATATGTTAAGCAGAGTTGCCAATAAAGAACATAAGTAATGAATCTGGAGTAAGTGTCTACCTTACAGGTTTGTAACCTTAGTAGGCACAGTTCTTCTCAGGCATGTCATTGTGTTCTTTTTTGAGCCCTGTATTCTTTATTGCTGCCTTTTGAGCCCTGTATTCTTTATTATTGCTGGTAACTCCGTGGACACGCCCCCTTTGTGCCATCACACTCCTACGAGCGTTCTGGAACTACGGCGATCTGTAAGGGCGGTTCCCTCCTATAAAAGAGAACTGCACCCACAAACAAATGCTCACTATTCCTCCTCTGCACCTGGAGGATGATTCAGCTGTGGCGGTCTTCTTCCTGCCGATTCCGTCAGCAGCAGAAACCTCGGAACACAGCTCAAGAGCAGCTTTCACCTGAATCAGGGTACGAGTATCGTGGCATCACAAACGCCTATGTTAATTTTCGCTACCAAGTATTGGCATTTTGCTGGGACTAGTCTGAGACATTGAAAGACAGTTAATCCTTACTGCTCATGGAAGCATTTCTGTTTTAACAAACTAAACTGATAATTTCTGGAACACTTTTTGCTAAAGAAAAGAACTTCAAAAGACATTCATATCCAAGATATGGTTGTACAAAGTTGTGTGGCAGGTCCAGCAAACAAGCATTGTATAAGACAAGTATGGAAAGGTTTGCGGTGGGTATAATCCAAGACCCCTTTGATTATAGTGAAGTTATTGAACTATGAATAGTGTGACTTGTGTGTTTTATTCTAGCTATACTCCTTACGCGCCGCAGGATTTACAGTAGGGATACAAAGGTGAATATGTAATTTAGTGACAGTATCTCAATCCTTAGATCTCCTTGTGTTAACGTATTGTACATTTCTTATTTCAGATCTCCCTCCTTGCTGTTCCTTTCCCAACACCCTTTCCCCTCACCTGGCCACTCTAATACTCTGTGTCGTAATGACAAATCAGAGTTAAAGCTGCCTGGAGGTGGGCTCTTCTATCATCGCACAAGCTCCGAGGAACCACATCCTGAAAGGCACCTTACCTAGATAGCACCTGGCGAACAGGAAGCACCAGTGGGCAAGGCGGTGGTCCAGTAGAGACAATAGGAAGAAATCAGGCAGGCCTCAGTCACTTGCACCAACAGCTTGTGTCCTCTACCCGCAAACACGCCTCCCCGTGCGAGTCAGGCAGACATGCCCCAAGGGCCCAGAACAATAGGCCAGACATGTTTGTCCTTTTTAAAAGGGGAGATGGGAGGGGGGTCACAGAGTCCTCACTCCACTGCAGGGGTAATCTCTCCGTAGTCAGTGCATGCCGTGGATTACTCACTCCTGTCCAGTGGCAGAACACACCACCGGGGCAACTGCACAACTCCGCTCCAGCCCACTCCTTTCCGCCAGCACTCGAAGGCCCTCGGCCAAGCCTCAGGATTCGGGCTGCGAGGGCAGCAACACATCGAGGACATGCTAGAGCGGGGATACAAGGAGGGTGCAGCGCCCCTGTTGCAGGGTTCAGAGGGCTCAGAATGGGGCCACCACCGACTGCCAGGAGCTAGGCACACCCGCCACAGTCACGCGTCACCCCAGGCACCACGTTACGGCACCTGCGCCCCCACTCCGCCTGTAGCCGCCTCCTGCCACGTCCGCCCCACTTACTAGATAATCTTGTCAGGAATACCACCCCTGCACAGTGGCACATTCTTGCTCCGCAGCAGTCGGAGTCACTGGCACAGTCCAGGCAGAGTCCCCTCAGGGGGCGCAAGAACCAATGCAGCCGCTCTGCTGCATGACCCACCCCTCAGCTACACGCAGGCCGTATCCATGCGCGAGGGCCCTGTTCTCGCTTCCAGTGTGCAGTGGCCCGAAAATAAAATGATTTATTCACTCCCCAAGGTGCAGACATCACATATCTCAGTGTGGGGGCAGTCAGAGCACCCCAGGTCCTTAGGATTATGGTGGATAATTGGCTTGGCCGGCAGAGCCCACTCAAAGGCCGGCCATCTTGCAGCCAGAAAAGCCACGCCCCCCATGGGGTGATACTTGATCCAGGCTCCTATTGTCATGGTAGCCCATCTATGGCGGTGTCAGGATTGCCCCATAGAAAACCCACCCCTGTCCTGTGCTGCCAGCACGACCGGTATGTTTATGTAGAGGTGTTACACTCATGTATGCTAAGTTTATTTAGGTTAAGTGTTTGTAAAATGTAACTGCAGAAAATGCATCACGAAAATGATTGTGTTCTGAAATACATTAGTTTCTTACGTTTATTTATGTGCACTTTCATTTTTGTATAACGCGCCTATATTTGTGTTGGTAATGCGTATTGTGACAATATCAGGAAATGCATGTGACTCTGGGAGCAAGGACGAGTCACTCACAGGGTGTATCAGTGATCAGAAGAAACATGTCTGGTCCTGAACGCTGCAGGTGCAACATTGACCTTTGCCCATGCAGCATTTCGTTGGACATGCGTCTGTGTGGCGGCGATATTGGGTGTGGCAAGCCTATTTAAGGCCCCACCCAGTTCTAGAAGATGCTTAGTCTTCCGGTTTTCTCGTCAGCGCTGGTATCTAGGGACATTCTATACCGAATTCTTACCTGACAGTTGATCCAACGAACTTCTTCGGCAATCCAGTACTGCAATGTCCTTTAGAAGTTGAACCTGAAGAGAAGAACGACAAGGAAAGAGCAAAGTGCAATACTTAATTTTTAGCGCCCACAGCAAGAAAGAAATTACTATTGCAAGCAATAATGTTTATGAACATAGATTCATTTTTGGACAATCTGTTTTTCGGTAGTTTATAGAAGCATCAAAGGACATCGCATTAATCAATGACTCTAGACACTCCTTGATGAAAACCAAGTATAATTAGTTTGTTTTGGAACATTTGTGTTTAATAGTGATATCAAGACTTGAAAGAAGTTGTGTTCTTCCTACTTATTATACTTGCTGAAAAAAGTTCAAGGGTAGTAAGTATTATAAGCCAAAGCGATAAAAAGAACTCATATTATCAGTGTGCTTGCTAATGTTATCATGTGAATAGGCCTTAAAGTTTGCTCTTTCTTGTTATAGAATATTCTACATAAGAAGAGCCTAGTGAAGAAAAACTACATCATACCAAAAGAGTGCAGACCTTCAACCACAACATCTGGGCGCTGAGTCAATCATCTTTAGATCACAGGTAGGAACAGTTAAGAATACATTATGAGAGAGTAGTTTGTTTTAGGGAAGAATTAATGCTAATTAAAGTAGGAGGAAAATACTGAACACTATTTTTTGTTGCCTTGCAGGTCGACAACAATGAATCATCCAGCGTCCAGTATCCAGTCCTCCTCCCTGGACCCTATCCTATATCCTTAGTGAATAGTTCCATAAACATGTTATCAGGTAGGGTACTGGGAAGTTGGTCCATAATGTCCCACTTTGAGTTTTCCCTCCCAGAAGCCAGTTCTAAAACCATCTAGATTTAAGAACACTACTCATACCATAGATACCACTACAACCTCTCCTATAAAAATGCAAGTGATAACTCCCACTCCAGTTCCTTTGGCGCCTCCTGAACGATTTCATGGCGATAGCAACAAATTTACAATCTTTTTAAATCAGTGTCAGTTACATTTTATTGCTAAGCCAAGTCTTTCCTGACGACTCCTCTAAAATCGCATTCAGGTGGTGAGGCAGCATTATGGTCCGTACGCTTAATAGAAAAAGATGACCCTATCTTGTATAACTTACGACTTTTCAAAGAAACCATTAAAAAATTATTTGCTAAACATGTGTTTGTACAATCTGCAGATAATGAGTTACCCAATTTAAAACAAGGCTCTTTGGATTTACTGCGTTATATTTCTAGGTTTATTAGATCAGTGATTGAGGCAGAATGGCCAGAGGAAAAAAGGGTTTCACTGTTTTATAGAGGTTAATGCGACGAGCTCAAAGATATGGTAAAGCAAATTTTAGATCCACCAGAGCACTGTAGTGAATTAATTGATTTGGTGGTAAAACTGAATCATCGTTTGACGGAACGAAAAGGAGAACGAAGTAGTAGGACAGATCATAGAGTATTTATGTTTAACGAGAAAAAAGTTGATTCCAGTGTTAAGACTGATCAAGAAGAACCAATCCAAATTGGAACTATCAGAGGGCCACTTTCAAAAGAGAAAAAAGAGAAGCGTGGGAAATTAAATCAATGCTTATATTGTGGAAAATCTGGACATGAGTAAGTTCAAGACCACAGACGTAGTTTGTGTTCAGCAGACAGAAAATTAGAAAGCTCGACAGAAGTCAAGGTCAGTTTGTCGGGTTTCTTGTCTAGTTTGGCCTCTACCACACCTGAAACATTATCTCATCATCTTAGCATACGAGTAACACTACAATCGCAGAATGATAAGACACCCAAATGTTCAGTCGATGCATTAATAGCCTCCAGTGCTACTGGTAATTTTATAGACACCCAATTTTTGCAAGTGTTAGGATTAAACACTATACCTAAGAATAAACCAGAAATTGTAAGGGCAGTAGATGGTAAATAACTGACTTCTGGTTTGATACAATATGAGACAGAAAATGTAGTGATGGTTGGCACCAATGATCATAGTGAAAGTATTAGTTTTGAAATAATATATGCTCCACAATTTTGTCTTATTTTAGGGATTTCTTGGTTGGTGCAACATAATCCTCAGATTGATTGGTTAAAAAGGACAGTGACCTTTAGTTCAGAGCATTGTCATAATTCTTGTCTATTACATAATATATCCACAAACGTGATACAAGGATATGATTATCCAAAAAGCCCTAAGAGCATATTACTTCTTGAAGGAGTACCAGAAGTGTATTCAGATTTAATTGATGTATTTGATAAGTAAAAGGCAAATTCCTTACCACCACACAGGGATTATGATTGCCACATAGATTTAGTGCCCGGAGCTACACTACCATGTAGCAGAATTTATGCTCTTACGGAGAAAGAAAATGAATATTTATGAAATTATTTAGATGAATATTTAGCCAAGGGTTCATCAGACACTCCAAATCTCCTGTATCCTCTCCTCTTTTCTTCATACCAAAAGTAAGGAGGATAATTACGCGTGTGTATTGATTACTGTGTGTTGAACAATGTACCAATAAAAAATTGGTATCCATTACCATTAATACCTACTCTGTTTGACCAAATTAAAGATGCCACCATTTACACTACATAAGAATAGCAAGGAGCTTATCATCTGGTACCAGTCCATGAGGGCAATGAATGGAAGACAGCATTCCATACAAAATGTGGGCTATTTGAATATCAAGTCATGCCCTTCGGACTCTGCAACGCTTCTGCCACATTTCAGTTTTTTATACATGAAGTTTTAAGAGAATTTTTAGATATTTGTTGTGTGGTAGATATCGATGACATCCTCATCTACTTGAAGAATGTAACTGAACATGTACAACAAGTGCGGGCCATTCTTCAACAGCTGTTAAAAAATTATTTGTATGTAAAATTGGAAAAGAGTATATTTCATGCAACCAAAGTTGATTTTCTTGGATATATCTTCAGTCCAATAAGTATAGAAATGATTAAAAAAAATAGTCGCTGTGCTCAATTGGACTGATCCATCTACCCCTAAACAAATCCAACGTTTTTTAGGATTAAGACACTTTATAGACGCTTTATTCTTGACTTTTCAAAAACTATCACTCCAATAACTAAACTATTACGTAGAGGAGTAAAATTTGAGTGGAATGAACAAGATGAAAAAGCAATTCAAGAGTTAAAAGCACAATTCACTTCCGCACCCATTCTCATGCATCCAGACCTTTCCCGTCCATTTATTGTGGAAGCCGATGCCTCGTAATTCGCTATTGGAGGTATTTTGTCTCAAAGACACAAAGATACTGGTCAGATGCATCCCATAGCTTATTTTACCAGAAAATTGTTGCCTACCAAAATAAATTATGACATTGCAGATAGGGAATTATTGGCCATTAAAGCTGTGTTCGAAGAATGCTGCCAATACTTGTTAGGAGCTGGACATCCAACTACCATTGTACAGATCATCGCAATTTACAACACCTTAGGTCTGTAAAAGCTTTGTATAAGGGGCATGGCTTAGGCAGCAATGCGGTGAGACGTGTCCCCGAGGAGCTCCGGTGACCCACCACCTATATGAGCTTTTATAGCGGAGCTGGGGTGCTCTACAGCGGTCCCAGGGGCGAAGGTTGGCCACTGCGACTGGAGGCAATTGTGGGGAGCGGCGGATCGCTTGGTGACATACCTGCGAGCTGGTGATGGCCGGGGTTGACAAGTCCAGGAGCTGAGCCCTGATACGGCGGGTCACCGAGGCCTATTGCAGGTGAGGCGTGGTGGGGAGCCGGGGGCCATAGCTGGGACCGCTGGCCCTGGCAGCACTGGGAGGCTCTGGACATTGCGTGTTGCTGCTGCCGGGGTCCTGCTCTCCGCTCCCCCCGTGCCGCCATTTGGGCATCGGCTTCATGTGAAGGGGGCGCCACCCCAGGGTGGTAGGGCCGCCATCTTGACTCGGAACGGCAAGCCCTGCTGAGGTGGCAATTTGCTGTTCTCGTTGAATTGAGGGCCCTGAATCTCTCCCAGGTGGGATCACTGAGGCCCACTGTTGGCAAGGAGCGGCTGGACTCGTTGGGGCATTGAAGTAAGTGGCGGGCCTCCCCAGGACTTGCAGGTGAGCGCTGCCATTTTGAGACCCGGATTCAACGTTTTGCTGCCCCCAGAGGCTGGTGTTCCGGCTGGGGCTCCCTACCTCTGCCTGCGCTGCTTTCTTGGGGCAGGAAAGGAGCATAAGGGGTGGCCTGGTGGTGAGGTGGTGGCGCTGTGAGGGCCTGCGTTCTTGGGTATGAGGAGAGCAAGTGGAGGCCGCCATTGAGACTGGTGAGCTGGGGGGGTGTGGACGTGGCCTGGACCGGACAGCAAGGAGTGGCGTGAGTCGACCCACCCCCTCAATTAGGGCCCATTGCAAGTGGCCCGCGAGCATTGCTTTGCTTACATTGAGGTGCATGGGGGACTGGTGGAGGGGGAGGGGGTGTGGAGCAGATGGACAGCGCGGACCATGGACTAACTTGCACGAACTCTGTGAACATTCTGGGCTCTTTGGTTACTTACTGCGGGTGGGCAGGGGAGGTACATGTTGTTTGGTGGGAAGGCTGGTCCTTTGTACAGCGGCTTCCTGAATTTGCTGGCCCGGGAGGGGGAGTGGGCCCTGGATTAACTGGGTCCTTCTTGTGAACCCATCTCTGGGGAGTTGGGGTAGACAAGGGCTTCTAGGGAGGTGGTACTTGAGTCCTGGGGGTTGTGGCCTGAAGGGGGGTCACTGCACATCTGGTCTTCTGGTTACTTTCTTGACCATCGCTAGATAGGACTTGCGGTGTCCGGGGCTGGACAGGGGTTCCTTCTTGGCACATACCTCCTGGCAGATACAGAGTGCGCTGCTTGGCTGCCAGCCCGCCACTGCAGAACTGGCGATGACACACTCCAAAGAGGGTAAGGCCGACCAGGTGGCGACCCCCAGGGTCAACCCGGTGGTGGCAATGTGGGGTAAAGCAGGAGCGTTGGCGCCCGCTGAGGGACCACTGCAAGCTGTTGGGGACTCACAGCCAGTGACCCAGGCCTTTATGACCTCCTTCATGTCCGAACTTAAGATGGAAATTGGCTCCCTGCGCTCTGAGGTGCAGTCCTGCGTGTGGGAACTTTGGAAGGATGTCACCGACCTGGGAGATAGGGTGGACGGGCTAGAACAAACGGTGGACACCCGCACGGAGGACCAGGAGCAATTGTGGCAGCGCCTGGCAGCGTTGGAATAGCAGAACATCGAGTTACAAGTCAAGCAAGAGGACTTGGAGAACCGGAGCCGCCGGAACAACCTCCGCATCCGGGAAGTTCCAATCGGGGCTGAGGGAAAGGACATGATAACCTACGTGGCGCAACTCCTCCATGAGGCCTGGGGGGACGAGGACACTTCCCCACCGGCTTTGGACCGGGCACACCGGGTCTCCGGGCCCGCGGGGAGACTGGGCCTTCTCCCAGACATTTTGACATTGGTGCACTTTTTTACCAAAAGGCGGCAAGGGACAAGCCAGATCTCAGATACGAGGGGCACAAGATACAGATTTTTCAAGACTTGGCACCCAACACCTTGCGCAGACACCGAGCCTTCAGGCCAGTGACGGAGAAGCTGCGGGCTCTAGGCATCTCATATCAATGGGGTCATCCTTTTGCTCTCATCTTCCAGTGGGAAGCCAAACGAAGAGTAATAAGGTCTTACCGGGAGGTGGCGCAGCTGCTTTGAATGCCGGAGTCGCCGTTGACCAGCCCTTCCCGACAACGGTGCCAGGAGTGGGTCCCGCCCAAACCGTCTTGGGCCACCGTCTAGCGACACCGCCGCTCCCCTCCCTTGATCAGCGATATGCCTCACAGGCCAAACAAGACATCATAGCACCCCCTTCACGCCCTTCTACACCATGATCAATTGATCAGCGATTTGATATGTCTTGAACACTGCTCCTCTACGGATACGGTTCCTTCCTCCCTGGGCCTGTTATGGGTAGTGAATCCTTAACCTGCATCCCAGTTCCTGACCGTCAGGGTGGGGACACCGGGATCCTATCACTGATCACCCTTGAGACAACTACAGGCCTCCCCTGGTCTGTTCCCGAGGGAGTGACATCCCTGAGTGCATCTGAACCCTTGGGTGTAGGATGCCCCGTGATTGGGACAGCACAGTGTGGCCCCGTTGGCCTTTGTTGACAAAGATTGCCGTGTGGCCCGGTTGGCCGTCTATGGGATGCTTGATCTTTTCTTCCTCCTCTAATTTCCTACTGGTCTTTATTCTCCTCTCACTTCTCCTTTTGGTGTGCGATGGGTGGGGGATCTGGTGGGCTGGGTTGGAGGGGCCCCTTTGTGTGTCTATGTCTCTTCAGTGGCGGATTGAGGGGGCGTGGGTGGGCCTCGTTTGGCGCACAACATGACTACGATTTTACCTAGTCTCCTGAAGATTTTAACGCTCAATGTCAACGGCCTGAACTCCCCCATAAAAGGATGCAAACGTGGTGCTACCTCCTCCAGCAGAATCCCGACATCATACTCCTGCAGGAAACCCACATGTTGCAAGCGGATGTGAAGCGCATGGTGCACCCTAAATATCCTCTCTAATTTTGGGCTGCAGCGGATACCAAAACAGCGGGTGTGGCAATATTGTGCAGGGCTGGCTTCAGGCGGGGGGACACTACGCCTTTTAAGATTAGGGACGGGCGCTTCCTTAAAGTTACTGTGGAGATTGGAAGGCGCCGGTTTACTCTTTGTAATGTTTATGCGCCCAACCAGATGCAGGATAGATACCTGCAGACGCTTTTGCGGGAACACGTTCCATATGGCGACCCTTCATTGATACTGTGAGGGGACTTCAACTTAGTTTGGGACCCAGAAACGATCGTAGCGATCCCTCCTTCAGGGGAACTGGGGCTATGTCCTATGCGCTGCGCCCACAGATAACAGAGCTGGGGCTAATGGATGCGTGGCGATACCACTCCCCGGGGTTGCGGGACTACTCGTCTACTCTCATGCCCATCGTTCGTACTCCCGCATAGATTATTTAATTACCTTGCATGCCTTGGTGCGGGACATGCTTGGGGCTTCCATGTCGGATATCTAGCTGTCTGATCATGCCTATATCGAGCTGCTCCTGCAGGACCCGGCCGCTTGCTCTGCCCGGGAGGCGCGATGGTGCTTGCCGCCGAGTATTCTCCGGGATGCAGCCAACATTGAAAGCATCCGGGTCACCATTGACTCTTACTTCGCTAGTAATGACCTTACGGAGACACTCTTCCCGTGGTGTGGGATGCTTTTAAGGCCACGATCCGGGGCCACATCACTTCTCTCTCGATTGCACGGAGGCGCGAGGCTTGTAAGTTGGAGGAGAGCTTGGCGAAGAACATAAAACAGGCTGAGCTAAAGGACCAGACGCATTCTTCTTTGGAGTCCAGGCGGCGGCTTGCCAACTTGAGATGGCAGCTCAGGCTATTGAGTGCTAACAAGGCAGAACACTCTTTGCTGGCGCTGAAGCAGAGATATTTCGAGGGAGGCGATAAGGTGGGCCGGTTGCTGGCGGTGAGACTGAGAGCGCGTGCGGCCAAGGCCCACATAGCCAACATACAGCTGCCGGATGGGACCAGGGTCATTTCGGGGAGAGATAAATGTGAGGCGTTCCGGGACTACTATACCTCCCTGTACAAGGAGGAGACTCCGCCCCTAGATTTGGTGACGGATGTCCTGAATAGTTACAAGGGGATGCCACTACATCCGCTTTGTGCAGAGACTCTGGAGGACCCTATCATTGAAGAGGAGATAGCGGCAGCTATGAGGGACCCTCCTTTGGGGAAGACACCGTGGCCGGACGGTCTACCCCTGTCCTTCTACCGCATGTTCCAATCGCAGCTTCGGCCCTACCTTCTGCGGCTGTTTAACTCTTTTATGGATGCGGAGGGATCGTCCTCTGACATGGGCATGGCGGAGATAGCGTTGATACCGAATCCTGGAAAGGATCCCACACTCTGTGCGTCTTACCGCCCCATAGCTCTACTAAACACTGATCTTAAAATCTATACCAAACTACTTGGAAACGCCTAGATCCCTATATGCCAGGGTTCTTAGACCCGGATCAGGTTGGTTTAATCCGAAATCGGCAGGGAGCGGATAATGTGCGGAAGCTTGCGCATCTTGTGGGGAAATCGCACCACTGGAGGATCCCGGCCTGCCTTCTATCGCTAGACGCGGAGAAGGCGTTTGACCTAGTGGACTGGACCTTTCTTTGGGCGGTCCTGTAGAAGGTTGGACTAGGTCCAAAGATGATCATGAGGTTCTTGGCCCCATACATAGGGCCGCAGGCCAGGATTCGGGTCAATGGTCAGCTTACGACGCCATTCTTTATTCATAGGGGTACAAGGCAGGGGTGCACTCTATCACCCCTGCTGTTTGCCCTTGTAGTGGAGCCCCTGGCGGAGATGATTCGCCGGGCACCTGATATTCATGGTATCCCCCTTGGCGGCAGGGAAAACAAGGTGGCGCTGTTTGCGGACGATCTTATTCTAACCAATTTACATGATGGCCCTCAAGCACGCCACCCGCAAACACCACCAGCTGATCCGCACCACCAAGAAGACAGCATTCAAAGAACGACTGGACAACAATGCCCACAACAGCAAGGAACTCTTCAGCATCGTCAAAGCGTTCTCCAACCCCAGCGCCGGAAACAACAACGTCACTCCCTCGCAAGACCTCTGCGACTCACTCGCCTCGTTCCTCCACCGCAAGATCGCCGACATACACAACAGCTTCGGTGCACAAACCACGCACCCAACCACCAAACCAACGCCCCCCACCACCACCCTCTGCGCCTGGACCCCGATCAGCACAAAATACACCACCCGCATGATGAACACCATTCACTCCGGATCACCAACCGACCCCTGCTCCCACCACGTATTCAACAAGGCCGACTCCATCATCGTACCCCATCTCCGGGTCATCATCAACACCTCCTTCAACACCGCCACCTTCCCGGAGACCTGGAAGCACGCCGAGCTCAGCGCCCTCCTGAAGAAACCTACAGCGGACCCCACCGACCTCAAGAACTACCGCTCCATCTCGCTCCTCCCTTTTCCTGCCAAAGTCATCGAAAATACCGTCAACAGACAGCTTGCCGCCTTCCTCGAGACAAACGGATCCCTCGACCCTTCGCAGTCCAGTTTCCGAGCCAACCACAGCACCGAGACCGCCCTCATCGCAGCCACTGACGACATCAGATCCCTGCTCGACAACGGGGAAACAGCAGCCCTCATCCTCCTGGACCTCTCGGCAGCGTTCGACACTGTCTGCCACCGCACCCTAGTACAACGCCTCAGCAACATCGGAATCCGAGAGAAGGCACTGGAGTGGATCATCTCGTTCCTCGCCGGAAGAACCCAGAGAGTCCGCCTCCCCCGTTCAGATCCGAGGCCACCAAAGTCATCTGCGGCGTACCACAAGGATCATCAGTCAGCCCTACCCTCTTCAACGTCTACATGAGCCCTCTCGCAGACATCGCACGCAAACACAATCTCAACATCATCTCCTACGCCGACGACAGCCAGCTAATCCTCTCCCTCACCAACGACCCCGCCACCGCTAGAAACAGCCTACACGAAGGGATGAAAGACGTCGCCGAATGGATGAAGAACAGCCGCCTGAAACTGAACTCAGACAAGACGGAAGTCCTCATCCTGGGATCATCGCCCTCCGCCTGGGACGACTCTTGGTGGCCCCCTGCCCTGGGCACCACCCCCAAACCAACGGACCATGCACGCAACCTTGGCTTCAATCTGGACTCCTCCCTCTCAATGAGCAGACAGGTCAACGCCGTCTCGTCATCATGCTTCAACACCCTGCGCATGCTCCGTAAAATCTTCCGTTGGATCCCCACCGAAACCAGGAAGACGGTCACCCAGGCACTCGTCACCAGCCGACTGGACTACGGAAACACCCTCTATGCCGGAACCACAGCCAAACTTCAGAAAAGACTCCAGCGCATCCAGAACGCCTCCGCACGACTCGTCCTGGACAACCCCCATCACAGCCACATCTCCGGCCACCTAAGAGACCTGCACTGGCTCCCCGTCAGCAAGAGGATCACGTTCAGGCTCCTCACCCACGCACACAAGGCCCTCCACGACCTGGGCCCCAAGTACCTCAACAACCGCCTGACCTTCTACGCACCCACCCGCCAGCTACGATCGACCAGCCTTGCCCTCGCCGCCGTACCACGCATCCGCAAAGCCACCGCCGGGAGAAGATCCTTCTCCTACCTGGCAGCCAAGACATGGAACTCCCTCCTGATCCACTTCCGGCTGACCCAGGATCATCTCTCCTTCAGGAAGCTCCTCAAGACCTGGCTCTTCGAGCAGTAGCGGACCCCTCCCCCCCAGCGCCTTGAGACCCTTCCGGGTGAGTAACGCTCTTTACAAATGCCCATGATTGATTGACCCTCACGTGCCCTCTGGAGTCCCTTCCGGCATTGCACGCTATACTGTGTCTCTTCGAGAGGGCCTCAGGTCTCAAGATAAACCATGACAAGTCTTGGGCCCTTAATCTTACTATCCCGAGGGAGGAGATAACCCCCCTGAAGGACCTGGTGCCCTATCATTGGGCCTCTCAGCACATTCGCTATTTAGGCCTACTGCTGACCCCCTCTTTGGAAACATGGTCGTCGGTGAACTGGTGGGAGTGCCGGAGAGCGGTCCTTGACGACCTGAGGAGATGGAGACCTCTGTTGATGATATCGTGGTTGGGCAGATTGAATGCCATCAAGATGTCGATCGTCCCTAAAATTTTGTATTTGTTTCAATGTCCCCTCACTCCTATTCCGCTCCACTGTATACGAGGCCTGCAGCGTGAGCTCATGTCCTTTATCTGGGGCGGGAAGCGGCCTCGATTCTCCCAAAAACTCCTCATGACACCGCAGGATAGGGGGGGTTGGCCTGCCCTAATCTAGTGGATTATTAGTGGGCCTCGCACCTTCGCTTTGTGGTAGAGTGGGGGGCGCTGGAGAGTGAGAAGGGGTGGCTGCACATGGACCAAACGTTGCCAGGACGAACTATCTGGGATCTTGCATGGTTGCATCGGACGGCACGCTCTAGAAGCGCTTACATAGTGGTGCCCACGAAAACGGTGTTAGAGATATGGGGCAAAATAGCTGTGTCCAGAGGCCTTACAACTTTTCCTTCTCCGCACACCCCACTAGCGGGGAACCCGCTTTTTCCGCCAGCTCCTCGAACACGTGCCTTTGACAAATGGATACAGGGGGACTGCAGGGTGATCTGTGATCTATATGAGGGAGGCGTACTCAAGACCTTTAACCTATGTAGGGAGGAGTTTTGTGTACCATTGGAAGCGAAAATGCAGTGTACTCAGTTGCGGCATTGGGTGTCTGAAGTGGAGATGTATCAGGCGGCCACTCGCGACTTCACCCCCTTCGATAGGCTGGAGCGTGCTCTTGGGGGATCGAAAGGGCTGATTTCTTAGATCTATCAGATTCTACAACACCCGTCGGCTTTGCCCTCTCATCCATACCAGCACAAATGGCAGCTGGCATACAGCGCGGATATTGAATCTTCACAGTGGTGTAGACTATGGCGAGACATCCCCAAGGCATACCGGAGCATCTCGCAGCGGGAGAATGCCTATAAACTCTTGACCCAATGGTACTATACACCTCAGCGGCTTCATAAGATGTTCCCCGCAACTTCTCCCCAGTGCTGGAGGTGTCGGTCTGCATCTGGGGACGTTATTCATATCTGGTGGGCGTGCCCGATGTTGACCCTATTTTGGAAGGAGGTCCTTAGCCATATCAAGGGGGTACTGGGGTTTCCACTGCCTGAAGCCAAGAGCACAATCCTACTAGGTATCAAACCTGCCAGCCTGAAGGCGCTCACCCGAAGCGATTGGATCTTAACACTCCAGATGCTGGGAGCGGCTAAGCAGCTTATAGCCTTGTACTGGAAGAGAAATGAAGCTCCCCCAATAGCAGCTTGGTTTGTACGGCTCTGGCATGTCATCACGATGGAGCTTTTTACAGCACGACTGCAAGCACACGACACGCGTTTTAAGGCAGTTTGGCAGCCCTTAGTCCACTATCTCTGCACTGTCGAACATGCGCGCCACATGCCTACTAGGCTCAAAATACTATGCCTCTTTGAGGATGCCATAGTCTCCTTGGCCCCGGTAGATTGCTTCGGTAGGCCCCCCTGGAACGTGGGTGCTGACCCAGGGCCTCTTTCATTACTCCCCCCTCCAGCGCACATTATCTTCATTCTTGCTGTGCTCTCTTTTCTTCTTTACTCCTGTCTTCCTCTCCTTTTCTTTTTTCACCTTCTTCTCTCTTCTATTCTTATAGTTATTGGGCCCTGTTGGGCTGACTTCAGATTTTGGGATCGTTTCCCGCTTGTTCCTTGACATAGATCTAAGGGGTATTGTTTTCTTGAATGCCCTGAAGATAGTACAGCATGTAGCATGAGACGCGGCCGGCCCCAGCGGGGTTGTAGGCAAAACGCTGTATAACACCTTGCCTTTCCTGTGCATGCCTCAAGGTCCAAGTGCCAAGTTTTACCGCGGCCGGCCCTGCTTAGGGTTGTAGGCTTAACGCTGTGTTTTAATATACCTGTGGTATGTGACCTTGCTTGAAAATAAAAAAATAAAAAAATAATCTAAAACTTTGTATACACGTCAATTGCGTTGGACAATGTTTTTTAATGATTATAATTTTATTATAACTTATCGACCTGGGAAGGACAATAATAAAGCTGGCACTTTATCACGAATAGGTATTGATAAAACTAGTAATGAACAAACATCACCACAGACAATCCTTCCATCTCATTGTTTTCAAGCTACCTTTTCAAACAAAGAAGTGATTTCAGAAATACAAGAAGAGTTAAAGACAAAATCAACATCAGATTGGCAAAAGGAGATACCTTCACTTTTATGGAAACATAATTTATTGTGGATGAGCGAACAAGTGTGTGTACCAACTAAATTGTTACAAGATCATGTTATCAAAATACATCATGATTCTCCCTTATCTGCACATCCAGGATTTATACAAAACTTAGATAATTAAACGTTCTTTTTGGTGGCCTTCCATGTTTCATGACATTTGCACGTATGTAGAGATTTGTGCTATATGTAGTCAAAAAAAATCTTCACATCAAGTTCCTACTGTTCTCTTACAGTCATTGCCTATACCCACACAACCGTGGCACACAGTATCTTTAGATTTTATTGTGGAACTACCCATTGCCACAACAGGTTATAATACCATTCTAACTGTAATTAGTCATTTTACTTGTATGGAACATTTCATACCATTAAAAAAACTCCCCTCTGCAGTAGAATTGGAATCTATATTTTCGCAAAATATTATTCGCCTACACGGAATCCAAGCTGTTGTTATTTCAGATCGTGACCCTCAATTTTTGGCAACATTTGAGTAAGTCATTAAACATGGAGGAGCGCAAGTCCTCAAGTTATCATCCTCAAACCAATGGTTTAACAGAACGCACCAACCAAACCATTGAACAATATTTACGCTGCACGTTATCAGATAGTGATCAAGAATGGTCTGATCTTTTATGGGCATTGGAATTTGCATGTAACAACTCGGAATATTCATCTATTGGTATGTCCCCGTTTTTCTGTGTTCAAGGATTTCACCCCAAAAATATTCCTGGGAAAATTCCATCCACTTTACTGAATCCATCCGTTAATGAATATTTAAATAAATTAATGTCTATCCAACAACAGCGGGGACAGCAGAGAGGCGCAGTAGGTAGACTGCCTTTGAGACTTGGCGAAACTAGTATGTTTCCTCGCTGAGAAAGCCTTCCCTCTGCCCCCTCGAAGCCTTTGGGACCCACAATAGGAGTCATAATCACCCATCAGTATCTTCTCACTGTTTTTATTGTTGTGCAGTCGCTTATGAATAACGTTTTTTTCCAAAAAGTTATACCAGGACAATTTTTAACACCACTTTTTTTGCACTAATCACTCAAAAACCAGCTCCACTGTAGTTCAGGTGTCGTAGCACACCCTGATGGCACTTGGTCGTCAGGGTGGACCCCAATGATGCGGTGGCAGTATTGCATGAATCAAGGGATTCATGTTCAGCCCCATAGAAAACCCACCCCTGTCCCGGGCTGCCAGCACAACCGGTATGTGTATGTAGAGGTGTTACATTCATGTATGCTAAGTATATTAGGTTAAGTATTTGTAAAATGTAACTGAAGAAAATGTATCACGAAAATAATTGTTTCTGAAATACATTTCTTTCTTGCGTTTATTTATGTGCACTTTCATTTTTGTATATCGCGCTTGTATTTGTGTTGATAATGCGTATTGTAATGATATCAGGAAATGCATGTGACTTTGGGAGCAAGGACGAGTCACTCACAGGGCGTATCGGTGATCAGAAGAAATGCATCTGGTCCCGAAAACTGCAGGAGCAATAATTACCTTTGCCCACGCAGTATTATGTTAGGGGCGCGCCTGCGTGGTGGCCATATTGGGTGTGGCAAGTCTATTTAAGGCCCCACCCAGTTCTAGAAGATGCTTAGTCTTCCGGTTTTCTCGTTAGCGCTGGTATCTAGGAATGCTCTATGCCGAATTCTTACCCGACAGCTGATCCGACGAACTTCTTCGGCAATCCAGTACTGCAGTGTCCTTTAGAACTCAAACCTGTAGAGAAAAACGACAAGGAAAGAGCTAAGTGCAATACTTAATTTTTGGCGCTCACCACAAGAAAGAAATTATTATTGCAAACAAGAATGTTTATGAACATGGACACATTTTTGGACAATCTGTTTTTTTGGTAGTTTATATAAGCATCAAAGAACATCGCATTAATCAATGACTCTAGAAACTCCTTGATGGAAACCAAGTATAATCATTGTTTGTTTTGGAAAATTTGTGTTTAATAGTAATATGAAGACTTGAAAGAAGTTGTGTTTTTCCTACCTATTATACTTGCTGAAAAAAGGTCAAGGGTAGTAAGTATTATAAGCAAAAGTGATAAAAAAAGACTCATGTTATCAGTGCGCTCGCTAATGTTATCATGTTAATAGGCCTAAAGGTTTGCTCTTTCTTGTTATAGAATATTCTACATAAGAAGAGCCTAGTGATGTAAAACTACGCCATACCAAAGTACAGACCTTCAACCACCACATCTGGACGCTGAGTCAATCATCTTTAGATCGCAGGTAGGAACAGTAAAGAATACATGATGGGAGAGTAGTTTGTTTTAGGGAAGAATTAATGATGATTAAAGTAGAAGGAAAATACTGAACACTAGTTCTTGTTGCCTTAAAGGTCGACAACAAAGAATCATCCAGTGTCCCGTATCCGGCCCTCCTCCCTTGACCCTATCACGTATCCTTAGTGAATAGTTCCATACACAGGTTATCAGGTAGGGTACTGGGAAGTTGGTCCATTACGTCTCTGCGAAACACCACTGTGCAGATTCACGGTGAGATCGCATGGTTACCTATGACACCTATAAAGGCATAATTTCTAGATTGATTGTAGCACTTAAGGCTGATAGAACGACGGCCGTGACCCAGAAACAGGAAGTGTTGGACAGAGAGGCGGACAACCCACTGATGGACAGTGAATGGCAGAAGGGCAAGCGCACAGGTGCGTGAGGTGGTGAGCAACACCCGTTTTAAGTTAGTGCATTTTTATTTTCTTTACCAGGCATATCTGATGCTGGATTGACTTCATAGAGCGTATCCCGCAAGATCACCAGGGTGCGCTAGGTGTTCAAGTTCAAGTTCAAGTTCGGGCACTTGTATAGCGCGCTGCTCACCCAGAGGGTCTCAAGGCGCTTGGGGAAGGGGTTAATTATTTGTCGAATAGCCAGGTTTTAAGATCTTTTCTGAAGGAGATGTGGTTTTGAGTAAGGCGGAGGTGAGTGGGGAGTGAGTTCCAGGTCTTGGCAGCAAGGAAGGAGAAGGATCTGCCACCCATGGTGGATTTTCGGATGCGCGGGACAGCGGCGAGGGCTTGATTGGACGATCTTAGTTGGCGGGTGGGTTTGTAGAAGGACAGTCGAGTGTTGAGGCATTCGGGTCCTAGATTGTAGAGGGCCTTGTGTGCGTGGGTGAGAAGGCGGAATGTAATTCTTTTGTTGACGGGAAGCCAGTGGAGGTCTTTTAGGTGTCCGGTGATGTGATCTTGGCGAGGGATGTCTAATATGAGTCTCGCTGATGCGTTTTGGATGCGTTGGAGTTTTTTCTGTAATTTTGCTGTGATTCCGGCGTATAGTGTGTTACCGTAATCCAGTCGACTCGTGACCAGTGCGTGGGTGAGAGTCTTTCTTGTCTCGAGGGTGATCCAACGGAAGATCTTTTTGAGAATGCGAAGTACGTTGAAGCAGGAGGATGAGACTGCGTTGACTTGTCTGGACATCGAGAGAGAGGAGTCTAGGATGAAGCCAAGGTTACGTGCATGGTCTGTGGGTGTGGGTACTGTGCCCAGAGCGGACAGCCACCAAGAGTCGTCCCAAGCAGAGGGGAAAGATCCTAGGATGAGCACCTCTGTTTTGTCTGAGTTGAGTTTTAGGCGGCTGTGTTTCATCCATCCGGCTACTTCTTTTATGCCTTCGTGAAGATTGGTTTTGGCGGTGTTAGGGTTTTTGGTGAGGGAAAGGATTAACTGGGTGTCGTCGGCGTAAGAGATGATGTTAAGGTTATGTTGACGCGCGATGAAGGCAAGTGGACTCATGTAAACGTTGAAGAGGGTGGGACTGAGTGAAGATCCTTGTGGTACGCCACAGATGACTTCAGTGGCCTCAGAGTTGAATGGGGGAAGTCGGACTCTTTGAGTTCTCCCAGCGAGGAATGAGGTGATCCATTCCAAGGCTTTTCCTTGTATTCCGATGTTGCTGAGGCGTTGTATAAGGGTGCTGTGGCAGACTGTGTCGAAAGCGGCGGAGAGGTCGAGTAGAATGAGGGCCACTGTTTCTCCGTTGTCCAGTAGTGTTCGGATGTCGTCTGTCGCTGCAATGAGGGCGGTTTCGGTGCTGTGTTTGGCTCGAAACCCGGATTGAGATGGATCAAGGGAGTTGCTGGATTCAAGGAAGGAGGCGAGCTGGCTGTTGACGGCTTTCTCGATGACTGGCCGGGAATGGGAGGAGGGATATGGGTCAGTAGTTTTTAAGTTCAGAGGGGTCTGCTGTGGGTTTCTTCGGAAGGGCGCTGAGTTCGGCGTGTTTCCAGCTTTCAGGAAAGGTGGCAGAGTTGAACGAGCAGTTGATGACATCACGGAGATGGGGTGCGATGATGGAGTCCGCTTTGTTGAAGATGTGGTGGGGGCAGGGGTCGGTTGGCGAGCCAGAGTGGATTGAGTTCATGAGGCAGATGGTGTCTTCAGTGGTGATTGGGTTCCAGGCGCTAAGGTTGTTAGTTGGCGGAGTAGGATCTGAGGGGGGTGGGGAGAGTTGAACGCTGGGAGTGTTCTCGAAGCTGTTGTGGATGTCGGCAATTTTGTTGTAGAAGAAGAAGGATAACGCATTGCAGAGGTCTTGGGAGGGAGTGATGTCGTTAGATGCTGCGGTGGGGTTGGTGAATTCTTTGACGATGTTGAAAAGTTCCTTGCTGTTGTGAGTGTTGTTATCGAGACGATCCCTGAATTCTGATTTCTTGGCGGATCGAATCAGTTGGTGGTGTTTGCGGGTGGCAACCTTGAGGGTGGACATGTTGTCGGTGGTTGGGTTTTTTCTCCATGTTTTCTCCAGGGTGCGGCATAGCTTCTTGGATTTTTTGAGGTCATCATTGAACCAGGGAGCCTTTTTGCTGGCTGATTTGATCTGGTGCTTTTTCAGGGGTGCTAATTCGTTGGCACTGTGGGTGATCCATTGCTTGAGATTGGTGGCCGCTTGGTTTGGATCCAATGAAAGGGTGGGAGGGTTTTGGTTGAGTGATGTGAGGAGTTGGTCGGAGGTGATTTTGTTCCAGTTTCTCTGAGGAATAGGTTGTGGGCGCAAAACAGGTTGGTGGGGTAAAACACCTGCATATTTCTGCCATGTGGCTTGGTATTGTGAACAGCTTTGGCTATACTGGAATGAGATACTTGGGAAAATGTGTAGGGTGACAAGGGTGGCAGTGGAGATTTCAATCTGCCACTGTATATAGTGATTGCTACCTACCCAAAGGAAGGGACAAAAAATGTGTTATAAATTTGCCCAACTTGGCCTACTATTAGTTCGCTACCGCATAGCTATCCTTTTGGCTACCCGCTGCCTCCGGTGCTCCTCAAATGGAGTGCGGACCTGGGAGAGTGGGAGGTTGCTAAGGAATGCAGACTCAAGAAAGTACATACAGGTGAACATGCATAGAGGGATATTGAGTTGTCGTCGAGCTTGCTGGATGTCCTCCGAGACAATAATGGGCAATGAGATGAGGGAGGGTAGCGAGATGACAGTGGTAAAGAGGTTGACACAAATGTGACTGGTGAGAGTGAGCAAGAAGCTAGAACAAATAACATATCTTGCTTGATGGGACACAGTATCAGTGGGGATTGTCGGTGCCCCACAATTTTTCTTTCCCCAAGTACATGCAGGAGTGGAGGTGGATGTGAATAGTGTCCCCCCTTGTGCGCCACATGCGCCACTTTACAAGGTATTTCGATATGGGGGAGAGGGGGGAGATTTGTGGAATCGCCTCCTCCATTACATACAACAAAAGATAAATAGATTGACCCCCCCCGTTCTATCTGGAACCTGCCTACGCCCGCCCATCACTTGACGATGCTGTGAATGTGTACTATTGCTGCTATGTTATTTTGTATATTCTTTGAAGAAATATTTGAATAAACAAATCTACAAAAAAAATTGCACTGCAAATCTCTCCCTAGCAGATTCCCAGGGCTAGAATCACAACCAACGACCTGTTTTTTTTATTCAAATGAACCCATTGTAATGGTATGTTTTCTGAAATAGGATGTCTGAATGGCTTATTTGTAACTCACGCACCTTGGATTGGTTTCCCCAAGTGAGGTAGTTCTGGAACTTCCACTGTTCACACTGTGGATCTAGTAGCTTCAGTATCGATTAAAAATAATACTGTGAAGCCACATACTTCAGCATTCACATATGACCACTCTGATTTACCTCTAAGACTGCACCAAGTACACAATCTTTATCCCTCTCTCAGGCACCGTAATTGGGAATTATCAGAACCTTAACCATCAAATTTGAAAAATGGAGATTGCTGCAATACATTCAGATTCGAAATTTGAAATTGTGGCATGGAGTTTTGGAAAATGTTTCTGTTCATTTTTGACTGCTGATTTACATCAAAATGAGGGTTTCCTACCTTTTGGGAATTCATCTGAACTGGTGGGTTGGGCTTCATAGAAGTCTGACCTTGCATAGGCATTTGAATTTGTGGTGCAGGGTCATTTGGTATTTGCATTCTTTTTGGCATCTGTACATTTCCGACATCACCATTACCACTACCATTAGAATTATACCTGCATTCTCTTTTTCAATGTCCAACTCTATGACGGATGTGAAATTGCATAATCTTTTTCATTGCAGCAATATCCGTTTCAGATCCTGTACCCACAGGACCACCTCTACCTCTACCTTGAGACTAGTTAAACCCTCCTGGATTTCCATGAAACCCAACCTGTGTAACAACAACTTTTTGCCTATTCCGTTGATGTCCTCAAAAAGAAGCATTCTGAAAACCTTTGAGAGCCAACTTCATTCATGCCAACATAAACCTTTTCTTGATCTTTTTCTGCTTCATGTCTAACTTGTTGCTACAATAATTAGCATGCCTCAAACGATCACACTTTGTGTTATGTGTGTACTGATCTCTGGTTTTAACTGCAATACAAACATCCCCATATCCTTCTCATCAAGATATTCTCATCCACTGGGCTGCTGAAACACCTGCAACAACCGTTCATAATATTCATGTACTGTCTCTTTTTGCTCTTGAGTGGTTCTTTTAAGCCCTTGGATGCTATGGACGGAACAATTCCGTCCTAAGCCACGGTACTCGTATGCTGAGGACTGAACTGTCCCGTCCTAGCACCAACCCATGGGCGGCACAAGTACAGACCCCCAGTCTGGATGGCAACGGAAGCCCTTCCGCTTCCACCCCAACCTCTCCCCCCCTCGGCAATCTGATGACATCGAACTGTGAGGAAAATGTGATTTTTGTTAGCTAAATTTGAGGTTTGCAGGGGATTTTGGGTAGAAAAACATTGGGGGGATCTATGAAAGCCACACATCTCTAGACTCCTCCGGGTGTCCAGTTTTCAGAACTGTCTAGGTTTGGTAGGTTTCCCTAGATGGCTGCCGAGCCCAGGACCAAAAATGCAGTTGACCCCCTTAAAAAACCAGGTAATTTTGTGATAGATAATATTGATGTCTCCACAATACGTTTGGGGCCATTTCCTAATGTGGGCACTAGGCCAATCCACACAAGTGAGGTACCATTTTTATTGGGACACTTGGGGGAATGCTGGGTGGTTGGAAGTCTGTGACTCCCTGCAGATTCCAAACTTTCCATTACAGAAATGTGAGGAAAATGTTTTTTGGGTCAAAGTTTGAGGTTTGCAAGGGATTCTGGGTGAAAAAACTTGGTGAGTGCCGCACAAGTTAGCCTATCCTTGGAGGTCTAGTTTTAAAAAATGTACAGGTTTGGTAGGTCTCTCTAGATGCCGGCTGAGCTAAGGCCCAAAATCCACAGCTTGGCACATTGCAAATAAAGGGTCAGTTTTCAGTGAAAAAATGTGATGGGTCCACATTGCGATTTGGGCCATTTCCTGTCGCGAGGACTGGTACAAGTGAGGTACCATTTTTATCTGGAGAGTTGGAGGAATGCTGGGTGGAAAGACGTTTGTGGCTTTATACAGGGACCAGAACTTTTCATTATAGAAATGTGAGAAAAATGTGTTTTTAGACAAATGTTGAGGTTTGCAAGGAATTCTGGCAGTGGCGTACCATTGGCCCCTGCAGCCCCCGCGGTGTGGGTTGGCCCCCAAGTTCTAGGGGGCACCCTCAGCACAGTACTTGGCCAGAGAGCTCTTGATTGAGTCCAGAGGGGCCCCCTCCACATACCTTGCAGGGGGCCCTCTCAATTTTTGTTGCGCAACTGGATAATAGGGAACAGAATCTGGTGAGAGACAAATAATCACTCCATCCTGGATTCCTCCTATGTGTCTAGTTTTTAAAATGTACTGGGTTGCTAGGTTTGCCTAGGTGCCGGCTGAGCTAGGGCCCAAAATCTACAGCTAGGCAGCTATTCTCATTGCAAAAAAGGGTCGGTTTTCGGTGAAAAAATGTGATGTGTCCATGGTGCACTTTGGGCCATTTCCTGACACAGGCACTAAGCTTACCCACACAAGTGAGGTGCCATTTTCATCGGGAGACTTAGGGAAACACATTGTAATAGAACAAGTGTTATTACCAATTGTCTTTCTCTGAATTTGTTCCTTCCAAATGTAAGACAGTGTGTAAAAAAGAAGTCATTTTTAAAAATGCTCTCTAATTCACATGCTAGTGGGGTACCCATAAATTCAGAGATGTCCAAATAACCACTACTTCTAAATTCCATATCTCGTTCCCATTCTGAAAATACATAGGTTACTTTGATACCAATGTTTCACTCTATATATTATACCAAATTATTGGTGTGTCCCTGGTACGCAATGAAAAACCATTGCTGGGTGCAGCTCAGTTATTGGCTCTGGGTACCTCAGGTTCTTGGTGAACCCCACAATCAGAAGGGTCCAGTGGATGTTACAGTATATTGCTTTTGAAAATCTGACATGGTTAGAAGTTACAGGTGAATAAGTAGGCCTAAACTGCTGTTTTTGCAACGTAATTTCAATATTTTTTTATTTTCACTGTTACTTCCTATATAAAACCTTGAAGGATCTACACAAATTACCCCACTTGCTGAATTCAGAATTTTGAATTGAGTCTACATTTCAGAAATGTATAGCTTCCGGAATCCACCATTGGTTTTATACCTGTTTCTACAACTAACCGGAAGAAGGTTGAAAGCACAAAAAAATAGGAAAAATGGGATATGTCCCAGTAAAATGCAAAAACTGTGTTGAAAAATGTGGTTTTCTGACAAAAGTCTGCCTGTTCCTAAAAACTGGGAAAATTGTGATTTTAGCAGCATAGCCCCTTTCTTAATACCATTTGCTGAGAAAAAACAGATGTTTTCTTCTGCAGCACCGTTTTTACAAAAAGAAAAAAATTGCTGCATTTTGGCAAATTTCTCAATCCTCTCTGGGGGAATCCACAAACGCTGGATTCCTTTAAACTCCCCAGAATCTTGGAAAAAAAGGACACAAATTTGGCGTGGATATCTTATGTAGACAAAAGGTATGGGGGCCCAAGTGCGAACAAATCCAAATAGCCATAAAAAGGTTCTGGGGTTGGGGCGAAGGCATAGCAGCAAAGGAGTTATCTTGAAGCCAATTAAAATCTCTCTGTGGCACTCCACCCTTCAGGAAAGTGATCCCCAATTTGGCTTTAGAAAAGACCCTGGCACTGAAACAGCTCTCATCAAAGCATCCAATAAAATCAGGAAGACACTTAATGGGGAGGTGCCGCGGTCCTCGTGCGGCTGGACCTTTCAGCGGCATTCGACGCGGTCGACCACGCAACCTTGATCGACTATGTTGCAGCCATCAGCATCACACACAAAGCCAAGGCCCTTCTGGCCTCCTTCCTTTCCAATTGCACTCAATTAGTGACGCTCTGTGACTACTCGGTGACTCCCCATCATTTGCCCTCCCATGCGGTGTGCCACAAGGATCTTCGCTGAGTCTGACCTTGTTTAACATCTATGTGTCGGACCTGGGTCATCAAAACCTACAACATGGGCCTAACGTCATACGCCGACGACACGCAACTGGTGCTAGCGGTTCACAATGACGGAGGGGCAGTTGCGGCAAACTTCCAAGAGGGAATGCTAGCCATCAGTGCTTGGATGGCAAACAACTGCCTTAAATTAAATTCAAAACACACAAGATGATGGACGGAATGTTGCACAATGGCAAAACATTCAACCCCAGTCACAGGGTCAAGACTGATTTGCATATGGCTGGGTTCAAACTGGAATGGCATGGTGAGCAAAAAAACAATGGATTTAGGCCCAGATCTCAGTTCTGGGTTGAATGTATGACATTGTTCTGCATTCTGTCCATCAACTGTTGTTTTTGCAATTGTCACCCCAAGTGGGACGGGTATGCTCAGACGTGAGTCCTGTGCTCTCCATGCCACTGGAATCAAGCTATTCAGGCTGATGAGGGCTGAAAGCCCGAAACCGGTCCTTGGATGCTTGTTTCCAGTCCAGTAAGGACCTGGCTTGGCAGTTCGGGCTGGACTGTTCCCATGGGGCACAGGGTCAAGACTGATTTCCATATGGCTGGGTTCAAACTGGAATGGCATGGTGAGCAAAAAAAACATGGATTTAGGCCCAGATCTCTGTACTGGGGTGAATGTATGACATTGTTCTGCATTCTGTCCATCAACTGTTGTTTTTGCAATTGTCACCCCAAGTGGGACGGGTATGCTCAGACGTGAGTCCCATTCTCTCCATGCCACTGGAATCAAGCTATTCAGGCTGATGAGGGCTGAAAGCCCGAAACCTGTCCTTGGATGCTTGTTTCCAGTCCAGGGAGGACCTGGCTTGGCAGTTCGGGCTGGACTGTTCCCATGGGGCACAGGGTCAAGACCGATTTGCATATGGCTTGGTTCAAACTGGAATGGCATGGTGAGCAAAAAAACGATGGATTTAGGCCCAGATCTCTGTACTGGGGTAAATGTCTGACATTGTTCTGCATTCTGTCCATCAACTGTTGTTTTTTCAAATTAAATTCAGACAAAACAGAGGTGATGATTTTTGGCAACCTCTCCCCTACCTGGTCCCCTTCCTGGTGGCCAGCTAAGTTAGGATCACCTCTGTCCCCCATCTCTAAGATAAGAAATCTAGGTGTTATGTTCGACGACAAGCTGTCATTCATACACCCTGCCAACGTAGCTGTCTCGGCATCCTTTCACGTTATCAGGATGATAAAGAAACTTCTACCTTTTCTCCCAACCAGTGCTGGCAGGACACTCATCAGCACACTAGTTAAGTCCAAGGTCGATTACTGCAATGGCCTACTCATAAATGCCTAAGGAAGAGTCCTAAAGAAGTTACAACTAGTGCAGAATGCAGCCACCATACTTCTGACAGCCACCCCCAAATTCAAACCAATATATAAGATGGTAAGACAGCTCCACTGGCTGCCCATCAGGAGCAGAGCCAAGTTCAAGGCGCTGTGCATAGCCTACAAGTGGGACCAAAGAAGGCCTGGCCTCGACCACTCTAATTCATTCAACAACAACAAGATGGCCAGGTAGATTGATGCAATATATTGTAACCACACCTAGCCAATAATCCTAAGCGGGCATACTTTTCATTTAGTAGTTTTTACTTATTTCATGATTTTTCAAAAAAACATTTAAATATGTCCTGACATAAAAATACTCAAATAGCGACATTCACATGTGACACCAAAATACAAATGAACATTTTACAAACAGTGTAAATGAGACAAATTCATGAAAACACCATATACAGACGAAAAAAGAGAGAAGAAAAGATGCCTCTTAATCATTCAATCCATGGGGCACCAGTCCTGGTAACAAAAAACAAACAAGCGACCGTTCACTCCATTCTGCAGGCCTGCTTATTTGGCTGTGCTGGAACTTCTTATTTACAAGGGTCTAGTAACAGGGGAACTAAATCCTAAATTGCAGTCCTGTGACACCCTTTCTAGATCCTGTTCCAGCACAGAGTGAACACGTTTCGAACCCAAGGCTTTATTTGGGGGTTCTCCTCAGGACTTGGACTGGAAAATGGCCTTTACTGTCATTCTGTGAATCTTCCCAAAACAGTTGTATAAAGTTCTTCCCCTGCAGAAAGGAGTGAACGGTCGCTTGTTTGTTTTTTGTTACCAGGACTGGTGCCCCATGAATTGAATGATTAAGAGGCATCTTTTCTTCTCTCTTTTTTCGTCTGTATATGGTGTTTTCATGAATTTGTCTCATTTACACTGTCTGTAAAATGTTCATTTGTATTTTGGTGTGACATGTGAATGTCGCTATTTGAGTATTTTTATGTCAGGACATATTTAAATGTTTTTTTGAAAAATTATGAAATAAGTAAAAACTACGAAATGAAAAGTATGCCAGTTTAGGATTATTTCAAAACAACAGACTGTGCCCTCTCACTCAATCACTTCAGATTGGGGACCAAATGAACATAGACGTTAAATTTGGTCCGGTATATTTATTTATACCTTTTCTTTAAATGATTATTTCAAAAACAATTTTGTTTGGCAGAAAGAGAATACAACATACAAAATTATTGACAATTAACACTGACCTAAATTGACACAATGACACTTACAAACTATGTGAAAAGAAAATTTCAAGTGTTACATCCCACAAATAATACAGTGCTAAACCATAAACGTTACGTCCTTGTATACTCAAATCCCTCAGGAAGAGGCGCTTGAGGTCATCGAATTGGTCTTAGACAAAAGGGAAAGACCCCATAGGGTGCCTACTGCATTCATCCTCAAACTTGCAGCTATTGCTCTACAGAAGAATTTCTTTACATTCAATGGCCAGTTTTATATGCAAATCAAGGGCACTGCCATGGGGTGTCCTTATGCCCCAGAAATGGCAGTGCTCTACATGGCACAATATGAGACTCTGTTCGTAGACAATAACAACCCCTACAAGGAGAATATCCTTCAATGGTGGAGATACATTGATGACATCTGGCTGCTGTGGCAGGGGAGCCAGATTGAACTTTTAGAGTTCCATGAATGGATTAACAACAGACACCCTGATATTAAATTCTCTATTGAAACAAGCACCACAAAAATGACGTTTTTGGACGTCGAGGTCACCTGTGAGGAGGGTAAACTCAAAACATCACTGTTTAAAAAACCGACTGACAAGAACACCATCCTCCACCACAAAAGTTACCACCCAAGAAGCCTTAAGGCCAACTTACCATATGGGCAAATGTTACGCATCCGAAGGAATTGCTCGGAGCTTGGCGATTATGATCAACATGCACAGACATTTTGTAACGAAATGATCCATAGAGGCTACCCACGTAAGCTCCTGAGGAATTCATATAAGAGGGCACGCTGCACTCCACGTGAAACCTTATTACAAACCAATGAGAAAAAGGAATTGGACAGATTGGTATGCGTAACCACCTTTGGGCCGGATACCCATAAGTTGAGACAGGCAGTCCTTAAGAACTGGCACCTGTTGGAGGACCTAGAATGCCCCTTCCCACGCCCCATTTTCGCATACAAAAAGAACTGCAGTTTGGGCCAACACATTGTGCGAGCAGACCTCCCTAAGTCCCCACCCAGACATGATCTTCGAGCCCTATGGGACATGAAACCGGTAGAGGGACACCATAGGTGCGGGAATTGTGTCTCGTGTAGCAGTACTATTGAGGGCACTGAGTTCCAACACCAAGGAACAAAATGGAAACACCTTGGGTTTTCAAATTGCAAAACCAAAAATGTAATTTATGCCCTTATCTGCCCCTGCCCTAGGCTTTATATAGGGAAGACAAATCAGCAGGTGAATCTCCGAATAGGACAGCATAGATCAAGGATCAAAAAGAGAATATTAACAGCCCCGGTGGTAGAGCATTTCATCGATATGTCCCACAATGAGAATGACTTCAAGTGGACTGTTCCACACACTATGAGCCACGTACAGCGCCCTGCGAACATTGACAAAATGTTACTTGAAAAAGAAGCTTACCTAATTTTGAAATTGAATTGTACCATGACTGGCCTTAACAAAATGTCTGAATTGTCAAGAATTTGAGACTTCGTGCCATACTGCCTTTTTGTCACTATTATGCCCCACTCATGAATGGTATGTGAGGGAATTGTTGTACCCCACAGTGTTTCAATCATTTACAAGCTAAATTCACCTTTTACAGCTTGCCATATAACCGACCCCGGATTGGTTTGATTGTACCAAAATGGATTGTGTACTACAAATCCCAGAATGCACCTTTGGTCTAAGGAGCGTCCCCCTTTTTTTCTAAGTAGTTTCCCTTTAAGTATGTAGAAATGGCTGCCGCCTCTTCTAGCTAACAGCGAGCGATAGAGCAGCATCGTGGCCAAGCAGCGCAAAGAAAAGATTTTAGAGGTGAGCGAAACAAACAGTCACGTCGATCTGCTAAGAGATCTACATCTGGTGTGCCTTCCGTAGATTAATCATCCGCGCGTCTTTTCAGATCACGACGGTACGTGACTGCAAAGCGCCGAGCGGAACCAAGTCACTGTGATTCCCGATAGCCCCGGCTGGGGCCGTGGACCGGGGGCGAGGGGTGCCGCCAGCAACAGAAATTAAAGGTACATGTGATTTCGGCGCACCGGAAAATCTTGAAGTGTGCCATAACGCTGAGTGCAGTTTATAAACAATCTCACATTCATTTAGTCTATTGCTCTTACAGGCACAGGGTAGAAGTCTCTGCCGCCTTCCAGCAGAAGAGCGTGATAGGTATGACAACTCGGTAAAAATGTTTTTTTTTTAAAAACCTTTATGTAATCACGGAAGTATTCCCCTCATGACAAATGGGTACATATTTCCCATACAGGATTCTAAGAAAAGATATCCCTCCGCCCCCCAGACCTTTTCTGGCCACAAAATCGCCCCACTAAAGGTATGAATCTTTTAATTTATCCCTGTTTCGTAAACAATATGCAGGGTGTTATTACATACCCAAGAGACCACATGTCAAATAAAGACAACACCTCTTGTTTCTCAGGTTGGTGCTGTCATTGAAGTTACCCTGGTTGTGTCCTGAATAGAGGATTTGGTCCATTTGTAGAAACTTACACAGGCCAACCACATACCAATACTCAGGTACTTTTAATTCCATTCAAACGGTTCTTCTTTTTCAGAAGAGGCCATTTGGTTGTATTAAAACGGTTTGTTTTTTACATTCCAACAGAAGAATAACAAGAGCCCTGATGATAGTTTGGAAACTCCATGCCCAAACTTGAAACGCGTCGGCAACCCAGCAAGAGCTAATTACATACATTGAATGTGTATCAAAAAAATATATCTGCCTCACGCTTTTTGCTCTTGTATTGAATTGGCTCTTTTCACATATTTGATTTGTTATTGATCATTTGTCTGTATTTTAGATAAAATTGTCGCATTGTAATGTTTATGGTTTAGCACTGTATTATTTGTGGGATGTAACACTTGAAATTTTCTTTTCACATAGTTTGTAAGTGTCATTGTGTCAATTTAGGTCAGTGTTAATTGTCAATAATTTTGTATGTTGTATTCTCTTTCTGCCAAACAAAATTGTTTTTGAAATAATCATTTAAAGAAAAGGTATAAATAAATATACCGGACCAAATTTAACGTCTATGTTCATTTGGTCCCCAATCTGAAGTGATTGAGTGAGAGGGCACAGTCTGTTGTTTTGAACTATATAGGGTCCAGCCCTCCCTCCGCCCCGCCAAGGACCTATCTCCCCTTGTGTGCGCTTAGGATTATTGGCTAGGTGTGGTGACAATATATTGCTTCAATCTACCTGGCCATCTTGTTGTTGTTGAGTGCATAGCCTACAAGGCAGTCCATGACATCGGACCGGAGTTTCTCAGAAAAACTCTCTGCCCCAGCAACCCACCAGAACCCTACGTTCATCAGCAGCAAACTTACTGATTTTCCCCTGAACCAAAAAAGCCTCTTGGGGTGACAGAACATTTACGGTTACCACAACCAAACTATGGAACATGCTCCCCCTTCACATCAAGACTAGTCCCACTCTGCTCACTTTTCAGAAACAACTAAAGGCCTGGCTCTTTAACCACTAGCCATCCGTGCCAGCCTTTCCTCTGCCTAGTCCGCAGCGGCGAGACACCCAAGGGTATTTGCGCGCTTTATAAGTTGCCTAAATAAATAATTCACTGCCTCATACTTCTCCATTACTACAGGAGATGGTGCATTTCTTCTAGTCTCCATCAGTGGTTCTTCTTTTGGCCATTGTTTTGCAATTTTACATTCACCCCACAAATGAGCAGGAACTACTATATTGAAAAAAGTATTCAAATCTGTCTACAACACATTGGAAATGAACGGCTCAACTTGTGCATACCATTGCACCAGTTTGTCTCTCAATTTGGGATAATTGCTTGTAAATGAAGCCAAATCACCTCTAATCCTCTCTCTGTTTGGAAATGCTGTTGTCTCTCCCCGCTTCCCTCATCTGGTTTCCTTTCTATAGCTTCCTCTCTTTCATGCATTTGATCAATTCTGAAATGTGTAAACACATTCCTGAAACTCTCATGATTCTTAATGCTGGATCATCAATTTTGTAGCTTCTTCTCAGGTGGACATTTTTCTCGAGATCGATCTCATATTTCCGGTCTATTTCTGCCAATTTATCGTACACTATTGCTGCTCTTCGAGTGGTTTCTTTACTCAGGTAAATTAATTCCTTTCTTTGATATTGCTTGATATGTTCAAATTCTAAGAATCCTCTTATTATTTCTTCTAATTCCATTTTCAATTAGGCTTCTTTTAATGGTTTCTCCCTTTCTAAATCTTGTCATTGTACTGCCTCATGCTATCTATCTTCCTATTCACTGCTGCTTCTTTGAGCCATCCTGGAACATTTCCTTCTATAGAAGCATTGAGATCACCTGGTGCAATCTGAGTTGTGAAGACTAAGGTCCCTCCATCTATCAGTGCTTGTACTGTCTGCTGGGGTCTCCACAATCTGGGAATTTTGTGAAGTTGGGACAAGTTCAATGATAGGCACACTTCCAACAACTTGAGGAGCTTCTGGCCTTAAATCCACATTTGGAGGAGCAGTTGAAATAACTCTGGGATATTTACAGGAGTTGTCTGGGCTGCAGTATGTATTCCAGTAGTATTGTTAGCTGCAACCTGTGGCCGAGCCACAGCTGGTGGGACAATTTGAAGTGTTTGTATAGGTCTTTCAGTCTGGACTAAACTCGGATGTTCAGGAGCAGTTACCATTGTGGCACTCACATCAGCACAAGGGTCTCTGTGAACTATCAGAGTCATATATGGTGGAGGTCTTGATGCCACATCTATTCTAAAATCTCATCTCCGGAATCTGTGTCTGAATCATCCCCATTTCATTTTTGGTGATATTTGTCTTTTCCCTGCTTTGTTGTTTCTGTAGTAATAGCTGGATATAATCTGGTTCCCTCTATAATAGCCTTCCTCCATCTAAGCTGTTCTAAATCTCATTGAGCATCCGCATAATTCTGCACTGCTCGTTTTGTTCTTCTCTGGTATTTCTATCTCTCCTTTTCCCTTGCAACCTACTCCCACGTGTTGAAAGGCTTCATATTGAGTAGGTCTATGTGGTGGCATTATCTCAATTTTTCCTTCAAATTTCAAGAATCCTTGTATTAAATGCCCCATAAGTAGGAAAACTCACAGAACCCTCTTTCTCAGTATTGTGCTCCACTGTCAAAGCCAAGAACAAGTGTGTAACCCATGCTCCGTTGCCCTCAGTAAGTGACTCTCTGCCCTTATTTACTGGAATAATAACATCTCCTCTGACTATACTCTTAAATTCTTTAAAACATTTATCTTTTGCAATACAACAAGACAAGCAATTCTAATCACAATATTTTCGTTTTATTGCATATACGTCAATTTCTTAATAACCCAATCCGTCTTCAGCTAATATGTTACCAACTTTCCAACATCAAATCCAAATACATTATTAACTATTAACAATCCAATCCCTGCGCGAAACTCTGACGTCGGCAACCAACCCCAGGACAAAAACACACCATCCAACCAATCTCAGCATGAAACAATATGATGTACCAACTTACTCCATGCAGCAGTTCACCCTCCTTTACAAGTGTCCTCACATTCACACAATTCAAAAATAAACTTTTAAACCTCTTCTTGTTTGATTTTACTAAAGAAATAACAGTATCTCAATCATTCAAGAATATTTTCCACAACCTCGACCACTGTGAAATCCCTTAAATCAATGCAGCTACACCCATTTGCGCAATTTGGTCCCACCAACATGATTTATGTTAATCAATCACAACAATGCTTAGTCTCTCTATGTCAATTGTATAGGAGATAGTACGTCACACTCTACATCTTATCCTGCAACCAAGTCTTCTTATTCAATTTATGTATGTATACCCCGGGGTCTTCTGATTGCAACTGAGCCTGTAAACTCCAATCACTCTTCTTTGACAACTTCTTAATACTTCTTTTTCCACTCACAAATTCATACCCACAATACCAGAATCTACCCCAGCACAACAACCACAAATATAACATCTCCCTATTAATACTCAAACCTTCAAAACGGTAGCCACATTCTAGTATTGCCTAGTCAGGTCTTCAAGTTCTGTACACTGGATGCAGGAATAAGGAATTATTTTCTGTCTTGGGAATGATTTATTTTATAGTTTAATTCAGGGAGTGAACTATATCTTGGCTACCAAAACTGCTGGAGCGTGAGTATTTTCTTTTAATCAGTTCAACCCTTAACTTACAAAGGTGGTCTCCAACTCTGAGCCTTGAGCTTCTTCAGATCCACTAGATCTCTGCCACCATTTTAGGATGGAGCATAAGTCAATTTCAAATTACAACACCACTTATGTTCAACCAATGATGAGAGTTTAGATGAATTTTAAAAATCTGTTTACAGAAATATCAAGAACAATAATGGTTAGTAACAAACAGAAAATATTACAGCGTGTTCCATAAAAAAAATTACTGACGTCCTTTTTGTACTCTAATAGATCCTACCCTACCAGAACGCATCAAGAGTTCTATTCAGAAAAGAGAGAGAATTTAAGGAGCATTTAGGAAAGAATTTAGGGGCATATTATCAAGGGGGTTTATCTCCGCTTTTTTGGCTTTAAAAGCCAAGAAAGCGGAGATAAAATTAACTCCCTATTACCTAGATGTCGCTAACACCAGTTAGTGACAGCTAGTAGGAGATAGCGACCATCTAGGGCCCCACTTTGCTTGTCAGTGATATTTATCACTAATGACATGCAAAGTGGGCGTGCCAAGATGTTAGCGACTGAAAACAGTCGCTAACATCGCTATCTCCTATTACCAACTTTTGGAGATATTTGCGCTAAGCGCGAATATCTCCAAAAGCTAACACCTGCCCTGAGCAGTTCTTAGCCATGTTATCCAATGGGAGGTGGATAACATGGCTAAGAGCATTAGCTGAGTAATGCATGAATATCGCTGACTTTTCAGCGATATTCATGCATTGCGGCGATTTTTATCGCATTTGCGATAAACCTTGGTAATACCAAGGTTTATTTGCGGTAAAAATCGCCGCAGCTCAGCTGTAAATTTTTGTCTCTAACCAAGCAATAGCGATAATTATCGCTATTGCTTGGTAATATGCCCCTTAGATTTTTGTTAAACTCCTCATAAAGAACAGTTCTGGCAAACTCGCTGGTGTCTTCTCTTTCAATTAGGAGTTAGTCACAGCAGTAGCTGTATTCTCAAAGGTTTTTTTAAAACACCATCAGCAGTATATCACAGTATAAAAAAGGCAAAAACCAGGAGAAGGATAGTCACAAGGCAAATAATTTGGACCTGTCTCATCAGTATAAAACTCTCAGCATGTGCTCTAAGGAAAGGGTAGTTGAAGAGCTCTGGAGAAAACCTAACTAGGAACAGGTATATTAAACACAAAAAACGTATGTATCTATCTTCTTCGGTGTTAGGTCAGCTTTACCCAATGGTGAAAGGATCGTTGGATGGTCTGCAACATTCATCTTTATTCCCACAGTATCATGCGAAGACTGCAAAACATTATCAATAAGCAGTCTACTAAGTTGTAAATATCCATGCCGGTTAGTTTCACATTGAGTTTCCATGAGAACCCTGCAGCTTAGTCTATTAGCTATTCAGAATTCTACTGCTTGACAATGAAATAGTCTAAACTAGTTTAAAGCAGAAACATTCTAGTTTGTAACTTCTACGGAATTTTATCCTGAGCTTCGCATTTTTGTGCATACACTATTGTTTTAATATACTGTTGGCATTCGTTATTGTGAATAAGTGACATCTAAAATCTAACCAAATGCGAAGAGAACATGAAACTTAGGAAGGAAAGAAAGTATTTACTGAAATAAGCACATTTTACGAAGATGACATGGCTAATGAAGTTAACGTGAATATTTTCTTAATTATGCAACACCTTGCTAAAACACATATTTATTGAAGAAAAGTTAAAATAATGGCAATGCAGAGAAATAGGGAACAATGACACTTAGATTAACTTGAAAATGTAAATTCTATAGAAATGGATGCTTCCTATAAAAAAAATCAGGCTATTCCTGCTACACGTTAATTTTCACTTTTAGTGAAAGGCACATTTTCCAATTTTCCACTTTTTGGCCATTACCTGTGTTAATGTTTTTACAAGGTAATCACATTTTTCTAAGCTAATTGTTCTTGCTTTATCATACAATTATATATATGGATGTATGTCGTTACTACGCATGCTTTTACAACGCATGCCTTTACCACACAACTTTTACAACGCAAGTCGTTACAATGACTTGCGTTGGGGGCGCTGGATAGTGAATAGTTTAATTTACTATTCCAACTCCAGTCCCCGTGGATAGTAGGGAAGGTTTTGGATAGTAAATTAAACCATTCCCTATCCTACAGCGCCCCGCAGCGCAAGTCGTTGTAACGACTTGCGTTGTAAAAGTTGCGTGGTAAAGGTAGTGCGTGGTAAAAGTTGCGTTGTAAACGCTGTTCCACATTACCTACTGGCGGTCGCCAGTAGGTATATATAGTTAGGATTTTTTCCCTATGGGATTTTTGAAAATTCTATGTCTAATAACTTTGGCGTTTGTGGACGGAATCGGCTGAAATTTTCAGGAAAATGGCACATTTTGTTTCTGAGCAGCTCCTGGAAATTTGGGGGGGTTCGTCAAGGGGGGGCCGAGAAAAAAGGGGGGTCCCAAAACGCGTTTTTCCCATGTTAATTTCCATAGGGCGGTTGGCCTCACTTTTAGCCCGAACGGCTGAATGGATTTGCACGAAACTTGGCAAAATTGTAGGGACTGTTAGCCCGATGTGCCTTTGCTAGGTCTCAATATATGTGCTCCAGTGGATTTTGAGAAATTAACGTTTAAAACAAGATATATATCTGTAACAGCGCTCCGGGTAGCGCTCCGGTTCGCGAACTTTTCGCGTATCGGAACTTTGCGAAGCGAAGCTGATTGGCTCTCCGGTGTCTGTCAACATTCTAAACAGTCCGGAGCGGCCGCCATCTTGTCTCTCGGTAGGATCGAGAGACAAGAGGAGGCCAAAACAAAGGGGGAAATGTAGGAAAGGGGGCAAGGTAGACCCCTTCTGACCCCCTAGGATTGATGAGGGGGATATTATAGAGCCACGCGGGGCAAAAAAAAAAAAAAAAAATTCGATTTTTTCGCCGTAGAGACGCGTCTTGGTACGCGAACCGGGCAGCTAACCGGGCAGCTAACCGGCAGCGTAACGGGAGTCTGAGGAGAAGCTGATTGGCTGTCAACATTGTAAACAGTCCGGAGCGGCCGCCATCTTGTCTCTCGGTAGGATTGAGAGACAAGAGGTGGAAAAAAAAGGGTAAATGAAGGAAAGGGGGTAAGGTAGACCCCTCCTGACCACCTAGGATTGATGAGGGGGCTATTAAAGTGCCCCGCGGGTCAAAAAAAAAAAAAAACATTCGCGATTTTTCGCGGTAGAGGCGCTTCCCGGTACGCGAACCGGGCAGCTAACCGGCAGCGTAATGGGAGTCCGCCATCTTGTGTTTTTGGAGCGTCCGGTTCGCGTACCGGGTAGCGTCCCGGTAAGCGTAACAAGGGGAAAACCAAGAGAAACAGTAAAAAAAAAATTAAGGGAATAGATTTCCAGCAAACTTGGCAAAATTGTAGGGATTGTTTGTTTGATGTGCCTTTGCAAGGCCTCAAGATATGTGCATGTGTGGATTTTGTCTAATTAAGGTTAAAAAAAATATATATATCTGTAAGCGTGCTCCGGCGCGCTTACGTTACGGGTTTGGTTTGCGCTGCAGAGGCGACGCGTCATGAGGCGTCTCACGTGGCTACGTGATACGTCACGTAATAAAGAATATATTTTACAGCTACAGATATTAGCTTTTAAAAAACCAATGAAATTCACTGAAAAAACCACAGGTTATAGACTATATATAGTTAGGAATTAGCATTTACAAAACCTTGAAAATTCACTGAAAAAACCATAGGTTAGAGACCATATATAGTTAGGAATTAGCATTTACAAAACCTTATTTTACTCACACAAAACCATTGAAATTCCATATATAGTTAGTTGCACTAACTATATATCGCGCACCCGCAATCCACTGCTGATGATGTCACATATTACATCATTCATGACATGGTCAGTGACATCACTGATGACAACTCAAATGACATCACTTACAACATCACTAATGACAAATAAAATGACATCACTGATGACATCATCCAGTGACTGTATGTTTCTGTAAAGGTAAAATATGTCTTCCATATTGAAGAATGAGTGGATGTATAAGTGTCTGGATGAAGGATTTAGTAGATGCATGACAGACTGTATGAGAGAGTGATTAAATGTGTCTCACTGAGTGCATGGGTTAGTGACTAAACTGTCTTAATTTGTGCATCATTATGTCTGTTGTTCTGTAAACTGCTGCATGTGTTGATCAGTAGCTATATGAGTAACTATATGGGTAATTGATTGGTTGCCCAAGTATTTGTATGGGAGAGTGAGTGTGTGTGTGTTGGTGGCTGGGAGGTGTGTGACTCTGTGCATAGATGTGTGAACAGTTGATTCACTAAATGTATGGCTTCAAAACTGCATGTGGAAACAGCTGTATGGGTGGTTGACTATGTGCATGAGTGTATTGGTGAGTAAATGATATCTCAGTGCTATATGTCAAAGTAAGTACATATGTAAAACACAGTACATGTGAGAGTTGACATATATAAATTACTGTGTATAATAGCTAGTGAATGTGTAAGTGGCTGCATGGATCATTGAAAACTTGTATCAGTGATTGTATAAGAGAGTAAATATGTGTTAGAATAAGTTTCAATAAGTAAGATGTGTATAACTGTATAGTTGAGGAAATGGAGGTGTGATTGATTCTTTGCATGACTGACTAGGTGTATGAGTAACTCTATGGATGAGTGACAATCTGTGAGTGTCTGTTTACACTGAGTGTATCTAAGGTTATATTAGAGTCGGAACAGATTCATTGTATTATCACATGAATTACGTCATCAGTGATGTTGTCAGTGATGTCATTTGAGTTGTCATCAGTGATGTCACTGACCATGTCATGAATGATGTAATATGTGACATCATCAGCAGTGGATTGCGGGTGCGCGATATATAGTTAGTGCAACTAACTATATATGGAATTTCAATGGTTTTGTGTGAGTAAAATAAGGTTTTGTAAATGCTAATTCCTAACTATATATGGTCTATAACCTATGGTTTTTTCAGTGAATATATATATATATAAATACTGAAATATATATGTATATATATCTCAATATTGAAATATATAAATATATATATATATTCACTGGAAAAAACAAACGATAAAGTAAAGGTGAGAATTGCAGTGGCAACATAGCATTTGCAAAAACTCAGCAAACCACCGAAATTGACCAGTTATAGTTTTCTCAAGTAACTATAACTGATGACCTGAAGTAACTATAACTCACTGTCATGAGTGATGTAATATGTGGGGTAATTAACAGTGCATAGTGAGTGGGGGAACTATAGTTACTTTAGGGCACGAGTTATACTTACTTGAGATAACTATAACCAGTGAATTAACAGTGTTTTTTTTGTTTAAAAATTTACATTGTCACTGAAATTTTCACCTAATTATAACGTTACTTTAACCTTTGGTTTTTTCAGTGAATTCTATGTTTATTCGAATGTAAAATAAGATCTACTTAAAATTCACACCTAAAACGTCACTTTAACCTCTGTTTTTTTCAGAGAATTTTGAGTTAAAAAAAAAAGTAAAGTAATATTTTACCATACGTCATGCCAACCGTACGCCGCGCTTGTTCGCAATGTGGGGTTTAGCCCAAGGCTTGGCCCCTGTGCCCAATCCCCTACAAGTGACCTACATCCTGCAGCACACGGCCTGCAGGCATGCGCACCATAAGGTTGATCTTGCAGGCCCTGGCCGCACTCAGGCAGACTTACTGACTTAGTTAAAGAGTCAAAACACCAAAATATAAAAAGTGGACCTATTGGCTTTATCAAGGGTGAGCATATCAATATATATGTATAAAGCAGATCTATCACCTTTGTCCAAAAATCACCAATATTTTTAATCAAATGCATATTTCAGTAATTCACAGTCATGCTTAATAAGTGATTATCATAAAAAGGTGTAATGCATTATTAATTACAAAAATAAAGTCAACTCAACTGTCTGTAAGTCCTTCTTTTAACATTCTTTTTATGACTGCATTTTGTGGAGTAAAAAAGAAAGACTCAGAGACCTGTTTGAAAACAATGGCTCTGAGTCTTTCTTTTAACATTTACAGCTCAAAAACTCAATCATTTAAACAAACACTAGAGGGCCTTGCACTCTAACTAAAATGCAGAGAGTTGCTATTAGTCGTGTTTTGGAAAAAATGCTAAATTCTCTTGGGGTCATAGATTTAATGACCCACCAGACTCACTATTTCTTTTAATGTTGCTGGGAGGTTTCTGCACTCCTTGCAGCCCCATACAACATTATACAATTTGCTTGGTGGTGCTTCTGCCCCATCTAGAGATATTACCAAGCTGAAACAAAAAGTGCAAACAATCCTCATGTGGCATTGTGGTGTGCTCCTTCAAGGAGCAGTGAATAATAAGCTCCTAATGCTCATTTAATACTCTTATTTTTTATATATATATATATTTTGGGTGTCCCAGTGCCCAGCCCGGACACCCAGCTCTTATTTATTATTTTTTAAGGAGGGGGGTGGAACCCCTCCCGAGCCTGTTTAACTTCCCGGGGACCCAATCCCACAGGCCATTTAACTTTTTTTATAGAGAAGGAGGAACTGCAGCCCCCCCCCACCAACTCTCTAGAGGCCCCGCAAACCCCACTGCCAGGGACCATAATATTATAAAAGGGCTGGTGCGTGCAGCCCACCCCACCCAAACCCTTTTTAAGTCCCTGGGATCCCTGGGGCACTCACAACAAACAATTCTGGAGTCCGCAGGGGGAGCCTAGGGCTTCAGTGGCCCGTGGCAGTCCAGCTCCCTACATGCACCCATCCTGGTGCAAAAGGAGCCAGTTTTGCTCCCGCCTGGGCAGGTGTATTTTTCTGCTACAGCCAGGCATGAGCAATCTGAGTTTCCCTGCAAGCAAGAGCGCAAGCAGCAAAACAAATGTCTGCTTCCAGCTTTCAGTAAGCTGGGTGGGAGCAGATAAGTTCTTCCTGCTCACGCTCTCACTGGCAGGGAAATTGTGCCCCAGGAATCGTCTCCCCAGACACTATAGAGGAGCCGATCCTGGGGACAGGATCCCCTGCCTTTTTTAAGGTTTGGGCATGCAGCAGTGCACGCCCGCCCCCGTTTTATAAAGCATTGACCCCAGGGAATGCATTCACTGAGGTGTAATCGGTTCGAGGAGGGGGCCCGAGCACCATCGCCCCTTTGATTATTGTGCTGGGTCTCAGGAATGGGTTTACACTAAATCACAAAAAGTACACTTTCTGCACCACGATCTAGCTCCCTGCCACATTTGATTTAATTCCTTTCAGCAGTTTTTGGGGTATCACATTGTGAAAAAGTCAATGAAAAATTCAATGGGAAATTTGGTTTTGAGGACCCCCTTTTTCTCAGCCACCGCTTTAAGGATCACCCCATCACTTTCCAGAAAGGAGCTGAGTTGGATAAACCTTTTTGGTATCCAGTGGTGGTTGCCTATGGTAGTTATAGTTAGGAACACCTTTCCATAGAAAATTGATTTTCTGGTTTGCTAATACCTTTGGTGCCATTTGAGGAATCTTCACAAAACTTTCCCAAAAAAGTCTCATCCACTTCAGCAACTGCCTGGAAGGTTTTGGGGTAACCTGACCAGCAGAAGCCTAGAAAAAGGGGGCGGTCCCAAAACACGTTTTCCCCATTCAATGTTTCTATAGGGAAATTAGACAGACCAACAGCCAAAACAGGTGGATGAAATTACATCAAATTGATCTTGGTACAGCAAGTGTGCATTTTATGATTTGGTGTACATCCATTCAGTAATTGTAGAAACATTTGAACTCATACTAATTGTATATTTCACACAGCGGATCCACCACAGATCTTTCAAGGTGGATCTTCAAATATGAGAGCTCAATTACGTATTCTGAATTGCTGGCGGCAACTCAGATGCCAAGTGACTCAGGCATTTGGTTCTGTGTCCTCAAAACATAAAATAAAAATAGAGCATTTGGTGTAGGGGAGAGGTACCATGACCTCAACCCCCCCAGATAAATTGGGGGGGTCGCAATTGGAGCCTAATGTGGATGAATTGTTTAAAAAAAAATCTTGTCAGATTTGCAGAGCCATTAAGGAGCTCAGCATAGCCCGTCTGGGGCTTCGCAATGGACAACAGATCTATAACACTGTTTTTAAAAAAAATCATACAAAAGCATTCTGACAAACACACACCCCTCATATTGAGTGGCATCATACCACACCTACACATTTCCACATTTATGCCCTCATACACACAAACATAGTGAGACACACACCCATACACAACCCTACACACACAAGGTCTCACACTCCCTCACACACACACATGCTCATCCACACAGATACATACACACACAACTACTCCCACAAACATACCTCATTGGTGAGTACTCAGGCTGGGGAGGATGCTACAACAGGCAACAATTTAGGGAATAAGTAACCTGAAGATCAACAGTGCTCTCTCAGAGAGTTTGCCGTGGTCCAAGCAAACTGCTCGAGTGTGCCACATGTGTTGCAGTACAAAATCGACACTTAATGCATGTGGAGTCAGAGCGCAACTCCAGTTGCTGTAAAGAAGTTGCAAACAATGACAGCAGTGCAAAGAAATCTACATATCGGTGACCGAGAACCTGCTGATGAGACCGTACATGAAGGTACCGCGCTGCTATGCAATATATCATCATACATATTCCGGAGCAGTAATGCTAAAGGCAGTTACAACTAGGTTTTCAAAGAGCAGCTATTTATAATCACAAGTTTCAATATAATGTTACAATTTGAAAGTGGTGAAGACAAAGTGCACGCAAAAAGACGTCAAATAATTAAACAGTTATTTACTTACCAGAACCTGAGTAAAGTGAGCCAGTTTGACCTCAGCACCAGGTGCCGCAACCCAGGAAAAGCACATGGGCTGTACTTACGATGCCGGTGAGTTCTGTCAAGCAAACTGAAGGGGCGTGAAGGTGGTCAGAACAGGAACGTAGCAGTGGGCCACAATCAGAACAGTCACAGATATCTTTGGAATACTCAAATGCTGCTTTTCCGATGGAGGCAAAGACAGAGGACACAATTTCCAAAGTCATCAAGAATAATTCAGAGGCCAGCACATCTCAAGGCCTTAAGATGACTCACAAGAATCAATTCAAGAAGAACCGCTGAGGGAGCTGAAGAGAGCCCCACCCTCAATATAAACCATTCCCAGAGATGAAACCATCATAGTTCGATACCGCCAAAAAGCAAAATATTGTCAATAAATGGACTGCTTGAATAGACACATTTGTTAATTTCATTCATGGACTTGAAGAAAATGATCACAAAAAGATTATCAAGTATATCAAAAATCTTGCTAATGATGGTGTAAAAGAAGTCTTAAAATAAAAATGTAATGAAAAGGATTGTGCCATGTCGATGCTTACCTCAGAAAAGTATGCACATGTTGGTTTGGCCGCTGGTGTAGAAAAATGTCAGTCAAAGAAAGATTGACATGCCAAAGCACCAAAGTCATTCAAACATTGTCTGAAGATTACACTGAAAGTAAATGGTTGTTCAATACCTTTCATTAGCAACAGTGGAGCATCGATAACAATTATGCCTGAGGAGAAATACAATGTACTAACTCCATTGACGCAACTTACGCCATTGAAAAACAAAACGTACACTTGGGCTGCATCAACACCATTAAAAAGTGAAGGTTCATTTGTAGTGACAATGAAACACAAGAAAACAAAGGTACAAACACCAATCCATGGGCTTCAGGGCACCGCATAAAGTGCCTCTCTACTCTGATATGGGACTGATTTCTGTGAATTATAACGTAAATGCTCACCATGAAATAGTAAGTAAGTTCCCTTATTTGTTTGTAGGTTTGGGAAGACTATGAAATTGAAGTTGCATATTAAGAAGGACGCCCATCCTGTTGCTCAGGGACATGGATGATTTTGCTTTTCATTTGCATGAAGTTGCTGAAAAAGAACTTGAAGCGTTACTTAAGCATGACATTTTTGAGAGTTAAATGGTCCAACTCCATGGTTCCCTCCCATGGTATTAGTGCCTAAAATGGACAGTGAAGGAGTTGTACACATATGCGTAGACATGCGTCGGACAAACAAGCCAACTGAATGAGAATGACATCCAGGACCACATATTGCTGATATAATACAATTAAATGGTGCAAAGGCCTTCTCCCGCCTTGATTTAAAGTTAGAGATTGAATAAAATTGCAGGTTCATCACAAGCTTTTCTACATATGTTGGTCTGTTTTGATACAAAAGACTGAGTTTTGGTGTGTCAACCGCTGCCGAACTGTTTCAAGACATCATTCAACGTATCATACAGCTTTCATGAATGCGTTCAATTACAGCGATGACATATTGGTTTTTTGGGCTACACAAAAAGAACATGTTAAAGCTGTGTCATTTGCTTGCTGAAGCAGGGTTGGCATTGAATGCAGACAAATGTGAGGTTCCATAAGACAAAGCTATAATTCTTTGGCCATATCTTTTCTGATGGGGGTATGACACCAGATCCTGCTAAAATACAAGCGCTCTCAAATGCTGATTTCCCACAATTTATTTATTTATTTAGTTATTTATAAAGTTTGATATAGCGCGAACAAGATCCCGAAGGATATAAGAGCGCTTTACAATAGGCAGAAAGAAAGACCAAGGCAGTAGTTTAAACATCAATTCAGAAACAGCAGCAAAAAAAGGAAGATAATACAGTAAAGAGGTGTACGCATGTGAAAAAAAACAGAGGAGATGATCCATTGTAGCTGGAGGTACCATGGTGAAAAGAACAAAGTCAGACGAATTGGGTGTGCCTCCTCCCCTTACGGTAAGAATGTGCTCATTAGGAATCTTTTGGTTTCCAATTTGAACGCCGTTGTCAAAGAGAGGCTGCGTACTTCAGGTGACAGAAAGTTCCATATCTTTGGGGCAGCGCCGGAGAAGGCTCGGTGACAAGTTCTCTTTTTATTAAGGACTAGAGGTTTCAAGAGGAATGTAGAGGCGCTTCTTGATGCCCTCTCACCACAAGATAGTTCAAGGGTGCGTTTATTTCTTGGCATGGACAGTTATTGTTCCAGATAACTACAAGACTGTGCCAATGTAAGTGCTCAGTTGAGAGACTCGATGAAAAAGAATGTTTCATTTCATTGATCGCATGAATGTGAGAAAAGCTTTAGAATAAACAAACAAACCATTGAGTACTTTAATCTGAAGCTTCACACAGAGGTTGTTGTTGATGCTATCCCCGTTGGGTTAGGCACTATCCTTGCACAGCACAGCGGACACTCAAAGGCATATTGAGGCCTATGCAAGTAGAAGTATGTCTCAAACAGAACGTGTTTACTCCCAACCTGAAAAAGAAAGCTTAGCTGCGGTATCGGCTTGTGAAGATTTCCAGGTCTTCCTATTCAGAAATCCTTTTACACTAGTAACGGATCATCAAGCTTTACTGACTATATTTGGCAATCCAAAGGCCAAAATGCCTCCTCACATTGAACAATGGGGACTACAGTTATAAGGGTATAATTACACCAGTGTGCATCATCTAGGGAAAGATCAGAACCTTGCTGACTACTTTTCCAGAGTACCTATACAAGATCACGGTACTCCCTCCAAGACGGCTAAGGTTTATGTCAATTTCATTGTAAAAACCAAACACACCAGCTGCTATTTCATTAGCCCAGATTATCACTACCACGAGCCATGTTAATGACATGTTAAAGCTGAAGCATATAATTAGACATTACTTGTGGAACCAACACCCTCAACCACCTACCAGTGATGGTGAATATCAAAAATACAACAAGCATTTGCAATGCAATAGGTCTCGCATTAGGAAAGTTTGATCTTTTGGTATTGTAAATGATCTTTTTTTTATTTTTGTTTTTTAATTGTGAAAATACAGAAATTAATAGCTTTGTCTTTTAGAATGCCAATAGTTTTAATTTTTTCAAATGTGACACCTTTTGCAATTGTAATACAATATGTGTTGTTTGTACGTGACTTAGATGTATTGATATTACAAATAACAATGGCTTCTAATGAAATGTAATAACAAAATTTTAAATAAAAGTTATTGTAATGTATAATGGCAATTGGTAAAACTTTTGCAAATAACTTGTGTGAAGAATATGTTTAGTGTATTTTATTGTCACGAAAATCCAAGAACATAATGGAAATATTAACACTTTTTTGACATTTGTAATAAAGTTTGCAACATTGAGAGAACATATTTGAACCAGTTGTCGGATTGTTGCACAGATTTCTGCTGTGGTGTCGCTGAGTGATATTGTGGTGGCGCCAAGTGATGCTGTGGTGTTCAGTGATGCTGTTGTAGGGCATAGTGATGTTGTGGTGCCCCTTAGTGATGCTGTTGTGCCCCTGAGTGATGCTGTTGTTGTGCGATAGATAGTTAGATAGATAGATAGATAGATAGATAGATAGATAGATAGATAGATAGAGTGAGTGCGATAGATAGCTAGATGGTGGGCGATAGATTTCTAGAGTGAGGGCAATAGATTTATAGAGTGAGGGTGATAGATTTATAGAGTGAGGGTGATAGATAGAGTGAGGGCGATAAAGTGAGGGCGATAGATAGATTTAGGGCGATAGATAGTGTGAGGGCGATAGAGTGAGTGCGATAGATAGAGTGAGTGCGATAGATAGAGTGAGGGCGATAGATAGATTTAGGGCGATAGATAGTGTGAGGGCGATAGACTCAGTGCGATAGATAGAGTGAGTGCAATAGATAGAGTGAGTGCGATAGATAGAGTAAGTGCGATAGATAGAGTGAGGGAGATAGATACTGGGCGATAGATAGAGTGAGTGCGAGCGATAGATAGATAGAGTGAGTGCGATATTTTAATAGACTGAGGGTGCTAGATCGATCGAGTGATGGCGATAGATGTGTGTGTGTAGTTGTATGTGTGTTGTTGTTTGTGTGTATGTGTGTCTGCGGTTACTGAAGCATGTATGTGGAAGAGTGCAGCAGATCAGCATATTACAAGAGAACAGGGAGTTAAAGAAGGATGCGTGTTGAAGAGATCAGCACAGGAGAATAGAACAGGGAGTTAAAGAAGGAGGTGGGGTGGAAGAGAGCAGCAGATCAGCACAGGAGAAGAGAAGAAAACAGGGAGTTAGAGAAGGATGTTGTTGGAAGAGAGGAACAGATCAGCACAGCAGAAGAGAACAGGGAGTGAAAGAAGGAGGTGGAGTGAAAGAGAGCAGCAGATCAGCAGAAGAGAATAGAACAGGGATTTAGAGAAGTAGGTGGGTGGAAGAGAGGAACAGATCACTCCTGGAGAAGCGAACAGGGATTTAGAGAATGATGCGTGAGGAAGAGAACAGCAGGTCTGCATGGGAGAAGAGAACTGTGATTTAGAAAAGGATTTGCTGGAAGGGAACAGCAGATTAGTTCAGGCGAAGAAAACAGAGTTAAAGAAGGAGCCGGGTGGAAGAGAGCAGCGGATGAGCACAGTTGAAGAGAATTGAACAGGGATTTAGAGAAAGAGGTGGGTGGAAGAGAGGAACAGATCATCACAGGAGGAGAGAACAGGGAGTTAGAGAATGTGGCGGCAGGAATAGAACAGCAGATCTGCATGGGAGAAGAAAACTGGGAGTTAGAGAATGAGTTTGTGTAAGGAAACAGCAGATCAGTACAGGATATAAAAGCTGAGTTAAAGAAGGAGGTGGGTGGAAGAGAGCAGCAGATCAGCACAGGAGAAGAGAAGCGAACGGAGTTAAAGAAGGAGTTGGGGTGGACAAGAGCAGCAGGTAAGCACAGGAGAAGGTAACATGGAGTTAAAGAATGAGGCGGGTGGAAGAGAACAGCAGTTCAGCACGGGAGAAGAGAACAGGGAGTTAGAGAAGGAGGCAGTGGAAGAGAGCATCTGATTATTATAGGAGAAGAGATGAGACCAGGGACTGAAAGAAGGATGTGGGGTGGAAGAGAGCAGCAGATGAGCAGAGGGAGAAAAGAAAAGAACAGGGAGTTAGAGAAGGAGGTGCGTGGAAGAGGCAGCAGATCAGCACCGCAGAAGAGAACAGTGAGTTAAAGAAGGTGTTGGGGTGGAAGACAGCAGCAGATTTGTACAGTAGAAGAGAACTGGGACTTAAAGAAGGAGGCGCTGGAAGAGAGCAGCAGATCAGTAGGGGAAAGAGAAGTGAACATAGAATTATAGAAGGCGTTAGAGGGAGTGAGGGCGGTAGAGTGAGTGAGGGCGGTATAGTGGTAGAGAGATGGCGGTGTAGTAGTGTAGTGAGTGTGTATGGCGATAGATCGAGTGAAGGTTGATTTGGAGGGTGGAGTTGGAGGGTGGAAGTGGAGTTGGAGGGTGGAGTTGGAGGGTGTAGTTGGAGAGTGGAGCTGGAGGGAAGTTTCTGAGGCTGGCTTTGGAGGGTGGATTTTGAGGGTGGACTTGGAGGGTTGTGTTTGATGGTTGATTTTGATGGTGGTTTTGGAGGGTGGATTTGGGTTTGGAGGTTGTTTTTGAGTTGGAGTGTGTAGTAGGGGTTGAAGGGTGTATTTGTGCTAGAAGGGTGGGTTTGGGTTTGGAGGGTGGACTTGGAGGGTGGACTTGGACTCGGAGGGTGGAGTTTGAGTGTGGTTTTGTTTTTTGAAGCTGGAGTTGGATGGTGGATTTGGAGGGTGGAGGGTGGAGTTGGTGTTGGAGGGTGGATTTGGAGGGTGGAGTTGGAGGGTGGATTTGGAGGGTGGAGTTGGAGGGTGGAGTGCTGAGTGTTGCTGTGGTGGTGCTGAGTGGTTTTGTGGTGGTGCTGAGTTGTGCTGTGGTGGTGCTGACTGATGCTGTGTTGGTGGTGGTGGTGCTGTGGTGGTGCTGAGTGGTGCTGTGGTGGCACTGAGTGGTGCTGTGATGGTGCTGAGTGGTGCTGTGGTGGTGCTGAGTGATAATGTGGTGGTGCTGAGTGATAATGTGGTGGGTGGTGCTGTGGTGGTGCTGAGTGATGCTGGGGTTGCGCTGAGTGATGCAGGGGTTGCGCTGAGTGATGCAGGGGTTGCGCTGAGTGATGCAGGGGTTGCGCTGAGTGATGCAGGGGTTGGGCTGAGTGATGCAGGGATTACGCTGAGTGATGCAGGGGTTGCGCTGAGTGATGCAGGGGTTGCGCTGAGTGTTGCAGGGGTTGCACTGAGTGATGAAGGGGTTGCGCTGAGTGATGAAGGGGTTGCGCGTAGTGATGCTGGGGTTGCGCGGAGTGATGCTGGGGTAGCGCGGAGTGATGCAGGGGTTGCGCTGAGTGATGCAGGGGTTGCGCTGAGTGATGCAGGGGTTGCGCTGAGTGATGCAGGGGTTGCGCTGAGTGATGCAAGGGTTGCGCTGAGTGATGCAGGGGTTGCGCTGAGTGATGCTGGGGTTGCGCTGAGTGATGCAGGGGTTGCGTGGAGTGATGCTGGGGTTGCGCGGAGTGATGCAGGGGTTGCGCTGAGTGATGCAGGGGTTGCGCTGAGTGATGCAGGGGTTGCGCTGAGTGATGCAGGGGTTGCGCTGAGTGATGCAGGGGTTGGGCACGAGTCTAACAGGGGCAGAAGGACACAAAAAACGAGTCTAACAGGGGCAGAAGGGCACAAAAAACGAGTCTAACAGGGGCAGAAGAGCACAAAAAGCGAGTCTAACAGAGGGCAGAAGGGCAGAAAAAACCAAGGGAAAAACTAAAAGAGGGCAGAAGGGCACAAAAAACAAGTCTAACAGGGGCAGGAGGGCACAAAAAATGAGTCTAACAGGGGCAGAAGGGCACAAAAAACGGATCTAACAGGGGCAGAAGGGCACAAAAAACGAGTCTAACAGGGGCAGAAAGGCACAAAAAGCGAGTCTAACAGAGGGCAGAAGGGCACAAAAAAACTGCGGCCACGAACTGGAATTAAATAAACGCGTCCGCGAAATGAAAAAACGAGGGGTGAGAGGGGCAAGGGGAAGGTGGTGAGAGGGGAGGGTGGTGAGAGGGGAGAGTGGTGAGAGGGGAGAGTGGTGAGAGGGGAGACTGGTGAGAGGGGAGAATGGGGAGAGTAGTGATAGTGTAGAGGGGAAAGAGTGTTGAGAGGGTAGAGTGTTATTGCATTTGTAATGCAACATGTTTAGTATTAACGTGACTTAGATGTATTGATATAACAAATAACAATTGTTTTTTCTAAAATATTATTTAATACTTAAATAAAAGTAATTTTAATTTATAATGGCAACATCTTAAACTTTACTAAAAATCTTTTGTGAATGTTATGTTCAGTGTATTGTGGTGGTGTCCCTGAGTGATGTGGTGGTGTCCCTGAGTGATGTGGTAGTGTCCCTGAGTGGTGTGGTGTTGTCCCTGAGTGGTGTGGTGGTGTCCCTGAGTGGTGTGGTGGTGTCCCTGAGTGGTGTGGTGGTGTCACTGAGTGATGCGGTGGTGTCCCTGAGTGATGTGGTGGTGTCCCTGAGTGATGTGGTGGTGTCCCTGAGTGATGTGGTGGTGTCCCTGAGAGGCGTGGTGGTGTCCCTGAGTGGTGTGGTGGTGTCCCTGAGTGATGCGGTGGTGTCCCTGAGTGATGCGGTGGTGTCCGTGAGTGATGTGGTGGTGTCCATGAGTGATGTGGTGGTGTCCCTGAGTGATGCGGTGGTGTCCCTGAGTGATGCGGTGGTGTCCCTGAGTGATGCGGTGGTGTCCCTGAGTGATGAGTGGTGGTGTCCCCGAGTGATGAGTGGTGGTGTCCCCGAGTGATGAGTGGTGGTGTCCCCGAGTGATGTGGTGGTGTCCCTGAGTGGTGTGGTGGTGTCCCTGAGTGATGTGGTGGTGTCCCTGAGTGATGTGGTGGTGTCCCTGAGTGATGCGGTGATGTCCCTTATTGATGCATGGGGGTGTCCGTAAGTAGTGTGCCGGTGTCCATGAGTGAGGTTAGGGTGTCCCTAAGTAATGCGGTGTTGGCCATGAGTGTTGCCCCAGAGTGATGTTTGTCTATAAAGTGATTTGTAAAATGTGAATGAGAATGTGAGCATGTTTACATAAAAAAGTAGAAACGAGTTTGGGCGCATAAATTTCAAATTTTTAAAAAAAGTATTGTAAGTAAATAAATGTAAAGCCATGCTAAAAGCTTAAATATCAACTTTTTCATAAATACCCAGTGGCTAATGCAGGTGCAGAGATGGTATTATTTACCTTTCACAGATTTCAAATGTGACATTTTGCCTTTTTTCTAAGGATGGGCTCGGTATTATTTCCCACAAAATAATAGTGTATATTTTTAGAATGAGCATGTAGTGTGCTGAAATGCTCTTATTCCGTCTCAGAGTCGAAGCCCCCTTTCCCTGTGGCTGCAAACCTGAGCACTTTTCAGAAGGTACCCCATTCTCCGTGGCGCCCGTCCCCCCTCCCGCAGATATGCAAGGCAGGGCTTCTTTTGTCTTGCAGGCGTACGAGGAACAGGTGTGAATTGGCAATTGCCCAGGCAATTCTGCATGAAAACGGGCCTAGACCTTGACACTCCCAGCTCCAGCCGAGTCACTTCCAGCCCCTCGCCTAGGTGTCTCCAAGTGAACTGCAGTCTGCAGTTTCAATAAACACACTCACCCCGACAAAAGTATAGCATACAGGGAATGCTGTGCATTGAACGATAAAGGTTATAAGAGCTGTATCCCTTCACCATCCTTTCACTCATGTAAAAAGGCGCAACTTGCGTTGGAAGGACTGTTAAGGAGATGTCCTACGAAAGTAATTATATTGCAATTCAAAGACAAAACTTATTTCCTGAAAACTGTGACAGTGTAACATTATCTTAAATGCGTGTACATACACAAATGCTGACTGTCACCATGCCAAAGTTTGTGTGATTTTGGAGCTTGACCTTTCCAAATGTTGCCAACTTTCGTAAAAAAACTCTTTTAAAAGAGCACTCCGCAAGCAGCATTTCTTTTAGTAAAGACTTTCAGTGAGCTGGTCTTCGCATGGGAGCCAAAAGGAGCAGGGGAGTGAGCGAGTGGGAGGGAAGCCTGGCGACAGGGGGCTGGGGAGGTGATCCCTTTGAAGGCATTGCGCAGAGGGGGGCGGGGGAGATGAGGCGGGGGAGAGCTCCTTTGAAATGCAGCTGGGGAGCAAATGGCAAGCTCGTGCACGAGCACGTGCACTTGCCGAAATCCGCCCGCCTGGTTCAGCTCCTGTTTTGGCCACTATAGATCGACCATCTGCAATGCGCAAGCACATTGGCAGAGGTCGACCTAAAAATGTTAAGGATGAACTGTCTATAACTCAGGAAGTAGTTATCCTATGAGGGTCAAGAATTCTGGTTCCAGATAGCCTGAGACAGAAAATAACTGAAGTGGCCCATGAGGGACATCGTGGAAACGAGCTCTCCGAGATTGAATCCGGTTTCCTTATCTTGATGACAGGGTTGAAAAGGAATTAAAGGCCTTTCACAATTCAATTCAATTCTTTCATTATAAGTCCTTCCGAAGACAGGTCATAAAAGAAAAACCATATTAAAAACATCATATAAAATCATACATGTCTCAACAATACAGAACTAATTTTCCATTTAAAAAGAGTACAACAGCAGGCAAATACTGTAATTTTTCTCGGAACTAAAGTGACAATGCAAAGCAATTGGATTCAGTAGCAGCAAATATTATCTAATAGTGCAAAAAACAACAGCAGCCATCAATAGCAGCAAATAAATAACCAATAATGCATGAATAATAAAACAAGGCCCGTCACATATGCAACTGCCGTTGTACATAAACTACTCACCACACCTTGAGCATGTCAGAGCTCTCAAAGCATGGGTGGAAGAGAATATCCATTGACTTTCTCAATCTATCCGACAATGGACATCACCTGCTGGTGATTATGGGCAAGTATTCACGATTTCTTGTAATTGAAGAACTTTCATCTACTACTCAAGAAAGAGTCACTGAAAGACTAGATGGCATCTTTGCAACATGGGGTGTTCCAGCCATAGTGAAGTTCGACAAAGGCCCTCCTTTCAATAGTCGAGAGTTTAAAGATTTCTTGGAGCATTTGAATTTAAAGCATCAAAAGAGCACACCTTTGTGGCCACACGCCAACGACTTGTTGAGCAGTTTATGAGCATCCTAAAGAAAAGTAGTGCAGTGTGCTAATCTTTCAATGTAGAACCTTTTTAAGTGCTGTCTACCAAGCAACACATGGTGACTGCCCAGCGCCCTGGGAAGTCTATTAGCAGAGACTCTTCTCATTTTAGACCTTTAACTAATTGTTCATCAGATCAAACTATTGAAGGAGAGACTGGGTCTGAACCATCAGGGACTGCTGATGCAGATCTTGGACATTGGTGATGGTAGTTCCCATTTTCTGAGAACAAGTTCAAGTCGAAAAATTAATGAGCCAAAAAGATTGATTGAAGAGATTTGATTGTATAAGTTTATCTATCTATATATTTTATAAAAAAATTATATTTTATATAACAGAGGGGGGAGATGTAGTGTCTTGCAAGTTAGAAATGATGGAAACCTTTTGGCTCCTGAGGGACTTTGTAGAACTGTGAGGTAAGTGTTAGTGCGGAATGCATTGAAGGCTGGTTTAGAATGTTGAGTTTGAAGTTACATGCAAAAAAATAAAGACATGTCAAACTAAGTTCTGTCTGTGGTGTACTTATTGGTGGGTATCCAAGCTGGGGAGGAAGCTGCAATACCCACATACACTTACTCACACACACACAGACATGCACAAAGACACTGTAAGAAATTGGGTTATTGGTTGGGGGAAGCCTCACTCATGGCAAAAACCACAATCCTTGACATGATGAACCACAAACGTCTGTGCTTAACTCTCTGGTATCTTGGCACAAAGCATTCAGGCTTGACTTAGAGGCAATATGTAAAGTATTTATGCAGTACACAAACAGTAATAAAGTAAAAACAAAACACAAGAAAATCCCACACCAATGTAGAAATACAAATGAAATGTAGTAGATAAAATGATACCAAAACTAATTAAATCCACTCACTAGAACCAGAGTTATGAATTTTAAAAAATATAACTGAAATTTTGCACCTAAAAGAACACAACAGCAATCGCGGATATCTGTGCGAGACGGGTGCCATGTCAAGACCTACAGGGATGGAGCTTGGGTAGCATAGATGGGGTGGATTGGGCCCAGTCTCTGCTTAACTTCAGACTTAGAAAAAAAATTGAGAGAAAAAAGTTCCTGAAAAGATACAATTCAGCGGGCAAGGCAGACGGTGATTTCCGATAAGGAGGTGTTGTCAGGGAGTTGCTGATCAGATTAGTGGTAACAATTTCTACCTTCAGACTTTGTCACTTTTTTGGAAGTTGGAAATCTCCAGTGTGGCAAAACTTCAGGCTGTAGCCTAAGAGGGCTCCACAGAAAAGTTCACCGAGAGGTCCTGCTGAACATGATTTGGTGTGGCAGTGAAAAATGTAGCACAAGCTACCAGTGAGTCAGTCTGCCTCGCGATGCACCTTTGATGGATAAGCAAGGAGGTAGGGCCTACTCTTTTAGCAGTCCTCAGGCCACGTTTTGGTGAAAATCTTTTTAAGTCCCAACTTTTAGGGTTAGGCATGAGCAGAAACTTTAACACCACAACCCAAGGTCCAGAACTAGGGAGCACCACCTGTGGGGTTAGGACTCACTCCAGCAGAGGCCAAGTGTAGGGGTTCAAGGTCCCTGGAGCTTGTTATGTCCCTGGAGGATAGCCAACTAGCCTTTAGAGTCATTGTGGCATTCCTGGGTTCAAGGATATTGTCTTCTATCCTTTAAGCAGCAAGGCAGGCCCCAAGAAACAGGGCAGTCCCATGGTACAAGCAGGACAGGCCTCTGGAGAAAAAGGCAGGCCTCAAGCAGCAGTGCAGTCCTCTGGAGTACAAGGTGGTCCTTCTGAATTCTTTCACAGGTCCAGGAGTGTACTGAAAATGTGTTCTGAGGCTTCAATATTTATACCTGATGCCAGCCTTTGAAGTGGGGTAATCTTCTAAGCTACGCCCACCCCGATCATCTGGTTCTGGAATATTCTTCCCTACCCCTACCAATGCTCCAAGAAGTCTGGATTGACAAGAGACTAGTGTCAGGTTCCTTTGTGTTTGATGGAGGCACGCCCTTTGAAATGTATGTGGGGCAGGGAATAGCCCATCCTAAACCATCCTGGCAGGATGGCCAATCCTGCCAAAATCTAGTCCTCATTTGTCTCACTATCTGGGAGGAATACACCAAGCCCAACAGCTAAACTATCCGCAGTCATGTGACCAAAGACATAGGCAACAGGCACCAAATGGTTATGACAAGGAAATGGCAACTTTCTAAAAGTGGCATTTCCAGAATTGTGAATTCAAATCTGACTTTACCATTTATGGGGATTTCAAATTACATTTCATTTGAGTCCAAACTTGACATCTCTATCTGTTCCCAATCAAAAGTTAGCACATATTAAACATAATAGGGTAACCCAATGTTATCCAATGGGAGACATAGGCCTTACAGTAGTAAGAAAAAGAATGTAAGAGTTTTTCACTACCAGGACATGTAAAACTTAAAAAACACCTGTCCTACTTTTGAAATACAATGCACCCTGTCCTGTGGGTGGTTTAGAGCCTACCTTAGGTGCGCCTTTTATGTTTTTAAAATTAAGGTTTAGGCCAAAAAAAAGTTTTGTTTTGCCAGGTTGAATTTGCAGTTTTAAAACGTCACTGCAGGATGCAGTGGCAGACCTGAGACATGTTGTAAAGTGCTACTTAAGGGGGTGACATAATGAATGCTGCAGGCCCACTAGAAGTATACAAAATAGCGATAGATAGAATGTTTGAATTAGTCTCAGCCACTGGTAATCACTTGGCCCACATACCAAACCATCATTATTATGCACACCATGCCACCTCAGTTTGGGCCCAGCTATATGCAAATCAGTTTTTTTTATTTGTAGAGCGCACTACTACCTGTAGGTGTCAAGACACTAAGATTCGGAGAGGAGAAGGGTAGCAAAAAATAAATAAAAGAGAGGACAAGGATGAACCTGAACATGGGAGCGACAGAAATGCCTGAGAAAGGGTGCCTACTTGTTAAACAGCAAGGTTTTTAGGGCTTTACGAAAAGCTATCAGGTTGGATTCCTTCTTTAAGGCTAGTGGCAGAGAGTTCCAGAGCCTAACTGTACCAGCAATGAAGCTTCTGACGCCCCATGTGGCTCTTCTGGCCTTCGGCACTAGAAGATTAGCTGAGGAGGCAGATCATAGAGATCTTTTAGGAACATAAGATTGAAAGTACTGCCTCAGAGAATCTGGACCGTCACTGTGCAGTGCCTTAACCCGTTTACCGTGGCGGTCCGGACGTTCGACGCAGTGGGCGTGGCTGCATCGGCTATTGGTCATGCACAGCACCCGGAAGGTAGTGCTCACGTCGGCCAGCATGGAACGGGTTAAATGCAATACATAGGATGTGATTTTGACCCTTTTTTTATCAGTAGCCATTGAAGTGCTGGCAGGACATGGGAAACCAATTGGTACTTGGGAATCACCAAGGGAAGCTGAGCAGCCGTATTTTGAATAATCTGCAACTTGTGTAGATATTTTTTCTGAAGGCTAACAAATAGCACACTGCAGTAATCAGTCTTGACACTGCCACAGTAGGAACAGGTCAGCCCGAACTGCCAAGCCAAGTCCACATCGAACTGGAATACAAGCAACCCAAGACCGGTTTGGCCCTAATTATAAGGTCATCAGCCAGCTAGAGCTTGGTTCCAGTGAAACAGTGTGCAGAGGGAACCACGTCTGCACATACCCGTCCCACTTATGGTGACACAATAAGTATACAAAGCAGTGATGGATAGATAAACACACACACACACAACTACAGTCACACATACCCACACATACTCAGTTACAGGCTGAGCTGTGATTAAGGGTCCCCCCGCCCTAGGCAGCGCACCCAAACCAACAGACCACGCACGCAACGTGGGCTTCATCCTGGACTCCTCCCTCTCCATGACCAGACAAGTCAATGCCGTCTCCTCGTCGTGCTTCAACATCCTGTGCATGCTACGTAAGATCTTCCGGTGGATCCCCACCGAGACCAGGAAGACGGTCACCCAGGCCCTCGTCACCAGCCGTCTGGACTACGGCAACTCCCTCTACGCCGGAACCACCGCCAAACTCCAGAAGAGACTCCAGCGGATCCAGAACGCCTCAGCACAACTCATCCTGGACATCCCCCGTCGCAGCCACATCTCCGGACACCTGAGAGACCTGCACTGGCTCCCGGTCAACAAGAGAATCACCTTCCGTCTCCTCACCCACGCACACAAAGCCCTACACAACCAAGGCCCAGGATACCTCAACAGCCGCCTCAACTTCTACGCTCCCAAACGCCAGCTTCGATCGACCGGCCACGCCCTCGCCGCCGTCCCCCGCATCCGAAGAGCTACCACAGGGGGACGGTCCTTCTCCTACCTCGCCGCCAAGACATGGAACTCCCTCCCGACCCACCTCCGCCTGACCCAGGACCACCTCGCCTTCAGGAAGCAACTCAAGACCTGGCTGTTCGAGCAAAGCGGACCCCCCTCCCCGAGCACCTTGAGACCCTCTGGGTGAGTAGTGCGCTATATAAATGCTTTGATTGATTGATTGATTGAGTGTCAAATCTGTATATACAAGAAGCTTGGTGTGGGTACGTGAGTTTTTGTGGGTATGTGTGTGACTTTCATTGTCTGTGTGTGTGTGCATGCACGTGTGTGTGTCTGTATGTGTGCATCCAAGACAATGTATGTTGAGGTCTCTGTAAGTGTGTGTCAATGTGTGTGAGTAAATGTGTGGGAATATTTGTGTAGCTTGGCCAACTAATATGAGGGTGTCTGTGGTAAGGGACTGGCCTATATGTGACTAACTCAATTCAGGCAGAAATATGTATGTAGAAGAAGCCCAGAAATGTTAATAGACCAAGCTTACTCTGCAAAGTGGTCTGGCCTTGTACAAAACTCAGCTTGAAGAGTTCAGTACCCCAGGACACAAATCACCTATTAGTTGGGCACATCTATTCCACATAGAGCTCACCCTTCGAACAAATCTCAGCATGAAGAGGCCAGTCCCCTACCGCATACCCATCACCTATTAGAAGGCTGAGCATCTTTTATGTACAACTGTTCCCCTGATCAAAGCTCAACACAAAGAGGCCAGTTCCCCACCACACACCTCACCTGTTAATAGGATGAGCCTCTCCAAAATACAGTCTACTAGTAGGATGAGACTCTTCAACATTCGGCTTTCACCCTGAGCACATCTCATCGTGAAAAGGTCAGCCCAGTACCATGCACACAGCTTATCTATCAGTAGGCTGAGTCTCTTCAACATACAGCTATCACCATGAACAAAGCTCAGTATGAAGAGGCCAGCCCCCCAGCACACAAATCTCAAATCACCTATTACAAATCACCTATTAGGAGGGCGGGCCTCTTATACATATAGGTAGTGCCCTGATCAAATCTCAACATGACGATGCCAGGCTTCCACTGTAGTGTAGTTCCTAGTTTCCCACTAGGCCCTGCGCATTGGAATAACATAAACAGTAGTATCGACGTGGAACTGCGGATATTCCAGGCCTCCACTGACTATGCTAAACTTAATTGGGTTGTGTTACCAACTAGCTCAGAGGTCACTGGAAACTTTCTTCTCTGCATAGGAAGTGATCAGCTTCCTTGGCACAGACAAGAAGGGATTCAGTTTTCCAACAACCGTGCAACATGACAACTTTGCTCCTCAGATCAAGAGTCAATCTCTAGGGTCGTGTGAAACAATAGACATGTATTTCACTCAGTCAGTCTAGTGCAGTTTACTTTCACGAGATGTAGAGAATAGAGAGACGGGCGTTAGTCAATAAAGGGTTAACATTTATTGAACAGTCTTTCTTCTCGTACAAGAGAAATGTATTGCCACAATTGCAATAATTGTTATTATAAAAAGTACGTACAGTAAGATAAGTATTGCGAAATAGAACTGTAAAAGCATTGATATGGTTTCTTAGCCATACAATGGTTTAAAAGTAATAAAACATATATACAGTCATATATACATTAGGCTAACATACTCAACTGGTGCTTCTAACTAAGCCTACCCCAGTGTGCCTGACCTAAGCCTAACACGTGAAAGGGGAGTAAGTAAGTAGCTTTAAGTTAAGTTGGTTTTGCCAAGGTTTGTTTCAAGAATTCTCGTCTAAGGGTTTAGTCAACACCATACCTCTGAATAGAATGATGGAGGATTGGTATCTCCTTCAGGGGTCTCTCTCGATATCCCAGTCACCTGCGAGGGTAAACCGGAAACGCTGTAGCTGGATTTCTCTGCACGAGAAAGGCAGCGGCTGCTCTTCAGCGCGTCGAGGAAGGAGGGGGGACAGCGTCCGCGGGCAGCTGGAATCTGCTGGATGTCTTCGCAGAGGACGGCTGTTCGGCTCCTTAAGCGTACTGCACCATAGTTCGCGCTTTGGCGGCGATAATGGTATCAGCAGCTTCACCACCACAGGGACAGCAGGCTGCAGCGACAGAGTGCTAGATTTACCAACACAGGGTCATGCAGGCAGCTGGCATCAGCAACAGGCAACGAACATTGCTTAAGGCAACGTTGGTAATATTTATACCTGACAGGTGCCGGGTTTGACGCAAGTTTGCTGGACATAAGACGTCAATTAAAGATGTCACTAGGAAGTGATAGTTATCAGTTGCTCATTAGAGTTCCATTACTAATCAAAACATAGCAAGCGGGGATTTCCAGGTTTGCTAAGTTTTTATCTTGTTGAAGAACTCGGAGTGTTATCTAGGAATATCAGATAGGGACTGCTGCACTGTCATTGCACTAATTGGTCGCAAAGGAAGTAGCAGAGAGTCATGCTGGAATGTGGCTCTGTTCGTGTGAGGCCAGAGATGACTTTTCAGAAAATCGCACTTGAACGGTTATGCCAATATAGGGAATAAATGGATTTATAGCCGAATAGGGGCATAAGGTCACAGTATCGATCAGGAACCTAGATAAACACGCAACACCCACTCCACGGGTTAATGTCCATCAAAATTACTAAAACTAAAGCAATTAGATGCATGTGTAACATTGCCCACCCCAAAAGACATAAATGCATTCGAAATAGGCGTACTTGTAATACATGGAATTTAGGTACTGTACGTTTTTTTAAAGCATAGTAATCATTCAAAAAATTATTGCATACGAAATCAATGAACGATTATGCAAAAGGAATTACACATGAAGTATCTCTGACAGAAGAAAGGCAAGATAAATCATCACATAAAAATGCATTGTAATAACATGTGGGCTAGAGGCTGGTGTAATGTTGTTATGTCTCTAGATGTGTTTAGAAATAGAAGTGTGAAGCTTCTGTTCTCTAAGAATAGTTTTTACGTTAAGCAAAGAATTTGTTCGTGCCAAAAAAAAATCAATATTAGAAAAATTGTCCAATTCAAAGAAAATAGATTTCCAAAGCTCTTTGCAGCTTTTGTTGATCAAAACTGAAGGCCGAATTCAGAGTTCATGGGAACGCTGTGTGTCGGAAAGCTTCTCAAAAGTTATTGTTTCTCTATGGGTGAGAACATCGTATCAGACAGGCTCTCAAAGAATTGGTCTACAAATTCAGGTGATAGTTCAACCAAATTAGATAGCGCTGTAACTTGGCAGGTGTGAGAATGATTGCTGTCATCATAGTCGGGACCAGCAATGCTCACAGAACGTTGTACCTGGATGATGTTGCTTTTGTCACTCGCTCCACTGTTACCACTTGGCTGTAGTACAGGAGTCTCCACGAATGCCGTCATCAGGATTGGTAGCCGCTGGGGACAACACAATGCGTGAGCCGTTATTGGACTGAGCAAAGTATCGACGTCCATTGGTACTGCTGATGGAAGTGAAAGACAGATGTCCAACACGCATTCATCGCCGCAAAGCATACACCGTAGCACAGGTAAAATGCAATTTTGCCATATCGGTCTGAACGAAAGGAACCAGGTCATGTTTAGATCTCTCAGCCTGGCCAATCCAAGGACGTTAGTTATCCCGTCCCGGTAGCGCATTGCTAGGATTGTCTCTTCCATTCCCATGGGAGCTATGTCTGAGCCGAGGCTTGCCATAACGTAGCAGGAGGGTCAAAAATAGAATCCCTGCGACGAGTCCCAAAAATAATGGTATGCCGCCAAAAATGGAGTGCGCAAAATTAGGAAAGATTCCCAAAATTGCCTGGAAGGGTGTTAGCAGTCCCGTAAAGACTGTCTTAAATATGCCTGGGATGCTTGTTGCACTAGACATGTTAAGGAGTTGGCTGAACATTTCTACGAAATGCACGGGGCAATTTGTTGATAAAAGGTCATGAACTTCAGTAGCCGTCCTTGCCACTAGAAGATCATACGTCTCTTTAGATGACGTTATAGGCACAGTTGTCTGTAAAAGTACAGATTTCATTTTGCTTAATGTATCAATTCGTATAGAATAGAGATTCAGACGAGGCCAGATGGGAGTCACTATGTCTGGAGGCCCACTCGGAAACAATGCTTGCATACAACATTTGACCATGGACGTTACTTGTACTAGATAACTTTTCCCTGGCGTCAGGCCACAACATCTGTGATCCGTTCTAAGAATGTAACTCCCGTTCGAAAGTTGCATAAAGAAGGGCTCTATCTGAGTTGCAGGTGTGACTAGCTGGTGGCATGAAAGGTTGTTAGAATTTCCATCACATGCTCCGTGTAAATTAATACCCTGACACAAAAGTATACCGCTTAGTGAGTGTTTACAGTTGTTACCACTAAGAAATACATTTTTGTCGCCGTCACTATAGCAAGAATGAGTGTATGGTAATTTCCATTCGGATTTTACATATCCTTTACCCAATTGTTCATATTGGCCAGCAGGTATGTACTCAAGGCACTTTTTAAATCGGAAAGTTGTTATCGGAATTGTGATAATTCCGTGTATTATCCATTCAATGACAGGACTCTCTGACATTGTCAATGGTAATCTCTCAAGTTTTTCGATGCTCAGGATTGTATAGTCTGCTCCTTTCTGTGCCAAACTGATCTGTTTATCAGTAAGGTTAAAACTGGAAAATAATGACGTTGTGTTGATTAAACGCCAAGGCACATAGCCTGAACGAAGATTTTGCAGCGTCCATCCTAATTCTATAATAGAGCGTAATTGAGACTGGCCATGTTGTAACATTAGCAAATCTCTGTCTATCACATCAAAGGCAGAGGATACAATATTGTCCAAAGAATATATTCTGGAAGACAGAGTCGTTAACCCATTGTCTACTACAGAAAGTGATTTCTCCAAATTAATACGATCAATTTCTCGTATTTTTTCAGCAGTTTCAATTTGCTTTACTTTCCATGCCTCGTTGTAAGCAGCATAGATACTGGTCGCTATGAAACGCTTTTGACGCTGTTTGCGTGGTCCAAGAATGAAATCGCGCAAATCAGCACCATCTTTTAGCAAAGACAAGTGTTGCTTAATTTCAGCCAGTGTGGACGAAGTTAGCCATTCAAGGCAGAGTTTCCCTACACTGTATGTTGGTATAATCCCTGGATGTTGTCTCTGGGAGTATCTAGGGTCTAATCTGGTCATTTGTAACCCCTGTGTTTTATTCAGGAATCTATCTTGACAGCTAGTTGTGTCTGTAGGCCAGATTAACCATTTTTTCCAATCAGGATGTGTTCTGTTGAAATGTAAAATTTGTGACACGTCTAACTCAATATCTGTGGTTGTATTCTCAGGTATTGGCTTCGGTATAGAAGGTGTTTTAAGGTCTTTGATCTTAGCTAGGCCAAGACAAGATGTTTGGTGTATTGTGTCATTTAAAAATAACATTTGTTCAGGTATCATGCAGGTTCTAAATAGTGCTTCAATGCCTTGCACCTGCCAATCTTTTGTACCCCAAATTGTTTTCGTTTCAATATTATTTTTCCAATAATCAAAACCAAATGTCATCATTTTGTCATAAAATGCTTCTGAATATATCAATTTAGAATTTGTCAGCATTGTTTTCATTCCTGTTTTATCTAACAGTTTGTAATAAAACGTTTCTGCATCACTGGTGTTTAACCCTGAGAAGTATTTGAATTTCTCAAAAAATGCTTTAGAACTGCTTTTAGGTGGTGTAGCACAATGTTCCCATTGATTATACATAAAAACATTTCTAGGCTGTGCAGATTTATGCAAGTAATGATCCCCATAATGGGTGTAACAGAATAACTGCTCATAACTAGATGAACCTTGTAAATAATCATGATCTGTGAATCTAGCTGACATTACTAAATCTGACATCATGTCATTAATACTGTTAAAGTCCCAATCATCAGAGAATGTACTAGGTGTCACAAAGTCACTTAAGGAAACCTTTAGTTGATGAGGATACTTCAGGATTTCGACCGGACCATATATCTCATAGTCTGTTTTCTCCCATACTACCCCACCAGGTATTGGAATTGCTGTGACATTTACTGTTGACAGTGTGGAATTTTAGTTTGCGATCTGAACATCATCTGCGCCAGCTTGTCACCTATGCACTACGCGCACGGCAGCCATTCTAGGTCACCTATGTATTACGTGCACGGCAGCCATTTTAGATATCATGGTCTCCCTGTCCACGACCGATCGCCAGCGCGCCCCTCTGACCCAGCAAGCATCCTCCGCGCACCCTGGCTCCCCCCTCCCTCCTCCTTATCTGCATTACCCTGTCCTTGGGAGTCACGCCAGCGCCTGACCAACACCTCCTCTCCTCCCATGAATGCCCCTCTGTTGAACAACCTCCCCTCTGCGCTGGATTGTCCACGCAGCATGAATACCACTCCATTGATGGCCCCTCACCCCGTGTCCGACTGTCCACACAGGTCCGAGGCCATTGCCTAAGCCGAGAGATATCATTTACGGCCCTTATTGTATGAGGTCGCTCTCCTTCAAAGGACCCTCTATTGATCCAGGCCTCCCCACCCCCTGTGACATGATCAGGCGCACACATCCTAAGACTCGACGAAACACTCAGCTGCGTGATGACTCTCTCTCTTATCAGCAGGTTGAGGACCTCCATTGTGAAGGTATATGGGGGTGGGATTAACACGAGGATTGCGGGGATGACTTTTTTCCTTGCCTTACACAGTTGTGATTGTAATAAAGGAAGGTCACATGCCATAAACCAGTGTATAAGAGGCCAGGCCTCCGAGAGGCTATTAGAGCACCTCGAGACGATACCTTGTTGTCTGATCTGATGTGTTCTGCTCCGACGGAATAAACTTCTGTTTCCTGCCTTCTGGTCTCCGGCGCCTGCCTCATTGCTTGGTAAACTTGAATGGTACAAGGGCGGTTAGCGCCGGGCAAATCTTGAGAAAGGTCCTAGCCCTACCTTTTTCTACAATTGGCGTCCCAAAGCGTGGGGCCCATCAGCGACACGTGGATCCAGTGGGAGAGGTCCCGATGACAGAGTGAACGACTGCAACGATCGGGAAGAGCTCATGTCCGATAGACCCTCGTCTGACAGCCGATCATCCGACCTTCACTAGTTCTGAACAGACCTCTCTCGAGTGATCTACGGTCCTGACTGGGAACCATCAGGAGTGCCGCGAACATCACAAAGGAGAGAGGACAATCGGGCGCTGGATCCAGAGGACAGGAAACCGTCCATGCGGTCCGGGTAAGGTCGTGTAAACACGACGAATTGAGGAAAATTGTTTTGTTTGGATAATACTAGTATTACGCTTTGTTGAAACCTCTGGAGATTCGCTGTCTGCAAACGGGGAAAAACAAACAGGCTCTCTCTTTGCAAACAGTGAAGGATAGGTAACGCGGACTTTTGTCCCTATTGTAATCCGTCGTGCCTATCTTCCTCCCCCACTGTTTCCCGAACTATCGTTCGTGGATTATTGTCTGGAGATTCTTTTTCTGCAAACGGGGAAGAACAAGGTCTCTCTTTGCAGGTAGAGAAAGAGTAGGTAACGATAACTTTTCGTGCCCACTTATTCTCCCCACTGAATTGTTTTGATTGACCGATTATTCGGTATTGGCTCGTTTGAGGTATTCACCGCCGGCAAACAACGGAGAATAGAAATATTCTGTCTAGTCTTTGCCCGCCGTGATAAGATAGGTAGTGCAGACTTTTGTCCCCGGTGTAAACCGTCATGCCTATCTTCTCCCCACTGGTTGGTAGCCTGTTTAGCCCGGACCGCTTATTAGAGATGAACCATCCAGCTCCACTGGAGGGCACCCCTAATAAGGACATGTTCACTAAGTATGGACTAGTCGCTATAGCCTACACTAGACTATGGCATAAATATACGAAAAAGAACCCTGAAAGTCAGTGGCCACTGATAGGTTCCTTTAGTGAAAATAAAATAAAAACATTAGAAATAGCGCTCCAGAAGAATAAGACCACGCCCACTATGCTCGACAGTATCGGCATGTGGCGCAAAGAAACGGAACAACGAAAGAAAAGAGAAGAAGCAAAAATAGGGAAGAATTACGAAAGGCAGCCCATCTGGCCGCAAAGCAACTAGAAGAAGAAATAAAAGAAAGAAAAGAAGCTACACAAAACCAAGAATCAGGGTCAACAGGCCAATGTCCTGTTAGGACCCCCTCTGCGCTCTACCCTGAACTACCCTCCAAACAACGGGCAAACGATGAGCTATTGCTAGGTCCACCGATCATCTACATGCCCCCTCCATATGCTCCCAGCCAACAAAACTTGCAAGCCCCGAGTGTGAGTGAAAGTGGCCCTAGTGCTAGTGCACCGGCCCTCACGGCCTCCGCACCAGCCACATTAACAACTTCGTTAGACGACCCCGAGGCTAGCAAACAATCATCCGCCAGGTTAAGTAGGTTAAGCAAAGATGAGCGGGATGGGATCAACGAAATAGCAAAGACATTGGTAGAACGAAGGGAGAGCGAAGAATACACAATGAGCGTATATAATTCACATGCCGACAGCCATAGACGGCATTTCATTTTGCGGTTCAGCTACCACACCCTGAACGCGTATGAAGATAGGTATCAGAGTAAGGGTCCCGCTAAACTCACAACACTGTATAGGAAGATTGATGTTGGAGATGGGACTGAACGTGAGGCGACGGAGCTCTTCATGCAAATGCTTGAGGTCTTCCGCCACCTCGCGGAACAGAAACCAGAAGCCAAGGTTACAGTCCCTGAAACGACCTCGGTAGAAGTAGCCAATACTATGATGCCTATCAGAGAAGCGGCTCCTTACTGGATCCCGCCACGGGGCCAGGGAACGAGCGATGATATTAATAATGAAAATGCAAAGGGGAGGGTTGTGTACAATTGGGTTTACCAGCCATGGGACCGACAAGACATCCTAACCTTTAAGCAAACCTTGCCCGACTTAAGGAAGAACCCGACGGCATTTTATACCGAATTAGGCACAGCCTTGGGTTCGACAATAATGACTTTAGCAGATATTGACTTGTTCTTTGGGTTATGCCTGCCAGCTGATGTGTGGAAGCAAATCCGGAAGGTCGACCACACGGATCTGTTTGGACATACCTGGGACCAACTCGGTAAACTAGATAGACAGCGAGAGCCGGGGAGTAAACCAGTGAAGGACATACTGGAACTCCCAGACAAGCTAGTCCAGAAGTTAAAAACCCTGGTCCCGGAAAGAAAAGTAGACTGGTCGATAGTCACGGCCTGTCGACAGAAACCCCAGGAGGTTGTGTCAGAATACTTCTCCCGATTCGAGACCGTGTTCTCCGACTACAGTGGCCAAGATATGACCACCGCAACCGGACAGCACCTGTTTGTGCAAAATTACGTAAAGGGACTAACACAGGAGGTCTCCCAAAAACTACAGACGAGTGAGAGTAGTTGGGGGGCCTCCAAACCCGCAGCTATCCTTCAGATGGCTCAGTATTACGAGCACCAAAAGAATGAGAATGATAGGGCGTCCGAGAAAAAGAAGAAAGATTTGAAGGAAAGGGTAATGATAGCCCAGATACAGGGTATAGCGCTAGGACGGGAACACCAAAGGGGGAACTACCAATCAACCACCCCCAGAGATCTACCTCCTAAAGATCACACCCCAGCACCCCACACTGGACGTAGAGACGTTAGCAATGACCAATGCGCCTTCTGCAAAGGGCTCGGTCATTGGAAATTTCAGTGTCCAGTTCTGATAGAAATGAACAGAAATAGGGAGTCCAGGGATGTGGCGGGTGGTCCGAGGAATAGAATACAGGGACGAGGGAGCCCCAACGACACCAATAATGACAGATCAGGAAGACTGAACACATTTGACCGTCCCCGACAGAACCAATATCAGCTATCCGAAGGTGAACATGCCCCCGACTTTGCATAGGACTGCCAGGGGCAAGGGAGGGATCCAGTCGAGCTCTGTGTTGACCAGCAAGGTCCTTATGTCACCGCTAAGGTCTTGGGTACAGAGTCTCCATTCTTGGTAGACACTGGGGCGACACGTAGTGTGTTATCGAAACGACTGATTCCAAGGGCACCCTTGTCTGGCTCACACATAACGTCGATAGGTTTCGACGGGACGCCCTCCACTAACCCCCTGTCCGTACCTATTACCTTTGACCTAGAAAACAACACTACTGACGCGACATTTCTCCTCTCCTCCAACTCCCCTGACGCCATTATGGGCATTGACTTACTGAAGCATTTTCGAGCTACCATTAGGTGTTCCCCAGATGGAATACGAGTCATCCTGTACGACAACCCAGACATGCCCAGATCCCGTCCCCCACGACACATGTGCTCTATAACTGACACTGACCTATCCCTGCTTGACACCCTACCGTCGTACCTGTGGGCCAAAAATGACTCTGATGTGGGGCGAATGATGATTGATCCTATTCACATAACTGTACGACAGGACGCTATGCTCCCGAAACTCCCGCAGTATCGGATATCGCCAGAGGGTGAGAAGGCACTGGTAGCGATCATTCAGTCTCTGGTAGACGCAGGAGTGGTTGAAGAGGTGGTTAGCAACGTCTGCAACAGCCCAATCCTACCTATTGTTAAGAAGCAAGGTGAAGGAGATGAGAAAGCGTACCGCTTCATCATCGACTTGCGAGAGATTAACAAAGTGGTTGTACCCCAATATCCTGTGGTATCTGATATCACCACCATTCTGACCCTCATCCCGTCCACTGCCACCACCTTTACTGTTATCGACCTTAAGAACGCGTTTTTCTCTATCCCCATCCATCCAGACAGCCGTTACCTCTTCGGCTTCACTCTAAAATCCCGCTCGTACCGATTCTGTAGAGCTCCCCAAGGGTACACTGAAAGTCCCAGCATTTACAGCCAGGCCCTCAAAAGACAGCTGGATGCCTTCCAGCTTCCAGAGGGAGTGGTGTTGATCCAATATGTCGATGATATCCTTTTGGCGGCCGACACCACCCCCCTTGCAACGACAGCCACCGTTCAACTCCTACACTTTCTTGCAGAAAATGGCCATAAAGTCTCCAAAAAGAAGTTACAGTTCTGTCAGCCACAGGTGACTTACCTAGGCCATCTTCTGTCCAAAGAAGGGAGGAAACTTACACCCGACCGAATCCAAACCATCCTAGATACCCCCATCCCGAAAACACAAAAGCAGGTCCGCTCTTTGGTTGGCCTAACATCTTTTTGCAGACAGTGGTTGCCTAATTACAGCCTCATTGTGAAACCATTACTTGCCCTACTGACCAAAAATGCCCCCTCCCCGCTTCCTTGGACCGCTGAGTGTCAAGCCTCCTTTAAGGAATTACGGGATGCACTCTGTTCAGCGCCTGTCCTAGGAACTCCGGATTACTCCAAACCCTTCTCCCTCTTCACCCATGAAAGGGAGGGATGCGCATTGTCTGTCCTAACGCAATCAATTGGTCCTAAGCAGCGCCCTTGTGCCTACTTCTCCGCCACTCTTGATCCTGTAGCCAGAGCTTTACCTGCCTGCCTTCGAGCAGTAGCCGCCGCTGCTGTCTCTATCCGTCAGAGCGAGGGAATTGTACTTTCCAACACTCTCACAGTGCTAGTACCCATTGCAGTTGACACCCTCTTGAACCAGACCAAAACCCAGCACCTGACTAGCGCCCGGCTGACAGGGTATGAACTGACGCTACTTGCACCCCACATCACGCTAAAGAGATGCACGACTTTGAATCCTGCCACATTGTTACCCCTGCCTGAAAATGACCCCGGCATTCCCCCCATCCACGACTGTGTGACCCTCACGGACGAACAAACTAGGAGTAGGGTTGACCTCCGAGACACTGCTTTCCCTGACCCCGATGGAGAGCTATGGGTAGACGGCTCTTGCATCAAACTCCCAGATGGCACCACCTCAGCTGCCTATGCAGTAACGACAGCCCGAACAGTAGTTGAGACAGCTTGCATCACACAACGATCTGCCCAAGCAGCAGAGCTGATAGCCCTCACCCGAGCATGCACCATAGCCGCAGGGACCACCACGAATGTATATACGGACAGCCAGTATGCCTTCGGAGTGGTCCACCATTTTGGGCTCCTGTGGAGAGAGAGGGGATTCCTGACGTCCCACGGCACCCCGATCCTCCACGGAGATCTAGTCTCCGCTCTGATCGAAGCAGTTCTCCTCCCCAAACGATTAGCGGTGATTAAATGTAAGGCACACAAAAAGGTGACAGACTTAGTTGGACAAGGGAATGCACTGGCCGACATCACTGCACGAACCACAGCCGAGAATAGGACAGCGACACACATGTACGTGACCAGGTCACAAGCAGAAACATGGAGTGACACAAGGATGATGATCAGGGACATTCAATCGGCCGGCACCCCTCACGAGCTGACTAAGTGGGCAGGGGTGGGTTTGAAGGATGAGGAAGGCTGTTGGCGAACGAAGGATGCAAGCAAATGGATGCTGCCCGACTCATATCTGATTCCCATACTGACCATGGCTCACTCCCCCGCACACATAGGATCTGCACCCATGATTGAACTCATTTCCAAAGTCTGGCATAACGACAAAATCCCTGACTCAGCCAGACGCCTAGTTCGGCAATGCCTTATCTGTCTGCAACACAACCCCGGGAAAGGAACTGTAGTGCCCCGGGGAGGGTTTGGGACCCCCAATCACCCCTTTGAGGTCCTTCAGATGGATTATATCCAACTAGAGAGATGCCAAAACCTGAAGTATGTACTAGTCATCGTATGTGCCTTCAGCAAATGGGTAGAAGCCTATCCAACCCGTGACAACACTGCCATGACTACTGCCAAAGTACTACTGAAGGAATTCTTCCCTCGCTATGGCCTTTGCCGAATTTTATGGAGCGACAATGGCCCCCACTTCATAGCTGAGGTTATCCAACTAATCCTGAAGGGGTTGGGGGTGAAGCAACGATTCCATGCGGTCTTCCACCCCCAATCCGCTGGTCTAGTGGAACGCCACAATGCCACACTCAAGCTGAAACTGGCAAAAATAGTGGCCACCACTGGACTTAACTGGCCGGATGCCCTCCCACTGGCTTTGTTATCAATGCGCTCCACTCCCACCAAGCACCATTTGACCCCCTACGAGGTCGTGTTCGGGCGGCCAATGAATCTCTGGACTGCTCCCAAACCGACCTCCATTCATGACGTCCCAGACGTCCTACTATCTGATTATTTGTGCAAGTTAACTAAAACGTTGTCTGTCATTCATCAACAGGTGCAGCAGGCCATCCCCGATGCTTCCAGGGGCCCCGGTCACGACATCCAACCGGGAGATTTCGTATTGATACGAAATTTCCAGCGAACCAAGAGTCTGGAACCTCGGTGGACGGGCCCCTGGCAAGTGCTGATCACCACCCGAACGGCACTCCGAGTGGAGGGGAAGAAGCACTGGCTGCACGCGCATCATTGCCGGAAGGTCTCTGCAAACCTGGCCACGACAGAAAACGTCAGCACCCAAGAAGAGCTCCTGAGCAAAGACCGACCGATATTGGACTGTTATCCAGACACTGAGGCACTCGAACTTGCAAAATTCTCTGATCCTACTGTGCCATCCAGAGAAGGGTATTTCCTGCGTCGAAAGGAGGGAGTCTCGGCTAAGTAGGCCACGGACTAAGTTAAAATCTCAGAACGGTGACCTACACACAATCAAGGGTTGCCGGGAGAGAAGCTAAACGAAGTCTGTGGTTCTGCCCACTACCGAGCCCCTTGAAGATGATGGAAGCGCCAAATAAGAAGATGATGGAAGCGCCAGATAAGAAGATGATGGAAACAACGGGAAATACCCAGTATAGAAATCCAAAGACTGACAACCTGCACAAATCAAAGACAATTGCACTCTTCATTGCCTTCCTCTTCTGCCTCCTCCTCATGACCTCCTTCTGGATTCTGGAGGAGAGCACACCGGCTCATGAGACATTGCTACCTACTGCACAGCCAACACCCCTGAAAGAGCATCACCTAATCTCTCTGTCGCCTCAGCTCCGAGAAAGGCGCAGGGAATTCTGGAACAATTCCTTCGTGCAACTGTTGCACCAACATAACCTTGCTGCAAATGCTACGAACTGTTGGATCTGTGGGTTGCTCCCGCATGCCACTGGACACTCCATCCCCTTCATCCCTTCACCCTTCTCAGTTCACGGCTCTTGCCTCGCCTGGTTGATCCTCATGCAAGAGAGCCACCGGGACAATGCCACCTCCAGCCGGACAGTGTCACACTTCTACTCTGGGTTCTGGCTGAACAAAACAGGAAAGGCTCCAGCTGCCCTGTGTCCTGCGCTCGCAGGCACCACCTTCATCAAAGACATTCCAGCCAAAGAACGAGTCGAAGTACAGGTGCTCCACAATCCAGCCAGAACCACCTTCTCTCATCTGCAGAAACAAACTACCGCCACCCTGACTGTGGCTCTGTCCGTGATCAATGTCACTGGCCTTGTGTGCCTAGAAGGCCAGGGAACGCAGCTGGTGGGTTACAGCGCCTGCCGAGTCACCAGAACATTGGACTCAGCTGAACCCCCTTCTTTTGTTGCTTCTCCGAATATGTACTTTGTGTGTGGCACCAAGGCTTACACCTGGCTCCCAAGAGGATGGAAGGGCACCTGTTATATTGCCTTCGTTCTTCCACCCACATATGTAGCCCCTGCCAACCACCACCGGCAGAGGCGTGCAGACGACCTTGGACAAACCGACTCCACCGGAGCACAGTTCCTGGATGCAGCAAAGGGACTTGTTCCTCTGTTGGGTCCAATGGCAAACAGCCGTGCTATCCGACACCTGACCCAGGCCGTAGAAACAACGATCAACATCACGGCTGGCATCCTCGCTAACAACACTGCGGAACTTCAGGCGGTCCGCCTTGTGACCCTTCAAAATCGACTCGTCCTAGACGTAGTCCTAGCCGACCGAGGAGGAGCATGCCGCATCATCGGATCTAGCTGCTGCACCTACGTACCTGACAACTCGCCTTCAGTCTACAAAGCCATTGAACACCTCCACAGACTGTCCTCAGAGGTTCACCAAGAGCAGGAAGGATGGTCGCTTGGGAGCTGGTTTTGGGACACTTTGAAAAATTGGGGTTGGAAGTTGTTTTCCTTCGTGCTGATACCTGTTGTAATATTATGTGGGTGTTGCTTAGGTATCCAATGTCTGCCACCATTGTTCGGCCTTCTTTCTAGCTGTATGTGCCCAAAGACTTTGGACTTCCGAAATGAGCACATGAGCCCCCTCTATGAAGTAGAAATACGTGGCCTTATGGGGATAAATCCGAACTGACAAGTTGGCGAGACATGTTAAAAGGGAGGACTGTGGAATTTTAGTTTGCGATCTGAACATCATCTGCGCCAGCTTGTCACCTATGCACTACACGCACGGCAGCCATTCTAGGTCACCTATGTATTACGTGCACGGCAGCCATTTTAGATATCATGGTCTCCCTGTCCACGACCGATCGCCAGCGCGCCCCTCTGACCCAGCAAGCATCCTCCGCGCACCCTGTCTCCCCCCTCCCTCCTCCTTATCTGCATGACCCTGTCCTTGGGAGTCACGCCAGCGCCTGACCAACACCTCCTCTCCTCCCATGAATGCCCCTCTGTTGAACAACCTCCCCTCTGCGCTGGATTGTCCACGCAGCATGAATACCACTCCATTGATGGCCCCTCACCCCGTGTCCGACTGTCCACACAGGTCCGAGGCCATTGCCTAAGCCGAGAGATATCATTTACGGCCCTTATTGTATGAGGTCGCTCTCCTTCAAAGGACCCTCTATTGATCCAGGCCTCCCCACCCCCTGTGACATGATCAGGCGCACACATCCTAAGACTCGACGAAACACTCAGCTGCGTGATGACTCTCTCTCTTATCAGCAGGTTGAGGACCTCCATTGTGAAGGTATATGGGGGTGGGATTAACACGAGGATTGCGGGGATTACTTTTTTCCTTGCCTTACACAGTTGTGATTGTAATAAAGGAAGGTCACATGCCATAAACCAGTGTATAAGAGGCCAGGCCTCCGAGAGGCTATTAGAGCACCTCGAGACGATACCTTGTTGTCTGATCTGATGTGTTCTGCTCCGACGGAATAAACTTCTGTTTCCTGCCTTCTGGTCTCCGGCGCCTGCCTCATTGCTTGGTAAACTTGAATGGTACAAGGGCGGTTAGCGCCGGGCAAATCTTGAGAAAGGTCCTAGCCCTACCTTTTTCTACAATTGGCGTCCCAAAGCGTGGGGCCCATCAGCGACACGTGTGATTGTAATAAAGGAAGGTCACATGCCATAAACCAGTGTATAAGAGGCCAGGCCTCCGAGAGGCTATTAGAGCACCTCGAGACGATACCTTGTTGTCTGATCTGATGTGTTCTGCTCCGACGGAATAAACTTCTGTTTCCTGCCTTCTGGTCTCCGGCGCCTGCCTCATTGCTTGGTAAACTTGAATGGTACAAGGGCGGTTAGCGCCGGGCAAATCTTGAGAAAGGTCCTAGCCCTACCTTTTTCTACAACAGTTCTCTTTTCTTCACGTGGGATGATCTGTGTGGTTTCCGGACTAGGTTGATGTTCTGACTTGCTGTGTCCATTCAATTGTAATGAACTTCCCTAAAATTAAAACTAAAATTAGGCATAGTAGGAGTATGAATACCCCTGAGATGATCCAATGCTCAATCAACGGTGAATCCAGATATAGTTCTTTGATTTGTTGAAGGAGTCCTGTTGTATTTTCCTTAGAATACTTTTTTGTTTCTGGCATCACTTCGGGGTCGTTTAAATCTTCAGAGAAGTTGTCGAAGTTGATGAAATAACCAGAGGCAGTTTTGTCAATTGATGGGATTGTTCTTTCAATCTGTCTCTCGGTAGCACTTTCTGATGCCACATCATTGTAGACTGGTGTTGTTTCTTGACGAACTGTTTCAATCCGTGTTTCAAGAGGCACGAGTTCCATGGCATTATTGCATAGTCCTTCATTGTGCACTGCAGGCTGATCGAATGTGATTAGTCTTTCAGTTTGAACCTCTTGGATTGTTGCAAGTTTGGGTATTCTGTTGTTTCTTGGGAGTCCACTGGGCCTACTGTTGATTATAGGCCACATGCTTGTGGTTTTACCAGATCGATAGACACGACTCTGTTCTCCTTTTTACCAGCAAGGGGCGGTAGCACAACTGATCTTGTTCCGGTTGACTGCTAAGACAGGTACTGCTTTTCTGTAAGAAGGCCCAAATTCCTTCTTAACCGCGATCTTTTCTCTGACTAGATCCCCAATCTTTGGAATCCAGACAGGCCTTGCTGGGGCTGTTGTGGGTGGTGCCTCGTCAGTGGTACTTGGCTGTTGCTTTAACTTTATGTTGCTTAATGATTTTCTTGTTTCATTCAGTTCCTGTAAAACAGCCAAACGATCTTTTACATCAAAGTCTGTTGTTTTTTCTTGTACCACTGACATCTGACTATCGAGGTCCTGAACGCGCATTCTAATTCCGAACAATAGTTCGTATGGGCTGAAACCTTTTAGAGAATTTCTTGGCATGTTGTTAAGACTAGTCTGGACACTTATTAAATGTTTGACCCACCCAGCGCCTGAACCTAATACCTTCGCTGTTATAGATTGCTTTATGTCACGGTTTTTTCTTTCTACCACACTTTTCCCTTCGGGGTGCGACGGACAAGAATACCGCAACCCAATTCCCATGCTAGCCATGGCCTCCTTATAGGCTCGAGAGCTGAAAGCAGGACCCTGGTCAGAATGGAACGTGGTAATTGCGTATGTGCCGATAAAGACTCGCAAATCTTTTATAACCGTTCTAGCGTCAGCCGAGCGCTGGAGGCCTCATTTTTTAAGTGCTTTTCGTCTTAATGGTGTACACTGGGACGCGCTTCTCTTCTTTGATTGCGCAGATAGACCGCCTTATGCTGTCTAGAAGGGATCCTGAAACTACACTGGCCTGTTCGTTTCTGCGATCTCGGTTGCAGTTTTCACAATTTTGAGCAAAACATTGAATATCTATACTCATTCCTGGCCACCAGTACTCTGATTGTAATTCTTTCAGAGAGGCTTTGATTGTTTGGTGTCTCAGACCCAACCCCATGTGTGCTTCCAGTAAGAGGAAGCCCCTCCTGCTCCTGTTTGGAATTACTCTGTCCCCCACTCCAGGGATTCGAGCAAAAGGAACGGAGTTTGCATCGATTATGTATGCATAATTGAGTGGATAGTTTACGGGTAGTGCTGCACAGTCGCCTTTTACGGTCGTTTTTACTGCCAGCATGGTTTCCCCATCTATGTACTTATCTGTACGCTTTTTTGTGGCTACGGAAGCCGGTTTAGTTGCTTCCGCTTTGGCTGTATTAGCCAATGAATTCCCTGCAACGTGAACGCCATCACGTCGAAGACTCTGTGCGTGAATCACGTGAGTCTTTTGTAGTTCTTTGTGTAAAAGAGCTACCTCGTTCCAGAGCAATTTATGCTTTATTGTGGCACCTGTGTCATCTTTGTAGTCGTTTTCGATCCAACTCTGCAGTTTATTGTTGTAAGAGTTGACGCAAAAATGAGAATCGCACACTATAAGTGTCGGGAATTCACGTTCTGCATTTTCGAGCGCCATCTTTAAACATCTGATTTCAGTTCTCTGAACCAAACAGTTTCTTACAGATTCGGTTTTTGTTACCTTCGGTCTAATTTTACCGCACAGCCAACGACATTTTATAATCGCACATGCTGCATCGTAGGATTTTCTCTCTACGTTGAAATGCTGTACAAAGCTATCTGTATAGATTATACAGGCATATTGTGGGAGAGGCAGAATTTCGATTGGCAGAGGATATTCTTCTTCATATTCTAAATCATTCAGTTCTTCAAATTGCGGGGCGAAATAGTATTTCACGTCTTCCGCTCCTAGAGAATCTATGCACTGTATCCATTTCGGATCCAGTGACACTGTAGGCAAGTTTACTGGGCTGAATAGCGCCTCGAAGGCGGATTCCGCTGTAAGGATATTAATCCGTTTGCCGTGTGCTAGTTCTCGTTCATTTGCTAATGCGATTTGCACTGCTTTCACAGTTCTTTCTGTGTGACTGAATGCTTTTTCTGCTTGTGTATACAAATGAGATTTAATTGAAATTGGTACCTTTTCTCCCTCATTAGAGGTTAGGTACGTGAATCCGCATCTTCCTGGGATGACTCGGATTACAAGATCGATCGTGTTGTCACGTGTATCTAATTTTGTTTTTGCTAACATGTCTGTTTGCAGCGATCTCAAAATTTCTGTGTGTTTTTGAGTCCAATTGATTTGTTTAAAATCAGGTTTAATTAGTTCGTAGAGAGGTTTAACCCTCTCTGCGTAATTTAGTATGTAAGTTCTTCCGAAATTCAGAAAACCTAGAATGGATTGTAAATTCTTCAGCGTTTTTGGAGCTTGGAGTACAGCGCACTTCTCTAAGAAGTTGTCCGCTAGGCTTTTCCCTTCACTTGATAATTCGTACCCTAAAAATAGTACTGTCAGATGGGCAATTCGGGACTTTTTGAAGTTGAATTTGTAACCCTCTGCTGCGAACCCAAGTATAATGGTGTTCACTCTTTTCAAGTGAGTATCCAAGTCATCGTCTGTGAAATAAATATCATCTACGTAAGACAATGCTTCATCATCATAGATTTGTAGTAACTCTGTTACCCTAGCTGAGAATAGTCCTGGGCTGTTCTTGAACCCCTGTGGGAGTCGACAGAATTTTTTCTGCGATCCAAATGCAGAGAAAGCGGTCAAATATCTGCTTTCCGGTGCAATGTTTTGACAAAAGAAACCATTAGATATGTCTAATGTCGTTTTATATTTTTTCCTAACTATGTTATTCATTAGAGCTGCACTATGCGAGTTTTGTACTGCAAAAGTTTTGCAACATGTATTAAGGTGTCTGTAGTCCAAAACTAGACGATATGAATTGTCTGGCTTGGAGACAGGAAACAAAGGATTGTTCATTTGAGAGGTGCATGTTTCAATCACCCCCTGGTACTCAAGTTGATCTAAGATCTCCCTGACCTGTTTTTTAGCTTCTTGCTTTATGGGATACTGCCGTTGGGCAGTTGGTTCACTTTTTAATTGGATTTTGTGAGGCGGTGAATCCTCATCCCATCCTACATGATTTTTATATAATGCAGGTGCCTGGGCCACTGCCCATTTCCTTGCATATGTATATTTTTTGTGAATCGGAATGTGATTCGAGAAGGCAGGCATAATCACTTCTTCGCCACGAGGGCACTCCCTGACAAACTCTGGGGGCCAATCTTTTTCAGCAAACAGAATATCATAGCCTTTTGAGAGCTTATCCCAAAATAGACCCTTAATTTTCCTAGTCTTATCACCCTCTATACGCAATGTTATTTCGTATATTTTATGGGGCTCGCTAAGTCTGGCGTCGGCAGTTTCAACCTGAATGTATTCATTCGTGTCCACTGTCTCCAGATGATTCATCAAGATCTTGCGCGCTATACTGATTTCTGCTGCACTGTCCAACATTGTCAATGCCCACTCCCCATTTTTCAACTGTGTCCTCAGTATTCTCGGCATGGTTGATTACTCTAATACTGGCTACCTTCTTTTTCTGAAATTGAGATTTTTTACTCTGAGCAGGTTCCTTGTCTTTGGACTTGGTGTGCTCTCCTGGGTCTGACCGTCCTCTTCTTTCCGAATTCTGTGGAAGAGGTCGAGAGGGACGTGTATCAATACTTTGATATCTATCAGGTTTTTTCAGATTATCCCTATTTCTAAGGTTATATCTTTTCTCAGAGGGCTCCCTCTGGGGAGACTGGCGTTCTCGAGTCGGAGTTCTTTCCCTCCGTCGAGGAGACCTTCCTCTGGACTGGAAAACTTTTTCCTTGGGAATGGATTGTTTATTTCCATCCCAGCTCTTTTTAGGAGTGTTTAAATTATTTTTAATGAATAATTTTTCAGGATTTTCGAGCAGTTGGGGCTTAACTGGTTTTCCACCCAAGCTGTCTCTACCTAATTCTTCATAGCATTTTTCTATGATTTTTGCAAGCTCAACAGGATCTTTTATATCTGTTTCCCTCAACTTCTGGCGGATCGCCACAGATGCTGCTTCTCCCTTTATGTTGGCTAATAATATAGCCGTGACCTGCTTGAAGTCTTTCAGTAATTTCATACCTAGATTTAAAGCGGGCTCTGGACCGAATTCATTTTGAATCTGTTTTAGCACTTCTGGTATTACCGCCATAGACGGAACACCGTGTGTTTTTGTGTAAATGGAAGCAAAGACTGTACCCCAAGTGTCACAGTCCTCCACGTGTGGTGCGATTCCCATAGGAAGGCAGATGGTCAAGATTCTGTGTTTCTCTATAGGGGTAGTATCAGGAAATACTGCCTCTATTTGAGTGATTTTCTGTGCTAACCAGAAAGGAATTTGTTCCCGTTTTACGGGTGTTTTACCAAGACATGACTGTATGTTCTGTGGTGTAATTTTATTTGTGTTCCCCTGATGAGGGGTCAGCTGTGGTACATTAACAGCTGGCTGGACTGTTGCAGTCCGCATTACATATTGGACTAATTGCCTATGTATTTTTATTAATGTGTTTAGCTGTACTAACAGCTCTTCTCTAGACATTTTTGCAATGTCAGGATGTGGTGTGTAGCTGGCTAGAACCGGCCACGTGGCTCCTGGTCTACCTAGTGGACCGAGCCTAGTTATTTGATCAGTGTGTTTTAGGGCGCCATTAAACCAGAGCAGGTGCTCTTGAAATTTAAGTGGAATTTCAATCTCCTCGAAAGGAGCGTACTCTTCCGGAGGTTTCTCTATTTTATAATAGTGAAACTCTTTTGTTATAGCGTTTACCGCTGGAAAGTTTATCCATGATTAGAATACCTCTGTCTGCCGATATTCGTGAGCCTCTATCACGAAAATTACTGTACCACCTTGAGGTGTCAGTCCGTTTACTATAAGTTTTGAAGTTATAGATCTTCTTAAGTGGACCGGGATGTCGATAGCATCTGGGTCAATCTGTAGGAGACTCGAGTCTTCCTCTATTAGTTGGGCTGCCAGTCTAACTGCTTCCCTTTCTTCTTCACTGTCTGTCATTTTTTTAGAAATGCAGGCTTTGCAGAGTAGGTCTCCAAGGAGACAAAGATTAGGTGCACAATATTTTGGAACACTGTATCCTTCAACGTTGAATAAACCAGAGCTTTACATAGGAATCTCTTCCTACTAAGGTCGGGCGGATTTTAACCTTTCACCCACTCCAGACGTCTATTGGAGTATTTACGGGAGAAAGGGGTGTGAAATATGCACGACTGAGTTACTCTACAAGTCTTGCGTTCGTTTATCGCCTTACCAAACGTTTGGGCGCCATGTAGTGTAGTTCCTAGTTTCCCACTAGGCCCTGCGCATTGGAATAACATAAACAGTAGTATCGACGTGGAACTGCGGATATTCCAGGCCTCCACTGACTATGCTAAACTTAATTGGGTTGTGTTACCAACTAGCTCAGAGGTCACTGGAAACTTTCTTCTCTGCATAGGAAGTGATCAGCTTCCTTGGCACAGACAAGAAGGGATTCAGTTTTCCAACAACCGTGCAACATGACAACTTTGCTCCTCAGATCAAGAGTCAATCTCTAGGGTCGTGTGAAACAATAGACATGTATTTCACTCAGTCAGTCTAGTGCAGTTTACTTTCACGAGATGTAGAGAATAGAGAGACGGGCGTTAGTCAATAAAGGGTTAACATTTATTGAACAGTCTTTCTTCTCGTACAAGAGAAATGTATTGCCACAATTGCAATAATTGTTATTATAAAAAGTACGTACAGTAAGATAAGTATTGCGAAATAGAACTGTAAAAGCATTGATATGGTTTCTTAGCCATACAATGGTTTAAAAGTAATAAAACATATATACAGTCATATATACATTAGGCTAACATACTCAACTGGTGCTTCTAACTAAGCCTACCCCAGTGTGCCTGACCTAAGCCTAACACGTGAAAGGGGAGTAAGTAAGTAGCTTTAAGTTAAGTTGGTTTTGCCAAGGTTTGTTTCAAGAATTCTCGTCTAAGGGTTTAGTCAACACCATACCTCTGAATAGAATGATGGAGGATTGGTATCTCCTTCAGGGGTCTCTCTCGATATCCCAGTCACCTGCGAGGGTAAACCGGAAATGCTGTAGCTGGATTTCTCTGCACGAGAAAGGCAGCGGCTGCTCTTCAGCGCGTCGAGGAAGGAGGGGGGACAGCGTCCGCGGGCAGCTGGAATCTGCTGGATGTCTTCGCAGAGGACGGCTGTTCGGCTCCTTAAGCGTACTGCACCATAGTTCGCGCTTTGGCGGCGATAATGGTATCAGCAGCTTCACCACCACAGGGACAGCAGGCTGCAGCGACAGAGTGCTAGATTTACCAACACAGGGTCATGCAGGCAGCTGGCATCAGCAACAGGCAACGAACATTGCTTAAGGCAACGTTGGTAATATTTATACCTGACAGGTGCCGGGTTTGACGCAAGTTTGCTGGACATAAGACGTCAATTAAAGATGTCACTAGGAAGTGATAGTTATCAGTTGCTCATTAGAGTTCCATTACTAATCAAAACATAGCAAGCGGGGATTTCCAGGTTTGCTAAGTTTTTATCTTGTTTGCTAAGTTTTTATCTTGTTGAAGAACTCGCAGTGTTATCTAGGAATATCAGATAGGGACTGCTGCACTGTCATTGCACTAATTGGTCGCAAAGGAAGTAGCAGAGAGTCATGCTGGAATGTGGCTCTGTTCGTGTGAGGCCAGAGATGACTTTTCAGAAAATCGCACTTGAACGGTTATGCCAATATAGGGAATAAATGGATTTATAGCCGAATAGGGGCATAAGGTCACAGTATCGATCAGGAACCTAGATAAACACGCAACACCACCATACACATCACCAATTAGGGATGTATGACGGTACAATGCGTGCTTTTACATCGCGTACCGTTACGACGCAGGATTTACAACGCAAGTCGTTACAACGACTTGCATTGGGGGAGCGCTGGATAGTGAATTGTTTAATTTACTATTCCAACTCCAGTCCCCGTGGATAGTAGGGAAGGTGTTGGATAGTAAATTAAACTATTCCCTATCCTAGAGCGCCCTCCAGCAAAAGTCGTTGTAACAACTTTCATTGTAAAACTTACGTGGTAATGGTACCATGTTGTAAAACATTCGTTGTAAAGGATGTTCCCCACCAATTAGGCTAAGCCTCTTCTAAATAGAGCTGGTCCGTTTAAGAAAGCTCATCATGAAGGGGCTAGTTTCCCACAACATACCCCACTTATTAGTAGGCTGAGCCTCTTCTACATACAGCTTTCACCCTGAACAAAGGTCAGCATGAAGAGGCCAGTCCCCCACTACATATACATCAGCTATTAGTAGGCTGAGCCTCTTCTACACAGAACGGTTTATCTGAACAAAGCTCAGAATGAAGAGGCCAGTTCCCCACTACACACCCCATCTTGTAGTAGGTCATGCCTCTTCTACTTTTAGCTTTTACCCTTAATAAAGGTCGGTGTGACTAAACCAGTCTCCTACCACATGCACATCTTATTAGTATCCTGAGCTGCTTCTACAAAGAGGTCTCGCCCTAAACAAAGCTCAGCCTAAAGAGGTCAGTCTCACACCACAAACCCATCACCTATTGGTAGGCCGAGCTTCTTCCACATGGAGCTCTTGCCCTGAACAAAGGTGATTATGAAGAGGCCAGTCCCAACAGTATACAGATCACCTATTAGTAGGTTGAGCTTCTTCTACTTTCAGGTTTCACACGCAACAAAGGTCAGCAGGAAGAGATCAGTCCCCCAGAACTCAAATCACTTATTAGTTAGCTGAGCCTCTTCTACATAGAGGTCTTGCCCTGAACAAACTAAAGTTGAAGAGGCAAATCTCCCTTGCTAATACATTACCTATTAGAAGGTCGAGCCTCTTTTATGTAGAACTCTCGACCCTGAAGAAAGATCGGCATGAAAAGGCTAGACCCCCCAGCTCACAATTCACATATTTGTAGGCCGAGGGTCTTCTACACAGAGCTTTCACCCTGAACAATGGTGAGTATGAAGAAGGCAGTCCCACAGCACACCCATTACCTATTCATAGGCTGAGCCTCTTCTACATACAGGTTTTGACCTTATCAAGGTCTAATGTGAAGAGGCTAGCCCCCAGCACAAAAATCACCTATTAGTAGGCTGAGTCTCTTGTATATATGGCATTTGCCCTGAATAAAGATCAGCATGAGAAGACGAGTACCCACCCATTCACAACACTTATTAGTCAGCAGAGCTTCTTTGACATACAGCCATCGCCCTGAACAAAGCTCAGCATGAAAACGCCAGTCTTCTAACGCACAAATCAGATATTACTTGGCTTAGCCTCATCTAAATACAGCTTTCACTGTGATCAAGGCTCACCGTGAAGAGTCCCGTCCCCCATGAAACACATACCTACTAGTAGATCAAGGCTCTTTTACGTAAAGCTGCCAACATGAACAAAGCTTTGCATGAAGAGCCTAGTCCATCACCAAACACATCAGCTATTAGTTGGGCAAGCCTTTTCTACATGCAGGTTTCACCCTGACCAGAGCCATTGATACAGAGCCCTGTTCCCTACCAAATACATCAGCTATTAGTAGGCTGAACCTCTTCTACATATCACTTTTAGAACAACGAAAGAACACAGCAGCAGACCAGGGTCAAGCACAATCACTCACTTAGTTTCATAAATAATACTTTAACTGCAGCAGCTTCCAGCACCTGCTGCTTAGAGATGCCTATTTACAATAGGAATTAGGGACAAAGGGAAGGTGCACTATATAAACAAATCAGGAAGATGTAAATTCTTTGAAGGTTCTTCTTTATTTATTAAGTTTCTTTGGAAAACAACAGCGGCACACAGCCAACGTTTTTCGTTCCCCCGTGCCACGGGAACTTCGTCAGGGCTGTAAACAATTATAAAAGGCTAACATAAATATACTTGTATATAAACAGTGGCCATAAAAAAGGCGTAACACAAGAAATACATACATTAAGAAAAATAGGATGAAAACAAAGAATAATGAGGTGCAACATTTGAACAAGATGGCCCGATACATTATCCAAAAAATATATAACACACAAGAAATTGCACATGTAGGATTAGCCCCACACATGTTGTCAAACAAAATACAGTATACAAAAAGACAGAAACATAATTGGGCCATAGGGCCCGGGACAAACATAGTTCAGGGGCAAGCAAAAGAACAAAAAAACAATATCACAAAGTGGGTAACAAAGAATTTCCAGATAGTATACATGTTCTATACTGTTAAAACCATAAGCTCACAGGAGGTGCATTTTAAAATGTATAATTTAATATTTAAGTGGGACCATATTAAGTATACTGTGAAGAGGAGAGAAGAAAAAAGAAAAAAGGTAAGTAATAAATAGGTCATGTCTCTGGTGGGGGACTGATCTCTACAGAAAAAAGCTATGCTCAGGGTGAAAGTGTATGTATAACATGCTTCCCCAATTAATAGGTAATGTCTGTGTTGGGGGATTATCCTCTCAATGAGGAGCTCTGTTCAGCACTAAAACTGTAGTAGGGAATGTGTCACATAATAGGATATAGGTACTGAGGCACTAGTTTATCCATCAACAGCTGTGCACAGGGTGAGCACTGTTCCGGTATGTGGCTTATGTCATACTATACATGGTGGTTCCCCTCTATAGAATCCCCTCTGGGAGAGGCTAGTCTTTTAATAGATATAAGCACCATTAGGTGACCAAACTACTACTACACACAGTGCTTATCCTGTGCAAAGTTGTACAAAGATAAACCAGTCTCTTGGTAAATGTGTGTCCCATTATGCAGCCAAGACCATATCATGTGCAGCATTCACGCTACACCTATCTCTTCTAGAAGAGGGAACTCCTTCACTACAGTCATCTCCTATGAGTAGGTTAGGCTTCTTCTGCCGCCTTGAGCGCTCCCCTTTGGTTTTAGCCGGTTTCTGACCGAAATTTGTGCTTGTTTTATTTGTTTGCCGTAAGATCGTTTGTCAACTGTTTTTGCCTCCGTTTTGACCTGCATTGTTGCCTGTATTTATTGTTCCGTTCTTCATCGTGTTTTGCATTTGTGCCTGTCTCCTTCCTGTGTGCCCGCCTACCTCGCCGCCCTCCGCTCTCCCTCCCCGCTCCCGCTTCCCGCCACCGCCATTAGCCCCGCCCCTTTTCTCTTCTGTTCCCTCCCCGCTCCCGCCTCCCAGCTGCTCCGCCCACCCGCGCACTTGGCCTTTAAATGGCGACCGTGCGACGCAGGTGAGTGTGACCCACTTGTGGGACACCCCCGCGCCGCACGGCCACCAGCTGCTGCGTGTGCCCCAGTGCCTGCCTTCTGCCTCAGCGCCGGCCTCGCTGCCGCCTTGAGCGCTCCCCTTTGGTTTTAGCCGGTTTCTGACCGAAATTTGTGCTTGTTTTATGTGTTTGCCGTAAGATCGTTTGTCAACTGTTTTTGCCTCCATTTTGACCTGCATTGTTGCCTGTATTTATTGTTCCGTTCCTTCATCGTGTTTTGCATTTGTGCCTGTCTCCTTCCTGTGTGCCCGCCTACCTCGCCGCCCTCCGCTCTCCCTCCCCGCTCCCGCTTCCCGCCACCGCCATTAGCCCCGCCCCTTTTCTCTTCTGTTCCCTCCCCGCTCCCGCCTCCCAGCTGCTCCGCCCACCCGCGCACTTGGCCTTTAAATGGCGACCGTGCGACGCAGGTGAGTGTGACCCACTTGTGGGACACCCCCGCGCCGCACGGCCACCAGCTGCTGCGTGTGCCCCAGTGCCTGCCTTCTGCCTCAGCGCCGGCCTCGCTGCCGCCTTGAGCGCTCCCCTTTGGTTTTAGCCGGTTTCTGACCGAAATTTGTGCTTGTTTTATGTGTTTGCCGTAAGATCGTTTGTCAACTGTTTTTGCCTCCGTTTTGACCTGCATTGTTGCCTGTATTTATTGTTCCGTTCCTTCATCGTGTTTTGCATTTGTGCCTGTCTCCTTCCTGTGTGCCCGCCTACCTCGCCGCCCTCCGCTCTCCCTCCCCGCTCCCGCTTCCCGCCACCGCCATTAGCCCCGCCCCTTTTCTCTTCTGTTCCCTCCCCGCTCCCGCCTCCCAGCTGCTCCGCCCACCCGCGCACTTGGCCTTTAAATGGCGACCGTGCGACGCAGGTGAGTGTGACCCACTTGTGGGACACCCCCGCGCCGCACGGCCACCAGCTGCTGCGTGTGCCCCAGTGCCTGCCTTCTGCCTCAGCGCCGGCCTCGCTGCCGCCTTGAGCGCTCCCCTTTGGTTTTAACCGGTTTCTGACCGAAATTTGTGCTTGTTTTATTTGTTTGCCGTAAGATCGTTTGTCAACTGTTTTTGCCTCCGTTTTGACCTGCATTGTTGCCTGTATTTATTGTTCCGTTCCTTCATCGTGTTTTGCATTTGTGCCTGTCTCCTTCCTGTGTGCCCGCCTACCTCGCCGCCCTCCGCTCTCCCTCCCCGCTCCCGCTTCCCGCCACCGCCATTAGCCCCGCCCCTTTTCTCTTCTGTTCCCTCTCCGCTCCCGCCTCCCAGCTGCTCCGCCCACCCGCGCACTTCGCCTTTAAATGGCGACCGTGCAAACGCGCAGCGGTCACGCGCAGCGGGCGCGCCGATTGTGCGCCGAAGGCGCGCCAAAGGTAAGCCCGTCTGCGCCCGTCCGCGCCCGGACCGCGCCCAGCGCCAGGACCCCTGGCCCACGAGGACCCCGACCGACCCGCCTGACGTACTCCGCCGCCACCCTCACCGCACTCAACACCGGCCGACTCCCAGAATGCCATCAAGCCACTCCACGACGTACCCACGGACCTTTCAGCTGCCACGCCTGCAAGTTCTCCTGCATCCGGACCAGCCTCGCACCAGCACCCGCCAAGTCGAACACCAGCAGCACCCACCTCAAGTGCATCCTGCTCAACACCCGCTCCGTCCACAGACACGCCATCAAACTCTGGAACCTTCTAGACGCCACAGCCCCTGACGTTGCCTTCCTCACGGAGACCTGGATGAACGCCTCTTCAGCCCCCGACATCGCCATCGCTATCCCAGAGGGCTACAAGATCGCCCGGAGGGACCGAAAACGCCAACCAGATGGGAGGAGGCATCGCCATCATCCACAGGAACACCATCCGTCTCACGACCAGCATCGACAACACCCTGACCAGCGCCGAACACCTGCATTTCCAGATCCACACCAACCCGACCACCACCCTCAGAGGCACCCTGATCTACCGACCCCCGGGACCACGCACACAATTCAGCGAGGACATCGCCGACTTCGTCAGCACGCATGCCCTCCCCTCCGCTGACTACATCCTCCTGGGAGACCTCAACTTCCATCTAGAGAACAACAACGACCGCAACACCAGCACCCTGCTCGACAACCTCGCCAACTTGGGACTCAAGCAACTGGTGTCCACCCCCACCCACCTCACCGGACACACACTCGACGCAGTCTTCTCTTCCAGCACAGACATCGACTTCAGCCACGCCACAGAGCTTCAATGGACGGACCACAGCTGCGTCCACTTCACCTTCAAGAGAACGACGACCCACCAACACCAGCAACAGGCCGCCCACAGAAGCTGGAACAAGATCACAGCAGACCAGCTCGCCACCTCCCTGAGCCAGCACCCTCCTGCCAGCTCAGCGAACCCCAGCCAGGCCGCCGACAACCTCACGAAGTGGATCAGCAACTGCGCGGACGAACTCGCCCCACTGAGGACCCCGCCTAGCAGACCCGGCAGCAAGAAGGCGCCATGGTTCACCGACGAACTCAAGAGCTCCAAGAAGAACTGCCGAGCCCTCGAGAAAGTCTGGAGAAAGGAACCGACACCGGACAACAGGACCTCCTTCAAACTTGCCACCCGGAAACACCACCAGCTGATCCGCGCCGCCAAGAAAACAGCATTCAAGGACCGGTTGGACAACAACGCACACAACTGCAAGGAACTCTTCAACATCGTGAAAGAGCTCTCCAACCCCAGCGCAGGAAACAACGACATCACCCCATCGCAAGACCTCTGCAACTCCCTCGCTTCATACTTCCACAACAAGATCGCGGACATACACAACAGCTTCTACAACCAACCAACGCACACCATGACCGACCAACCACCCCCCACCACCACCCTCCACGCCTGGACCCCGATCAGCACCGAAGACACCATCCGCACGATGAACTCCATCCACTCCGGATCACCGACCGACCCCTGCCCTCACCACGTCTTCAACAAGGCCGACGCTGTCATCGCACCCCACCTGCGAGACATCATCAACACATCCTTCGACACCACCATCTTCCCTGAGAGCTGGAAACACGCCGAACTCAGCGCTCTACTCAAGAAACCAACAGCGGACCCCACCGACCTCAAGAACTACCGCCCCATCTCGCTCCTCCCGTTTCCAGCCAAAGTCATCGAGAAGACCGTCAACAAGCAGATGGCCGCCTTCCTCGAGACGAACGGATCCCTCGACCCCTCACAGTCCGGCTTCCGAGCCAAACACAGCACCGAGACTGCCCTCATCGCCGCCACCGATGACATTCGAGCCCTGATGGACAATGGAGAAACAGCGGCCCTCATCCTCCTGGACCTCTCCGCGGCATTCGACACTGTCTGCCACCGCACCCTAGTTCAGCGCCTCAGCAACGTCGGAATCCAGGAGAAGGCTCTGGAATGGATCATCTCCTTCCTCGACGGAAGAACACAGAGAGTCCGCCTACCACCGTTCAAGTCAGAGGCCTCCGAAGTCATCTGCGGCGTCCCTCAAGGATCATCTCTGAGCCCCACCCTCTTCAACGTCTACATGAGCCCCCTCGCGGCCATCGTACGCAAACACAACCTCAGCATAATCTCCTACGCCGACGACACCCAGCTGATCCTCTCCCTGACCAACGACCCCACCGCCGCCAGAGCCAACCTGCACGAAGGGATGAAAGAGGTAGCCGAGTGGATGACGACCAGCCGCCTGAAACTGAACTCGGACAAGACGGAGGTCCTCATCCTGGGCCCCTCACCCTCCGCCTGGGACGACTCCTGGTGGCCTCCCGCCCTGGGCACCGCACCCAAACCGACAGACCATGCACGCAACCTGGGCTTCATCCTGGACTCCTCCCTCTCCATGACCAGGCAAGTCAACAACGTCTCCTCGGCATGCTTCAACATCCTACGCATGCTACGGAAGATCTTCTGGTGGATCCCCACCGAGACCAGGAAGACCGTCACCCAGGCCCTCGTCACCAGCCGACTGGACTACGGCAACGCCCTCTACGCCGGTACCACCGCCAAGCTCCAGAAGAGACTCCAGCGGATCCAGAACGCCTCAGCCAGACTCATCCTCGACATCCCACGAACCAGCCACATCTCCGGACATCTGAGAGACCTTCACTGGCTCCCCGTCAACAAAAGAATCACCTTCCGCCTCCTCACCCACGCACACAAAGCCCTACACGACCAAGGCCAGAGCTACCTCAACAGCCGAGTCAACTTCTACGCTCCCAAACGCCACCTCCGATCAGCCAACCACGCCCTCGCCGCCGTCCCCCGCATCCGAAGAGCGACTACAGGAGGAAGGTCCTTCTCCTACCTGGCCGCCAAGACCTGGAACTCCCTCCCGACCGACCTGCGCCTGACCCAAGACCACCTCTCCTTCAGGAAGAAGCTGAAGACCTGGCTGTTCGAGCAGTAGCGGCACCCCCCCCCCCCCTTCAGCGCCTTGAGACCCTACAGGTATGTAGCGCGCTTTATAAGTGTCATTGATTCATTGATTCATTCATAAAGCTGTTCTGTTGACCGATATTGTCAAAATCAATGGTTCAAATGTGGCTACAAAATTGGTCCGAGAGAGATGCAGAAGTAATGTCACAGTGGGGATTACTGAAAAGTAGTTCTTGGAAAAACAATAATATTTCCAAGGATCTAGGGACAATTACATAAACAGGGACAACTTTCATTGGGATAACAATAGTTATTTATTTATTCACAGATCGAATTAAGAGAACAAACATAAAAATAGATCATAGGTTTGAGGAAGATATCACACTGGAAGAGGTCACAGAGGTCAAAAAGGCTATTGGTTGGACGAAAGTGGGGGAAACCTCAGGACCTAATGGTCTCCCGGGGAATTCTTTAAAACGCTCAGTGCCATTCTGGCTCCACACTTACGAAAGATGTTTAAGGCTTCCAAAGACAATGGGTTACTCCCTGCAGATCTTAGATTGCCAACTGTGGTGGTGATACCCAAAGAGGGGAAACCCCCGGACGAGTGTGGGTCCTATCATCCTGTCTCGTTATTAAATATAGAAACCAACATCCTGGCCACTATTCTTGTGGCATGTCTTTTAACTGTTATTACCTCTCTGATACGCGGAGATTAGTCTGGCTTTATGCCGAAACGAGCCACACGATACAACCTACAAAGTGTGGCCAATTGGATGGATGCTGTTTGAGACCGAGAGGAGGCCCACCTGATCCTTTCAGCTTGACGCTGAGAAAGCGTTTGACACCATCCACTTGCCTTTTATGAGACATGCCCTGGAGAAATTCGGATTTGGCCCGGGGTTCAGGGACTGGGTGGCCCTATTATACACTGAGCCGAGGTTAGGGTTAAAGGAGCTATTTCAGGAACCTGGCCAATTCAAAGGGGGACCAGGCACATATGTCCTCTTTCCACCTTATTTGTTGCCCTTATTCAGGAACCCCAGGACTGGGTGGTTTTGTAGATGAATCCCGATTGCTAGCCGAAGAACGCATATCTCTATATGCGGATGACATTCTATTATATGTGACGAACCGGACGGAGACCCTCCCTCAATTCCTGCAACTTTTTGAGGATTATCGGCGTCACGTGGGATATAGAAGCAACTGAGGTAAATCTACCCTATATCTAGTGGTGGAGCCTTAGACATAACCTAGTTGTTTGCGTTGGTCGACAGAGGGATTCACCTACCTTGGCCTTCTATATTACTACGGACGTGGCAGCTAGCCTGGCTCGCAACATTGGGTGAGTCCTCTCAAACTTCCGGGAAGACGTTAGGAGATGGAGTTGACTCCCCTTAACTATTATGGGACGGGCGCCATGTACATACTGATTACACTTCCCTAGCTGCTTTATGTGTTGCAAAACACCTACATTAAAATTTGAGACACGATATTCAAAGGTACTGACAATGAATTGCACTTTCTCCTCTGGGCCGGGGTCCATTCACGCATTACACTTCAAACACTGCAGAGAAATCCGTACAATGGCAGTTTCGCTCTTCCAGATATTAGGGCGTACTATAGAGCATCCCACCTCATTGTAATAAATGAATGGATTCACGCACCAGGGGACCACCAGACATATCGGCTGGAAAGACTACAGTTTAGAGAATGTACACATTTCCACTATATCTGTGGAGGCAAGGGATGTAGCCGATTGCTACATGCGACCCAGAGAACATTGGAGGCATGGAAAAGCGCTGAACGACAAATTAAGTGGGACCACAGATGTACCAGAGACCCCATTGTGGGAGGGGACTCGGCTAGTTGAGGTCGGAAAGCTGAAAGGCTTTAGGCAATGGGACTTAATTGGTATTTCAAATATAGGAGAGGTTCTGGAAAATGGGGAGCTGGCCTCCTTCAGCACCCTCCGAGCCAGATACCAGCTCCACGACACTCAGGCATATGACACATGCATGGGTTGCGGAGGGGTTGAATGGGGAGACACTACCGGAGTACGCCCCATTAGAGGGTCGACTCTCACAGGAGGATATCCCAGCCAAAGCCATTTTGTTTACCTATGAAACATTACTTAACAACATGCTGGACAAGTTGGGTCCACTCTGAACTAAATGGGAGAGGACCACTGGTGTAATGGAAGACATAAACTGGGAGGCCACTCTCATGCATCCACAGGAAGTGGAATTAAACTAAGGTTACGCCTCATCCAATACAAACTCCTGCACCGAATTTGTTTTGATAGAGCCAGATTGCATAAAATAGGGAGAGCTGAGAGCCCGGATTTTCTTAGATGCCACATAGAATGCAGAACATTCATACACACCCTGTGGGAATGCAAAGAGATCCAGGCCTACTGGGGAATGGTTGTGGGAGAGCTTAATAATATAATGGAAATCCAACTAGAGTTAGAACCAAGTTTTCTCCTCCTGGGAATCCCGACAGACGTGGACATTTCGAGGTGTAAACTTGTATTAGCGAATTTGGGGTTGGTGGTAGCCAAACGTGAAATAGCTAAATACTGGGGGCCCGCAGTTACCTACGCTTAATGAATAGAGGGCAAGTGTTTATCTGTATATGGTGGCGGAACAAGTAACATATAAGGCCAGGGGCTGCCCACGGAAATTTCAGAAGATATGGGCACCATGGATAAAATACTACAATCTGGAAGTGGAGGGGGAGGGGGAGGGAGTGGGAATGCTGCCTGGAAGACCGAGGGAGGAGCCTTGAAAGATGTGATTTTGTTCCCACTGCCGGTAACCTCGGGCCTCTGACCTTTTATCTTTGTGCGCCCAAGTCGTCCAAGCCCATTGGCAGCTTCACCTGTAACGGACATTACACTTTTACAGCTGCCTTATAAGACTATTGTGTATTGACATTCATCATGTATTATGTATTCATGCCTTGTTTGATGTTTTGCTTTATGTTCAAAATAAAAATATTTCTCCCCCAAACAATTATAATAATAGATCAGGTGCTCGCATAGAAAAGTGACAACAAGAGTGCGGTGCTCAGTGAGGATGGCTTTAAAATATGTACATCACATTGCAAACTTCTTTCAAGAATTTTTTTCATGGAGTTCAGGTTGTGGGGGGTCGACGGCGTTTCGATCTCAGTTATTAGAGATCATCTTCAGGACATAGCATATGTGAGCAATCCGGATTATACCCGGACAATGCCGGTGGAAGTATAGATTGGTAAAGAAGGCAGGACCGCAATTAAGGAGAGAAGGTGTGCCTTTTGATCTGGAGCGCTGGGGCTGGCATCTGCCTGACTGTGGTATGGACCCAGGTGGTGATTTGGATGTAGGAACGTGCGATTAGCGAAAAATACTTGGTGCCAGTTCGATGAAGGTGGAGCAAAATTAATTCCCACCTAGTTATGGATGCGTTAGGTGATTCAAAATGCAAAACAGCTGTGTTGCATATGGAGGATAATTAGTTCCCACCGTCAAGGGGTCACTTGTGAGCAGGTCACATTAGTCAGTCTACCCTGAGAGAAGAGGGCTGGGTTCTTTACTTCCGTGAAGAAGGCGCTGAATGCAAACAGCAAGTATTTTTGGCTAGTTGCATGTTCTTACAACCAAATCACCACCTGGGTCCATACCAGTCAGGCAGACGCCACCCCAGCACTCTCGATCAAGAGGCATACCTTCTCGTCTTAATTGTGGTCACCGCCTTCTTTTCCAATCCATACTTACACCGGCATTGTCTGGCTATAATCTGGATTGCTCACATATGCTATGTCCTGAAGATGATCTCTAATAACTGAGATCGAAATGTTGTGGACCCCCCACAACCTGAACTCCTTGAAAAGATTTCCTAAAAGGAGTTCGCCTATGTATTGTGAATGCGATGTATATATTTTAAAGTCACCCTCACTGAGCACCGCATGTTTGATGTCACTTTTCTATGTGAGCACCGGATCTATTAATATTTTTGATCTCTTAATTCTATCTGTGAATAAATAACTATTGTTATCCCAAATGAAAGTTGTCCCTGTTTACATAATTATCCCTAGATCCTTGGAAATATTATTCCTTTTCCAATAACTACATTGCAGTAATCCCCATTCTGACGCTAATCTACTTCTGCGTCTCTCTCGGACCAATTGTTTGGCCACATTTGAACCATGGTTTTTGACAATATAACTCTATCCCAGGTTCTCCTAAAGGGGTTGCATTGTTTTCCCGTCTACCCGTTCTATTGACTGAGGCCTCCACAGAGAGATTGGTTCATTTTTTTTTGTTTAACTTTGTTTTTATCATTATTATTATTTTCATATTTGCGGTTTATATTGCATTTGATACAGCTGTGATTAAATACTGTTTACATCTTAGCTTTATATAAACAATGCAGTTAATACGGTAGACATTTCACAATATCACCTGTTACAAACCTCATGTATTAACAGTTGACGTTGCATCTTAACGTTCAGATTTTAACTATAGATAGCTTCACTAATACAGAACATATACGATTTTATCCTAACTCCTGAAACATTTACAGTAGGTCCACGCAGCACTACATACATCACATTTGTGATCTCCCCTTCGCACTGTGCCAGCACAGCCATCAATCTCGACTGTGTGCGGTGCTCACCTAGTTCCCCATACCTGCCAATGCTCAAAGTACACAGTTTAGACGGTGTATTATGATGTTTGGGGGCTGAATATATATCTAGGAGGTGAGTAGGGGGCAATCGAAGAGGGATAGGAAAGGAGTGCGGCTCATGGAGAGGAGGGGGAATGCGGTAGGTTGGGGGGAGGGAGGGGAGGTGGTGGGAAAGGAAGAATGGGGGAAAAGGGGGGAGAGGAATATCTTCTCACCGATACGCCCGTGCAGGCCACCTTGGCAGAGTGCTAAATGCTTCCCTTCTGTCCGTGTACTATATATTATTTTCTATTGTCCATCCGCCATCATCCTCGGATTCACCTGCTGGGGCCTCTGATCGGTCTCGCCAGGCTGTACGAAAGTCTGACAATATTGCATCCCACGCTATTAGCTGTTTTCGCATTCCCATGGCATCTTCCCGGTGGAGCGCTACACTTTCCGCATGCGCCCAACACAATAGAGATTGATTCCAGGCTGTTGTTGCTGGGGGGGGCAGGGGACTTCCAGCTGCGCTGGTTCATTACCACAGTAGGACCAATTATATGGCCAATCAGCTACTAGAAATATTCTTCACCTTGTACAGAGTTGTTCTGAAATATATTTCTTGTACACCTTGATTATGATGCCAAGGTCCAAGTGCAAAAAGCTTAAACTCAGTACAGAATTATTCATTGAAAAAACAGTGCTTTACCACACACAACTCCGATTAGTTGTCTAAGCTCATACTATGTATAGCTTTATCCCTGTAGTGAGATGTTTACAGAGTCCAGTTTTTGTCACTTCTAAGTCATATTAGAAAGCGTAACTTTGTTATATATAGCTGTAAACCTAAAGAGAGTCCTACACATAGATAGAAGTCCCTCTCTACAGCGAGTTCACAATGTGCTTTGACCATACTACACCCAGGGTTAGCCCTGTATACAGCTTTTCACAAAGAGGCTAGTCCCCTAACAAATTTAAATACCATTATGTGGCCATACTACTGCTAAACACAGTGTTGATCCTTGGCATGCTCATGAAGGACAAACCAGTTGTTGGGATAGGTATACTTTATTATGTGGCAAAGTCCTTACCACAAACACCTTGCACCCTGCACCGGTTTCTTCACAGAAAGCCAGTCCCTCACCACAATCATCCCCCATTAGTTGTGGAAGACACTACAACAATCAGCTTTTATTTTGCAGTACCATATAACAAACCAATAATAATATTCTGTAGGGGGAATTTTTAAATTTATGAGTTTTGTAAACATATATTTCTTTTCTATTGTGTCATTCTTATTCTGTAGGTGTTCAACTTCTTTGAAAATGCCTACCAAATAGCAGAAGAGGTAGAAAAATAAACACAGACTACTAAAAGCAAGTAAAACAGTATCCCAAAAACGTGGAGAAATAATTGAAGAAAAACAAGAGATTATTAGTAAGAGTACTTAAACACATCTTAGAAAATTCACTAAAAGAACCAGAGTTTAGTGGTGAACGTGTAACTGAGTATGATACAGGTTCCAGAATGATAGTAGGCCAAAGTGAAACATCAAAATTACCAAATGTAAGAAGGAAAAGAACCATTCTTCTTCAAGGAATAAGAAATTCATAGAACTCCGACAGAAGTTCTTTTGTACAAGGGTAGTACAGAATATTATGAAACCAATGAAGCAGGTGATGAGAACAACAACTAGAATTCGACAGAAAGAGTTTGTAGATGGTATTGTAAAGAAGGCTTTTGCTTAAAAAAGGAAGATGTTTATTCTGATCATCCTGAATTAAATGAGAACGTTGGATCGGTAATTGTTATCAAAAGCAGCAAATCAATAAGTCTAACTTTATCAGCATGTTTGAGGGGGAATGGAAACACACTTCCAGTACTGAGACTTATTTCAATGAAGAAAGCTACTTTCAAACAAATATGTTATTGTTTGCTATTGATACAGATGGTTGATCCTATAAGTGAAACAAGGTACAGCAATACCGAAGGTAAAATTGATTCTTAGAAATACAGATGAAGTAATTAGGGATGACATTTTACAGCAATGTCCTCCGGCTCCAGTGTATGAGTGGCAGTGCAGCAGTAACTGTAACCTAAGGCAAGAATCAATTGACAAGCTTAATTTAATCATAAGAAACTTCAACAATGCAACTTTAAAAAAGAAAAGCAGAATTTTGGACACTCTAGATCCCTGTAGAGTACAGAAACTATCTAATCTACAAGGGCATTTTTTGACTTGCCTATCTGAAAAGAGATATGTTACAGTACTTTTCACTATTTTCAAATGCTCTCTGGGCATCACACAAAACGCACAACTAGTTAGAAGGTTATACTTTGTGAAAATAAGGCTATTTTGCATGCCACTCTGTCTGAAGTTCAGGAGATAATCAGCTTACATACTTTGGACCTGAAAGTCACCCTGATGTAAATGAAGTAGTAGTTAAATCTACTAGTGAGAGAGAGAGAGTACAGGCCTTCTGTTAGACAACTTTAGCAACAAAATCTGAGATTTTAGTGCAACATCTGCTGCAAAATTCCAAACAAGATATGTGTTTGGTTTGTCGTACACACTACAAAGCACCAAGTAAAAAAAGTGGTATCTACTCAAAGACCTAAGCGGAAGACAGTATTTTGAGGTTTAAACTTGCCCTGTATTTAACTGCAGAGGAGTGCTCTGATTTATGTATCAATCAAGTAGAGTGAACGTACGCATAAGCAAAGTTGATTATAACAAAATGCCAGCAAGAGGTTATTCACAATAGGTTAGACATTTTCCTATAGCACCTGGCCTTCAACATCTGAATGTGTATGAAAGTATTCTGATCCAAAAAGTACATCCTTTGCAAGTAATAGGGATAATGCACACAAATACTGCAACATTACCTCCAACTTAATTAGTGAAAGGCCTTCAAGAAAAAGTTGTGTACCTTCCTCTAGATTTTAAACAGAATATTAAAAATGTTGGTGTGAATCAAGAAGTAGAGGAACCAGGATTGGTTCTACTAAATGGTGTCTCAACAAAGAATACAAAGATTTGGCAACAATTGGTTAGCATAGATAAAGTAAAGAAAGCCAGCCTTAAAATAGATAAAAATAGAGAAAATATGTCCTGCAAAGGTGTAGATATAGCTCAGCATGTACTTTCTCTAGGTATATACACTTCAATGTTTACTGATAACGGACAGTTTGAAAGAGTAGATTCTTCAAAAGCTGAAGAGAAATATGACATCTACAGTAATCACCCTCTACACTCTAGGGATGTAATGGGTGGTGTATTAGAATTATATCAGATTAAACAAGCCAAAGATAAACTTATTAGTGTGTGGAAAAAGACTTTTGAAGCTTGCTGCTTTCCACATCTATTTCCAACTGGAAAAGTAGGTCATTATGATGATCATCCAGTGTAGATTCCTGCTACAGAGTGCAGACCAACCAGGCTGTACTCTGAAGAGCCGCGATTCAGGCAAAACATTCTTTATCTTTTTTGCACCTTCTCTTTGAAAGTGATCTCTCTGTGTTGTCTTACACTGTTGCACATATTGTAAAAACAGGAGCATTATTTCAAAATATGAGTGCAAGAGACTTTGTTGAGAATGTTAATGGGAAAGATGAGAATCCTGGATGCAACTTCATGATTCTCATGGTGTGCTAATGTAGAACAAATGAGTACTGGCTCCTTTGACATGGTGAGCTCAAATGCATGTTGCACAACTTAGGTGCACCTACCTGATTTGTAACTCTTAGCTGTGCGGAGTATGCATGAGATAATTTGCACAATGTTCTCAGAGAAGCTAACTCTAATATTGCTGACATCATCTGGTGAATTGTGCTTGATGGATCCAGCAAATGTTTGTAAGAGATTTAATCATGGATTTCAAGCTATATTTCACTTTATCTGCAACAAACAAAATCCTCCTCTTGGTAAGATTATTGACTACTTTTAGTGGAAAGAATACCAAGCTAGTGGTGCTCCACATATTCACATGTGACTGTGGGTAAAAGGGGCACCAAGATTTGGACAGGATGCAAATGAATCAGTACTGTCCTTCATTGAGCAGTATATAACGTTAAATTCCCAATGAAAGTGAGAACAGGACCCTTAGGCAGCAAGTGTTTCAATTTTGCTGCCTAAGGGTTCACCTTTCAACAGTCGAGAATTCAGAGACTTTCCGCGAAGTCAGACTTCGCGGAAATAAATAGCGAAACCTGAGAAAAATGCACTTTTGTGCATTTTTCTCAGTTGTATGTTACACACACACATGTCCTTTGGACATGTGTGTGCGCAACATGACTCTACATTTTCATTTCAGGGGTGCTACAGGGTGTCCTTTGGACACCCCTAGCACCCTTGAAATCGCATCCTAATTTGCGATTAGCAAATTGCTAATCGCAAATAAGGAATAACTCCCCATTCATTCCTATGGGCCTTAGGCCCATAGGAATGAATGGGGAGTTATTCCTTATTTGCGATTAGCAATTTGCTAATCGCAAATAAGGAATGTGTAGGAATCGCAATTTATTTTGCGATTCCTACATGAATCCCGTTTTGCGAGTCTGTAATAGCGATTCCTTATTATTCGCTATTACAGACTCGCAAAACATGCCGATGATGAATCGGGCTGTAAGTTGTCAAGTGCACATAAGAGAGAATTCTTATATTTATATATTCTGAAAACCTTCAAACATTGGCATAGTGAGGAAGAATTGTTAGGTCAACACGACTGCTATGATGATATTTTCAATGCAGTTAAAAAACACATTGAATGTTCAGTGATTCCAACTTATTAAAAAAAAATAATAATAATGAGATTCAACAAAGGGAGACAATAGCAGCCAAAGTTGCAAAGGATAGCTCACAAGCCAGACAGATTTCAGGACCTTCAGGTCAAGATCCTCTTCGCTAGCCTATCATTGAGAAAGAGGCAGCCATTGCTATGAATGAGATGCAGAATGTTCTGGATCAGGTAAAGATTCAGTTTATTGACTTAGATATTTTAGTAGCTCAACTAAATGAACATAAACTAAAGATTTACCAGGAAAAACCTTTAACAGTGGATCATGGAATTCTGCACAATAACTCGGAATGTACATTGAACCACATTTAATCCTACACTTCTCTATATTGGTGGACAAAAGGCACTGGCAAATATGTCCTGATAAAAGTCCTTTTTGCAGCTGTCCATATAAAGATAAGATTGTACCCTTGTCTTGTGTTGTGACAGCACCCACTGGACTAGCTGCACACATTATTAAAGGTATTACTTTGCATCAACGTCTGAGCTTGAGAAACATACTGTGGTAATGCAAAGAGCTTTTTGAAGTAGCTCATCTAAAGTGTATTTAACATTGACGGCTGATAGTCAGAAACCGGTCCTAGGATGCTTGATTCCGGTCCAGGGAAGACATGGCTTGGCATTTCGGGCTGGACTGTTCCCATGAGGCACAGGGTCAAGACTGATTTGCATATGGCCATGTCTGAACTGGGGTGGCGTGGTGAGCAAAATAACAATGGATTAAACCCAGATCTGTGACTGGGGGTGAATGTTTTGCTATTGTGGAACATTCCGTCCATCATCTTGTGCGTTTTGCTGTTCGCCCTATGTGGGAAGGGTATGCCCAGACGTGGGTCCCGTGCTCACTACGCCACTGGAATCAAGCTATCATGGCTGATAACGGCTGATAGCCAGAAACCGGTCCTAGTATGCTTGATTCCGGTCCAGGAAAGACATGTCTTGGCAGTTCGGGCTGGACTGATCCCATGAGGCACAGGGTCAAGACTGATTTGCACATGGCCATGTCTGAACTGGGGTGGGGTGGTGAGCAAAATAATGATGGATTAAACCCAGATCTGTGACTGGAGGTGAATGTTTTGCTATCGTGCAACATTCCGTCCATCATCTTGTGTGTTTTGCTATTTAAAATTGCATAACATACTACTAAATAGGAGTGTCGTATTAATGTTCTTCGTAATCAATCAATTATTGAAATCTTTAAAAATCCAGTCCAAACGCAAACTTCCATTTTTGTGATCCGTGCTTTATTGGCACTTTTTAAGTTCAAACTCATCCAAAAAACTTAACAATGTAATCAGCCTACGCCTTACGTCCAATTTAAGAAATCATCAGGGCTGAAAAAAGGAAAAATAATGTACACATCAATAACAAAATTCACAAATTCTATGAACATCATTTCATTATGGTCATCTTCACCAGTTTAGTAAATGCTTTAACTAGAAACAGATAATTAATTAAACTAATTGTCTGATCATTATCCCATAGCAGAAATGGACAAATCTGATCATTTGCCCACAACTCAAGGAAGCCTACCTATATAACAGACTTCACGGTCCCCTGAACTTTACACAATATAAAAAAATATTTTTTGTTGTAATAACAAGTACTATACAAAAAGTTAGTTTTATAGAAAAGCACCTCCAAGCACTACAACCTACATCACTGTTTAATGCTCAACCGTTCTTCCCTGTCTTTCCATCACCCCACTTTAAGCAATGTTAAATCTCCACATACCTCTCAACACTATTTTCCTCCCCATCTAATCCATATATACCTTTGTAAAGACTTTTTCTTGTTTATGCAGAAAATCGCTAAATGAAATGAACATGAAGGAATTCATTTTGGCAATTTAGATTTAGTTTCATTATTGAGTTGACAGCCCAACGGGAGTGCTAATCTGATCTCCCAATTGAGTTGCCTTTACATTTTCAGCAGCGGAGGCATAAACCATTCAGCCTCGATCGGGCCACGCCCGTTCTTGAGAAGAGGTTTTATTAGAAATGTGTTTGTAAAGGCATTGACAAAAGCCTCCCAGGCCTGTATGATCAAATTAATTGTAGTCGCTCCCAGAAGCTCCATTTCAAAGTAGAGGGTGACAAAGTCTGTGATCCTAGCCGCCATTGTATCTTTTCATATAGGACGCCTCAAATTGTCAAATTGAACAACTGTGGGTATCAAGATAGACCGCTTGACACTGGGGCCTTTGGGGGTTTGATCTTTAGTGCAAATGTATGGGCAGAATGGTCGCTCTATAGTTTGTCATTTATGGCGAAATTAGTGATTCCTGCAAATAGTTTAGAGTCTACTAGGGTGTAATCCAAGATGGAGTTTGCCCTATCTGTCAGTCTGGTAAACGCTGCTGGCTGATCCTGAGGGAAGGGCGTGTTTAATGTATAAAAACCCAAGGCTTCAAGTGCAGTGATGCATGTCTTGCTGAGCTGGTCTGTTCTAACCTGAGTGTGGATTATTTTCGGAATTTGGATGGGAGTCTTGACATACAGACCTTGCAGTAGATTCATGTTGAAGTCTCCAGACAGCATAATATGGGCTTGTGAGAAAACGGATTGGAGGGTTTTAAGTCGGCCAGTCAGGGTCTCAATCTTTGCAGGTTTGTTCTTTTTGCCTGGATAGATGTATAGATTCAAGATTAATAATGTGAGGTGCAGTTCTGGGTAAGAGTGAGAGATAAACAATGTTTATTTAGACCATAGTCTTTAAAACCATACACAGCTTTTGGATCCTCATAGTGATAACATAATAAAAGACACATTTCATTTTAACACAATTTACAAAAAATATAAATCCATAAAATTCTCATCCATAAATTCTCATTTTTGGGAGAACATTTTAAAAAGTTTTAAAATCGACATCCCTCTTTTAATTTCTCCTTTATAAAGTTGTGTATTGCTTTCAGGAACTTCCCCAAAGCGATTGTAATATCTAGGGATGGCATATCCATAGGGAGACAAGCTGCTTGAGCATTTGAATTTATCTTATATTTTAAAAATATTGGACATAAAAATACTTTCCGTATCGCTAAAATCAATGTGCAATTGAGAAGTATGTGCAAAATATAATTTCTTACTCCTAGGCCACATTTACAAATACCATCCATTTGGATCAATGCTGCTTTTATTTTTCCTTCCGACTTCCAAGGATTAATACCCACACGAACCCGTAGGATTTCGTGTCTTAGCCATTTATTGGGCAAAAAATGCAAATATGGAAACCGGTCCTCCCTTTCCCATGTGCTCCTTACCCAGTTAACCGATCTTTTGTCCCTCAAATAGTCAAGGTATTGTGATCTAGAGTATTGGAGCCCTTGTTCTCTAAGCATTCTCTTAGTAAAGACTATGTCCAGGGATGACTGCGAAAGGCTCAACTTTAGATGCGCCGCTACGGTCTGGAGGGTGTTCCTTACATCCCGTGCCCAACCAAGGCTACTCGTTAGGATTTCCTCTCTGCACAATGTTGAAACCTTTTGCACGCCGCCTTGCTCCTGGCGTTTCCAGATTCTTAGTAGGGACATTTGGGTCTTTACATTCCAGGCTGTTAGTCTTACCTCCATTCTGGGTGAAATGAGGTGGGGTGTTTGACACATTGTATCCAATATAAGCCCAGGTCCAGGTGTTCATGATCTCACAGAAGATCGGTGGCAATGTAGAGCGAGAGCACCCCTTTTACCCTCCCTGACCTGGATGCTTCTGTGGGTTCAACATGGTTTTCTTTAAAGGCCACAATGGGGATAGTTTCTCCAATCAGATTAACTGTAACAACAGGAGATCAAAATCTCATTGGAAGCTTAAGAATTCTTCCTTCCCCACCTTGCTGCTAAGACCGTTCACATGCCAAGAGCTGTTTTGTAAAAGGAGAACTGTGGAGAAGGCTATGTATTGAGTGTCTCATGCAACCCTGATGGTCCTAATGGTAGAATATGACACTAGCAGCTGAAAGGTTGTGTGTGTCTTACCCACACTGGCATACAACTTTTTTATTGTATAATACGGTATGTTAGCCATTTGTGTCACAGCTTTGTGGATACACAATTAGACCCTAACCATCTGTACCTCTCATTTACAGAAAGTCACAAGTAGGCCTTCCACCCTCGTCCTCCCATGGAGTAATAGGATAGTATCTTAGGGTAAGAAATGGATTGCCATCATTTTACTGGTTGTATGATGACAAGTATACTTGCCACGTGTCTCATAAAGACCACACCACGCGCGCAATAGGTGTGACCTGGATTGGATGGCAAAGTTTGCCACTTGTAAATATACTTACACGTATGGTTTGTATGTCTTTTTTTGTTTCCCCCCTATTCCTACAGAATCACTTACATTGGTACTACCCCAGACGGGTAGTTTGACCCCCGCAGCCCTGTCCCTTAAGTGGCAGGTCCTTCTTGCACTAGATGCAAAAAGAAAGCGCCCATAGTTAGAAAGCCTTTGGTCCTGATGAATGCTACGTACCCTTCGGGGACACGAATGCAGAAACATATTGACCACACTTAACACAGTGAAGGGAGAATAACGTCCCAGATCACTGTTCACCTATTTTAATACCATACATTTGCTCCTTGAATAAACACAGTCTAGTGTCAAATGTAATGGTTTTTACATCACCTTTCACTTTCACACGGCCACCACTTAGCTTTAGAAGTGCATCCCTGTCTCCAGGTGTATGCCTGCCCTCTATCAAACAAAGTTTTTAGAAGGGGAGGACAGCCAATGATGAAGCATGACACCGGGCGGTGTGTGACGCCAGTCCAAAACTTTTTATGAGATGCCCCCACTGGTGCTGCATCTCAATATAACTCTGTAGGAAACTGTAGGATCCCACGCTAGGGGCAGCCCATTTTTGTGTATATATATGTATTGAGTGTCTCATGTAACCCTTATGGTCCTAATGGTGGAATACGACACTGGCAGCTGTACGCCAGGATTTAGTGGTAAATTGTACTCCATTGTCTGACAGTTGCAATCTGGTCATCTGAAAGCCTCCTTGGCTGCGGTTGGATGTGCATGACCAATCGCCACCTTTAACAGACCCCGGTGTGTGTGCGATGTCTCTGGCGGGATAGGCAAAACTGGAAGCAAAGGACTTGGGTAATAAACCGGTTCAGGTTTCCTCATGTCAATGCCCCATGCTGCAAATTGTTCCCTATGCTGCAGAGTTGCAATACATTCAACCGCTTCTATGTTGTTAGATCTTATACTGTTCAGGCATTGTGGTGGACGATTAGCTTTAGGACTGTCCTCCTGTTTAAAATGTCATGGTGCCCCCTAGATTTGAACAAGGTATCAGCTCCAGTCTTGCCTACTCCTAATTAAAGCTACTGACACCTAGTAAGTGTTCCGCGTTAGCAGACATTTGTGGTGGCTTTGCTTGTCTGGACATGACTCGTTGATTTGGTGAGGCGCCGGGGTCACGATCCATAAACGGTGTTTCCCAGCGGAGTAGATGAGTTGCTAAATTGGTGATCATTCGGGAGAGGGGCATACAAGGATTTAGGTATTGAAGATGACAGTTGGGGTCGGGACTCTGGCTTAATGCGACATTGCTGATGTAGCTTCTGTACCCCAGAGAGGAGCTGCTGATTTTGCTGTATCCGTGAAAGTTGCCTGTGGGTGTTTTTGTTGCTTCGGCATTACTAAATCTTATGATACAGACATTCTTTTATTCAAGGGGGCCTTTACTGGCTCAATTGCTTTAATGTGGTCCTCCAGTCCCCGAAATATCGGATCTAGTGAGTAAGATAGGATTGTATCCTGTTCTCCGCCAGGGTCCTTCTTCTCTTTGAGGTTACTGTGGTAGTTTGGTTTTGCAGGGGATTGGGACCTCTATTTTTTCTTGCTTCTCTGAGTCATTTACGTTTCCTCTTTGAGAGGGATCTTCGTCGGCTTGTAGGCGGAGGATCCAAGACTTGCTCTTTTGCGGGGAGTAGCTGGTTCTCATTTGGAATATCAGAGCAGTGGTTTATTGATGCCCCAGTTGACGGTTTTGGCCCGTTTTCAGACTTATTACATTCCGTAGGCACGTTCTCTTTATGGGAGGAGTTTGACATGCTTATTGATGGACTCTTGGGCTAGTAATGTTCCCCCAGGATCTGTGGATCGTGAGAGGAAGAACAAGCTTGTGAAACCTTATCTGATAAGATTATCGGGACTCATGCGAGGAGGTACAGTGTTGATGCACATTGGCAGGAATGGTAGGTCATGGCAGATCCTGTTGAACTTTTTTGATCATGTTGTTCAGTGCCTGCAACTTTCAATCAACACCCTGAACATAGGGCTTTTAAAAGGTCAACTTGTTTTTCCAGTTTGTCTGCATGAAATATTAATGCCAACGATATCACCTCCAGGGTGTTCAGCAAAGAGAACCAGATGGACGTGACTGGAGAAGAATTTGGCATAGCTGAGAGAAGCAGTTCCAACTGATCAGGTGGAGTGTTTGCTGTATCAGCTTGGCCTCCTTAGGTCGTAGCGAAAAACTAGATGGATCAATATTTCTTTTTGGCAGTCAATCTTTGATGATCCTGGTGCATGGACATTCCATGGGGTGATTTGGTTCCCAAGTGGTAATTTAATAGGTGAGAGCAAAGTGTTGTAGTCATGCTTTGGAGTGTAAATATGGGACATGCTAAACTGATTAGTAGGCTGATCATGCGATTGATCGAACAGGCTTAAAAGCATCTTCCGCCACACTGCGCAGTCTTTGGGAGCCTCATCCAACAGTGCATTATTTGGTCTGTTGAGTTTGCGACTGAACATGGAAGGACTCACTGGGGAGGTTGCCAGGATACCCTGTGTGCAGAGTGCTTGAACTTCCAGTTGGGAGGCTTAGTTGTTTAGTGCATTCTTCGTGGTGCGAACTTGGGCCTAGACAAAAGCTAGACCTTTGGATGAGAATCGCTTACTTAACTTTGATGCAGAATTGGGGGGTGTAGAAGTCGTTGCTCAAGGTCTTGGTCCAACCTCTCTTCACACCCTGTCCAGATCAATGAAGTCTGCAAAGAAGTTTGCCCAGTAGTTGCCTTGGGTGAGTAGCTATGGGTTTCGTTCAGTGGGAACTGTTCATGGTCCTGCCCTGTCCCCCAAAATAGCCGGTGGGGTGTGGTATCCTGTAAAATCAGCCTAAGAGATACATTGGCACGCGGAGGGGTGTTATGTACTTATGAGGCAAATTTTGGTTGTCTTTGCCGTCTTTAAACCTATGAGATTAGTGCTATTAATAGTGGTTGGCGTATTATCTGCCCTGCTTGACTCCTATGATGTCTCTAGAACTGGAGCCTTGCAGTTAGCCATGGATTTTGCCTTTTCTGTGTTGTTTTGCTTTCTTTGTTGCCCCACAGACATTTCCTGATCTCATGATTGCCAATACACCAGGGCAGCTGAAAGGAGGTGGTTGCTGGTGCAGCTCATGCTGGCACTGATAAAGTTGATGGAGGTAATGGGGTTTAGAGTGCTGGTGGGCTTGCGATGCTGGGCAGATTAGGCAAGATGGCAGTAGAGCTTCTTAGGAAGGTGCAAGCAGCACCTGGACCGAGCAGGTAAGGCTTCTAAGCCAAATCTAGTACGACCCTCGACAACGGCCTCTATTGTCGTGTCACACCCTGGTGTCCTGGTCTGCCACCGAACGTGACTTGCTGTGACCTGACGGTTGCCCCCATTGCCTGTGCACTAGGCCTTATCCCTGCCGGGGAACTCTGCTGGCCGTTATGATTCTGCTGTGTGCTGAATTTGGTACTGTTGCAGATGTTTTTGCCCTGGCGCTCCCTGCCATTCCCACCTGCGAATACAGCATGTTACATTGCACGCTATTACATCACATTCCTTTACAACGCGGCCGTTACAACGACCGTGTTGTTAGAACGACCGCATTGTTAGAACTCGATACCTTTACAACGCAAGTCATTAGATCGACTTGCTGTAGGGGGCACGCTGGACTTAGGAATAGTATAATTTACTAATCCAACTCCAGACTGCGCAACAGTAGGGAAGGTGTTGGAATAATAAATTATACTATTCCTCAGGATAGAGCGCCTCCTACAGTAAGTCGAGCTAATGACTTGCTTTGTAAAGGCATTGCATTCTAACAACGCAGTCGTTGTAACGACCGCATTGTAAAGGAACTGCGATGTAATGACTGGGTTGTAACCGCTCCCCCCCCTGCTCACCAACCTTATCTAACTGTTCCCACCAAGTCTCAACCCTCTGTTTACACCATTGATGGCTGTAAGGGGATTATGCCACTGCCACTGGTACTGAGGAACACCCCTATCGGGAGGCTCCTACTATTATGGAAACTCACAGACCACTGGCGATGTTGTTATTGGGGCGATGAGGGCAATAAAGGCAGGCAGAGCAACACACAAGTCTCAGGTACAATGCCGGCCTGCCAGCATGCTTACCTACCTCACCGAAATGCAGAAAGCCAAAAGTGCCGTTATTGGAAGAAGCCATGGGGCAGGGCTTGCTTGGGGCGGAGTATGGGCGTCTGGAAGCGGCTGCATCTCCAGCTCTTTCTGGCTCCGCACCAGCCACCCCACTTTACCACGCTCACCTGTACTCTTGCTCTGCTCCTGGCTCCAGGGCCCAGCATCCGACACCCGGTCCTAGGCTCTTGGCTGTGCTCTTAGACCACCAGCTTGCCACAGTCACCTCACGTTTCTCCGAGCTCTGATCTAAGCTCCCACCACTTCACTTTGCCATGAACCTCAAGCCCTCACTTCTCTGAGTACTGGCTTGCAGTGGAACCCTAGATAGTTCTTCAGTCGGTCAAACAACAGCAGCTTTGCATTCTATTCACAAATCACTAGGGAAATCAATTTCAAATAATGTGTACAAATCAATCCAAAGCATCTTCAAAATTGTAACCAATCTTTGGAGCTCTGTGCACCACCTGTCCGATTCCTCCCTCAGTTTTTGAAAAATTGCTGAAAAGGCATAGAGATCACTCCTAGACCAAGGGACATGTACACAATATCCTTCGTGCACTCCCCTTTAAGGGAAACACTGTCACTGTTTTTGCTTCTGTGTCACTCACAATCATCTTTGTGTCTTTCCTGCTTCAGCATTTTTCTTTTGAGTGGTAATTTTGTTTTTCCACTTCAATTTCTATTTCTTTAAGTCTCTTCAATCTCAAGTATGTTCATCTAACTCTTTAATGTGATATTGTAAAGTCACCAGACCGACTACCTTTATTTCTGCTCCATTGAAATACATTTTGTATTTCCCTGTGCAAATTTCTTGTCCTGCTTATATCAACCTCATATTCCTTAGCTAATTCCTCAAGTTTATTATATGCTCCATTTGCACACCTTGTTCCTTCTCTAACCAGGTATCTAATTTTATCAACAATATATGACATTCGTCTATTAAGTCAATTGTTCCTTGCAAAAGTTCCCCATATTCAATACTTAAGAGTCCAATATTAACATCTCTCTTCTTTGGAAATGTGGTGGACACCTCAGAACCATCAGAAGACACATCAGCAGACACAGCATCAGAGACAGAAGTAAGCACTGTATCAATGGCAACAGCAGAGATATTGCTACTAGTACTGTGATAGTTTTGCCTAGTTATCAATGTACTCTCAGGCGGATACTTGTACTCACAGTTATGCCAGTTGTATTCATTTTTGCTACTGCAAGCTCTGTCAGTCCCTGTTCACTCGTACTCTGTTCACCTGCTGCCCCCATGTCAGGTCTGTGCGTTTGTCTCTGAATACTATCTGTGAATGGAAGAGATCTAGAATTCAAAAGATCATTTGAAAAGTTATTTTACTCATCCTTTTCTTTATCTTGTTTCTCTCTGTCACTCTCATCAACTCTTTTTGTCTGTATTGACTACTGCAGGAAAAACTCTCACTGCTTCTAGCATATCTTCCCTCTAACATCTTTCCTGGCTTTCCACTTGGCTTTAACCACGGTCTAAACGAACATTTAACCCATTTCTTAATTTACCCCTGATCGAAGGCATACTCTCTCGCCAACAGCTCCGCTCCTCACTGCGCCACTGAGCCTCCTGCCTCCTCCTGGAAGGGGTTCGAGACCCCTGCCTGCAGTTCCTCCGGGTGACTCTGCCTGACTGTCCCTGATATTGTTGTGGTATTTCCATTCCTGCTAAATTCTATTCCTGGTATTGTCGTGTGTTTCTATTCCTGCTAACTGTGCTCTGCTGTCATAAGACCTTGTATTGTCATTATTTTCACCTGCTATTTGCGCTGTTAATGTGTTGCGCCGTTTTTTTCTCCGCTCTCCCCTCTTTCATTCCCGCTGCTGCTGCCCAGCGCCCCCCCTCTCCTCGACCACTCCTGCCTCCCAGCTGTTCATCCCTGCCCCCTCCCCTACATAATGGCTGCCGCTGCACGGTCGTACAGTGGATGCGTCCAGTGGGTGCGCCTCTGGCACGCCAAAGGCATGTCTAATGCAATCCCGTCTGCGTCCGTATGCAACCAGCGCCAGGAACCCTGGATCCACAACCTTCCACCGCTACGACTCCGCCACCCTCCTCGCACTCAACCCCGGAAGACCCAGAGACTGCCAACAAGCCTCGCCGAAATCAACCCACACCCAGTTCTCCTGCCACCACTGCCGTCAGACTTTCTCCTCCACCCCGAACCCCAGCAATACAGACACCAGCACAAACGACACACTAAGAGGCATCCTGCCCAATGTGCGCTCTGTACACAAACATGCTACGGAAATCTGGAACCTATCTGACTCCCTCTCGCCCGACATGGCCTTCTTCACAGAGACCTGGACCAACGCTGCCTCCGCCCCCTACATCAACACTGCCATCCCGGACGGATACAAGATCCAGAGGAAGGACTGCCCCAATCACCCGGGAGGGGGCCACGCCATCGCCCACAAGAGCACCCTCCACCTCACCACCTCCAGCAAAACCTTCCTCTCCGCCGATCACCTGCACTTCCAGATCCAGACAAGCTCTAACATCACACTCGTAGGAGCCCTCGTCTACAGACCCCCTGGCCCTCGGACACCCTTCGCCACCACCACCACCGACTTCATCGCACCCCATGCCATTGCATCAATTAACTACATACTCATCTGAGACTTCAACTTCCATCTTAAGAACCCCAGCGACCCCAACTCCACCATCCTCCTTGACAACCTCATCGACATTAGACTTAACCAACTCGTCACCACACCCACTCACAGAGAAGGACACACCCTCAACCCCATATTCACCGCAGGCAATACCATTCGCATCAACCACTCAAAGCAACCACCATGTACCTACCACCACTGCATGCACTTCACCGTCGACAAACCCAAGGCACCGAAAGCACCCCCTCACCCACCACGAAGGAGCTGGAGCAAGGTTACAGATGAGCAACTGAACTCCACCCTCAACCAGATAACCCCACGGGGCACCCGATGCAAACACCGCAGCCTGAGGACTCCACACTTGGATCTCCAACTGTGCAGACAAGTTCGCCCGCTAGGAAACCCCAGCAAACAACACCCCAGGAAAGTCGCCTGCTTCACCATCAATCTCCAAAAAGACAGGCGCACCTGCAGACGCCTGGAGAAGAACTGGAGGAACACCAAGACAACTGACAACTTCTCTACCTACAAGGACGCCCTGACGGACTACCACAACCAAATCAGAATAACCAAAAGGAACATCATCCACAACAAAATCCTCACCAACTCCAAGGAACTCTTCAGTGTCATCCAGGAATTCACCAACCCGCGCGGTGAAGCCAAAGACATCACCCCGTCCCAAGACCTCTCGGACATGCTTGGAACCTACTTCCGCCTCAAGATCAGAACACTTTACAACTTCCTCGACCACCCACAAGTCACCACAGCCAGCCCTCCACCCCCCAGAGACACCAGCCAGCCCACCAGCTCCGACTGGACACCAATCACGACCGAGGACACCTCCACGAGCATGAAAGGCATTCACTCGGGGTCCCCATTGACCCCTGCCCCCCGCACATCTACCATAGAGCCGCGGACACCATTGCACTTGAGCTACAACGAACCATCAACACCACCTTCACAACAGGCACTTTCCCTTACAGCTGGAAGAGCGCAGAAGTCAGGCCCCTGCTCAAGAAGCTCACGGCTGACCCTACCGACCTCAAGAACTACAGGCACATCTTGCTCCTCCCCTTCGCAGCCAAAGTAGCAGAGAAAGCAGTCAACAGGGAACTGACACGTTTCATCGAAGAGAACGCCATCCTCAACCCGTCCCAATCCGGATCCTGAGGCAACCACAGCCCGAGACCGCCCTACTCGCCGCCACAGATGACATCCGCACCCTCCTGGACCAAGGCCACTTCGCAGGCCTCATCCTCCTCGACCTGTCTGCAGCTTTCGACACCGTCTCTCACCGCACACTAGTCGCCAGACTACACCAAGCTGGCATACAAGGAACAGCCCTGGACTGGATCCGATCGTTCCTCTCCGGAAAAAGACAAAGGATCAGACTACCACCCGTCCTCTCCACCCCCACAAAAATCACCTGCGGAGTCTCACAGGGGTCATCACTGAGCCTGACCCTCTTCAACATCTACATGGCCCCACTCGCAGCCATCGTCCGACAACATGACCTCAACATCGTATCCTACGCTTACGACACCCAACTCATCCTCTCCCTCACCAGATACCCCACCACCGCAAAACTCAACTTCCAGAAGGGAATGCAAGACGTTGTAGTCTGGATGACCAACAGCTGCCTAAAACTCAGTGCCGAGAAGACAGAAGTCCTCGTCCTCGGGACTACCCCGTTAGCATGGGACAACACCTGGTGGCCCACTGCCCTCGGAAGCCCATCTACCCTCTCAGACCATGGCAAAAACCTCGCCATCGTACTCGACTCATCACTCACCATGAACCGACAGGTCACGCCATCACCTCCAGCTGATTCAACACCCTCCGCATCCTTCGAAAGACCTTCAAATGGATCCCCCGGAGTCAAGTAAAACGGTAACCCACTCACTCATCACAAGCAGACTGGACTATGGAAACGCTCTCTACGCCGGCATCAACAAGTCCCTTCTCCGCAAACTCCAGACAATACAGAACCCTGCAGTCAGACTCGTCCTCGCCATAAACACATCAGCCAACACCTGCGGAGACTTCACTGGCTCCCCGTGGAGAAGAGAATCAGCTTCAAAATCCACAGACACACCTACAAATGCCGATACAACAACAGACCCAAATACCTCAATGACAGAATACACTTCCACGTACCCAAAAGAAACCTCTGAATTGCCAACCTCGCACTGGCTGAAACCCCTTGCATCCACAGAGCCAGAGGAGGCGGAAGATCACTCTCCCACATTGCAGCCAAGACCAGGAACAAGCTACCGGCAGACATCAGATGCGCCCCCTCCCTGAACACCTTCAGGAAGACTCTCAAGACCTGGCTCTTCGGCTGAACGGATCTGCACCCCCCCCCCCCCATAGCACCTTGAGACCCTCACGGGTCCCTGATTGATTGATAGATTACTTTCTCTTTTTCTCTGTGGCAAACCTTTGCAACAACCTCCCTGCAAAGGAGGTTGTTGGGTTAATCTTGATACAAAAATTAATACCTTCATTCACGTCCATGTTCAACAGCACAGAGGTAGCTATATCCCAAGACTCCTTTAAAATGATTGCCACCCCCACCTTTTTTCTCCCCCCTTGTTCGCACAGCAAATTTTAAAACCGCTTGGAATGGCTAATGCCACTACTGCTAAGGTATCATCCTTCAACCAAGTTTCTGTCAGGAACATGACCTCACACTCATTTACAGCAAGTAATAGCTATACATCCTCCGCATGCTTTGCCAAGGATCTGCAATTGAGTAGGTATGCCCTAAGCTGACCAGCTTGCTTACTAAGCCCCAATTTATAGTCCATTCTTCCTGAATAACTTGCCATGTCCCTTAGGACCCAGTTGCACTCAGTGCCAGATTACAGCCAAGTACCCTGGAACAGAATTTATCATTAAGAGCCAAAAGATAATCTCAGGACCAATGAAATATCTCTTTACAGGAAAATCGGGGGGTATCCAGCCGCGGACGGGTGCAGACGTGCTTGCCTTTGGCACGCCATCGGCGCGGCATGCCCCCTGCACGCGCCCGCTGCGTGGCCGAGCACACATAAGATTTAAATACTGACCCCGGTAGCTTATGTGTAGGAACAGAGGGAGGAGCCACGTCCCTCAACTCAACCAGCACCAAGCTGCGGTGAAACGGGGACCGGCTAAGTGAAAAGTGCAAGTGCCAAGATAAAGTGTAAACACTAAAAGATTTAAAAGCAGAACGTTTTTTAAAATATCAGCAGCAATACATGAACAAAACACAATTAAGATCAGCAACTAAGACTCAATTAGCATTGCCTTCCGGCGCTTTGCCACCTCTCGCCGCAATACCTTTGTAGACAAGTTCAACAACATATCCGATTACCTAATTATTGTGGTTGGTAAGGGGTAAGGGGTAGAATATTAAGATGTTCCTTTGTCTCTATGTGGCTACCAGAGCTTAGTCTTTGTGGAATTTTAGAATGTAGAGTGTGGGAAGTTGGACAGTTGGAGTTGGTACCAGAAGGGTAGAGATGTGTTTTACTATGCTGCTAGCTTAAATAAATATGCCCTCTTCTACTACAATTCCAATGAGTCTGTGCTACTTTATAAAATAAGAATTGGTAACGTGCAGCCCCGCAAACTTCTATGTACTGTGCCATAATAATTTTCCAGATGATACTTTCTTACAATCCGATTCTGAATTTCATGGAACTCAATATACGACATTCGTATAGTGGTGAGCTTTAACATGTTTGACTCATCTTAAGATGCTTTCACCTTTTGCTTGCTGTACTTTTATTTTTGTGAATTGGCAGGTGCAGAACCAACAACAGTACAGAACCTTGTGATCCGCTGTGCCACTTAATTTGGGAAACTTTCATTACAGTATATTGCATAGTTCTACAATACACATGCACACCCACTATTGTAAGGGAAAGTCTTTGGATTCAGTATTTTCATACAGCTGTGATACACATGCACCGTATTTCCATTTGTGCTGGCTGAAACTGTATCTGCATCAACAAAGTGGTTTCTGCCGCGTAAGCGGCTCACCTCTGCCGATACGACGGACTTCTCTGCTGGCTAGCCTTACTCTGTCACTGTCAGGGTGGCGGGATTGCACCAAGCCTATTTAGATTTCATAGTTGTGCTGGTGTTGTTGTAGCAGGTGATCCGTCTTGCGATGAGTTAAACATTGTACTATTCAAGTGGCTTTTGGACGGATGCTAGCATCACTCACATGATATGTTTTGGCAAATTTTGTTCACCTGCATACTACCCTATAAAACAAACTCCATTTCACTCCATAATTATAAATAAATTCCATGTAGGTAATGTGTTTCACATTTTTTAAAAGATGACAAAAATGAACAAAAATAACAAACTAGGCTATGATTTAATTGGAATAAAGCTATGTTACTCATATTGTCCTAATACATTATAACTTGTGCATATTCCAAAATTATCATGCAATATTTTGTTTGACAATTCCAGATCTTCTCATGATGGAAGAACATGAGATAATAAAAAAAAAAATTAAATAGGCAAACTCTTACTTAGGATGTAATCAGCTGGAGCCAAATCTTCGTCCTCATATTAGGAAAGCCACATCAATAACATCCATAGTGCAAATAATGCCAGTACTCCCTTTTGAGGCCACAGGATCTTTCCAATACACTGTTGCAGTAACTTGTGTAATGTCTCAACCAACTTTAAAGGGTGTGCTACAAGGGGTTTTCTTTCAATGATGAGACACATCAACAGCTACATACAGTTAACAAAAATTGTGAATTTTGCCTATGCAAAGTGAGATTTGTATGCTTTGGGTGGCCTACCACAGGTGGTCGGAGCAATTTAAGCAGCACATATTGACTTGGTGGCAACAAACAACAGAATACAAGTCTAATGTAATATTTACAAATATAATTCAATCACTGTGCAAGGTGTCTCTGTACAAGAGCTGTACATCCAAAGTGCGTATGTTTTCACAGAATGAACCTATGTTCCATTTATACTTCGCAACAGCAGCAGATAACTGCAAATGTCACAACATTTAAATGTACAAATAAAGATGACTTGGTGAAGGAACATAAACAATACAAAAAAACAAAAATTGTACGACATTACAAAATAGACATATTACATATGACACATTTTGAGGAAACATTTTCTAAAAACAATCAAAGATAAACAATGTAAATAAACACAGTAAGTAGTCCATGTGTTAAAACTTAGATCAACACCATCTTTGCCCTGGATATACCATAACTTGCCTTTTCACAAAAATGTCTAGCACAGACTTTTATTCTCATTAGATCAACAGTGGCTTTCAAATATAATGTGAAGAAGTTGTCAATAACATCTTGACATAAGTCAGTTCCTTCCTCTTCACCACTATCATTTTCATTTGTCATTTCAACATCCTCAACCGCTGGCTCATCATGGTTTTCTTATGTGATGTTCCGTTGCAGGGCTATGTATTGTAACATGCAGCATGCCATGGTGATTTTACACACCTTATCGGATGAGTAGAGCAGAGCTCAACCAGTCTTATCCAGACACAAAATCTGGCCTTTAAGATCCCAAAATCCAGCTCCACTATCCTCCATGTTCTTCCATGGGTCTCATTGAAGCAGACCTATCCTGGCATTGTTGGATTCCTCAGCGGTACTAACAACCATGGTCGGTTAGGATAAACTGAGTCTCCTATGCGAAAGGTAAAAAAAAATTGTCTGAACAATACATATTATTTTTTGGTTGTTAGTCTTGAAATTAACAAAACATTCTACTTTTGTACTTTCCAACAAGCCAGGCCGCTCAGGTCCAAGTTGTGACATTTGCAGTGGTACGGTGCTGTTCCGTAGTACAAACGAATCATGTGTTGATTCTGGAAAACACACACACACTTGTGATGTACAAATCTGGTAAGCACAAAACTTGCACACTGATTGAAAGGAAGTTTACCGATTGCGGAAGACTTGTTCACTGTCCTGTGGTAGCACCAAGGCAACATGTGTGCCATCAATTGCTCCAACGACATGTGGTAGGCAACCCAAAGCATAAAATTCTCCCTTCACATCAGCAAAAATTCTCTATTGGTGGAAACTGTATGAAGCGGCTGATCTGTCTCAACATTGAAGAAAGAACTTCTTGTAGCACTCCACTGAAAGTCGGTTGTGACATTCCACCAGATACTGCCACAGTGTATTGAAATAACACGGTGGCTACCAAATGGAGTACTGCCATAATTTTGACTGCCTATGTAATTGATGTGGGGTTCCTATTGTGAAGCAGAAGATCTGGCTCCTGCTGATGACAAAAATCAAGAATAGTTTGCCCATTTAATCAATTTAATCAAAAAAGAATTTGATAATATCCCATTCTTCTATGGTGCCATGGTCTGAAATTTGTCTAAAAACTTGAGGCTGTCGTCTCCTCACTCTTCCTGGGTTCATATGTCTGCATTTAAAATTTTAAAAATGGTGTTAAGTTTTGCAAACATGTTTTTAAAACAAAACACACATTTCATCCAATTTTCATAATAAATACTTTTTAAACATAATTATACAAAAATAAAATGTTATGACATTTTGTTACATGGGTATTTTATTAATTTATGTGCAATTAATTCATTTTAAATGCTTTATTTACAAGTTCTTTTTTTTAAAACTGCTTTGTCACCGAAAATTCCGTCAACGGAAATATAAACAAAACCACACAAATGTTGCATTTAACCACAATAACGTACTACATAACACTTTTTTGTGAAAACAAATTAATAACATTAGCATTTTATATATGTAAGCAAAGTAGCCACCATTTTAAGTGGTGGTGATACACGTAACATTCACAAACACACTATTTCACAATCTAAAATGGTGGGGCATGACCTCACCCACAGGACATTTGCAATCAGATGACCGTCGGCAAAAGTTGACCGGGTAATGGGTGGGAAACTCAGTTACGGCAACTTCCATTGGCTAACGTGTGTGACAGCAACATACGAAAGTCAATGGATGTGTTAGTCTCCGTGAACGATTGCGCACGTCGCTTAGATGTATGTGGTGTTTCAAAAGAAACACACTTGGTTTCAAACACCCTAACAATACCTCCTCAACTTTTGCTGCTGATTCTGACCTCTGGGAGCCACAATGCAAGGAAAAGCAGATGACAGGGCCCTAAACTTCTCGCCAGAGGAGCTAGAGTTGCTGGCTATGGAGGCCCTGTCCCTGCACAGCTAGCTGTATGGCTTACCAGAGGAACAAGTACATGTGTAAAATGAAAGGTAATTCTGACTAACTTGTTTTTTTATTTAAACACAGGCTAGAATGTCCCTTTTAGTTCCTGACTGAAGTGTAGCGATTGAAGTGAAGTTACATTTTGTTACATCGAAAAAAGATTTTGTGTATTTTTAAACACATTATAATTAGACAACACCACATTAGCATGTGTTGTGTGTTTGACACCCTGTTATGTGGTGTGGATTTCTATACATATATATGTATATTTAATAATTTCAAGTGAAAGCTACAAATTAACATTATGTGAATTTTGAAAATATATTAGATTTTCAATACAAATTAACATATATATATATATTCCTCAGACAAAGAACGGACCCAGCCGAGCTCCAGTTCGCAGCCCAGCAGTCCAGATATACCACAGCACAAACGGATTCCAAAGCCTGATTTCTTCAGATAGAGGTAATTTTTATTTTTTACAACACCATTTTGTGCAAACAAGGAGGACGGTCAACGCATTTCGGCGGTTGTCTTCAACTGGACCATAGAGTCCCGCAGTCTAAACTGTCCATTTAAAGTGATAAGAGCATAAGTCCCTTTTTCATTGCATTTAAAATAGACTAGACTGTTAACCCAACTAGTCTGTTCTTATTCAATGGCCATTTAGGATATACATTTTTGTAATAACTCTTTAAGGCAGAGAACCGTAATGGTAAAGTACCCTAAGACAAGAAAGGTAATAAAATTCGCATTCTCATATCATGGCTAAAATCATGTTATAAAATTCATAAAAACGGAAACATAAGGGTTTATATATATCAGAATGTACAGTATGTAACCTTCAATAGTCATAAAGACAAAGTAAATGGAAATCCTAGCGGAAAAGAGAGAAGAGGAAAGGTCAGGAAATGCCGGACAGAGAAGGGAGACCCAGGACCGGGGGGTGGGGGGGGAGGGTTGGGGGGGAAAAGTTGGGGGAGCGGGGGGATGGGTTTTGGGGGAGGAAGGGAAGTGATGGGGAAGGGAAGGGAGGGGGGTTTGGAAAATGGGAGAGGGAAAAGGGGGGAGAGGGAGGGGAGGGGGGTGAAGGGGGGGAGTGGGAAAGGAAGGGGCCGTGAAGAAAGGGAATGAGGAAGGGAAGAGCGAGGGGGGTTAACAGATAACTATGGGATGGATCAAGAGGAATTTGAATAATAAAGTGTCATGTGCATTGTGCAAAAACATCATTTGCAAATATTTTTTATGTGCAAAGACGCAGTAAATTTCTAGATCTTTTTTTAAAACCTTTTCTTAAAAAACTTTTTTTTTAAAAGAGTTTACCATCTCCCTGTGTTCAATCATGCTAAAGTAGACTTTCAAGAAACAAACACAGATAATGAGAGGGGAAAGTAAGAATTATCTATCCAGTATTTCTTAATCCATCCCTGAGTACCACATGTAATTTTAAAAAGGGCAAGGTTACCCTTGATCCTTCTATACAATTCTGCCCTGCTCAATATTAAAATTTTTTATTTATGTCTACACATCTCTCTCCCCTTATTTTCTTCTTCCCAAATATTTCCTCTATTTTAAGTTTATTGTTCAATTTATCCTAGCGGTGTTATCACACTGTACTTATGATTGTTCTGTCCCAATAGATTGAATATATTCTTCATGTCTTATCCAAGCGGTTACATTTCTACAGGTGCACATATAATTCCGCATCCTGGTTGTGTCCAAAAGGACTCTCAGTGCCCAGTGCCAGGATGAACCTCGATTCTGCTCTTCTTAAGTCCAAGGTTCTATCTCCACCTCTTTCATTGTGTTTTACCAATTTTGCACCAAAGAATTTTAGTTCTTGGTTGTTGCTGGATTGTTTCTCCATAAAGTGTTTTGCCATTGGGTAAGAGAGATCCTGATTCTTAATTGCCCTTAGATGTTGTAATATGCGCAATTTTAGTTTGTTTATTGTGCTCCCAACGTATAGTTTTTGGCATGGACATTGTAGGACGTACACCACAAATTTGGATTCACATGTTATGTGGTCAGTGATGTTTTCCTTTTTTCCGTTTTGTAGTTGATATGAGAGAGTGTTGCAACCGTGCTCACAGGCTTTGCATTTCGAGCACTTCCAGAAGCCAGGTGTTGTTAGCCACGATTTTTAACCTTTCTCATTCTTTGAATTGTAGGTAGTTAGATGACTTTATGTGAGGATATCACCCAGTGAGGCTGTCTTCCTGTATGTTATCTTGGGGGTTGGTGGAAGTGTTTTTTTCAATGAGTCATCCAGCATCAAGATGTTCCAATTTTTCTTTATGATTTTTTTAAGACTTCTATTTTCTGAGTTGAAGTCCATAATGATGCGGGTTGTTTCCTCATTATCCACCCTTTCCGATGTTTCCAATAATGTGGATCTTGGTCTTTCTTTGATTTTCATTTTTGCTTCTTCAACAACCTCCATAGGATATCCTCTAGCCAAGAATCTTAGACCTGTGTCCTCAATGTTCTGTTCGATGTCATTATCTTCCGAGCAATTTCTTTTTACGCGGAGCATCTCCCCATAAGGGATGCTCCAATTTAGATGTTCCGGATGTCCACTGCTGGCATGAAGGACACTGTTAGTGGCAGTGGGTTTCCTATGTATTTTGGTACAAAGCCGTTGATTTTTGACAAAGACCTCCACATCTAGATATATCACTCTGGATTTGCTGCTTGAGGATGTGAATGTTAAATTTTGATCGTTATAGTTCAAATTGTTTATGAATTCTGTTAGAAAGGATTGATCTGCTTCCCATATGACGAATAAATCGTCAATATACCTTATCCAGGTTCTTATATTTGACTTGTACCTACTCTGTAGTATGTTTTCCTCCCATACCGCCATAAAGGGATTGGCGTATGTTGGGGCAACAGATGTCCCCATTGCAGTACCTTGCCTTAGGAGATAGACCTCCCCATTAAAAAGAAAAACATATATATATATATATATATACATATATATATATATATATATATATATATATTCACTGAAAAAACCATAGGTTATAGACCATATATAGTTAGGAATTCGCATTTACAAAACCTTATTTTACTCACACAAAACCATTGAAATTCCATATATAGTTAGTTGCACTAACTATATATCGCGCACCCGCAATCCACTGCTGATGATGTCACATATTACATCATTCATGACATGGTCAGTGACATCACTGATGACATCACTGATGACATCTCAAATGACATCACTGATGACATCTCAAATGACATCACTGATGACATCACTGATGACATCTCATTTGACATTACTGATCACATCACTGATGATATCATTCATGTGATAATACGATGAACCTCTTCAGACTCTAATATAACCTTAGATACAATCAGTGTAAACAGACACTCACAGACTGTCACTCATCCATGGAGTTACTCACACACCTAGTCAGTCATGCAAAGAATCAATCACACCTCCATTTCCTCAACTATACAGTTATACAAACTTTACTTATTCAAACATATACTAACACATATTTACTCTCTTATACAATCCCTGATACAAGTTCACAATGATCCATACAGCCACTCACACATTCACTGGCTCTTATGCACAGTTATTTATATATGTCAACTCTCACATGTACTGTGTTTTACATATGTACTTACTTTGACATGTAGCACTGAGATATCCATTCACTCACCAATACACTCATGCACACAGTCAACCGCCCATACAGCTGTTTCCACATGCACTTTTGAAACCATACATCTAGTGAATCAACTGCTCACACATCTATGCACAGAGTCATACACCTCCCAGCCACCCACACACACCCTCAGTCTCCCATACAAATACTTGGGCAACCAATCAATAACCCATATAGTTACTCATATAGCTACTTATCAACACATGCAACAGTTTACAGAACAACAGACATAATGATGCACAAATTAAGACAGTTTAGTCACTAACCCATGCACTCAGTGAGACACATTTAATCACTCACTCATACAGTCAGTCATGCACCTACTAAATCCTTCATCCAGACACTTATACATCCACTCATTCTTCAATATGTAAGACATATTTTAACTTTACAGAAACATACAGCCACTGGATGTTGTCATCAGTGATGTCATCAGTGATGTCATTTGAGATGTCATCCGTGATGTCATCAGTGATGTCACTGACCATGTCATGAATGATGTAATATGTGACATCATCAGCAGTGGATTGCGGGTGCGCGATATATAGTTAGTGCAACTAACTATATATGGAATTTCAATGGTTTTGTGTGAGTAAAATAAGGTTTTGTAAATGCGAATAACTAACTATATATGGTCTATAACCTATGGTTTTTTCAGTGAATTTTCAAGGTTTTGTAAATGCTAATTCCTAACTATATATGGTCTATAACCTATGGTTTTTTCAGTGAATTTTCAAGGTTTTGTAAATGCTAATTCCTAACTATATATGGTCTATAGCCTATGGTTTTTTCAGTGAATATATATATATACATACATATATAAACATATATCATCTGTATATCTATATAAATACAAACATAAATGCATGCATACATATACTTATATGCATACAGATGCATGTTATTTACATGAAAGTTGAAAAAACACTAATAAAAGCAAAGCTAAAAAGCCACCTCATTACAAACAGAATGGCTTTAACTTAAACGAGGGCGAGATCTATTGCATTTTCAATGCTTGTTTACTTTGGTTCCATCAAGAAGGCATTCAGATGTGTCACACATTTGCCATAAATTCTGAATGTTAGCACTCTAGTTGCACATTAGATCACTGTAGTAAAGCTACTGCTCACCAGGGACGTCTGCTGCTGGTATTCAAAGTGCATGTTTCAGTCTGCATGTCAGAATTTTTTTAATGAAATAGAAGAGGATTTGAGAAGTCACTCAAAATGATCCCTAATTTTTCTTTCTGAAGCACTAATCATACTTTCTATGGCAAAATTAACCCCCTCATGTTGTTCCTTTTTAAATTGAGTGTTTTCAGACTTACCACTTCATTCCAATCAAGATGGCTTCTGGTGTGCCATACTTTTGTCATAAGTAAGACTGTTAGCGCTCTAGTTGTTCTTTAGAACACTCTGGGACATTCTGTCATTGGGCTATACTTGGGGTACATCTGGGTGATATTTGGGCTACATTTAGGCTCTTTTGTCTCTGGTGGCCATCTTGGGAGACTGTATGTCAGAATTTTTTAATGAAATTGAAGAGGGTTTGAGAAGTCACTCAAAATGTGCCCTAATTTTTCTTTCTGCAGCACTAATAATACCTTCTATTGCATAATATACCCCCTCATTTTGTTCCTTTTTAAATTAAATGTTTTAAGAGTTACCACTTTATTCCCATCACGATGGCTCCAGGTGTGCTATACCTTTGTAATAAGTAGGACTGTTAGCGCTCTAGTTGTTCTTTAGAACACTTTGGGACATTCTGTCATTGGGCTATACTTGGGCTACATCTGGGTGATATTTGGGCTACATTTGGGCTCTTTTGTCTCTGGTGGCCATTTTGGGAGACTGCATGTCAGAATGTTTTAATGAAATAGAAAAGGATTTGAGAAGTCACTCAAAATGTGCCCTAATTTTTCATTCTGCAGCACTAATCATACTTTCTATGGCAAAATATACCCCCTCATGTTGTTTCTTTTTAAATTAAATGTTTTAAGAGTTACCACTTTATTCCAATCAAGATGGCTTCAGGTGTGCCATACCTTTGTAATAAGTAGGACTGTTAGCGCTCTAGTTGTTCTTTAGAACACTCTGGGACATTCTGTCATTGGGCTATACTTGGGCTACATCTGGGTGATATTTGGGCTACATTTGGGCTCTTTTGTCTCTGGTGGCCATTTTGGGAGACTGCATGTCAGAATGTTTTAATGAAATAGAAAAGGATTTGAGAAGTCACTCAAAATGTGCCCTAATTTTTCATTCTGCAGCACTAATCATACTTTCTATGGCAAAATATACCCCCTCATGTTGTTTCTTGTTAAATTAAATGTTTTAAGAGTTACCACTTTATTCCAATCAAGATGGCTTCAGGTGTGCCATACCTTTGTAATAAGTAGGACTGTTAGCGCTCTAGTTGTTCTTTAGAACACTCTGGGACATTCTGTCATTGGGCTATACTTGGGCTACATCTGGGTGATATTTGGGCTACATTTGGGCTCTTTTGTCTCTGGTGGCCATTTTGGGAGACTGCATGTCAGAATGTTTTAATGAAATAGAAAAGGATTTGAGAAGTCACTCAAAATGTGCCCTAATTTTTCTTTCTGCAGCACTAATAATACCTTCTATTGCATAATATACCCCCTCATTTTGTTCCTTTTTAAATTAAATGTTTTAAGAGTTACCACTTTATTCCCATCAAGATGGCTTCAGGTGTGCCATACCTTTGTAATAAGTAGGACTGTTAGCGCTCTAGTTGTTCTTTAGAACACTCTGGGACATTCTGTCATTGGGCTATACTTGGGCTACATCTGGGTGATATTTGGGCTACATTTGGGCTCTTTTGTCTCTGGTGGCCATTTTGGGAGACTGCATGTCAGAATGTTTTAATGAAATAGAAAAGGATTTGAGAAGTCACTCAAAATGTGCCCTAATTTTTCATTCTGCAGCACTAATCATACTTTCTATGGCAAAATATACCCCCTCATGTTGTTTCTTTTTAAATTAAATGTTTTAAGAGTTACCACTTTATTCCAATCAAGATGGCTTCAGGTGTGCCATACCTTTGTAATAAGTAGGACTGTTAGCGCTCTAGTTGTTCTTTAGAACACTCTAGGAGGCTGCAGTAGAACACAAAGGAATCAACTGACAGTCTCTGTCCTTGTTGGATGTACATGTTTTACTGAGAATGTCAGACTTCATTTTCACATGACTGAGAAAGATAATGTGAATTTACAGAAAATATGCTTTCAGTTTAGCTTATAGATCCCCTTCCAAACCACTGTGGGAAAATCATGAGATATTAGTTTTCTTTCAAACAATATTCATGATATCACAGCAGAAGGTTTTTTCACATGGTAAAATCACCTTAGAACCCACCACAATTCCTAAAACGAGTATGGTACCATCAACAAATGATTTATAATGTAACTAAAGTCCTAAAACCCTCTATTAACTACAATGCTTTTTAATGAGGTGCTATCATGTATATTGGTCCCAAGATGGCTGCCAACACTTCTTGGATGAAGTGCTGACAGCCAATCAGATCAGATGTGTGGTTAGGCTCCGCCCAGATATATATCTTTTTTTGAACCTAAATTACTCAAAATCCACTGGAGCACATATATTGAGACCTAGCAAAGGCACATCGGGCTAACAGTCCCTACAATTTTGCCAAGTTTCATGCAAATCCATTCAGCCGTTCGAGCTAAAAGTGAGGCCAACCGCCCTATGGAAATTAACATGGGAAAAACGCGTTTTGGGACCCTCCTTTTTTCTCGGCCCCCCCTTGATGAAACCCCCCCAAATTGTCAGGGGCTGCTCAGAAACAAAATGTTCCATTTTCCTGAAAATTTCAGCCAATTCCGTCCACAAACGCCAAAGTTATTAGACATAGAATTTTCAAAAATCCCATAGAGAAAAAAATCCTAACTATATATACCTACTGGCGACCGCCAGTAGGTAATATATATTATATATATATATATATATATATATATATATATATATATATATATATATATATATATATATATATGTATATAATTATTTTACATACCAAATAAAAACGATTTGTGCTATTCCTATTATTCCACAAATCACCCAGTTTAGATCAGGTGTCTCCAACCAGTCAGACACCTTCAGAGTAGCTCACCGCCTTGAGTTAACTATTAAATAAGCACAGGGTCGTACTTTTCTTTTAAACTTAAGGAGAAGTCTGTGTTCATTTTAAATTAATATCATCAGGCTGCCAATAGCAGGGCCTGATAAAGAGCAGTGCTCATTCAGATATTTGACCCAGGCTGTGGCTGGGTCACAGAGGTGAACAACTGTAGCACTGAGGTATTTAACTCTTAAATAAAAGCCCTTGTCAACTCAGTATTAAAGCTGTGAACAAAATGATGTTGCTGAATGTTTTCCAATGAAAGACAATTTAAATGGAAAAAACCTTAATGATTAAGTTAACTTTTCATTTCAATTTCCTCCCATTTCAAAGCATTGCATTTACAAACAGCAGGCCCCTTGATCCCAGTGGCCAGTAGACATTATGCTCTAAATATTACGGAAAAATACAGCTATATTTTTTACATGAGAGACATTTAAAGTGCAGACAAATGTTCAGTATTCTGAACTTTTGCAGATTATTTTTTTGCACTTTAAATTCTCCCATTAAAAAAAAAAAACAAATTGTATGTTTGTGTTATGCATGTAATGTGGCCACATATGGTGAAAGGTATGTCCGTGGTACAAGTACATACCACACAGGCTCTCAGTCACCTGTACAAATATATCCCATACGCACAAATGTACATACATCCCCAAAGACCGCACACTCACTGACATCACATGGCAGCCCTTTCATAGTGCCTTTAGTCATAGCATTTTGTTCAAACCCTAGTGTCTGGCCCTATGAACATTAGGCTTAAAGTCAATGAAGCTGGGCGTAGGGGTATCTGGTAGCAATGCACAAGTTGTTTTGCTTTCAGTTGCCCACGATGATTTTCACTGATCAGAAGTAACTTTCACTACAGAAAATGTTGGAGACCCCTGGCCTAACAAATATGCTGTTGTAACTTTTTTAAAACTGCTTGTGATTGATTTCTCAAAATGGTGTTACATCAATACAAACAAAAATTCAGAAAACAATTTTTCTTTCTTTTTTTGCATACAGATAGGTTAATGCCCATCAGAAGAAGACCATCTGAAAGGCCATCACAAAGAAGGTGCATTCACTGGGGGTCAAAAAGCCCTGCAGCCTCCACTGCAGAAAGAGAGAGGAGGAACTTAAGCACTTATGATGCTTCAGTGGATGTTCCACAGGTCACATTGGTATATTGGCAATAGTGAGCATGTAAGCCAAAAATGACTAGAAATATAAGAATAAATGGCTAAATGTTTTATTAAAAACATATTATTAAAAGCATACAACAAATATGTTTTTACTACAAAAAATAGAATTCAATGTTTGTTAAAATTGATAGGTTTATTTGATGTCTTAAAACAGACAGGATTGTGAACACATTGGTGACAGAGTAACACATACCCAAAAACATAATTTTTATGTCCTTTGTTAAGTCCAGATGATAAAGCAATAATGAACAAAATTAGTTTAGTTAAAGGGACAGTATCCCATCTAGAAAACTACAAATCAGGTACAATAAATGGATCATTAGGAATTTTTAGAAATGAATCAAGGTTACACATTTTTCATATTGTGATTTGTATATGTTTTGCATTTAAAAAAAGATATCTGAGTCAGTGCCTTTAAAATGTGCTGTAACGTGTACCAACGTTTGCCTAAAATCAAAGCCAAATACACAGAGATGATAGACGGAATGCAGAGCAAATCAAACATTTACCCCCAGTCAAGAGATCTGGGTTATATAAATCCACCTTGACCCTGTTCCTCATAGGAACAGTCCAGCCCGAACTGTCAAGCCAGGTCCTCCCTGGACCAGACACAAGCATCCTGAGACCGGTTCCGGGGAATCACCCCTCATCAGCCAGGCTAGCTTGAATCCAGTGGCACAATGAGCGCGGAACCCACGCCTGGGCATACTCTGCACACTTACTTCAAGAAAGCAAGACACACACAGATGATGGACGGACTGCAGAGCCAATCAAACATTCACCCTCAGTCAAGAGATCTGGGTTAAATTCATCATTCATTTGCTCACCATGCCACCCAAGTTTAGACCCAGCCATATGAAAATCAGTTTTGACCCTATGCCTCATGGGAACAGTCCAGCCAGAACTGCCAAGCCAGGTCCTCCGTGCCACTGGAGTCAAGCTAGCCTGGCCGATGAGGGGTGATGCCCCAAAACTGGTCCCAGGATGCTTGTTTCCAGTCCAGGGAAGACCTGGCCTGGCAGTTGAGGCAGGACTGTTCCCATGGGGAACAGGGTCAAGACTGATTTGCATATGGCTGGGTCTGAACTGGAATGGCATGGGGAGCAGAAAAACGATGGGTTTAGGCCCAGATCTCTGTACTGGGGTGAATGTTTGACATTGTGCAGCATTCTGTCCATCAATTGTTCTTTTGCATTTAAATTGAAAGCCAGCATATTCTTAAAAGTTTCCAGAATGGTAAAACAAACTGGAAATAACAAGATATTTTGGAGTAAAATCTACAAATATTTTTGCTCTCTACTAAAGTGGATTAGAAATATATTAAGCCCTATCTATTTACTTACACTGTAGAAGTCATTTGAAAATATCAATAAAGTTTTTGATTGTTTTCAACAGCATAAGTAAATAAATGGGGTGTGATACACTAATAGGCAACTTAAGTACTGGATCCATAAAATTAATTTAAACATTTGAAAAATACTTACGTTACTTGAAGTAAGTGTTTACCGTTGTGAAATGCCCAAACAAAAGAAACAGGTTTTCAGTTTATACAAATATTGGTACAACATTTCAGTAAATATTAACACATATTGAAAGATGTTTTTAATGTGTTTAATAATAATGAATCAGCTATTTTTGCCTTGTACACTCAATGTACAACAGGCTATTTGCTTTATATTGATTTTTGTGACATAAGGTACTATTCAAAACAACCAATCAGAACCATTCAGAGGTGTTAAACAGTTCCTGGAGAAATTTGAAAATGTTTAAGAGAAATTATCAAAAATAAGATAGGAGAAATAATGGGAACCTACAAAACTGTGACCAACTGGTCCTGCATGCATGAGATAATGATCAAATTAAATCAAAGCTTGAAAGCCTTGAAGCAGGTGAAATATGAAAATGTTTTTAGAGAAAACTTCATGATCAGTTTTAATTACACAGATACAATACAACTACTGTATATGTCTTTACAGCAGCTTCAGGAGTAGGCAAAGAAGATCTTGGCCACGAGGGGGGGGGGGGTGGCAGCTGGCTGCTGTGTTTCAGGTGGTGAGACCTCAGACACCGATGGACCCAGTAGCATGGAGGGTGAGGTGACTGTTACGGAGACCACCAGCTCGTCAACATCTTCGGCGGCCTCTACAAGTTACCAGTCCCTAGTGATGGAGGACCCTACAGGAACTGCACCACCATCATCCTTGCCCATCACCCAGAGACCCTTCTCCACCCTCCCTCTTGCTCCCCCTCTGTTGCCTAAACCCGGACCTCTAAAAGGGCTGGGGTAAACTTCACCACAGGCACCTCACCTCACTCCCTGCCCCTGTCACCCCGGCTGTGCTGAGTGAGGAGGCTATTGACCTTTTATGTAGCATCTCTGTAGGCCAGGCTGTGATCGTGAACGGCATCCAGGGTCTTAGTTGCCAAATGCAACAAATGGTTTCATTACTGGATGTCATCCACAGTGCAATGTCTGGCATGCAGAGATTGCTTGCAAAAATAGCCTCCTCGCTGACGGCAGCCTACCAACCAGCTCAACCTTGGGCCCCAAACTACAGATACAAGCATTAAATACATTTTCAAAGAACACAACAATGTAGACGCAACATTAAACAAGGGAAGTATAGCACACTGAACAAATCTATTTCGGAAGGACACAATAAGGAAAAATATCGTCTTGCTTATGACCAAACTTCTCAAGCAAAAAAACAAAGTTGTTCTGGTTGTGGCATGGGACACTGTGAAAAAGAGTTCTGTAAAAAGAGCAAAACGCTATCAAGTTTGTATCTGATGAAGATGAATGTCAGTTGAGAGAGATAAAGATGATTATGTTTTGAGTGTGGGACGTCTGGTGGAATCTGTGGTGTTTTTCAGGACTCTCTGTCCCACAAGCCTGCTGCAAGGAGGAGGAGGGTCCAATGACCAGTTTCCCTGCGGGGTGCGCTGAAAAGTGCCCTACCATGTACCGCAATGTGGGGCATCCGGTGAAATCGATTGTGTCTTTCGGGACTCTTGTCCCACAACCTGCTGCGAAGAGGAGGCGGGCCAGTGACCAGTTCCCCCGCAACACGTGCTGAAAAACACCCTACTACCTACCCGGGTGCTGGATGCCAGGTGGAATCTGTGGTGCTTTTGGTACTCTCAGTCCCACAAGCCTGCTGTGAGGAGGAGGAGGGGACAGTGACCAGTTCCCCTGCGCAGCACACTGAAAAGCGCCCTACTACCTTCCACGCCACGAGACGTCTGGCGGAATCTGTGGTGCCTTTCGGAACTCTCAAACCCACAAGCCTGCTGCAAGGAGCAGCCAGTGACTAATTCCCCCACACTGTATGCTGATAAGCACCCTACCACGGCGAAGGACGACTAGTGGAATCTGTGGTGCCTTTTGGGACTCCCGCTCCCACAAGTCTGCTGTGAGGAAGAGGGGCCAGTGACCACTTCCCCAACGTGCTGAAAAGCACCCTACCACCTAATGCGGCGCAGGACATCTGGTGGAATTAGCAGTGCCTTTCGGGACTCTCTGTCCCACAAGCCTGCTGCGAAGAGGAGGAGGGGCTAGTGACCTGTTCCCCTGCGCCATGCACTGAAAATCGCCCTACCACCTACCACAGGACATCTGGTGGTATATGTGGTGCCTTTCGGGACTCTCGGTCCCACAAGCCTGCTGCGAGGAGCAGGAGGAGGGGCCAGTGACCAGTTCCCCCACCCTGCACACTGAAAAGTGCCCTACCAACTACCGCAGCATGTGTCATCTGGTATATTTTGTGGTGCCTTTTGGGACTTGCAGTCCCACAAACCTGCTACGTGGAGGAGGAGGGGCCAGTGACCAGTTCCCCGGCACCACGTGCTGAAAAGTGCCCTACCACCTTCCGAGTTGCGGGACACACCCTGACAAAGTACGGGCCAAGGGCAGGCCTATCTGCGTCCATCAGAGACTGGAGGAGGCTTTGTGGCCGACCCCCTCTTGGTTCTCAATTCTGGACACGTCCATTAGCCTTGAAAGGTCACACTGCCTGCCCTGATTGGTGTTCAAGTTGTCGACAGACAGTGGAAGAGCTCTTTGTTGGAGTAGTGGATGTTTTTTCCAGGATTTTGTCTTGAGCTACAGTGGCCCATCTAAAGGTACATTTCTTGCAGTGGTGTCAAGGGTGTATTTTGGAGGTGAGTGGCAATCCATTGTCCCTTTTTTTTTCTTTTTTTTTTATCCATGTGGGAGTCACACTTGACAGTGGTCTCTAGGTTTAGCTGCTGGGGCTTATTCCCCCCATGGTATTCATCTTGATGGGGAAACTTAAATTACTTGTGCGTGCTGTGAAGTCCCAGCCTAATCGCAACACAACTATGGATGCATTTTTGTCACGAGCGGTGGGCACGCTTGACAAGGATTCCAGTAGGCGGAGCGACGCCTTTCTCTCTCTTCTCATACTTCTCTGTTCACTGGACTCTCTGTGGCCTGTTGGTCAGGCTCTTTATCTGGAGGCTCGGAGGTAGTGATGCTGTCTGGTCTAGAGACTAGGCAAGAAGAGCAGCTCCTGGTGACTGTCGGAGTCCCCTTCCTTAGTCACTACAATCCCCTTAGAACTGGAAGTTATGAACATCCCCAGTATGGATGAGTTGGTACCTAGCAAAAGAAAAAGACAGGAATTGGGTAGCAAATAAAAACAACCGAGGGTTAACATGGCACAGTCGCCCACAGACTGAGGAATTCATCTACCAAGGGCATATTGGAAATTTTTTTAGAGTCTTTTTTAATACTTTGATTTCTGCTGTTAGTGTGAGGTTAACCCCGATTCGAGATAAGCTGGCTGCAGTGAAGTTGGAGCTTAATAAGTAATTATTCAAAAAGGAGCTTTAGAGGGAAGAAAAACTCACTCAACAGTCAATCAAAAACAACAAGACCTTGTTTTTAAGGCACCTATTGTCAGGATACACAATTTCAAAAACGGAGGCAAAGATTTACAAACTGTAAGTTCAATATAGTCCTCTCTTTCCTTTTATGAGGTAATTGCCAAACGTTTTCAGCCTTTATTTAAAACAGTTTTTGCAATTGACAGTCACCACTTTATGTAATATGTCTATCAATTTATCACAATGTGAAAAGAACCCAAAGGTTTCAAAAAGGAAGAAGAAAGGAAAAAGTGTGAAAAGACAAAATGACCCCTCGCATGCGCCTCAATAGAACAAGCTGGTACGTGGAACAGTGGCTCCTTGACGGTAAATATGTATAAATAAAAACTAATCCAGGAGGATCCAGGATGGGGTGACTTGTCTGCCTCTCACCAGGTTCTGTTACCCAGAATCACTTGCAAACCTAAATAAATGTCCAAAAAAACACTTTTTCCTCACATTTCTGTGGTGGAAAAGTTCTGTAATCTGCGTGGATCCACACATTTCCACCCACCCCACCCCAAGCTCCCCAAATCTTCAGAGATAAACAGTACCTCACTTGTGTGGGTAGGCCTAGTGCCCGCAACAGGAAACAGCGCAAAACGCAATCTGGACACACCACAATTTCACAGTGAAAAATGACCTTTTTTTGGCAAAGTACCTAGCTGTAGTTTTTTATTTAATCCTAGCTCTGCCGGCACCTAGGGAAACCTAGCAAACCTATACATTTTTGAAAATTGGACACCCAGGGAAATCTAGGATGGGGTGACTTGACTGCCTCTCACCAGGTTCTGTTACCCAGAATCCCTTGCAAACCTAAACAAAGTTTTTTAAAAACACATTTTCCTCACATTTCTGTGGTGGAAAGTTCTGGAATCTGCGTGGATGCACAAATTTCCACTCACCCCCCGTTCCCCAAAGTCTTCAGAGAAAAATGGTACCTCACTTGCGTGGGTGGGTCAAGGACCTGTAACAGGCAAGGGCCCAAAACCTATAGAGGCGACATCAAAATTACCTATCACAAAACAACCTGGTTTTGCAAAGGGGGTCCTCTGAGTTTTTGGCCCAGGGCTCGGCGGTCGTCTAGGGAAACCTACCAAACCTACACATTTCTGAAAACTAGACACCTGGGAGAGTCCATCGAAGTATGGCTTGCGTGGGTCCCCTAACGTTTTCCTACCCAGAATCCACTACAAACCTCAAATTTAGCTGGAAAAACCACTTTTTTCTCAGATTTCTATGTGGGAAAATTCTGGAATTTACGTGGATCCACTAATTTCCTCACACCCAGCATTTCCCCCAGGTCTCCCAATAAAAATGATAACTCACTTGCGTGTGTGTGTCAAGTACCCACGACAGGCAAGGGCCCAAAACCGATTGAGGGAACATCAAAATTACCTATCACAAAACAACCTGGTTTTGCAAGGGGAATCCAATTAAGTTTTTGACCCCGGGCTCGGCGGCCATCTATGGAAACCTACCAAACTCACACATTTCTGAAAACTAGATACCTGGGGGAGTCCAGCGAGGTATGGCTTGCGTGGGTCCCCTCACGTTTTCCTACCTAGATTCCACTGCAAACCTCAAATTTAGCTGAAAAAAACAGCCTAAGATGGCCGACAAGTCAGGGTCAAAAACCTAGTTGACTCCACTTACAAAACCAGGTTGTTTTGTGATAAGTCATTTTCATGTCTCCTCAATACGTTTTGGGCCCTTACCTGTCGCGGGTACTTGAACCACCCATACGAGTAAGGTTTTTGGCCCCAGGCTCAGCAGCCATCTTAGGAAACCTACCAAGCCCACACATTTCTGAAAACTAGACACACTGGGGAGTCCAGTGTGGGTCCCCCAATGTTTTGCTACCCAGAATCCCCTGCAAACCTCAAATTTAGCTGAAAAAAAACACTTTTTCTCAAATTTCGGTGTGGGAATGTTCTGGAATCTACGTGGATCCACAAATTTCCTACCACCCAGTGTTTCCTCAGGTCTCCGGATAAAAATGGTACCTCACTCGCGTGGCTGGGTCAAGTACCCGCGACACGCAAGAGCCCAAAACGTATTGAGAAGATATCAAAATGACCTATCACAAAACAACCTGAATTTGCAAGGGGGGGGTCACCTGGGTTTTTGGCCCCGGGCTCAGCGGCCATCTAGGGAAACCTACCAAACCCACACATTTCTGAAAACTAGTCACCTGGGGAGTCCAGCGAGGCATGGCTTGCATGGGTCCCCTAACGTTTTCCTACACAGAATTCCTTGCAAACCTCAAATTTAGCTGAAAAAAATCACTTTCTTCTCAAATTTCTGTGTGGGTAAGTTCTGGAATCTACGTGCATCCACAAATTTCCTACCACCAGGTGTTCGCCCAGGTCTCCCGATAAAAATGGTGCCTTTCTCACGTGGATGGGTCAAGTACCCGCGACAGGCAAGGGTCTAAAACGTACTGAGGAGACATCAAAATTACCTATCATAAAACAACCTGGAATTGCAAGGGGGGCACCTGGGTTTTTGATCCCGGGCTCGGTGGTCATCTAGGTAAACTGCCAAACCCCACTAGACAGCCTGGGGAGTCCAATGAGGTATGGCTTGCATGGATCCCCCAATGTTTCCCTACCCAGAATCCCCTGCAAACTTCAAATTTAGCTAAAAAAACATATTTTCTACATATTTTTGCATGGAATCACCGTGCTGGCACAAATGTCCTACTACCCAGCGTTGCCCTTGTTCTCCTGATTAAAATGATACCTCACTTGTGTGGGTGTCCAAAGCAGACCTGGCTAAAAACGTTTTTTTTTTAAATGTAGCGCTTAGAATTCTCGGTGCTATACTCTAAATCCCTATGTTTTGGGCTCTTCCTAGTCACAGGCCTTGGGCCTACCCACACAAGTGAGGTATCATTTCACTCGGGAGAACAAGGGGAACGCTGGGTGGTAGGAAATTTGTGCCGGCACTGTGATCCCACGCAACAATGTATGGAAAAAGTGTTTTTTTCAGCTAAATTTGAGGTTTGCAGGGGATTCTGGGTAGGAAAACATTGGGGGACCCACGCAAGCCATACATCGCTGGACTTCCCCGGGTGTCTAGTTTTCAGAAATGTTTGGGTTTGGTAGTTTCTCAAGATGGCCAAAGAGCCCAGGGACAAAAACCCAGGTGAGCCCCCTTGCAAAACCAGGTCGTTTTGTGATAGGTAATTTTGATGTCGCCTCAATTGGTTTTGGATCCTTGCCTGTCACGGGTACTTGACCCACCCACGCGAGTGAGGTATCATTTTTATTGGGAGACCTGGGGGAACACTGGGTGGGAGGAAATTTGTGAATACACGTAGATTCCAGAACTTTCCCACACAGAAATTTGAGAAAAAAGTGATTATTTCAGCTAAATTTGAGGTTTGCAGGGGATTCTGGGTAGGAAAACGTTAGGGGACCCACGCAAGCCATACCTCGCTGGACTCCCCGGGTGGCTAGTTTTCAGAAGTGTGTAGGTTTGGTAGGTTTACCTAGATGGCTGCCAAGCCCGGGGCCAAAAACACATGGTACTCCCCCTTGCAAAACCAGGTTGTTTTGTGATAGGTTATTTTGATGTCGCCTCAATAGGTTTTGGGCCCTTGTCTGTCGCAGGCACAAGGCCTACCCACACTAGTGAGGTACCATTTCTCTCGGAAGGCTTTGAGGAATGTGGGGTGGTGGAATTTTGTGGATCCACGCAGATTCCACCACTTTCCACCACAGAAATGTGAGGAAAATGTGTTTTTTTTACACATATTTTTAGGTGTGCCAGGGATTCTGGGTAACAGAACCTGGTGAGAGCCAGTCAAGTCACCCCATCCTGGATTCCCCTGGGTGTCTAGTTTTCAGAAATGTATATGTTTGCTAGGTTTCCCTGGTGCCGGGAGAGCTAGGGTTCAAAATCTACAGCTAGGTACTTTGCAAAAAAAGGGTCAGTTTTCACTGTGAAAATGTGTTGTGTCAACGTTGCGTTTTGGGCCGTTTCCTGTCGCGGACACAAGACCTACCCACACCAGTGAGGTACCATTTTTCTCGGAAGGCTTTGAGGATTGTGGGGTGGGTAGAATTTTGTGGATCCATTTAGATTCCAGAACTTTCCACCACAGAAATGAGAGGAAAATTTGTTTTTTGGGGACAAATTTTTAGGTTTGCAAGGGATTCTGGGTAACAGAACCTGGTGAGAGCCAGTCACCCATCCTGGATTCCCCTGGGTGTCTAGTTATTAAAAATGTACAGGTTTAGTAGGTTTCCCTACGTGCCAGCTGCGCTAGGGCCCAAAATCCACAGGTAGGCACATTGCTAAAAAAAAGTCTGAGCCTAGTGGGCTTTCTGCCACCCTGAAGGGGTATCGAGGGAGGGGGTTTCATCCCGATATGCCCCCAAAGGGGGCAGAAAGACTGGTGCTATTTTTTGTGGGGGTGGGGGCAGCCCCCACCCCAACGCATAAAAAAGCCTGCGTAATTGCTGGTTCCTAGTTGACTTTCTGCCCCCCAGGGGGCAGATCAGGGGCCACTGCCCCCATCTGCCCTCCCAGGGGGCAGAAAGACTGGAATTTCTCTGGGGGTTTGGTGGGTGTATTGTCATGCCCATTTTGGGCAGCCCCTACCCCTACACGAATAAAACAAAAAAATCTGTGGTTTCTAGTGGGCTTTCTGCGCCCCCCGGGAGGCCAGATTGGGGGCTACAGCTCTCATCTGACTCCCGGGGGAAGAAGGACTGTCATTTTTGTGTGGGGGAATGGGGTCATTGGAGTGCCCGTTTCAGGCCGACCGCACCCTAAAAATAATTGCAAAAAAAAATCCCTGGTGTTTAGTGAGTTTTCTGCCCCCCGGGGGGCGTAAAGCCTGTAATGGTGAAAGGGGGTGAGGGCATTGGCATGCCCATTTCGGGCAGCCCCCACCCTAAATATAATTGTGCAAAAAAAACCCTGGCGACAAGTAGGCTTCCCCCCCAAAGGGGCAGATTAGGGGCCAATGCCCCATCTGCCCCCGGGGGGGGCTGAAAGGCTGTAATGGTGGCAGGTGGGTGGCGGCATTGGTGTGCCTGTTTCGGGCAGCCCCCACCCTAAAACAAAATGTTCGAAAAACAAATCCCTGGTGTTTAGTGGACTTTCTGCACCACCGGGGGGCGGAAAGACTGTAATGATTGCGGGGCTGGGTGGGGGCACAGGCATGCCCGTTTTGGGCAGTCCCCACCCTTATTTGTATATTCTAAACAAATCCCTGGTATTTAGTGGGCCAGATTGGTGGCTACTGCCCCATCTGCTCCCCAGGGGGGGCAAAAAGTCTACATTTTGTAAAATTTAATTGGGGGGAGCAAAGGCCCTTGCCCAAGGGGCCGCTCCCCCTTCCTTGGTGTCTAGTGGTTAGATGCATGCTTGGGGTTCGCCCTCCTGTGGCGATCCCCAAGCAGGGATCCACTGGGGAGGGGTACCATTGGAAAGGGGATTCTCCCCTTTCCAACAATACCTCTCACATCTTTCTAATTGCTCAGTGGGCTCATTTCAGTTTTGGTTTCACTAAAATGACATCAGCGCGACGTGCGCGCCAATCGTCATTTCAGAGAAACCAGGGGGGCCTCGGGAGTTGGGGAAGCTCTTCCCCAGCTCCCTTGGCTCTTTTGGTGTAAAGGGAATCCCTCTGGTGCCCGCGCCAGAGGGATTTCCGGGGCGATGTGTCATGACGGGCTGGAGCCATCATGAGCACACGCCCACCGTGTATCATGACGGCTCCAGGCCGTCATGAGCACAGATAGGGTTAAGCCCCAGCTCCCTTCAGTCCAGTGTTGGTCATTGCAGCTATATACCAAGGAGACTGATCCTTGTTTCCGGTGTTTCCTGAGCCTTTGATATCCTTGTTTCCAGTGATTCCTGAGATTTAGTTAATCCTTGTTCCTTGATTCCTGAGCTATAGCTATTCCTTGTGCCTGACTTAGCACTGCCTGCAGTGCTACATTGTTTCCTGAGTTCCTGAGCTATAGTTCTTCTTTGTTCCTGAGCTTCAGTTATTTCTTGTTCCTGATTTGCACTGCTTGCAGTGCTCTCTTGACTCCTTGTTTCCTGAGCTGTAGCTATTTCCTCTTCCCTTGAAACAGCACTGCCTGCAGTGCTACCTTGACTACTGAAGCTTCGGTAATTCCCTGTTCCTGAACCAGCACTGCCTGCAGTGCTACCTTGACTTCTGAAGCTTTAGTAATTCTCTGTTACTGAACTGGCACTGCCTGCAGTGCTACCTTGACTCCTGAAGCTTCAGTAATTCCCTATTCCTGAACTAGCACTGTCTGCAGTGCTACCTTGACTCCTGAAGCTTTAGTAATTCCCTGTTCCTGAACTAGCACTACCTGCAGTGCTACCTTGACTCCTGAGTTTTAGTAATTCCCTGTTCCTGTACGAGCAATGCCTACAGTGCTACCTTGACTCCTGAGCCTTGTCTCAATTCTTGCTCC